>NC_080670.1:203758711-204386489 GCF_030247195.1 Topomyia yanbarensis | reverse complement strand
CTTTTCTTTTTTTTCTGAACGTTGACTTTCCCTTTTACATTTAATATTTCTTCTACCGTGTAACCTTTTTGATTTATACTTCTGTCATCTCAATATATTTATTCTATTCCGCTTCGTCGGTTTTTATCCATTTTTTCGTGCTTCTTTTTACTTATAATTTTTCGCTTTTTTCTTTGTTTTTCACTGTTTTGTGACTTTCACCTATATCCTCCTTTCTTTATACGCGTTGCGTTTTCTCATTTTCTCCATTCGATATTCTTACGCTTCTTCTTTATTTTTCAATTTAGTTTTTCCTTTTTTTAATTTTTTTCTCTGTTTTATCTTTTTATTTATATCCTTTTTCTTTTCTTTTTTTTCTTCAAATGGTTGACTTTTTGTTCCTTTACATTTTCTTTAATATTTCAGCCGCTTTTTCTTAATTTTCCGTTCCGACTTCTTATTTCACTCTTTTTTGGTATCTTTCCTGTGCTATATTTTTCTTTGGTTTTATTCTTTTACTTTTTTCTTCACTATTTTCTTTTTTTTCATATATCTCGTTCTTGTTTTTCTACTAGATAATTACATTTTCATGTTTTCTTATAGATTTTATTCTTTTCCCATCGATTTTTTAAATATGTATACGTTTTCCTTTTATCGGTTGTATACGCATATTCTACTGCCTTAATTTTTCTTCTGCAACATTTTAGTCTTCTATTATGTTTTTCCGTATGTACTATTCGTTTGTCCTTCTTTGATTTTATTTTTATTTTCCATGTTTGATTTATTTTTTATTTTGTTTATATCTCTTTTAGCATTTTCATCGTTATTTCTTTCTCCGTTTCTTTTCCTTTTTTTTGTTTAGTTTCTTGTTCTTTTTAAACAATTACTGTTTCCATTTCACATATTTTTTATATTAACTGTTATTATTTTTCCTGTCGTATTTCGTTTTCACCAGTTTTCAGCTTTCCTTTTCCCTTTTTGCGGTTTTTCGACTTATTGGTAGTTTTTGCTTATATGTGATCTGTTTTCTGCCTCTTCCCATTTTTGCCTTATTTTCCTGTGTAACTTTTCTTTTACTCGTTCCTACTTTTCTCCTTTTTTACATTTTACTTTTTCGTTTTCTTTGTGCTTTTCTATCTCTCTCTTGACCTTTTGTTGTTTCCCTTATTATCTTCCCATTCAGTTTCTCGTGTATTTGTTTTCTTGTCACGGATCTTGTTTTCTTTTTTTTCTTCTTGACTATTCCATTCTTTTCCTTTTAATAATTTCTTCTTCCTGTTTTATTTCTTTTTGTTCTAATCTATATTTCTCTACTCTATTTTGATATCCGCCTTCTATCTTCTTAATTTTTTCCTTGGCCTTCTCGTTTGTCTTTTTATATTGTTATTTCATCGTTCTTTGTATCAATCTATTTTTTGGGTTGGTTTGGTGTTTTCATATTTGTCATGTTACAATTTCTCCTTTTCCGTAAATGTATTCCTATTTTTTTCTTTTTTATCCGCTTTGCATTTTATTTGATTGACATTATTGTTGTTCTTGTCATATTTTTTTCATTTTCGCTTTTTTTATTGTTCTATTATTGTGCTTCTATCTTTTCTCTCGTGTTCACCCTTTATTTCTATCCTGTTTCTGATTAGTTTCGTTTTTACGCATTCATCCCAACTTTGATTTCTTTCTATGCCTGTTACTATTCATATTCCTTCTTTTTTTGTACATATTTGTATCATATTCTTTATTTTTTAATTTAATTTAGTTTTTCTCTTTGCTTTTTCGTTTTTTTCTCTTTTCAGAATTGCATTTTTTATTGTTTTTATCCTTTCTCTTGTGTTGTTTTTTTTTGTTCTCCTCTTTATCTTCTTCTGTTTACTCCCGGCTTGTTGTCGAATATTTCGACTATTGTTATTTTTATCTTGTTTTTGACATGTTTACTATTTTAATATGCTGTACCTTTTTCCATGTGTCTTTTTTTCTTAAACATTTTACAGTTTTTCTATCTTTATTTTTCTCGTCATCTTCTTTCCACTTTTTTCTATTTCGGGTTTTTTTACTGTTTCATTTTTTTGGTTTTCTGCTATTTTTAACCTTCGTTTCATTATCCTTTCCAATTTTTTTAAATGCTCATCCCCGTTGCGCTTTTTTTGTTTTTAGTTTGCTTATTTTATTTTCTTGCTATTTGTTCTGATTAATTTTTTCCCATACATTCGTTCGATTTCAATTTGCTTTCTTCATTTTCTCATTGTACGCGTCCTTCCCACATCCTATTTTATTTTTTTATATTCGTTTTTCTTTCTAACTTTTGACTGCTTTCTACTACTTCTTTTTCTTTTTCTATTGTGTTTTCCTTGTTATGTCTTGCTTTATTCGTTTTTTTTCCAATTTTGTTTTTCTGTTGTCTTTTTTCCTTGATTTTCTTTCGCGCTTTATCGGAAGAAAATATTTGCTCTATAATTGGATACTGTTACCGACCGCTGCTTTGAGCATGTCTGTGTGCAACTTCCACTCTGCAGGGCAAGAAGTTTCTATTGTGTGATGCGTACATTTCTCCCGATAGAAGTCATGATGTCGATGTCATTGATGCATTTCTGAGATGTGTTGCGATCGCGTCCGATCAATACTAACCCTTTAGGGATGCCGTTCTCTAGTCCCACGTTAACTCGGATAATTCTGGCGACATGGAAACTGTTCAGTATATTGAACATTTGTCCACTGATTTTCAGTAGCCTAAGCAATATATATATATATATATATATATATATATATATATATATATATATATATATATATATATATATATATATATATATATATATATATATATATATATATATATATATATATATATATATATATATGCTAAATCCCCTCGTAGTGTCGCAAGCTTTAAAAAAATCGAGCGATTTCATCATGCAGTGTTTGTCGCTGCTGGCTGGACAACTACCAGGATCTTTTAACTCCACCTTACTTTAAATTCATCATTTTATGTTATTTTCTCAAAATACCTTATGTTTTGTATTTATAGGAAATGAAGGGAATGGAAAATAAGTGAACAAAAAGAGGAGAACTCGGAAAATGGATACAGAAACTAGAAGACTAAAAGGAATGTCAACAAGAAATAACCAGAAAGGATGAAAAAGAAAGAATGCAATTGAAAAGCGGTAGGTGAAATGAAAAATCGAAAAAGGTAAGCTGCAGAAAAAATTGAAATTGAATAAGAAAGAAATTAAACAGAAAAACAAAACAGAACAGACGCAAAGGCAATAGTGAAAAATGCAGTTGAAAAGTGAAATGACAAACAACTGAAAAACAAAGTAATGAAGAAAGCGAAACTAATAAAATGGAAGATTACCAAGGAAGCAATATATGTTAGGGGAAAAGAGTCAACACGGAACCGAAAAAAATAGAAGAAAATGACCACAAACCAAGAAAAAAGAGGACTTCCTTTCATTGGAGCAAAGGTTCAGGAAAGACCCAGAGTTGAAACAACAGTCCTGTCAATTTATCGACGAATATATACAGTTGGGATATTGCCAAGAGGTGAGTGAATCCGATGATGTTACCCAAGGTGTGTATTATCTACCGCATCAAACCATTCTGCGCCCATCGAGATCAACAACCAAAGTTCGAGTCGTTTTCGACGCATCCCGAGCTGAAAAGTCATTGAACGATGTCTTAAAATTTGGAGCAACATTGCAGAGCGACATTTTCAGTATTTTATTTCGATTTCGGAAACACCAGGTCGTATTCACTGCCGACATTACAAAGATGTATCAGCAGATACGGATTTTCTGGCGGTCAAAAACCCGGATGACGTTGGATGTCGAAATCGAAGTAGATGAGTTCGTGGAGCTGCTGCTGTTAGCAGCAGCAATTAGTGTTACTCGAACATCTGACCGAGTTTCTCTTTAATCGGTAAAACTGTTAATTTGTTTTCCTTCCTAGAACGTCTAGCAGTTCGTGTTTTGAAATTATGTAGGACTTCGAACAAGATCTATTTTAGGTTTAAAGTCTCAAAATTTGAACTTAAGAATGATTTGAAGAACGCAGGAAATTTTGTAATTGCACTTAGATGTTTTACGCAATGTATTGTAGTATATTGAAGTTTTGAGGACCAGTACAGTAAAATCGGTACGCCGTAGAAGCCTTCTAGATGTGTTAATAACTTAAAATAAATTGTTAGTACAACAAAACGTGACGAGATAGGTAGATAAGTTATCATTCTCAGAGCTCATCTAGAATTTACTAATGTTCATTTCTCATCCTTTATTTTCCTTCTTTCTCCTTCATTATTTTTACATTTTTTCAGTCCCTTCTTTATTATGTTTTATTTATTTTTATTTTTTCAATTTTATGACGCTATTTTCCTTTATTTTTATATCTAATAATTTATCCTGCTCTTTATATGGTTCTTTAATCTGTTTTAACTCACTTCACTATATTTCATTATGTTAATTTCTTAATGTTTTAGTTTTCTTATGTGCTATTTTGTTTCATTTTTTTGAATTCAGCCTTCCACTTTACATTTATGCTCCAGTACTAATCTTTTACTTGTTCTCGCAACTGTCATATTCCCATTTCGATTTGACCGATTTGATAAAAAAATTCTTTCTCTGATTTTACGCTGAACTTTTCATTTTTTGTCTTCGTTTTCTGATTTTTTTCTCATTTGATAACTTTTCGTTGCTTCCATTTATTTTGTAATAAATTCGAAAATCATATGCTACTGTCCACTTTTGTACTGCTATAAACTTTCTCGAAAAAAAATTCAAGTAATGGTAAGCAAAATTGGTGTTATTAATATTTGGATATAATTCCCGATAAAACTCCAACATATAACAAAACTGACGCAAATTGACATCAAAGTTAATCTTGTTCAACCAATTTAAATTCGCCACCCTTCATATTTGAATTTGTTATTCGGATCAGCGCCGGCTATGAATATTCAACGCGAAGCAAAACGTCAAAAGTTTCATTCGATTACAACCTGTACGAATAGTCATCAAACGAACCAAAAACGGAGGCACATTTCCTCCACCTGCGCACCTCCTCCTCCTCGAAGAAACCTATCCCGGCCCTTTTTGACTTGCCTGTAATTGCCATCGGCAAATCGTTGCCATTGTACCTGAAACCCTATCCGCGTCACACCGAGTCAAGATAAATAACATTGTAATTAAATTACGCGGGGACAGTTTACAAACAACCACCCACCCCGCGTGTGACGTGCTACGATTCGCCTTGATCACGACGAAACAGCTGTCGTCGGCAGGTGGCGCATCACTACGATGTGGTGTGGTGCGGTGGGTAAGTGTCTCACCCCACTTTGAACATGAAACGAACGTTCCTTCACAGTCCGCGCCTGCTGCTACTCGAGTTTGACTACGAATTCCAGCCCAGAAACTAGCTTTCAGGTTTGACTAAACAACCGTTCTGTTTCATTGTGTCATGGCCTTGGGGGGGAAAGCGTGAGAAAATTTCGCAAAATCGAATGCACGAACAGCTTTTGTATAGAGTTAGCATTTCGAATGTTTCCATCGAGTGAAGTTGCAATAGTGTAGTTATTAAATTCCGGCACGAAGCTGCTCTACTCTGCCGGGGAACGTAATGATCGTGGCGGATCGTAAATTACAGGAGTTAAATCGAAATTAAAGGATTAATATTAAAACTGAGATGGAACCGCCTCCGGCTGGGACGGCTACCCTTTTGGGAATAAGGTTATCCTGAGGTGGAATTAAGCAGTAGAACCAGCTGGTTTCGCTACGAACTGAAAAGGATTAGAACGTGGATTAAATTGCTTCCAAGCGTGGTTCATTTTTATTCCATCGCCTCCATCAAATGCAACCTAAACGATGGAAACACGTGGTGGTTTGTGCCTTACTTAAAGATACTTCAGCCCTTTCGATTGGCTGTAAATTTAATTAAAAACTGTGAATTGTGATGGGGTCATCTGCCCGGAAGGCGCAAACATTCCTTTCATCTGTTCGCACACTTTTCGGTCAGCTAAAAGCCAAACGACCCGTCACCTGATAGCAAATTAAGATGATTCTCAATTTCGCGAACGGATCGGGTCGAACAGAGTTCCTTTTAACAATTATCCTGCCGGCTAACCGATGACGACGGAAATACACAACGAAGCCCATCTTCTTCGTCTTCGTTTGATCCTCGCTTTTCTTTTCAGCAACGGACCCGGATAAGCGGCGGTATAATGGTTAACGAGCAAATAAAGCTTCCGAAAGTAACCATTTTCCACTTTGGCAGCAGATTCCAATCGGATTCTGAGCCGGCGGCGGTGGTGGTGGTAAGGGAAGGAGGGATTTCGTTTCTATTGAACCTCATCCCCTGCTCTCACATAAATTGCTAACAAAGTGACGAAGACAGCCCTTCCTCCTCCGCCCCTTCATCAACCTCTCTCGCACAGTCGTAGCCGATTACGGGGGTTGCCTAAATTTGGGCCAATATTGCGTGTGGCATTCAGTCTAGATTTGTAATAAGTCCAGCCATGCGGAAGGTGGAATTGATTGCGAATTTTCTCTTCCACACCCCTCCACCAACAGCAGTGAATGCCGGAGCTTTTGTTTCGAGATAAAACAGAATTAAGTACCGCTCCTTCGGGAGACGTAATTTGTCACTTTCTTTCGGTCGGTCGTTCGTGTTCCCTTTTAAAAAACCGAGCGAAAAGACGATTTCAAATAAATTAGCTTGTTTCGTCTTTTGCACCATTTGTTTGTGCTATTGTTCCGCGAGAAGATCAAAATCTGACTGTGGCGCGGCGCTTATGTAAATTTATTTTCCACGAATCGATTTATTCGCACTACAGAAACGACAGCATTTTCGACGAACGGTTGATGGATTTGTCCGAAGCTTACAAGCATGATGCCCGACTGAAGTAGTCAGCTAGCTTTTTACTTCATGGACCATTTTCGATTGGATTTTTTTTTGTTCAATAAGACCGTAAAAGGCGAACCAAATAAAATGGGGGGGGGGCTCAATGTCTTTAAAAATTGTTTCGAATAAAAGGGAAGTTGTATCCTATCCAATCCACCATGGTCATAGATTGTCTTACAATATACGCAATGTCATCCGATCTGAAGGTTCTTTTAATTTCATCTTCAAACTTATTTTTTTCTATTATTTTCTTAAATTACCTTATGTTTTGTATTTATAGGAAATGATCAAAATGGAAAAGAAGAGAAAATGAAAAAGAAGTACACGAAAAATGGACAGAAACTAGAAGGCTAAAAGGAGTGTTAACAAGAAATAAGCAGAAAGGATAAAACGAAAGAATGTAATTGAGAAGCGGTAGGTGGAACGGAAAATAGATAAAAAGGTAAGCTAAACAAAAAATTGAAATTGAAAAAGAAAGAAAAACAAGAAATTAAAGCATACAAAAAAGCAAGTAGAATGAAAAGAAGCATGGGATAAGCTATAACGAAAAAGGATATAAATGCAGTTGGAAAGTGATATGACTGAAGAGCAAAGTAATTAAGAAAACGAAACAAATAAAATGGATAAGTAGAAAGGAAACAATATGTGTTAGAAATAAAGAGTTAAAGTGGAACCAAAAAAAGAGGCTACCTGCTGACAGAAAAGATGGATCTATGGCCAAGCATAGACGTATGAACGGTTAACGGCTGCCAGCATCAAATCAGACGACGACGAAATCGAAGCAGATGAGTTAGTGGAACGGTTACTGGTAGCACCAATAATTAGCATACCTCGAACGTCTGACCGAGTCTCTCTTAAATCGGTACCATGGTGGGGTCCGGAAGTGAAAATGGCTGTTAAATAGCGTCGAAAATTGCTTCGATTATTAAAACAAGTAGCGGATTTAAATAAAGTTGACACTCGAAATGTTCCAAAAAGCTGCAAAGCAGTGAATGACGCTGATTGTGAACTGTCGAAGGGATTCGACGGGAAAATATCTACGAACAGCCAAAATGAGACGAACGGTAAATGCTCTGAGGGTAAAGTGACAGCACCACAAACCTGTAATTAAACGATCCGACGGTTACACGGACAAAGCGGAAGAAGTAGCAGAACTAGTTAAACATTAAGTGGATATCGGTGGCCTTCAACTACTTCTCATCGTTTCAAAAAGTACAAGCCGAAAGAGCGTGCGAATATCCTACCAGAAACTGTCGAGGACTCTGGGCACCCGATAAAGAACGCAGCGTCCCTTCGAATTCCGTAGGGTATTCGATGCTACAAGTACCCCAAAACTGCTTAATAGAGTGTGGTGCATTAATATTTTCCCAGATAGTCGGCCGATTCCGACACTAAATTGGTCGGAGTTCAGGTTTGCCGCTTTCCAGCCCATCACGCCAATGAAATGCATAGCGAAAGTATTCGATCGTATCGTGAAAAGGAGACTAACCACCGAGTTAGAGGCAAACAGACGGCGCGACAAAAGGAAACAAGTGTTCAGAGCTAACCGCGACATGTTACACAACGAATGGTGTAGCATCCGGAAAATAAAATATCGGTGGGCGAGTATCCAATTACTGAACAGTTTCCTTGCCGACAGAACATTCCGAGTTAACGTGGGACTACAAAAAGGCGTTCCTCAAAACTAACGTTTTTCCTTACAGCAATTCAGCCAATCCGAAGGTGCAATCTGTATACCGTAATCGGCAAGTAGCGTTGAAAACTGTGAACAGGCGGGTGAAAATGTTCGCTTTTCCAAATTTCAGCAGCAAAATCCAGTATCTTCTACGGAAGCTCCAATGCCCGGAGGGAACCCAGCACAAACATCTGCATTGACCGGGTAGCCGTACCGAAAACGAACCAGTTGAAGGTAATCGGTATCACCTTACGATCGGACACTGACGGTAAACAACACTGAAACTGGTGAAATCTACCTGTGAATTATGAGATTGATCGGTGCTACAATTCCACGCGAGTAACGAACTTCGATACTGCGTATCGGTGCAGCTACTACCACATCATGTCTTGTCTACGGCACCGGAAACGAGCTTCCAATCAAATCTTATAGAGGTATGCATCGCTGGGTGGACATGTCTCGACAACCGTTAGTGGCATTCATCCAAACCACGTATTGTCTGGGATGTGAAAAGATGCAAAGCAATTAGGAGATCCCTCCACAGTAATGAGACCTGCCTTGCAGGATCTGCTGGCCAATCAGTTCCGTCGTGTCACGGTTATCTATACCGATGGATCTAAGTGCGCGATACCATACCATTGGATCAGCGAAAACCCTTAACCGTTGATAGGAGTGCAGTGCTTCCTTCCACGGAGCCCCGTGCGATTAAATCGATGCTCAAAATTGGTTTGTAAAATGAATTGCTTATCCTGTTTGACTCGGCAAGCTTCCTCGAGAAATCGCAACGACTATGGATTCCGAAAATTGGAAACCAGCTACGAAAACGCCCTTGACTGGTCACTGGTGGCATCCGTGGTAACGAAGAAGTAGATCGGCTCGCCGAGGATATTCGATATTCGAAGTACCACGCCCCTAAAAATCGTCAAAGCTAGTATAAAGAAAGCTAGTATAAACGCGATAAACCATGTGAAGAAATTGCAAAAAATGATTTGGTAGAAATGTTGGAAATATGGAAAAGAGAAACAGTAAAAAGAAGGATGAAAAGTGAGAACAAGAAAAGAAAAACGTTGACAAACGAGAAAGCGGACAGGTTGAAACCAAGAAAATAAAAAAAAAACTATGTAAATCGAAAGAAGAGAGACCGTAACAAAGTCATGGAAAAGATAGGAATAAATGAAAACGGAAAATAAGAAACGGAAGTAGAGAAGGCTAGTTGTTATAAAAAAAGGTCAAAAGTGGAAAAGAAAAGGGAAAAAACAGAAAAAGGTAAAAAGGAGAAATGGGAGAAGTGAAATAATACCTGAAAACACAAAAAAAAATTTTTGAATAGAGAAACGAGCATTGCAAAAAATAAAATGTAGAACGTCAAGTAAAAAGGCGAAAAAATCAAGGCAAAAAAAGTGAAACTGAGAATGGTAAGCAATAGAAACAAAGCAAGAAACCACGAAACACCGACACGGGACAAATAAAAATGACGAAAAAAATTGAAAGCGGAGGTAAACAATAAACCAAGACAGACGTTAAAGAAGGAATGAATGTTTAAAATAACTTAACGAATAAGAAAACAGTTTTAAAAATAATAAGTAAAATGAAAGCAGGATAAATAAAAAAATAAAAATTGAAATAATGGAAAACGAAATAAACTAAAAGAAGCTGAAACATGTTAAGGATGCATTAAAGGGAAAGAAGAAGTCATCAACCATAAAAAATGAGCGGAAATAGAGTCAAAAGAAAAGCAAAAATGAACAAAATGAGAAAAAATAATATTAGTTGAAAAATGAGGAATGAAAACTGAGAATTATAAATAAGTCTTGCGAAAAAATGATTTGTTTAATAGGATAAAGCTACTACTGGTGACAACATTAAAAGTTTCCGGAACTTCCAGCAGCCGCAAATGGCATGTAGGACGCGAGACTGTTTTTTCTCCTCTTTAAAAAATTTCCCCCGGGAACAAAGAAAACACCCCACAGTCGCCACACATACACACACACACACATTTGCCATCATAAATTTCCACGCTCGTTAACCGTTGTTTTCAATTATGTTAAGTTCTCGTTTGCACACCCAGAGACTACTTCCTCTGTATAGCTTCGAGGGCACTTTCGCAAACACAAAATAAGGAACAACACACAACTAACGAGCTGACGACAACAGAAGTGTAGCTCGGCTTTTCCCCACTGGTGATGGTGAAATCTGCATACGATTACCATGTTAATTTCCGGAAATTTTTCACTCAACTCTCTCTCACAGTTATCATTCCAGGGGAAGAGGTACCCGCAGGGTAGTTGGTCTAGCAGCTGCAGCAGAGATAATGTCACGCAAGAAGTTCAAACATTTCCGGCGAAACGATGTGAAATGTGTTTCCTCTTTGGTTTCGTACTTGTTGACTTATTAAATTATTAGGAATGAAACAATCTAAATGAGTAGTCAGTGGTTTTACTAACGTCTAGTTGTGTGAAGTTTTGTGGCGTTTCCCTCGGTTGTTAGTGTCACACCTGTCCATCACAATTGTGTCGGGAACGATGGATTTCACAAATCGTCAACTTTAAAAATTATATAACTGTATTGAAACTAAATTAGTTATGGAATTAGCGTTTCGACTTGGTCTCATCAGAATCTGACACTAACTTAGTGACAGGACTAAGCTAGCGCACTAGCACAAAAACTAGCTCCAAAATCGAAAACACAATTTGTGTTTTTGAGCAAACCGCTAGTCCTGTCACTAAGTTAGTGTCGGATTCTGATGAGACCAAGTCGAAAGGCAAATTCCAAAACTAATTTAATTTTTCCTACTGTACAAAAAATATTTCGAATTTCACAAACCGCCAACTGCTTTTGAAAAAAAAAACAAAAATAGCCTACCTCGATTAACCAAAACTCTCTTGTTCAATTTTACAGATAACCTCAAATCGGATCAGACCCCCCAATCGTACCAGTACCACTACATCAACAACAACAACACCAGCAACAACAACAACCTAATCGGTGGAATAAAATCCAACGTACCACCGGATCTGACGACTCCGGGAGATGACTTTACCGGTCTGGTCAACAATTTGGATGATGGCAGCAGCACTATGCTTGTGTGTCACCCGAATGGAGGCGGCGGCGGCGGTGGCGTCGGTGGTTGTCCCAACGGACATCCCTCGGTGGCGGCTACCTTAAATGGCGGAATTGCTCCACATGATCGGAACAAGTTTTGCGGCAGTTTGCCGAACCATCTGGATGCGGATGATGCCTGTGAGGCAATCTTTAAGCAGAATGGTGAGTGGTTTGATTTTTTCTTCTTTCCATTTCGGTACTATGACTGAGCAGTTAATAATCTAGTAGGCTGTGGCATTCAGCCAAGCTTTGATTCTTATTCGTTGGAGCTGGCAAACCGCCGGTTACAGTAATGAACCTTCAGGATTTTGATAACAATCCTTGTGTGTCTGAAAAACGTTCCAAAAGGGGAAATGGAAGAAAGGAATCAATCAACTGACAAACAATGCATCGTGGATTAAAAACAACAAGCAAGCATATCAGGGCGGAACAGTGCAAGACGGAGAAGTAAATTCTTTTCATTTGAAGGGAAGATGATCCTTCCTTTGTTCAGTTCGTACACACTATGTTCAAACTAACCTCAGTAGCTGGGTAATGTTTTGTTAGGATGATTTTCAATTCAAACCAACTTTTTCTAGAGACCCATTTTAAACGGGAACTAAAAAACGTATTCAAAAAAATGTCATACTAGACCTCGTTAGGAATGGAATGCTTGGTTTGATACCGGCACTCCGTCGGAGGTAAGACTCGCGCGGTTGGTCCATTTACGTCCAACCATGCGCTTTGGTACTGAGCTACGAGAAGGGTTTTGAATTCGTTTCTATAAGAGCTTTGTTTTTGGGGGTGATTGCGTTCACTAGTAGGCTGGTTGAAAACGAGAGCACATCCGGTTAAACGGAGCCCGATTGCTTTTTTTCAATCGTCTTACCTTAGGATCCTGGTTCGCAGAAGCGATCGAAAAGGTCGTTTCAACGAAAAATAAATAAAATCATCATGACCATAGGCTATAGGATGGACATTAGTGGCTATCATTTGGTAATAAGGAAAATGGAATGGGATATACGGAGAAAGGTCCACGTAATAATGGACTTTGGATTTCAAACTAAAAAATTTCAACCCTTGGATTCCGAAAATTAAACGCGTATATCTGAGCTGCGGATTCAGAACACAAAATGCAGAGCTCTGGATGTTAATCTCAGGACATAAGGAATTTGATTCTGAGCTCTGTATTTTGCTCTTCGGTCTATGGACGTTGTACTTTTGTCTTGGGACTCAGGATTGAGGACTCCACACTCTAGACACTAGAAATAGGAAGCCTGACTTGGCACACCTAGGGCACTGGGACTATGACTATGCTATCTGAATTGAGAAAACTAAAAGTAGGAAATTTGAAACATACTAAAAATCATCATTCATTGATGATTTTTAGTATAGCAAAATAGGAATTTAAGAAAAATGGAAAAATATGTAAATCGAAGAATACATAGGCATAAAATCAGAAAATATAGAGAGTTATGAAATAAGAATACAAAAAACTAAAATAAATGTTAAAATGAAAAAGGAAGAAATTATTGTTGAGAGAATTACATTAGTTACAGCAGTAAAAAAAGTAACAATAATGGAATGAGAAAAATGGATTAAATAAGAAAATTATTATAAACTGAAAATAAACAAAATTGGATAATACAAAAACAAAAGAAGAAAGTTGCAAAAAACACTGGAAAAAAATATATAAGAGAGGCGAAATGTTGAAAAATGCGAGGACAATAATAATATGAGAAAATACGTTAACAGAATAATTAAAACTATAAAAATGCAAAATCGAGACAAGCAATTAGGAACACCAGAAAAACTAAGAAAATAATACTAGAAAAGAAAAGAAAATAATAAAATGAGAAATGATGAAAAATATCAATTGAGAATATAACAAAACTAGGTTACGAAAAAGTAAGAGAAGTTTTGAGAAGATATATGCACACTAATAAATATTATCAAAGTTATTTAAATTAAAGGAAATTACGAATAAAATAAGAAAAAGTAATAGAACAAAGCCAAATCAGCACCAAGCGTAAAAGGACAAAACAAAAAAATAACTGAGAAAAGTTGATTCTGATAAAATGTGAAATTAAAGAATTAGAAATCCTGACCTCTGTATTTCTATTTTGCTTCCCTGGGTTGGATTTGTAGAAAGTCGCAAAATACTGCGAGTTAAAAAAAAATTGATGGGCAATAAAAAAAAATAGAAAAAAGGAAAATGCGATGATAAAAAAAAGAAAATTTGACATAAAAAATTTATATGACGATAAAACAATACAAGAAATCGAAACTAAGAAAAAGAGAAAATTAGATGATCAAATTTGCAAAAAATTTTGCGATTAAATACACAAAGAAAAAACTAGAACATGAAAATAAGAGAAAAAGAAAATAAAAAGGTTAGCAGATTTAGAAGGTAACCAAGTAAATAAGAAAAAGAAAATCGAGAGAAAAAACGGAAATAAGCAAAATAAGAATATAAGAAACTCGGAAGGTAAAAAAATAATAACATAAGAAAATAAAAGAGAAAATTCGAAAATTGTAAATTAATGGAATAAAAAAATATGGGAGAATAATTATATGAGAGAAATGAAAAAAACTAAGTACGTGTGATAATTCGAAGATAAGAAAATCACAAACTAGAAAATTTAGAAATAGTAATATAGGGAAGTCAGTTAAAAAAGAGCTTCAAAAATACAATTGTTATTTTGTAACAGAAGATATGAAAAACCGAAAATGAAAATTTAGTGACCCGCTTTTTTAACCCCCTGGTGTGTTTTAGGCAGACAAAATGTTGATATTGACAAAATCGCGACACATTTTTTCTCTTTATTTTTAATAAACTGAAGCTGTCAAAATATTATATTCTAGCATCTAAACATAGTTTCATAATCTTTTCTGATTATTTTATATAAATTTTCCAAAGATCCCTCTTCCAGTACAAAATAAATAAAATTGATAATATTATTTTGGCATATTTTTTAAGGGATGCATAATGGATGGGGAAATAATATAAGAAAAAAAAAGAATTTTATTATTAGCAGAAAAGAAAATAAGAAACTAAGAAAAACTGATATTCGGAATATAATTAAACCACAAACTAAGAGATTAGTGAAATTTAATTGTAGGAAAATAAGAAAATGAAAATTAAGAATATATAAAATTAAAAAAAAACGAAATAAGAAAAAAATACATAAAATGAAAATAAAACCTGGAAAAAAATAAAAAATCGGCAAAAAACAAATTAAGAAATGATTAGAAAAATTAGAAAAACGAAAGTAGGAGTTTCAAAACATAAGGAAAGTGTATAAGAAAGCAAAAAAATAAGATAAGTTATGAACCATTCATAAATTATGTTACATTTGGAGGGAAGGACGTGACAAAATGTGACATTTTGTGGCAAAACAAAGTTATAAAATTAGAATGAAAGGAAATAATAATGTATAAAAAGCAAGTAAAAATTAACAAAATCAAAAAAGCGTGAGTGAACAAACAAGAAAAACATTGGCTAGCTTTTCTTCTTGCTCAGTTCAGACACCAGAAAATCGCTTCGCTGCTATAGTAGGCCGTACAATAAAATCTCCTTTCGCGTCACTTTGTTCACTTGCGAAAAGCGGAAATGCCATTGTCCCATTGCTATTGAATTTTCGAATTGTCCCATAAGACCATCTCTTCGTTGAGTCGATCCATAATAAAGTTTTACCCCAGTGCAATTTCACCACCTACGCCATTCGATGCTAATTATGTTTAAAATCGTTAAGAAAAGCAGAATCATTCGCTTCTCGGTTCAGGCGAAGTTATTCAATACATAATATTCTACGACTGTTTTGAAGAAATCTACCCTCTAAAAACATGTTTGGCCTTTTTGCCTTTCTCATATAGAAAGGATATGCAATCACTCTGAAAATGGTCAACCTAATCCCGGCCCGGAGGGCCGTGTGTCATATCCCATTCGACTCAGTTCACCGAGATCAGCAAATGTCTGTATGTGTGTGTGTGTATGTGCGTGTGTATGTATTTTCTAAAGTCACTCACTTTTCTCAGAGATGGCTGAACCAAATTGCTCAAACTTAGTTTCAAATGAACGGTATAACGCTCGCATAGGCTGCTATTGAAATTTAAGAAGAAGAAAATGTCGAAGTTCGCCTCCAAATATCTCATTTGGCAGGCCATCTGCTCTTGTGGACTGAGGAGTGAGCCTTTCATGACAAAGGGCACAGTAAATGGCGAGATCAACCAATCTGAGTGCCTCGAGAAGCGCCTTTTACCGTTCTTGCAGCAGCACGACGAAGCTCCGCTATTTTGGCCAGATTTGGCATCATGCTACTATTCTGAAAGTGTCCTGGAGTGCTATGAGGCCAATTCTGTCCATTTTGTTCTAAAGGACATGAATCCGCCAAACTGTCCGGAGCTGCTCCCGGTGGAGAAGTACTGGGTAATGATGAAGCGGGAACTTCGGAAGAGCAAGAAGACAGTCAAAGACGACAAGGACATGTTAAGAAAATGGAAAAAAACTGAGAAACTGGTAACGGATGACACTGTAAAGACTTTGATGGAGGGCATCAAGCGAAAATGCGTTCAATTTTACACTCAAGGCTCCATCGATTAACTTTTCCTTTGATTTTTGAAGTAAATATATGTATAAAACTACCCTAAAATTTTGGTTTGATTTTAAACATTATAAGAAAATTGGCATGACATTTTCGGTGTCGCAATAATTTCGTGTTCGCCCTTTAGAGCGGATGAGAACAAAACATCTTGAGATCGTCTGCGAAGGATAGGCGTGGAATCTTCAGAACTAGATGAACGTCGTTGAAGTAAAGCAGAAACATCAGCGGTCCCAAGTGACTTTCCCGAGGGGTACTCCTGACGTAGAAGTAAATGTGGGTGCCTGACAATCGTCACTTAGGAACTGCTTGCAGTGAGCCTGAAGAGGTTCCATAATCATCAGCTCGAACAACTTCGAGACAGCACTGGTTGAAGTAATTTCCCGGTCATTATTGACGTCTCGCTTATTACCCTTTTTATGGACTGGGAATATGTTCGCGGACTTCCAGCAGGATGAAAAGTACTAAGGGGAAGCCATCGGGTCCCAGATTGAAAGACGATTTTAGCCGAGAACAAGCTCTGGTAATCATCGTTCCATTGACATTCGATAGCGCTTAGAGTTTGGCTCACAACCGGAACTTGACTAACAGCGACTATGGTCCGGTAGATAGCATATAAAACCATATTTTAGGGACCATCCATTAATGACGTAGCATTTTATGGGGGAGGGGGGAGTTTTGTATTTTGTGATGATGTGTGACGACATCAGGGGTAGAGGATCATGCCATGCTAGGTAGCTTTTTTAGAGGAGAATAGGGTTTGACCTGATGTCACGACAATCACACCCGTTTTATCTAACTAACATCGTTTTTTTATTTTTTGCCGTGACAAGGAGGGGAGGGTTACCGTCAAGCTACGTAATTACCTGGAGGTATTTAAAGGTTTGTGACGAAATGCTACGATAGAGGACGGAGGTGGTAAAAATCACTCAAAAAATGCTACGTCATTTATGGATGACCCTTAGTGTATTTATGGGCTGTAGAGACAGTTTTATGGTATTTCAATGGTTGTGAACTTGGCTACGTATATCATATTTATGATCTTTTCAAAGCACTGTCTGGTGTTTAAACCTACGAGAATTTACTCGGGTTGAGCCGTGTCAAATTAGCTATAAAAAATTGAAAAAAAATAAGGAAATGAATAAAAATGAAAAAGAAAATAAGAAAGTAATTAATTTAAAAAAATAAGGAAATAAAAAAATAATTAGAAAATAGAAAGAATATCATAAAATATGAAAATAAAAAAGCAAATAAAACAAACATAATAATGTACGAAAACAACGAAATGACAAAAAATAATATAAGAAATTGAAAAGTAAAGAAGAAAGGAATAAAATAGAACAGAAAACTAAGAAAATTTGAAAATCCTAAAATAAAAATTAAGGAAGAAAATACATGCAAGAAATTAAAAAAAAACTAACTTACCTTTGTATTACGGACATACGAAAACAAAGAAAAGAGATACGAAAATAAAACGACCGAAAATAACAAAACAAACTACTAAAGTTTCAAAATTTGAGAAATCTGAAAAATAAGACCATAATAGATACACTCAGGTTTTTTTCTACGCAAGGGAACCGCGTTATCTGGAAAACTCGCATAAAAAGGCTCGGTAAATACGGGTGAAAAACAATTGCAAAAAAGCTTTGAGGAATTTGTAAATTGGGAAGGATCATAAAGTTCTAATTTTAAAATATTTCGACTTGTAACTTTGTAGTTTCAAATTGCTTAATTTTTTGATATTATATTTTCTATGTTCTTCAATTTTACCTTTTTCATATAGAAAAGTTATGTTCGTTTGAATTTTTCGATTTTTCTACTGTTTGGAATTTATTTAAATAAATTTTTTCATTGCATTTTAAGCTTCTTGGGTTTTTGATTTTTTAATTATTTTTAATCTTCATTAATTATTTTAAAATTTCACAAATTTCCAAGTTTATTATATTCTTTGTTGTTAATGTAATGTATGTAATTTTTTTAAAATTTTTTGTTCATTTTATTTCATTAACTTTTATAAAAAAAATTTTCTTCTCCAGAATTTTGTTCGTGATTTTAAGTATTTTAAATTTTTATGTATCAATTGTCAGATTATTTTTAAATCTTTGATTTTTAAGTTTTCCTGAATTTTTTGATTTATTATATACCTCTAATTA
The DNA here is from genome assembly GCF_030247195.1 of Topomyia yanbarensis. Lineage (NCBI taxonomy): Eukaryota > Metazoa > Arthropoda > Insecta > Diptera > Culicidae > Topomyia > Topomyia yanbarensis. The sequence goes on along the minus strand of NC_080670.1, from coordinate 204,368,121 downwards.
TTATTAATTTTTCTATTTTTTAATGCTTTGATCTTTAAAATTGTGTAGCTTCTTCTTTTTTGACTTTTGTAATTTTAATCTCCCAAATTTTCTTATTTTTTTTTGAATTTCCCAAATGTTTTGTCGTTGAATTTTAAATTTTTTTTAAGCTAAATTTTAAAATTTTGAATTTTTAGAATATTTTGACTATTTGAATAAATTTCTATTTTTTGCTTTATTTTTAAAATATTTCTTGTTTAAACCTTCTAAATTTCTTTAATTTTTTCAATGCTTAAATATATTATTTCTTTGTTGAGATTTTTTGAATAATTCGTTTTTCTTAAATTTTTTTAATCCCTGCAATTTTTTTCGAATATATTGTGGCTTTAGCGATACAGTGAAGACTCGTTTTTGTCAGCGACTTGGTATGTTTTAGACTGACAAAATAAGGACATTGGCAAAATCGGGGCAAACTTTTTTCTTTTTTAATAAACCGCGGCTCGAATTTATTCTTCTTTAATCCCTAGCCATAGCCCCATCGCTCTTTCTGATAATTTAGTACAAATTTCCCTTCCAGTGCCAAATTTAAAATAGTAATGCTTATTTTAAAATTTTTTGCATTCTTAAGACAAAAATGCTCAAGAAAGGATTCGCTCGAGTTTGACTTGGTTCATCTACTCGAGTCCCTCGAGACCGGATGTTCTCGAATGGCTGAAAAAAAAACCACGCCCGAAAGGCTGACAAAATTGGAGGCAGAAAAAATCGTAGGTTGATAAAATATGGTCTTTACTGTATCTTGTAATTTCTGAAACTTCAAGTTCTTTTGATTTTTTTGAATTTAAATTTAGAAAATTCAAAGCATTTGAAAAATTTAAAAAATTGCAGAATCGCATAAAAACCAAAAAAAATCTGTCTTCATTTTCATGATTTATTTTAAATTTGTATGATTTTTAAACTTGTGAATTTTTTAGAATTATTAATTGTAGTTTTTTTTGCCATTTCTTAAATTTTCTGAATAATTTGATAATTTTCATATTTGATTTTTTTTTAAAAATTAATATATTGCATTTTCCTTAAATTTTTCATGAATTTTGTTAATGCTATATTTTCTATCCTCTTGAATTTTACCTTTTTCATATAGAAAAGTTATATTCGTTTGAATTTTTCGATTTTTCTAATGTTTGAAATTTATTAAAATAATTTTTTTATTGTATTTTAAGCTTCTTGGGTTTTCGAATTTTTAATTATTTTTAAACTTTATGAATTATTCTAAAATTTCACAAATTTCTAAATTTGTTGAAGTTTTGTAACTTATTGATTTTGTGAATATTCTTTGTAGTTAATCTGATGTATGTAATTTTTTTTAAATTTTTTGTTTATTTTATTTCATTAACTTTTATAAAGTTTTTTTTGTTCTCCAGAATTTTGTTCTTGATTTTTAAGTATTTTAAATTTGTATGTATCAATTGTCAGATTATTTTTAAATCCTTCATTTTTAAGAATTCCTGAATTTTTTGATTTATTTTATACTTTTAATTATTATTAATTATTCTATTTTTTAATGCTTTGATCTTTAAGATTGTGTAGTTTCTTCTTTTTTTACTTTTGTAATTTTAATCTCCCAAATGTTTTGAAATTTTTTTGAGTTTGAGGCAGAAAAAATCGTAGGTTGATAAAATAGTGTCTTTACTGTATTTTGTTATTTCTGACACTTCAAGTTCTTTGATTTTTTTGATTTTTTTGAATTTAAATTTAGAAAATCCAAAGCATTTGAAAAATTTAAAAAATTGCAGAATCGTATAAAAACCAAAAAAAAATATTTCTGTCTTCATTTTCATGATTTATTTAAAATTTGTATAATTTTTGAACTTGTGAATTTTTTTAGAATTATTAATTTTAGTTTTTTTGCCATTTCTTAAATTTTCTGAATAATTTGATAATTTTCATGTTTGATTTAAAAAAAATTGTAATATTTTGCACATTCCTTAAATTTTTCATGAAATTAATTTTTTTCTGAAATTAGATTGTTTTAATGCCTTCTTTTTAATTCCTGGAAAAGTTTTATTATGGGGTTTGAAATTTTTCGAATATTTCAATTGTTTTGATTTTCGATTAGATTTTTTTATTATTCCTGTTTGATTTTTTTAATATTATCGCCCGTTTAAATTAGTTTTGTATAATTTTATTTCATTTCGACTATTTGTTTTTAAATTTTTAATCGCCTCAAATTTCTTAAAAAATTCTGAATTTCCTAGACTTTTTTTCAATTTTTGTTTTTTTCTCGAGCATTTTTTTTTAATTTTTAATTTCTAAATAATTTTCCAAATTCTAGTTCCTTTTAAAAATTTTCAGAATTGGCTGATGTTTTGATCGTTTGAATTCTTTTAAATATTTTGAATTAAAGCATTATTTAATTTTTGCTTTATTTGTTAGATTTCGTTTTATAATTTTGATCTTGGTGAAATTTTCAATTCCATGAACATTTTGCAAATTTTATTTAGTTTTATTGATTTTCTCATTTTGTATTCTTGTTATTTTTCAAATTTCCTAATTTTTATTTTTAATTTTAATGTTTTTCTTGAAGGCTTTGCAATTATTTTTGATCCTTTATTTTTTTAAATTTTTTCATAATTTGCATATTTCATATTTTTTTTAATTTCTTGACCTTATGTTAATCAAATAGAATTCCTGAAAAGTTCAAGAGGTTTCTTAAATTGATTACATTTTTTCAAATCTCTAATTTAAATCTCTCTTCAAGTTTTTAATTTTTTTGAAATTTTCATATCTTAGATATTTTATTCGATCAATATTTTTGAATTTCTTGAATTATTTAAATTAATATTTGTTTTATTCTTTGGATGTTCAGATTATTCTGAATTTCTAAGAAAATTTAAGTTTTTTTCCATTTTTAAAGTTTTTTTTGTAATATTCGAACTATGAATATTTTAACATTCTTGAATTTTTTTATTTTGCATTTTATAATTTTTTAATTTTCTAATTTCGAGAATTTAGATGCGCTATTTCGGATCTGTATTTTTTATTTCAAATCCCAAATTTGAGCCTTTAATGTCAGATGCAACATTTTTACGCCCTCAACGAAAAAAAATGGATGAACCAATTTGTGCCTAAGGGCTCAACGCCTAACTTACAAAAGTTGGATTTGAACGTTTTGGGTTTCACTCGTCAGTAACTGACACCAACTTACTATCAGTTAGGCGAAAAGCTTCAAGTAAGAGTTCGTTTCGTCAGTAAACCAGAGCTTCTGTGCCTGACTAATCGAATCCAGTTACTTTAGGCATTTACATATATTGTGGGAACTGTTTGGATTTAGTGTCTAACTGACAGCAAGTTGGTGTCAATTACTGACGAGTGGAACCCGAAACATTCAAATCCAACTTTTAGGAACCAGATTTCAGATTTTCATTATTTGTCTTATTTGGGGTCTCATTTAAAAGCTTCAGATTTCAAAATTGCCAATTTCTGAACTTCTCATTAACTGAAGTACGTGCAATGAAACAATTTTCATTAAACTCCAATTCAATATGTGCCCTCACATGGTCAACGAGTACTTCACATTTCGTCCAACCTCGGATCAATAATTACAGGCCGGCCGTCCAATCGGAAAATTTAAATAACCAATTAGTCCCACCCTTCCCAACTCTTACCCGCCGGCCAAACACCGTGGCTAATTTAACAACCTTCGAGGAGGGAGCGAGAGAGAGAGAGAGAAATAGTCGATTGGTTGGTTTACAACAGCCATTTGGGCGAAATTCCCCACCAAAAGCTATCCTGATAACCTTCTGGGCGCTGACTGGGCCTGCTCTTGTCACAGCTGGCTGGTTGGGCTTTGTTCGAGAGTCATAATTAATAGCTATCGATGGTTGTTGGGAGATGCTGGTAATGATCATTGTTATTATCTACAGATCGATAGAGGGGGGGGGGGCGCTTTATGGTGGCGACTCACATCCGGATGGACCTGTGTCTGTTTTTATTGTGAGTCAATAAGCGAGTGTTGTGGATTGTTAAAATATATTTAGGTGAAATCTGTTGGACAGTTGGAAAATCAGATTAGTATTTTCAAATTTTGCTATCGTATACAACCGGTTTAACTCACAATCCACAACCACACAATTGAAGCACCGTGCGATCATCCGCGCACTGAAAATTCAATTATCCTGTGCCATTAACTTTCACGACTAACGCCACTTGATTGCGGCTGCCATCTGCAAACCACATCCGCGTTAATACAATAAACAATCAACCCATTTTGTTTTGTTATTACAGAGTTCCTCCAAACGCACCTGAAGAACGTCCTGGCCTCTCATCAGCAACAGCAACCGGAATATGTGACCATGTCCAGTTTGGCCGGTACGGACCAAGCGGTAGATGCGGCCGCCATTGTTAACCGAAATCAACAACAACAACAACAACAAATGCAGCAGCTTCCACCAACATATCAGCAAAGTTCACCTTTCTACTCCAGTTCCAGTGGGAAAGGGTCGACCATTTCGTCTACGGCACTCGGAAGCAGTACGTTTCGCGGCTGCGGCGCTGGAGGTAGGTTTGATTTCGATTTTAACAAAGTTTGGTAAAAGTATGTCACTCATGTTGTCTGTGTCGGTTGGGCATCAGTTGGAATGGTTAGGAATAGTGGGGTGGTTGACGTAAATGCGCTGGGTTGTTACTATAATCGATTTTGAATGAACAACTTGCTCGCTCGGATAGAAGTTATGGATCTTCATATACCCGCATTCTAGTTATGATGAAGCGAACCTCATCAGACACCATCTGCATCAATAATAATTTCATGAATAACTGAACAACGAAAGCTGTAGAAAATCGATGCTGGGTGGGGCATCTATTTGCTACCACTCATTCATCGTGTGTATAATGGGGGGAAAATCTTGACATATCTAGCTGGTTAAGCCATAGACAAACAGAAGTGGTAAACGACGAGCACTTTTTTAGTTGAAATGAATATGTTGTTGCTGATAGAAATAGCCACTGCTGGTCACCATGAAAGGAAATAATTGCCGCTCATAGAAGCAAGGTGGGAGTTTATTTGCTATCCTTGTCCATCAATCGTCGATGACATTGAGAGTACCACCACCGCTATTCCTCCTTTGAATTTATAATGCATCCAACAAAGTGTTCTCCGGTGCAACTATTTACACAGCACGAAGCATCGTTGGTTACAGTGAAGCTCGCTTTGATCAGCGTCTGATGGTGAAATCTGATTAAATTTATATTTGATGACGAGGTTGCAGCTGGTTCGAATTTCTCTGTTTGGTAAAAGGTGCGCGGGGGATGCAGAAGTTTCAGAACACTTTCGTTCATCGTACATCTTCGGAACTGAATTGGATTTTTTTTCTCGCTGATCGGTGAAGTCTTTTATCATCCGATACCAATCAATCGAGTTGAGAGGGTTTTGCTCTTTACTGGTGAAGCTAATTCTGTTTGTTGTGTAGTTACACCAGTCGTCATTAGAAAAGCATTTATATTGGTGAATTTTTATACTCAATTTATGGCATACTCAATGTGATACGAGATCTCAAATAATCACATGACGTTCATAAGTGCCACCAGGGCAATGTATAATTCAGGGTATTTGATTGTTATTTGCTACATCTACAAAACGCCTGCCAGATCAGATTTTTTAACGCATTTGATCCGAACTATGGGGCCAACCGCAATACATCGCACCTCGTACTTATATTCAGTATTCAGTATTTCATCTGTACGTCAGCTCTATTTTTTCTTTATTATTCAATCTATTTCCTTTTTTCGATTTGTTTTATTCTATTTTAGATATTTGTTTTCTTTTCTCCTTTAAAATTTCATTTTTACGATAACTTCGTTAATTATTTGAGCTCTATTTTTCGTCTCTTTTTATTTATTACTTTTTACCTCATTTTTGTTCTACTCTAGTTCATTTTGCCGCACTCTTATGTCTAATTTTATTGCTTTACATTATCAATATAACTTGGCTCTATTTTGCCTTCATTTTTTATCCAATGTTTTTTCTCTTTATGTTTCTCTATTTCTGCTCTAGATTTCTCTTAATCGTACTTTTTACCTTTGCTTTTCCGAAATCTTTCTCCCCCTCTATTCTTAATTAAGTTATGCTTTCTTTTTTTTATTTTACTTCTACTATGTATTCTTTTTAATTTCTCTTCTTATTTCCTCTATAGTATTTTTCTATTTCTTATCTATTTTTTCTCAATTTTGCTCACCATTTTCCAAATTTTCTTGTTTATTTCAAAATTTTCTATTATGGCACAATTTTGCGTCATGCTTGCTATACTTGTCAAAGCTGTCTTTTGTTTCGTTTATCCTTTATAATGATTATTCGTATATAAATTCTCGCGAATTTTATTGAATGATTTTTTCATTTTCAGTTTTTCGTTTTTTTGGTTATTATTCTTCTTCCTATTTTGGATTTTTTCCTTTATTTTTAGTTCCATTTTTGACCAAATTTTTCATTTATTTTTCTGTTTTATTATTTTTTTCAAAGTTTGTTTTACATCTACTTAGTTTAAAAATCAACTCTTAGTTTTAGGACATTTCTCCAATTAACCTTTTTTATTTATTGATATCTTGCTATATTTGCTCTATTTTTATTCACTATTTGGTTTATATTTATCTCAAATTATAAATAATTACAAGCTAATATACAAACACGCTTTTATAATAAATTGTTTTTATCAAGATCAGTGTATCACATTTCATAGGAAATTCTCAGAGAGACACAGAAATAGGGTTTTCTTTAATTTATTATTTATTTATTATTTATTATTTATTATTTATTATTTATTATTTATTATTTATTATTTATTATTTATTATTTATTATTTATTATTTATTATTTATTATTTATTATTTATTATTTATTATTTATTATTTATTATTTATTTGTCGAGGTTGTAGGGCGAAGGAAAAAGGCCGTTTTGACAGCGTAATGATTTTAATTAGCTTCAAAATTTGGTGGGCTATTCCTTTTCTCCGCCCTAGATAGCGGTTAGCTTCGTCCGCGAGCTTCTAGCACAGTTAACTCACTTCTATCTAATTCTATACTTTACTCCTAACCTCGCTTTCACTCTTTACTATCTTTACTTTTCTTCACTTTAATACTTAAATTTTCAATTTGTTTAATTTTCAGCGCTTTGCTAGTTCAGTCCTGTTCTCGTTCACGGCTAATGTGGAATAGACCGATTACGAGAACACGCGGTCTTGCCGTTGACAGTTCGGTGACGTATCTCCACTGTCATCAAATGACGTCTGTCACCCACTGACGCGGCGCTTTACTGTTGTGTTGCTTTTGAAGCGGACGCGTTGCATTTGCTAGGCAGTGTTGCCAGCTCGACGGTTTCTGCGTTGACATTATTATTTATTATTTATTATTTATTATTTATTATTTATTATTTATTATTTATTATTTATTATTTATTATTTATCATTTTTTATTCATTATTAATTATTTAATATTTATTAGGAGAACCCGGGGCTATTCGGACCTACCTAAGCAAATCGCCCTTTTGGGTGGATAGATATAAAGAAAGATTACCACTCAAAGGTCGTTATTGTTAGCTTGAAACCTCAGCTACATTTTGGTGCTATAAAACTCCATTTGCACCACTCCGTAGCAGCGCTAGGTGACGATTTGCAAAACTACGCTTTTGCATCCTTTTGCTAAGTAGGGGTAGTTCGGACCTTCCTACAAGGCAAATCAGTCATTTTTTCAATTGAATTATGTTTACCAATGAAATATTTATTAGAGAAACTCCTTAAGAAGCAAAAAAAATCACAGCTGTTGATTGGCGCATCATGTATTTTCTTTGCTGTGACGTGTGCAATGGTTCGCGTAGCCGCAAGCCGCTGAACGGTGGTTGATGGAGTAGGGGGTCCGAATAGCTCTGTATGCTCATTTCGCACAAAACTGATGGGCGTCTTGAAAATATCTGTGATTTCACCCAAACAAAAATAATTCCATGAAATAGGAGCCTTACGCCTTTCGAAAACACTTACCTGTTATTTTTTCTACCTTTTATTTGCTACTTTAATAACGGTTTTACAAATGAAATGATTTTTTTTTGAGGATGGCAAAAAATGAAACACGTTGTATCTCCTTTCTAAAAAAACCCGAAGAATTAGATTCAGCTGTCAAAACTAATGGTTCAGAATAGCGTTTCCACGAATATGTACGATAGTCAGAAAGTCTTACGATTTTCTGAAAAATCAAGGGGGTTCGAATTAGCCCCACGGTCTTAATAGCCCCGGGTCCCCCTATTTATTATTTATTTTTTATTATTCATTATTTATTATTTATTTTTTATTTTTTATTATTTATTATTTATTATTTATTATTTATTATTTATTATTTATTATTTATTATTTATTATTTATTATTTATTATTTATTATTTATTATTTATTATTTATTGACTTCATTTGCATTTTGTTTTTTGGTCATTTGTAATCTGTTTGGTATTCTGAGACATTTTTAGTTTTGTTTTTGCCTTTTTACTCTTTCTTGCTATTTTGAAGTTTTGAACTATTCTGTTCATTTGATCTTTTTTTGATTCATGTACTTTTGCAATTTGGCCATTTTTCGTTTTTTTTGGGTCTCTGGACCTTTTGAATTTTTGTTTTTTTGTGTTGTTTTGTCCTATATTTGCTTTTTCAACTTTTTAGTGTTTTTGGCTTATCCACTATTTTTGCTAATTGATTTGGCCTTCTTTGACATTTTTGTCGTTTTGGCCTTTTAAGGCTTTTTCGTATTTTCTGTTTGTAACTTTTTTTATTGTTTTATTATTTTGTTCGTTTTGTCTTTTTTTCTTCTTCATATTTTTTGCATTTTTACTATATGGACCTTTTCTCTTTTTTGGCATTGCTTTTTTGCATTATTGCCACTTTCTTCGTTAATGGCATTTTTTTCGTATTTTTGTTCGGTTCTTTTTTTATTTTTTCCATTGCTGTTCTTAACCTTTTAAGGTTATTTTAGATTTTTTTTTCTTGTTGTCATTTTGACACGGCCGTAAATATTTTGTGTTTTCGTAATATGTAAACGTAATAAACCCATAACAATGGTACTACGTCTGTCCGCCAGGCTCTATTGACACGTAGCAACCACGGACCCCCGATAACTTTTTTCTTGGCGGTGATGAATTCGTTGCGCAGTCCACCGTGATTGGTGGAGGCAGTCTGTTTGCCTTGTCTTTCATTCTCATATATGATGCAGTGTTGCATGTTGTTAGCGGGCTAAACTAGTAAGTATTATCAATCCACAGTTTCTAACGTGGTGTAGCTGTATGTATGTCACTTTTATCAGCTGTCCAACCTTATTTACTGTAGATCTAAGGCGAGTATGCTTAAGTCAATCTAAACTGTGTTTTCCTGTAGTACAGGCACTTTTAATTTCTGCGTTTGGTTCATCTCACTGCGCAACCAGTGTCAACGCTACAGTACTGTTCGTGCACTGGATAAAGAACAAAGTAATAGATCAAATTGATTGTTGGTTTGTCAGGTATAGCTATAGCAGAACGAATTTTTGCTTCTGTTCTGTAGGAGAAATTAAGGTAGACTCATAGTGTCATTGTGGTTATTTTGCAGTCTACGGCATGTTTGTCATTTATTGTAATTTCTAGTTTTTGCTTACTTTTGTAGCCTTTTTAATAATTGCTATTCTGGCCTTCAATTGTGTTTTAACCCTTTTTCGGCCTTGTTGGATTTTTTGTCCGGTCTTTTCCGTTTTTAGGTTTTTTTTGACGTCAGTATATTTTTCATTAGCATTATTTTTGGCCACCAAATCTGAGTGCCAGAACAAAGAAAATATACTGCCAAGTGTCAGCAATCAACAGGTTGGTTTTTGAAGCTCAGCTGTTTACTGCATTTTGAAGAAAAACCACGAGCTTTATCACATACTTGACCGAGCACTAAAATATACAGCGAAACAACTCGAAAAAAGATATCACTTTGCTGCCGTGCACTTCACCGTAAACACTTTGCTAATGGAAAGTTCATAATTTTGGATGATGAACCGTACGCACCATAAATTAAGTGGAAAGGACAACGTTGAAGCAACACCACACGACATTAAATATGCCGCGAAAAATCAGCATCCGTCCAAATAGAATTACTTTTTGACGCCGTAATGTTTTAAATAGAAATGCGTGTCGGTTTGTATCATTCATCGCTCGCCTGCCAAACGAGCAACATCAAGGCTATGACGTACGTTCCGTACAATAAGTGGTTAAACACCAACTAACGGTTAACTATGTTCGAATTTACACTCGTTTCTTTGCTGTGTACAAAGCTTATCACGCGCGTGATTTGAAACCGACGAGTATAGTAATGCTATGGTATGGTTCGAGCCGTGTACACTTGATGCTTTGTAAAATGAAGTTGGTAGGGTGGGGTTGGAATATCAAGACGAAACTTTTCCCACCGAAATACGTGTATTTTTCAAGCAAATCGCTGTTAGAACTATTCAAATCTTACCTCTAGAATAGACCATTACTACAGAATAAATAAAATGTCCGAATACTAAGTGCCAAATGTTTTCATATTTGATTTAATGTGTCCTTAATTTGTTCTAAGCCTATAGTTGCATTCTATCAGGAACGCTGTATTAATATTGTCGTGTGGAAGTTAGACTTAGACATAATGTTTTATTTTGCGTTAACGGGTACCTGGATCATAATCAGAATACTGTGTGTGTAGAAATGTTGACTGGGTGCTTCAACAGCGTCTATTGAATTGTTTATATAGTGATAAGGAGAAATGAGAGACGTCACATTTTAGACAAGGGTACACTTCTTTCGGACATTCTCAAAACTGTTCGCGAGCTTTTCTATTTTTTTTACCAAATTTTCCCACAAACTCAAAAATGTTTGTGCATTTCGTTTCATTACACAGATCAGGCTATTGTATATATAGATTTAGTAATCAGACTGTTCACCGAAATGAGTACCATATTTGCAGATGCTGCTAAGGAAAATGTTATCTACTGCAAATAGCACCAATATAAATAGTCAAAAACATCGCTTGCTGCTAAGATGCCAACAAAATCTAATCGATAAAAACTGCACCTAGTACCTCCAATTCAACAACCAGAACCTCGAGCAAGGAATAATAATCGTAATAAAAAAGTGAGCATGATTACTGCACTGTGAGCATTGAAACAGTGGTAGCTGAAATGATATTAACGTGAGCATTGACTCGGAGGGTGTCATACTAATTGACCCCTTTATGTAGTAGGAGAAGCAACCGAGAAAGAGGATCTTCCTACGTAATGACAAACTGCCTATATTGATTTCAACGAACACGAACGAATTTTAGTTGTTTTTATCTTTATTTATTGGTAAGCGAAATAAATTAAAGAGCTGAACCTGATAAGCAAACGTTCGCGCAATCAAGCACGTCAATATACAGACGCTCGTGTCCTTTGCAATAATACTAACCTAGTCACAAACACAAACATGCATTCGTGATCGTAGTTCGCGCATAGATCCAAATCTGCAGTTGAACTATTTCGCAAAAAAAACGCATATACGAGACAAGTCTCAAGACAGACTCTAGCGAAATGGAGAAACTGACTCTCTTTCAGCATCTGAACCGTAAGCTGTAAATTAAACATCAGGATCACGGTCCACGCAAGCATTCGAAAGTCCATGCCAATATGCAAATGACCACACGGCTACACCAGCTAATTTATAGACGCGAAGTTACCACGCTAACACGCGAAACGCCACGCGATCAAACACGTTAAAATACTAACAAACGCTCGAGCCCTTCTCGAACAAACCTGGTCGCACCAGTCATTTTGATGTTCGTCTTGGTTCTGCGTTGCCATTACACACAACCTCGGCACTAGCATCCTATAAAACGAATGAAAAAAATCAAAACAAAACAAAAATTCTGTTTTGAAGCGCGTCTCGTCTACCAAGACCAGCGATTGCTTGAAACTCAAACCTCAATTATTTTAAAATGGGGTTGGTTTCCAAAAGTGTCTTCCATGATCACGATTGCCGAAACATTATTCAACCGATAATCTTTTTTTAATCTATTGTTTATAAATAATGTTGTTAGCATTTGAACAATTTCTGTCTACGCATTAATTTTTATTTTGCAGATAAGATTGAATAAATATTTTTGAGCTTTAATTTACACGAGAATATGCAATCAGTCACGCTCGGAAGCCCCTACCTTTGGTTTTGGTAGCCTAGGTCCACGCCTTCAGCCTTTTTCTCGAAAAAAAAACAAACTCATTAACACTACAAGTCTCAGGACACCATGGCGGGATACTCTAGTAAAATGGGGGAACTCACTACCTTCACTTCCTTACATACAAAATCGCGGTTCAGCCGAACATTGAAAAGACCACACGAATATACAAGCGGTTATACTAACGAATTACATACCATACAAACGCTCGATCCCTAAACGATAGTACAACTATGATTTTTCTTCCCAGTTTCACCCTTTTTCACAAATTTTTGCTACCATGTGAATGCGGACTCGTGGTTACCAAGGCAAAAAATTAGAGCAGTTCGTTTTCGCTTTCTCGTCAGCAAACCAGTGCACCTGCGTTTGCTACCCGAGACATCACACGAGAGCAGACTGTTGTCTTAGGCGTTACGTTGTGTGAACCGATTGAATTTACCGTTTAACTGGCACCAAGTTAGTGTCAGCTACTGACGAGATAATTTCGAAACACCAAAATGTGTCGTTTCTAATTTTGATAATTTTTGTTTTTCATCAATTTTGTAAAATTTTCATTAATTTTTTCTTCAATCGTTCAAAGACAAACCAATCCCGTGTGCAACTATTTTCAATGTTTTGAAGCATCGTCGTGATGCCAAAAATCCTGAATTGGAAAATAAATGCGATCGCCCACTAAAAACTAAGTGGCAGAACAAAGAAATATGTGCTGCCAAGTGCCAAAAATAATGTTGGACAATCAACAAGTTGTGTATTCCCAGCGCAACTGTCCACTGCACTTTGAAGATCGTAAATTTAAGCGAGTACCAAAATATACAACGAAACGACGCGAAAAAATACCGATTTGCTGCCGTACACTTCACCGTAAACACAAAGATTGGAAAATTCATCATTTTGGATGAATTGTACTTTACATTTTCGCACTACGGCTATTACAGGAATTTTCAATTCCATGTTTTGTTTTCCAATGGCGACAGGTTATAATGAGGACGTTGGGTTGTCGTTTTCAACTTCGACAGCGGTGACTACTTTAAAACGACCCAAAATGGATTCACGTTGGTGCTGCTGCTGCTTTCAATTGTTCTTTTCGGATAAAATTATGACAACAGCCATATTGTAAATCCGTTTGCTTTGTCATTTGCTTTTTCGCCGTAAGCTTACGCTTACTAAAATTTCCTTTATCCAGTTCCATCATATTAGAAATGCTGTATTAATATCGTTTGGAAGTTAGGCATAGACAAAGTTTTATTTTGCGTTAGCGGGTTCCTGGAACATAATCAAGCTCGCCGTGTAAACAAACGATGACAAAATCGAGGTACGTTTACACGATCCGGGTAGTTAAAGAGCGTCTGTTGAATAATTTACGTCGCCGCGCGGAGAAGTGGGGGAAGCCTCATTTTAGACATGGACACACCTCTTCCGGTCATCCCTAATACTGTCCATGTGATGACAATGTGGTTTGCCTAGTGCTTCCTACATACCCCTACAAAATTAAATATTTCTCTCCATTTTGTATGTATGTATGTATCGATTTTGTAATCAGGCTGTACCCAGAAATGAATATCATACGCACAGATGCTGCTAAGAAGTGGATTGCGGCTCAGATACCAACCAGAGCAAATCAATAAAGACTGCATCTAGTACCTCCAAATCAATAATCAGCACCTCGAGCAAGCAATATTAATTGTAACCAAAAAGCTAGCATTTTCTATTTATTTATTTGGTAAACGAAATAGATTAAAGAGTTGAACAGTTTAGAAGCTGACGTTTCATGTACTCCTTTGAAATAAAAGTCTTATATACTTTAACATTTCTTGGTATTTTAAAACTAAATTTGAATAAACCTTGGGATTCGGGTCTCGATGATTGTGTGACTTCTAGGTGCAGTTTTCTTAGTATTCTGAGATGCAAATACCGAGCCCTATTCCTAATATCGAAACACCATATTTCAGAAGCATTGAGTCTTTCCATTTCAGTGGCATATAAATAAACGTAGGTGGCGCTTCTGCAGATTACGGGAAGGCGTTTGAGTTGGTAATTTTTTTGTTGTTGCTATTTTAATATCACAAAAGAAACCACTAACCCATGGAATCATCAAGTACATTGGTCAAATTCGACGAGCTCTTCGGTAACAACTTGAAACTTTTAATTATGGAGATACCAGAATTTTATATTTATTTATTTATTTTTCAGACTTTTTTACTTCGAGTATCAGATTTAGATTCAAAATTATGGCCAACGCTTGCTACGATGGACGATCAAAGCTGCATCATGGCCGCCTTTCATTCAACAATGTTTAGTTTCAGACCATGTTTCTAATGTGAAGAAATAGCCAATACCCAAAAAATGTATCTGATCTGGCAGGCGATTTGTGCTTGAGCCAAAATAATTTGCCATACCTGATACAGTTTAACGGGTGCATCTACCAGCAAATGTTCCACCTCAAGGGACAATTTTCATTGGAAATAGCACATCACTCAAGGGAACAGGATCAATATCCGATTTCATGTCAGCTTCCTCTTTCCAGAATATACTGAAGATGGTTCGACTAAGTAAACTTTATGGCATTAAGGCCTCAGAGCATTTGTAAACTTCTGTGGCTTGGCCAAGGAATGACACACCTCTTTCGAAATACTTTCCAAGGACAGAAACAGAGAACACCATTAAGGTGTCAAACTATTACACTCTGTTGTACCACGTGTGTGATTCAAGGATTTGCAGGCCAAAGTGTGCACTTTCGACAGAACTCACAAGACCAACTGCCAAGGTGTGCGGGTGGCTGTGGCGGCTGCTAATGGACCATATTTCTAATATGATGGGAAAAGATCTTACCCAAAAGCGGGAAAGTTTACCTCCCACCTCTCCGTCGCCAGTTTAAGTGGAGAATTTATTAGACACAACATCTCGTGTTTGTCGTGGCGCTGCACAAAACTGGAAATCGGGAAGTTTTTCACTTGGCATTAGAAGCGAGCATGACAGCAACCGCAAAGCTCTTGCCTAGTAAGTTTGGTGCCAAAGTTGCATCAGCAGCATGCCGCAACGGGGAATTATCCGGAGGAATGTGTCGGTCGTAAATCGCCTCTGGAAAAGGGGGTGGAAAGTTTGAAGGGAGGTTAACGAATAAGATCACAGGATTTAATAGGGGAAGAGTCTCTGTTTTTCTTTCTTGTTATTAGTTTGTCGGTCGACCACAAAACTTGGCTCGGATCTGAGTTGGAATTAGTGAAACTTAGTTTTCAGTACTTGTCCCAGTACCGCATCTAGATTGAAGCCTCTTTAAGAATAATCAGCAACCACCCGTATAGAAACCACAGATGCATGGATGAGTCGGTTTACTAATGAAATTCTATGCTCGAACGAACCGATAGGTTCCGGACGGCAAAAATCGTAAGGATTTCCTGTGAATGCGGTCATCTCTTGCTTCTATCCTGCTTCCTTTGGTCGGGTTTCTCGTTGCTGCAACCGCCACAAACACAATCCTACGAAGAAGCTCTGTCTCTATCTCTCTTGAAAATTTCGGTTACATGGTCGAATGAATCCATTAAAATTTCAAACCGGGTCTATCTTTTTCTTCCATCAGAACGAAGCTCGGAGCTGGGTGTCGGTCAGCTGATGCTGCCTCTACTGCGGACGGCTACCAACAACAACAGCAGCAACAGCACAAGCAGCAGCACGACGACAACGACGACGACGGCCGACGCCGGTTGTGACCAGGGATACGGAAGCGAACGCTCCCCAGAGGATGAACTTCCACCGCCACTGCTTCTGATGCACGAAGCTCAGTACAATGAGATACTGGCTTCCTCCCAACAGCAGCCGGTCAGTGCCATCGAACCGAACGATTTGCAGCGCTACTGGAACTACGAAAAGGCTGCCGCCAGTCTGATTGCCAGTTCCGAGTACAGCTTCATCACCAAAGGTAAGTTTCCGGTAGCAAAAAATTACTGTCCAATTGTTAATTTAAATCTCGAAGAATGTGATTTTTTTCTAAAACAAAAGTCAATTGCTACTTTGATGATTGTTTGAAATGTCTCGTACAGACATGTGCAAGGTTCAAGGCAACTATGATCTGGTTGTAGAGCAAAATTTATGCATAAAAGTTTCAGTAGCCTCAGGTAACTCGATTTTCACCCTTGGAGACGAACAACTTTTCGACATCCGACACGGCCCCCGGTCATCCGACCACCGTCTGTTTTACCTGGTCCATCCAACCAACCGACCGACAGCACACTGCAAGCCAAACAATTACACCTGAATTGCGAAAACCAGCCTCGAGCCCTCTTGACCACGTGTCGTAGCAAATGTTTGTCCTCTTGTGGACATTCCTAAGCTCACTAACTATAAACCCGGACCCGGACCCCCCCGGAGCGAGTGGTGGTGACGAGATTGTAACAACATAATGGAACCAATTCAGCAGTCGTCCCCTCGGACGACAGCAGCAGACGACACAATATTTGACAAGGATGCGCCTGTCTGTCCATCTTTCACCCGTCCCTCTCACCGTCTACTATCCCTTTTTCCTGTTCCAAGCAACGTGACGTGACAGGTAACTGATGACAATTTTAAACGAACATGGTCCCACTTTTGGTTTACCCCGTCCTCTACAAAGTTTTCCGAAACCGGCGGCGGCTAGCGGAGTCGTAGTGAAGCGCCACACAAGGATCTATCATAGCTCATGTGTCCGCATGTAAGCAGAGCAGGGGAATTGAACTAGAGGAAGGTTAAGTTCCGCAATGGGATGTAGGACAAAGTTAGTGGTTCGTAGCCCGGAGATTCATTTCACTGGTAGATAGATCTGGACAGGCGGAAAATTCGCACCAGTTTACCTTTTCCACCCTTCCGAGCCAGGAGAAAATACACGTACACACAGACAGACATAGTCGGGTAATCATGAGTGAAGAGCCTTTTCTGTTCCGGTCTGGAGTGGTCTGCTGCTGCTGCTTCCATACAAGGGTATAATAATCGTCTCTCTCTGTACGCAGTCGAGGCCCCTAGGCTTTTTCATGCTTCAGAAAAGTTTGCAACATAATAGTTTGAGCCGGGAGCTATGTTGAAGCTGGAGCATTGTGAGGCAGTCAATTGAACTGAACTGATAGGAGCAGGGAGGAATTTGACGTTTTGACCTTGCTGAAAGGATCAGTTAGCTGCGTAAGCGGCACTCTGGGGAATGATTTTTTTAGAAAAGCAGATTTATTTTGATGAAAATTTGCTAGAAATGTATTAACTCCGGTCCTTCGGATAGGAGAGGGGCTCGTCTTTTTATTTATATCCGCTTAAGCGGATTTGGTGCGTAAGCGGATTGTTTATATTTCCGGCAGTCGGCTGCCCAGAGCAGTTATTACATTCATATAACGAAATTGGTACAATTACTAAAAACTTTCCCCTTCCCATAACATGGGATGATGCATAAGACTTATCGGCCTCTAGTAGCAATATGTAGCGGTCTTATATTTCTTCCATCATCCTCGGAAGATTGATCAACTTTTAAACGTGGTCGCAACGCTATTGATTATCAAGCAGCGATCAACACTGACAGTTATGTTCTTGCTTATTATCGATTTTTTAAGGCTAAAAACTAAATATTTTCTTTTTAAGGCTAAAAACTAAATATTTTCTAAAAATCTAGCATTCTAAAAATATTAATTTCATGACTTTTTCTGTCTCTTTGTTTTGTTGTCTTTTTTCTTTCCATGTTATTCCTTTTTCTACATTGCCTTTTCCTTTTTCTTCTTTTATTTCCATGTTTTGATTTGTCTAAATATTATTTAATTTCGCTAGATTTCTGCTTTCTGTTTCTCTTTCTTTTGGTAATTCTTTTATTCCTTGGTATTTTCTGCTAATCTGTTTTGCTTTGTGTTTTTTTTTTGTTTTCACTTCCTTTATTTCAACCTTGCTTTTCTTTCCAATCATCAATTTTTCATTTTATTTTTCTTATTTTGTCCTCTTTCATCTCTCTCGGTCATATAAAACAAAAGCAGAAAGAATATACACGACCAGGAGTCCATGATTGGAATTCTGATTTGTTTTTTGTCTTTATTTTTTACTTGTTTCCACATTTTTATTGTTCATTTCCTGTTTAGATATATCAATTCCTCATTTTCTTTCGTCTCTTTTGTTTCCTTGATTTTCTTCTTTTTTGTTTCTTTTTTCCTTTTCGGTTTCGTCTGAACTGTTGACTTCTTTTGCATTTCCATAATCCATTTCCATTTTTTCAGTTCCATAAGTTTTTTCTGTTGTTCTTGTTCCTTTTAGAGTTTTTTATTGCTTGCTCATTATATCTTTTCGACATTTTAGCTACGTTAAATAGTTCTGACCCCATATTCCTTATATTCTGTTTTCGTTCCTATTTCTTTTTTTCTTGTTTCTTCTTTTATCCTTCTTCATCTTTCATCTTCTTACTTTTTCATTTGTATCTTTTCGATCGACAAGGTTTTTAAATATTCCTTTACTTTTTACAATGTTTCTTTCTTTGTTTTTTTTTCATCGATTATTACTTCTATGTTCTTTGCTTTTTTTCTTCATTTTTTTTATTTTTCTTCTATGTTATCATTTTGTCATATTTTTCTTTCCTTTCATTTGTTGTTTATCCTTTGTTGTTTTCTTTCATCTCTCTTCTAAAGAAAAAAACCAAAGCATGTGAATTAGCATTTTGTTTTTTTCTGTTTTTTGCATTTAAATATGCATTTATTTTCTCATTTTTCTATTAGTTTTTTATTTTTTATTTCTCTTTACTTACTCTTTAATTTTTTTTTTAATATTTGATGTACGCTGTTTTTCTTTTTGGCTTATGTGCATTTTTCCACCTTTTATTTTATCTTTTCTCCTTTTCGCCTTTTTTATTTTTCTGTTCAATTATTTTCGTTCTTTCTGTTATTCTCCTTTTTTTTTCTTGTCTTAGTTTTAAATAGATAAAAATAATAGAAATAACAAAAACCTGAAAAATGCCTAGTGGAATTAGGGTAAATTTATTTATTCTTTTCACTATTTTTCCTTTGGGTATTTTTCTTTTTTCTATTTGTATCGTTTTTCACTTTTTCTTTTGTTCTTCTTATTCTCCACTTTTTTTCTTTTTTCTCGTTTTCGCTTTTCTTTAATTCATTTTTCCTTTTTTTCATTTTGTTCTCTTCCTTTGTTTGCGATTTTCTTGTTTTGTTTTCTGTTCCTTTTTTTTTGTTTCTTATAGATTATATTTCATTTATTCAGAATATATCAATTTCTCACTTTTTATCTACTTGGTTCTTTTGATTTTCTCATGTTTCTTTGTATGCTGTAATTACCTCTGATTATTTTTATCGCTTTCATTTATTCTTCCTGTTTTTATTCTCCTTCTGTTTCATAGTTTTTCTTTTTCTTATTTCCTTTTCACTTTTTTAACTATTATCTTTTCTTTTTCCTTTTCCCATCGTCTGTAATTTTTGATTCTTTCTCCTCGCCGTCTTTCTGTTTTTATTTTTTATTTATCATTTATGTATTCATTTATTTAATCACAAAGCTTTTTTTTCTTTCCCAATTTCGGTTTTCCCTTTTTTGTCTTTTATTTTTCCTTTTAGATTTCATCTTCTTGCTTTTTAATTTTTGATTTTTTTTTTCACAAATGATTTTTTTTAAATAATTTGCATTCTTGCAATTTTTCTTTCCATTTGTTTTTTGTTTGATATTTTTTTATTATTTTTAGTTTCTTCTTTATACCATTTTAATTCCAGGTTTTTTGTCTTTTGCATTTTAATTTGTCACTGATTTCATTTATTTTTACATTCTTTTATAATATGATACTTTTTTATCGTCTTTCAGAGAAAACCCAAACAAAAATGGTCTACAGCGGTAGCGATATTGTTTTATGTCTTTCACTTTCATTTCATGATATTTTGCGCTTGTATTTTTTTTCATTTAATCCTTTTTTCATTTTTTTGTCAATTTTTTTTGCCTGTTTCTTTTTTTCTCATTGTTTTTTCCATTCTTATTTTTATTCTTTTTTCTTCATCTCTATGCCTAATCAATTTTTATTTTTGATATTCATATTTTTCGCTATCTAATCTTTCTCTTCCTATGTTTCCCTGCTTTGTTTATGTACTTCTTCCCTCATTCTTTTCCATGGTTTTGGTTTTTTCTTCTATTATTAATTTTTTTCTTTTTTCTATTTTTTGCTCGATCTTCCTGTTTTTCTCCTTTTCGCTTTATTCTTTTTCTATGTTTTCATTTTCTATATAATATATTCACTTTGATTGTATTGACGCTATTACCATATGATTACCGTTTGTGACAAATCGTTATGCTTCAGGCTTTCTTATTTTTTATTTTTCATTTCTATTCTTTTTTTTGCTTTCTTTTTTACCTTTTTTGTTATTTTCTTAAATGTTGTCTTTTGTCGTCCTTTTTTATGATTTTTGGTTAAATAGAGCCATTTTTCTGTTTTGTGTCTCCTTATTTCATTTTCCTTTCTTATTTCAGTTTTCTTCCATTTTTTTTCTTCCTCTCTTATAGTTGATTTTTTTCTTTCTGGTGTGTGATTTTTTGTTTTTTCTTTTTGTTTTCTCTGTGCTTGGCAGTGAGCCCTGATTTGAAACTCTTTAAACCTTGGAGGTCAGGACTCCCCGAAATACCAGATAATCTTAAGCAGCCCAATGGCGCGTGCTCCAGGTGGCGGATGGAAGCTAAGGAAGCTGAGTTTTTTAATGCTGAACGTTACATGCTTCAGTTTAAAAAAAATGTTTTGGGAACCCTTGTTTTGATAACAAAATATTCTCCTGCTGCCTGTTTGGGGGTGAGGTGGGAAGCATAAGGGTGATCAATTCAGCTGATCTGACTGACAGTGAGAACCTTGGAATGGTGATGCGATGGCATGCAGTGGGAAGCACAGATGCCCCAACAAATAAATCAGCCTATTTCATTATCACTCTTGTTTATTGCTTGAACAAATCTGTTATGGATGCAAATTCCACTACTAACACACACAACAATGCTCAACAATCAACAATATTTTTAAGAATTTTCCAATCGGCACGAACAGCATCACAAGCACACGCGACCAACATGTTAACATACAAACGTTTGAGCTTTTCTCGATTATCCTCGTTTCCTTATGTCCGCGATCTCGTAAACATGAAAACACTCCGTTGATAAAGTGAACATTATAACGACATTCAATTAGCTAGAGATTACTGGGTAGGGTAAAGTATAGGGGGACAAGTCTGTCTTTTTTTTTTTTTTCTTTTTCTTTGCCAAGAGACATGCTGGTGAACTTGACTGATTCGTAGTTATGCTGCCTAAGCTCGACCCTCATCAGCAGAAGACAAAAGTTAAGCCCGTAAGGTTCTAATGACCCTGTTCTAATGACCCTGTCACTTCTAGTTTTCCTACCTGTATACTTCACATCCTTACTATGGCTCTAAGTTTTCATAACTTTCCCTACGCAGTAATCTCCAGCTAATTGAATGTCGTTAAAATGTAAAAAAGAAAATGTGACTACATAGTCGAAATAAAAAAGAAAAAAGATAAAGTGAACGTTTTAGTACTTACACATAAACAAACGCGGGCTTATTCGTTAACCTACAAATGTCTACCTTCGCACGATAACGAATGGGCATGAACGGAAGTCCCTTCTCTCGGTCCTACCCTAGTAACAATTGAGGTTTCATAACACCCTTGAAGCCCTTCTTAAAACTTAGAATGCACTTGTAGTGTGCTATAAAACCAGAATTGCTACTTGGGGAGTAGCCTAGGTCCATGTCTTCAGTTGAACCAATGCAAAAAACAGGGCCCTCATAGCCACTGGGCAACATCTTCCATGGCGACATGGCCGGGAACTCTGTTCTAGAATCTGAATCGCACACAGAAAATTAAATATGATTTTCACGGTCCGCGTGATCATTCAAGAACATACGCGAATATACACACGGTTACAAAATTGAATTTATACACGCGAAGTTGTATACACGCTAGCACACGCGACATATCAACGCCCACGTTAACTTACAAACGCCCGAGCCCTTCGCGATGATACACAAAAGTGCAATTCCGTACATCACAGTTAACCCCAGGTTTCTAAAATGGCATTTTGAAAGAAAACAAAACATTGAATGAATTGAAATATCTTCATTCGATTATTAATATCTGTTGGTAGAATTAACACGCGACAATCTGGTCTCATAGTTACACACCGTCGTTTGAGGATGATGGATGCCTTGATCAGAAATGAGAAATGATGGAGTAGGACGGGGTTCGCTCGAATTTTGTTTACCACACCCGCAAGGAATCTTCATCGTACTTCATGATGTGTTTAAGGCTATTACCGTAAACCACACAAAGTTTTTTTGAGTTTGTTCAGTTTTATAATCTAGGAACTGATACTAGGTAACTTTAATATGCAGGGGAAATACGTATTGATGGATGATCTTTCTTATGACCAACCAATAAGTGATCTCTAATAAAATTGAGCTTTTGAAGTATTTTGTGTGCAGATGGGATGAGTTGGTGCTAGGTCTGTATATCTGGTATCTGGTCCATCCTCTTTAGTATAAATGTCTTAATGACGTGTTAACACCAATTGGTGGGCATGTGTTTCTACTTTCAAGCGAATTGATTCTTTTGCTTGGGTGGAGACCTTTCAACATTGCCCATGAAGGTTTTGAATTACTTTTGTAAATTGCGTAGCTTCCTGGTCAGGAAAAAAATTATACGCGAACCATTTTGACACATCGCATATACAGTGAAGACCCGATTTTATTAGCCCCCGATATCATCTACCCCCGATTTTATCAGCTTCATATGAAAATTGATGGTGGGCAGTTTGATGGGCTCACGCATCGCGACAGTAAAGTCTCCGGTTGTCCAATTCTCACTGAAATTATATATAGGCAGAGCAGTCAGGATCAATATGCAGTTTGGATGGAGTTTATTGTGACAGGGACTCTAATTTGAAACGATAACAAACTCATATACGGCAAATTGAAAAATCATTCCAACTACACATCTTGTATTACATTTCAAAGTATCTACAAAGAGATATGATGTTTTTGGAAAATATTTCACAAGCAAAATGCAGAATAACTCTAATTATTCGCCATGTGCCGACATAATTAGTTAAGGGTCTAAGTCATCTCGTATGGCATGATTTGTGCTTTGATCTGACGGATGTAAAAGGTAGTAGCTAGCCAGAAAAGGCTTAACATTTTTTTCGCTACCATTTACTCAATCTTTATACAAACCAATCAACGTATTCGGGACATTGCTAGGATATTACTGATAAATTTCCATGAGGAATCGTATGGACAGCGTGGAAAAAAACTGCTTTTTTTCGTTTCAAAAAAAAATGGCCACTTTCCGAATCTCTTCCTGATGAAACTTCAATATTCCAGCCGCTGATTCTGATAATTTAAACAGTTTGAAAGGCATTCAAATAACCCCTTGCCAATGACATGAAAGCGTGCGATTATGCGGTAAATATTAGCAATTGCTTAAATAAAACTGCAAAAAAACAACCCAAATCTTGAGAATTCAACTTCAGAACCGGAAACAATTGAGTAGCGTTTTATCCGGATGGTAGGCCTTCCAGTTAAAATTTAGTTAAGCTCGGTTCAGTCATTTCTGAGAAAACAGGGCTTGGTTTTGGGGAACAATCAGAATAACAAATTGGCTCAAATGGTACGTTCCCCTGGATGAAAAATAGGTGGAAGGGGCGCATATAGGGAGGATCCCGGATTGCCAGCACGTCTCGAACCGGGACGTTGGACAGTCTACCCCGTGTCCGAATGCAATCGTTTGGCTGTAGAATCCTATCACCACAAACTCGGCGCACGACCAGACAACACGCGCGATGTTGTGATAACCGTTGTCATTGCGTATCCGAACATGTGCATCCAACCGAAATGGTGGTAGTGGTATAAGCTTCCGCCTCTTTACGTCCAGTGTCACTATGGTATTATTTTTTGTATTTAGTAGCAGAATTATTCATATATTTTGAAGGTATATTTGTTTTGAATCGCAGCTGATGACACTCATTCTCACTTGAGTAAACATTTCATAACCAAGGTCAAAAATGTCAGCTTACACAAGACACCAAAACAGCATTTGCGGAAATTTTGCTGCATTATTTTCTCTTTACAAGTATTTTTGTGCAGATGGGATGAGTTGGTGCTGGGTATGTGGTCTTCATCTGGTTTCTGGTCCATTCTCTTTGGTATGAATGTCTTAATGATATGCTGGTGGCCGTGTGCCATTCTACTTTCAAGTGAATTGATTATTTTGCTTGGGTGGAAACCTTACAATCTTGCCTATGAAAGTTTTGAATTACTTTTGCAAATTGCTCAACTTTCTGAGCATGAAACAAATTATACTGCCAGCCGTTTTGACACATGAACTCGTATTCGAGTTCGTTCTCTGTACAAACAAGTTGTTGAATAAACCCTACGAGATTGGCTGTTAAGGGATGTAAGTCAATATGATCGGAATCTCCGGATCGATTAGCATCACGAAAAGTTTTGATATTAGCAACAGTTATGCCTAAACCAGTTACACAACAAAGGTCGGTCAGCGAGCTAGTGACAGCAGCTAAGGAGGAGAAAAATTTCACTCTCCGTGGAGTGAGTCCAACTAACCAGCTGACAAAAACGGGCATTTGTATCACCGCCGCCGGGGAACTCTCCGCATCAGCTAGTCTTGGCTTGGGTGTAGTGCATTGGGTCGGAGTCCCGCGGGTTGCGAGTTCGAATTCTCCCTTTGCACAGTGGTTTTTTCGCCACAAACGTACGAAAAATTATTCACGCGAACACGGTAAAGCGTATAGCAATGATGTCTTCCAGGATGTTTTAGGAAGATCCAAGACCTGTATTTTGATGATATAGCTTGAATGATGAATCCCCCTTGAAGTGAGATATTTGCCACAATTTTTTTCAATGTGCGAAAAATAGGATGAAGTCTTCAGAAATGTTAAAGAACTAAAGATGAACTTGCGAACATCTTTACCGAAGACCGAAAATCTCTATTTATAGTACACTTGAAGTTATTGATCGTTGTTTGTGAATGACCCCTTAAAAACTTTTTTCATTATAACTTTTTAAGTATCGTAAATAAAGATTCAACATGTTTCAAAAAGTTATTCGTCTTGTCAAGATATACATTTTTCCAGAAGCGATCATTGCTCCATCTCTTGCGACTTAGAAGTTATTAGATATTTGTTGGTAATATTTGCAAAAGTTTAAAAAATAACTTTTAAACGAGCAGCCAACTCTAGTTGCAATTAGAAATGCTGCATCAATACTATAACACTTAAAAAAGTTAACTTGTCTTTCGTTGTCTCCAGTAGAGTTATAGATGATTTTAAAAAAAAAATATTGTTTTTTTTAAATGTCCAATATCTTTAATTTATTGGCACGTGCCTCAGGTAAAAAATACTCGAGATATGAAAAATTATGCGTTAATAAAAATTGTGTATTTTGATAATTAAAATAACGTAGAAAATATTAAACTCGTAGGAATGATAATTGAAAAGATATTGTAAAAAAATGTTTCTGGGGTTATCCAAATATAAAGAGCAACTTCTTGAGCAATCCAAGAAGAGACTTCATGATTTCAGAAAAAAATGTACATGAAAGCAATCTCCTCAACTTTCCCAAAGACGTTAAGTCATTTATTTCAGCAGAAAAAGAATTTAGTTGCAAAATCTCACTTATGGGAGAATTAATCACGAAAATCGTGTCAGCAGATGACAGACCTTGCAATTTTTGATAAGTAGTCTAAAAACACTATTGACGTAAACTCAGCCGTTTCCAAGCCAACAAAAATTGCAAAATAATTTAGAAAATACACGAGATAAGCCGTTGTTGCAAGATAGAAAGTTATCCATTTTGATAATTTAAACCTCATTACGGAACATATCGAACTTGTCAGAGTGATATTTAAAAGTTATAGTAATGCTTTGGCTTTAAAGGGATCATCTACAGATAACCAGCAATAATGTTGAAGATATTAAAGATGAAGACTTTGTGCCTTCAGCAAAGTTGTTGGCAAAAGCTTACTCTTCAACTTTGCCGAAGACATAGTTTTAATATATGCGCTTGCTGTATATGGTACTCACTTTTAGGGAGATTAATCATCAAAATAACAACACCATATGAAAGGGCTTGTAATGTTCACAAATTTCTCCGAAGACATCATTGACCGTAATCTAACGATTTATGCGTAATTAATAGATTGCATGATATTGGCGAAAAAAACCACTGTGCTCTGGGGTGAATTTTTACAAATAATTGCTTCCGCTGAACTCACCATTTTGATCTGTTTTCCTAGTCGGAATACCACCAAAAAAGACTTTAATTTCGGTTTGGATGTCACATCGCATCTGTGATAGAGCAGTGGGTATAAGGCCAAGATCCTTCTGAATAATGCTGCACTGAAAAGCTACCACGCAATGTTTATTTTTACTTTGATCTGTTGGATAAGCTAAGAACTGATGCTTGTGGAGTTTAATATGCGGGGGAAATGCGTATTGTTCGGTTTGAGTGGAAAGATGGCTGCTGTTTCTTATTATAAGCCAATAAGTGATCTCCGATTAAATGGGGATTAAATTTTTAGATGGGTGGGTTGGTCCATTCTTGTAGGTCTTCATAACTGGTTAGTGGATATATCCTCTTACTTACAAATGGATTGGTCATTTCGTTGTTGGACTTGGTCGTCTCCCAGAGTAGAAACGAATATTTCAAGGTCCACCTAGCCATTGGATGCAGTCCTATTATCCCGCTTAAATAAAATCATCAAATTAATAAAGCCCCAAATTCGGAAGATAGCACAGAGCTGGTAATAGTGACAGGAAGCCAGATAGGATCAAAACAAAATTGCCCTGCGAATCTACGCTGGATTCTAAGCTCGTTGAGACATTCATTCGTGAAATGAACAAATGTCATATTTTCTTGCTTTGAAATATCAATGTTAAAATCTCTCGAAACAACCATCGGAATCTTTTTCCTAGCGCACGCTTAGCGAAAAACTAGGGGCGGGTAATGTCCGGGACATAACCGCAATGATCATATTCTTAAAGTTCTGCTTGTATCTCTTTCAAATGGCTAAATTTTACGCATTAAGTTCGATTCACCGGGCTCAGCGAAATTTTCCTGGGGATCCCGTTCGTTAATCTATTCAGTAAAACGATTTTATTACCGAGTTCTCCGCATTGAATACAGGTCAATAATTTCATATAATGATTTCAACAAGCAGACAATGTACTTGTATGATAGGTGGGAGTGTTTTGAAGTGGTTTTAGTGGAGGTAACAACATAAAATTGTGTATTGGACATTTTACAATGATTCTCCTTAACCCTGGAAAACCACGGGGTTGGCAGCAGAGGGTTAAGTTGTTTGGAAGAGATGACAGTTATTATATGATAACTAAAAATATAAAAATGTTCTATAAATTGCAAAGTTATTGCCGTGTTAACAGGGGTGTTAAAGTACAGAATTAACAAGCGCAAACTTAACACTAGTTAATAAAAGAAACTTTCTAATTAAATTCTTTTTCCATTTTGCATTCGTCCTAATAAAGACGGTTTGTAGATAACTATGGTGATACGAGACGAGATTCTTTTGAAACGACTCAAACCTTGTCGACGATTTGTTTCTACTGCGTACATACATATGAACATTCCTCTTTCGCAGCTCACACCGAATGAGTACGCTTTGCATCAAGGCGTTCCTATTTATTAACTTTTCGTTGCAGATGGAAGGCCATCCTTTCGTGCGATAAATGAAAATATTTTCATCATTCGTTTTAGTGTAGCTTTCGCTTAGTGGCAGAGTTGCCACATTCACCGATTTTCTTGGAAAGAATTGCAAAAATCTTCGGGTTTGTAGATTAATTTGAAAAATATTTTTAATATTTTTAATAATACAAATGAATAAAAGGAACTTCCTAATAAAAATCTTTTTCCATTATATATTCATCCTAAGGATGGTTTGCATATAACTATGACAAAAATCCATCTACAATTAACAGCGCTAACGGAAAATAAGCACCACCAATTCTTTACAAGTATTTTGTTAGTTCTGAAAAGGACTGTTGGCAACATTAGAGACGCGTGAATTTACTTATCTTCTTCGGGCAGCTTTCTTGGCAGGTTTGGCGGCCTTCTTTGGCTTTGGGGTCTTCGGCTTGTTCGCTGCAGCCTCCGATGTTTTGGTGGCATTTTTAATGACAGTTGCTACCGCCCTTTCGATGACTGCGTTTTTTAGCCTTTGGCTTTTTGGCCTTCTCACCGCTACCACCTCCACCAACGTTTTTCTTCCTCGCTCCGGTGGTAGTCGATTTGATTAGTCGGCCGATGCAGCTTCTCACGACCACGCACGTCTGTTATGCACTGCGTTTTACACACGTCTGGCTTTGAGAAAAGCCTGGACACCCCTATTTATAGGTTTTATCATTCATGTTGATTCTTATTTAAAGTAGTTTTTGAACTATTTAAACAAATTTTATATAGCAAACAACGTATCGGTAGCAAGCGTTGAACGTTTTTCTTCCGATTTATGAAACAAGATTAGCAATCCGTTCAGTAGAAGGAAAGTTATTAAGGTTCAAAATGTACGTAACGCTTTCGCTAATTTGCACTACTATCGCTTTCTCGCTCGTTCTCGTGCGATCATGAGCCTTTTCTTTCCGTCCGGCTTCTAATGACATAACCAAAACTAATATGCCGGATTTCCCTCACCAACTGCTCTCGTCAAGCAACCCAATACGAATAATCATAGGAACAAACATTTAAAACTTTTCATCATTTTATTGTTCGGTTGGTGCACCATATTGACGGCTCTGTGCGGGATGGGCTGAAAATTTTCACTTTTCCGAGTCGTTTTCGAAAGATTTTTCAAAGCACTATTTTTCCGTTATTAATGAATGTCCTACATATTCGAAAATTTAATACATTGGTACAAATATTTTCAAAAAAATGCCGAAGAAATTGATTAAATCCATTCAGTACAACAAAAGATATAAGCGTTCAAAATCGAACATCATTTTTCTTCCGAAATTTTGAAAAGGGGCCCCTATACTGAAATGAAAGTCGTTAGTCACGACAAAACAACAAAAAAATTCAACGGAATCAGCATTTTTTTATTAAAAACATTATGTTTATTCTTCAAAATAACGTCAATGAATATTGGGGAAGGGGCCCTGGTCAGCCGTGCGACGCAACTTAGTCGCGATGCTCTCACAAGAGCGCTGGACGACACTAACGTCCATCTTCCGGATCCTGGTGGTCAACTGCTTCGTATCCTTGGACCGCAAATTATTTTGGTACACTAGGGCACTGAGGAAACCGAAAAAATCCTCAATGGGACGGCACAGTTGGTCGGGTTCCTTTCTTTTTGCACGTACTCTGCTCAAGATACTGCAGCGTCTTCTTGGCGTAATAGGAAGACGCCTTGTCCGGCCAGAAGACCTACTTCCCATCCGCATGATCCTCTTTCAAGAACGGCAAAAGAATTTTCTCAAGAAACTCATCCTGGTGCACTTGTTGATTGATGGACAGACCGCCCGGCTTGAACCCCGGCTTGTCGCTGGAATAGTAGCTGTCATTTCTTGGAATGTGGCTCTACGAGAGCGGAAAGTAACTTTCGTCGTCCAGCACGAATGACGTCCCGCAGTAGTCCTTCGTCATCCACCGGTACTGCGATTTCACGATCGCTATCTGCTCGTTCGTGTACTCGGGGGACCGAGTCTGCTTCCGAGAGATGATGTCCTCCATCTTGAGATTCGGTGAATCAGGGTATAAGACCAGTGATATTTTCGGCCAGCGTCATGCAAACTCGTTCCGTCGTTGCTGTCGACCAGCTTTTTCAACGCTTCTTTCTTCTTCTTCTTCATTACCTTCGCCGGAAGGCCACCACCGGCTCAGAGATGCCAGGATCCGGTAAACTGTCCTCACGGGCACGTTTTCGTCTCGAATGGTGTCTACTGTAAACTTTTTTCCACGATGACCATGCGTTTCGTAAAACCGTACAACACGCTCGCGGAGTGCTTGCTGTTTGAACTGACAGCATCCGAGCGAAAAGAAACATGCCACCCATTTCTAGGGAGTCCAGAGAGTGGAGAGAAAAAAAAATTAAGCTCATTACTTTAATTACAGAAAGGTATTAAAATAATTCTTATTTTTTATTTAACACACGTTAAAACGTTAACCACACGTAGTACCGTTGGTGTCAAGGTTCAACTTAAAATGCCTCGAAAAGCGGTCATCTTGGAAAGCAATAAAAAACAGGGGCGACATTGCGCATCTCGAAACGAAAGGTTTATTGTATGCAAGCTTGTATGAAAAAGTCAATTCGAAGTGGTTCGCCCCAGTTTTTTGCACGCTGCTGGCAAAATCTTCATGAAAATTAATCAATAGTATTCTAATAATAATTCTAATAATGTCCTGATTGATTTTCATGAAGTTTCTGTGAAAGAAACGAAAACCACTGCTTTTTACGTTTTCAAAGATGGCCGCTTTTTAAGTAAATTAGTTATGGAATTTGCGTTTCGACGCCGTCTCTTCAGAATCCGACACTAACTTAGTGACAGGACTAAGCTAGCGTCGGATTGACGTTAGCTCTAAAAACGAGAAAAAAAACTTGTCCAGATAGTACCCGCAAATTAACTGGCGATAAATTATTCGGACTCTTTTTCTTCTGTTTCATCGAGTGTCAGATCGTGTCGTTGGTTGTGGTTCTATTTACGTGAATGATACGTGGCAAATTAGTATTTTTATGACTATATTTAAAGAACAGTGTGGTTTCCACCAATTAGTTTATCCGATCCAATTTATTTTTTCAAGAAGCCGAAGATTATCAACTATTGCCGAAGCCTGCAAAAAAACTGCATACACTGAACAAATCCTGCGACGCGAAACCCTATACATTATTCATCAAATCAGCAGTAAAGCAAAAACAGCGCCTACTATTTGCCGTGTTAACACCCGTGGTAATTTGACGTTACGACGTACATCCACTGACGAGCGCTCATTATATTCAACGTGACGACGACGACGACGGGGAAGAATCCTGCAGCCAAGTACACACGGAAATGGCAGCGTAAAGAACGGCGTATCATAAAACATCTCTCCCCCCCCCCTCTCCGCCCACAAGCGCGGAATAACCCGTGTTTTTAAAGGATTTTCAACGAAGTAAAAATTCGAGTAATGCTTCCCGTATTCCAAGGCCTGCTAGGTGTGCGCGCCGCTTTTGTATTAGTCTGCTACAACAGTCCACACAGTAGAGTGCCGCCGCCCGTCAAGTGAAGCCGCGACTAGAAAGGGCACCGGTCCTTGCACTCAAATTATTCATGACCTCTTCCGCTCGCCGTCTGTGTAACTGCTGTGCTGCTTTTATAGGTTTACCTACACACAGTATAGTAGGCACTTGCAGTTTCTTTTTTTATGACGTGAGCTTCCTTCCCTTATGTCACACACCCCCGCGGATGGGACCGATGAGACTTGAGTTACATTGCATTGCTCGAAGCATTTTAATGACTCTTGAGACTTTGAACTTGAGACACTTTGTAATGGCTCCGGCGAGAGAGAGTCGTTTATGTTTTTTCACCCAGCCTACTGACGTTTTGAATTTTTAACGGAGATTTTTTTTTCTTTTGACAGCTTTCAGTCAATTTAAATAGCAATTAATTCACTATTTTCTTTCCATTTTTTTGCAGAATCCGTATTCCTCGTTCAGGTACCGAAAGGAACGCGCGGTCTCGGTCTGTCCGTGTCCGGTGGATCCGATTCGACCGCACCCTTTCCGGGCCTAATACGCATCAAAAGACTGTTCCCCCACCAGGCAGCGTGGGCCACCGGAATGCTACAACCGGGTGATATTCTGCTCGAGTCCAACGGGATTCCATTGTCCGGGCTGACCAACTACGTGAGTTCTGACCACAACCTATTCACACGTAGAAGACGATAATGCTAAACCCCAAAATCCCTATTAAATTCCAGGAAGCCTTGGAAGTCCTACGGACCGCACCCAACTACGTGACCCTTACCGTGTGCCGACCGCAGGACGAACAGTATCGGAAACTATCGCCACCGAGTGAACCACCGAAGCCGCCCCTACGGAATGCGGCTGTCGTCCCGCTAGCGTCCTGCGGTGAGCTCCAATCGCACCAGTTGATGCAGTTGCAGGTAGAGCATCAGCAACAGCAGCAGCAGCAACAGCAAATGATGATGATGCCTCATTACTATCAGCAACAGCAGTACTATATTTATCGACCACAAACGTTGGATTTTGCCCCGTACGGTGCTGGTGCGACGATGGAACCCGGAAATTTTACTGGGGTAAGCAGGGGCATGGTTATTTTTAAGGGGGGTGGCTTGTTGAAGCCAGATTAGCTTAGTTTAATGTCTGGCACGATTTCGCAAATTGTGCCTGTTGTTTCGAGGGAAAAGTTAGACTATTTTTTGTTTACTTTTCCATGCCGTCCAGGGCAAGGCTGAAAGCCCATTGATTTTTAGCTGTTGTTTTTGACTTTCTGACTTTCGCTGGCGGCATATTAATGATATAGTTCAGCAGCCATAGCATCGCCTTTTCATTTGGATTATGTTGGACGATTTTATACATCTGTGGAACGAAAAAATCGGGAATTTTGAAACTAGGAGTTCCACTTCGTCTCATCAGTGTCTGGCAGATGACTTGGCGGCTATATACCCTAAGTTTCTATTTTACAATCCTTCTAACAATAAGGGGAAAAATAAGTCACCATTTCCTTGAGTGTCTTTAGTCCCTTGGTGACCACGAAAAACGTTTACTTATCTATGACCCTCTGTTAAAAAGATCCATTGATATTAATCATCTACTTTCTCTTCCCCCCGCCCAGGAATTCGAAATCATTCTCACCAAGCAACAGGGTTCGCTGGGTTTCACCCTGCGCAAAGAGGACGAATCCATCCTCGGTCACTGCGTGCGAGCGTTGGTCCGCGATCCAGCCCTGAACGATGGCCGTATCCGACCGGGCGATAAAATCGTAGCCGTCAACAACGTCCCCATCTCTCAAATGACCCACGAAGAAGCTGTGATATTTTTGCGGCAAGCAGCCGACGTAGTCAAACTGCGCCTGTTCCGAGACGAAACACTAACCCCCCTATCCGCACAGTCCCCCACGATGGAATGTCCCCAGGGTATCTGCTCGTCGGCATCCACATCCACCGTAGGGCACGGTTCCGGTCGACCCAAACCGAATCTACGTCCGGAGGCGCTAAATCTACTAACGGATATAGCCCATCGGAAGCAAACGGCCACAAATTCCGGCGATTGTTCGACCAGTTCATCGGTGAAATCCAGCAACGCTTCACCGCGCCGTCTACGTCGGGGTCTACCCCAGTCGCAGCAATCGAAACGATCCTACGACAATCATGGCTATCAACATTCCGGCGGTGAAACGACCTCCAACTATTCCGACTCGGAAACGTCCACCATTAGAAGTCAGGCTAGTTCCTACGTGCATCATCAGGCCCAGATGGTACCCGTGGGGGTCTTCCACAGCACGTCCTGTAGATCTTGCGGAGGGACGGCGGTAAGCACAGCGCCACCGCAGAATCTAGACGAACTGTACTACTGTGATGACGAGATTGATGCGGAAAGTTTGTACGAGCATGAGGGTGGCGAAGGGCAAAAAAGGCCCAACTTCTTGGACCTAGCTGGAGAGAGTGGGAGTACGCCGATGTCATCGCGAAAACCGAGGTTCCAATTTTCAGGTTAGTTTCTAATTTCTTCCTATAAATCCTTATATTCATATCATTTGCTCAAACAGTGGCCACCACTAACGCGTACGAGTTGAACAACCTGGACAACGACGCCCTGGATGCCCCGACGATGTACGCCCTGAACAATGGGGACTCGACGGCCCCGCCAGGGGCCAGCGATCAGTTCATAAGCCTTCCATGTGAAACATTCCTAGTGGCGTGCAAAACGGAGAACGACCTGAATGCGGACTCCACGGATGCAATCTACGTGAAGCACTTCGCTCACAAATCGCCACTGTATTCATCTGTGCACGTGCCTCTGAAAGATACGGGAACGAATGCAAGCGAGGTCGTGGATGCTGTTGCTAAAGGAGGTAAGTTATTTTTTCCATAATCTCATTCCTTAGTTTATTTTCCAGGTCAACGAATTGAAACAAATCCGCCGGTGACAGTTGAACAGTATTACAAGATAGTTGCGCCTACGAACGGAAAGAAAACTTTTAATTTTTCTTCGTTCCCTTTTCTTGCTTGTTTGAGCAAATTTTCAACCGGCTACCTTTTCAAATAAACTCGTTAAAAAGTATTTCATGGTTTCCGGCTAGAACGAGCCGCCGTTCTGCTGCAACACC
This sequence comes from Topomyia yanbarensis, assembly GCF_030247195.1. Lineage (NCBI taxonomy): Eukaryota > Metazoa > Arthropoda > Insecta > Diptera > Culicidae > Topomyia > Topomyia yanbarensis. The sequence goes on along the minus strand of NC_080670.1, from coordinate 204,333,603 downwards.
TTCCCCCCATCCGGCCTCTCTATCTATTAACTAAAAACTCTTTCGTAACGAATTCCAATCATTTCCTGGTCTGTTTAAATCATTTGCTGATCTTGTAAAACTCCATATGCTCGCCCAATCCGTTCCGTTTTACTATCCTTTTATTTCGTACCACAAGAAAATACCTTCGCTCACCTAACCTCAAATCTGATTCCGTTTGAAAACTATCTCTCTCCAGACGACGACGCTAGGATTTGTGGCACCACCACCACCACCATCCTCGGCACACTTGAAGGGAACGATAAAAAGTTTCCCCCCAATCGAGAAGCGGAGGAAAACTGCTGCCGCTGCACAGCAAGCACCACCTAGCCTAGCGCGTCAATTGTAAATTTATTTAAATGATGTCGTCTCTTATCTCGGTCGGTGGCGAGAAATTGTACCAAAGTTTTCGACACTTTCCCTCCTCCCCCGTCCCGTCCACGATTTGGCTGCCGGTAAAGCGATAATGATGGAGAGAAAAGTCGGTCAGTGATGATGATGATGTCGAAGCGGAGATCGAAAGGACGAGGGTCGGATAGTGTCGCGTGGGAGACAGACTCGGCGATGATGCCCCACTTCTGGTGCGATTCCGGTACCGTCCGGTGGATAGTCAATTGAATGGAAACGATAATGATATAATTGTGCGCTTTCCTGTCGAAAGGAAACCGGGGGCAGTGAGTTGGATGGTGGGGGCAGGAGACGATTTTCATTAGCGTCAATTGAAAGGAAGATGTAGGCGGATCGCTGAATAAATTTCTGGCTTAGTTTCCCGTCTATTTGGTGGAATGGAGTCTTATTTATGTTAGCGTCCATTTGGTAAGTATCAAGGAATACGGTTGAAGTGAATATCAATAGGAAATAGAAAATATTGAGAATTCGAGAAATAAGATTTGAGAAACAATTAACCATTTTCAAGTGACTTCATTTGATTGCATTGCGTTTATAGTCTGTTTTGGCTCAACACGAACGGAGTACCTCTCGAGTTGAACTCAGAATACTGTTTAATTAAGCTTTTAAAAAGGTAATAGTATTACCCATATCAGTGTAACATTACGTTACCGGTCTTATTTATTTATTTTTTTTATTTATTTACAGTCGATATCAACAAACACAGTGTGGTTTTTATGATTGTTTATTGTATGTAGAAAATAGTTTGTATTCTGAAACGTGACCAATGACGACACCATTAGCTCCACAGTCAGTCCGGCGAAGAGGCAGTCGTAGAAACACACTATTGCAGAGAGTTTACACATATCACACTAGGAAACTCACGTCAATCAATTCGATCGATCAACTTATTCAAAATCATCTATGCACGGGATAAATCAAGCCACAGTGTAACGAGTCCGATTTAACAGTCTGTATGATACAAGAAACAGCTAGATGCCAAAATTATTGGATTTAATTGCGCTGGGCAAGCAGTTGGGGTTGCCTGAACGAACAGAATCGATTGCAGCCAAATTCAGTGATTGTTTTCGACATGTATTGCAGCTTGATTTCCGATGTATCCGATGGTACAAAGCAAATTCCAATAGCTTAAAAACTATTATAAAGCAAGCGATTTGCACTTGAATTCGACGATAGTGAAATGTCTGTGACCGCTATTTTGGAATACAGGACAGTCGTAGAAAAGCAGAAGTTTCGTATCAAAGCTGGTTTACTATCGAAGCTGCCACAAGCCGTTTCCGTTCCGATCATCCTATTTCTAAGATCCACACCGGTTCTTTTTCGGACGTCACAGAAGAAGCTGTTCATACTATGGCTGAAGCAAATCTTGGCATGGACGATGATCCTGTAGTAGTGAAGCTAGTTCCTAAAGACAAGGACTTTGCAACTGTTTCATTTGTGTCGTTCAAAATTGGGCTCAACACTGCACTCAAGTGTAAAGCTCTTGATCCCGCTTCTTGGCCGGAAGGATTGTTATTTCGAACCACTTTGAACCACTCATTTCTGGTAATGTCAAACGCTTCTAGTGGCTCGAGTCAACGTACCACGAATGTTCCTAGAAGCTACCATCGCAGCGGAAAGAACATTAAATGCCAAGTCATCTGACCGCTTGTTTGAAATATATTATCAGAACGTCAGACGCACAAGGACTAAAATCTCCCGATTCCGTTTGCAGCTTTCCAGCCGCGATTACGATGTAGTCGTGTTCACTGAAACTTGACTAAGATCGGATATCGACAGTGCAGAGAGTATACAATACTTCGATGCGATCGTAGCTCATTGACCAGCAGCCACTCGCGGGGAGGTGGAGTTCTGATTGCCGTTAAAACAGGCCTGAGTTTTGAATTTATTTCGCTGCCAAATTGTGACCAACTTGAACAAGTTTGAGTTCGAGTGAAATCTGAACATTGTTTGTTGTACATAACTGCCATCTATCTTCCACCCAACGCTTCTCTTGAGCTGTATAACGCTCATGCGAATGCAGTGCAGCTTATGTCGGACACTTCTTTTGAAATTGGCATGATTTTGACGCAAGGATACTTCAATCTTCCTGATCTACAGTGGCAATTAGACGAAGACGTTTATGGCTACATTCCATCGAATATTTCGTCAGAGATCGAACAATACCTAATAGAAACTATGCTCACGTGTGGTATTCATCAGGTGAACGATATTGTAAATATAAACGGCTGGCTCCTCGATCTTGTGTTTGTCAGTTTGCCGGACTTGGATTCTCGCGGATTATCGCCCAATCAATTGGTAGTAAGCGAACAAGGAAAAGACGGACAAATTTGGCTACCCAAGGTGAAACAGGAATGACCAAAGAAACTTTTCGCTGAGATCTCGCCTCACACAGAAGAAATGGAGCCCTTGTTTGTTGCACCGCAGAAATCATCCAATTCCTTTTTCTTGAGATTTTCATCGTAATAACGCCTCCTGAATGTCGGCAGATACAAAACCACTGTAGGACTACTTTCCGTCACAGAACTACAAGTAGCGAAGATAGGTTTGATCAAATTGGTGCAAGCTGAATCATTTCCCGAGAATTTAAATTTGCTGCATCGGGAGGTCAGTGCGTCCATAAAATCCCCACTACACCTTCTTAACCCGTTCATGGACATGTAAGGAATGATTCAAATTGTTGGACGGTTACGACTATCCAATGGATCCTATGATATCAAGCATCAATTCGGCAGGCCTGGTTCGTATCCGTTCACCAAACTGCTTAAAAACGTTCAACATTGCAGTATGTTTCATGGAGGCTAGCCGTCATTTGTGATGAATTCTGACCGCTCTATGGACGAAGAATAGTTCGAAGGGCCATCCGTAAATGCTTCAGGTGTACCAGAGTCAACTCCCGTCTCATCCAACAACCTATATGGCAACTATCGATTGAACAAGTTACTGCAAATTGGTGGGCGATATTTCCTCATGGCCCTCAACAGTTTCATCTGCCGAAGGAGCAAATCGTCGCACGTATACTCCAATAACGGTGCCAATTTCAGCGGGACCAAAAGTACGTTACATTAGCTATACAAAATGTTTCAGTCTGGACTCGACCAAGACAATCTACAAGCACCTTACCAAGGACGGTATTCAATGGCATATAATCTTTCCCCGGTGGACTGTGGAAGCAGCAGTTACGGTGACCAAAACATATCACGTTCGACAACTTGGTAGTTGATCATGACACAGAAAGGGATCCTCCGTGTTCTCCGAGTTTACTGTCAGACAAAAGAGTGACGTCGGCATCGGTTGCCTCGAGTTCGCTGGAGGTCTGCAACTGCGTTCATCCACGCAAAACTCGGCTATGCTGCTTTGCTACCCCTAGCGGTGTTACAGGTAGTCAAAAAGAATAACGCCTGTCATCGCGTCAGTTGTCCTCGGGGACACAATTACACGATGTTTCTGAGAAGGTACATGTAGCAGGGGTGTTCGTAAGGAAAATCGATAAACAAGATAATATATTTGTGATCCTGGTTGCTGCTAAATTACAAGTAGCACTGATAAAGCAGGTTTCGCTATCTCAACTGGAGCTCAGACAGCGTATCACTGAAGCATTATCTCATTATGGAATTGAACATTGGGCGTGCACAGACTGAACCATCGTTTCGGTCTGGCTATCTGCCCACCCCACATTAGACTACTTGTCCCGCAGTTGTTGGAATCGCGTCATCATTGATGGCAACCCCACAAATCTCACATCCCGTATTCTCTCACAGGTCAAACTTGTTGAAAATTCATTGTGGTTGGTGGGAACACCTTGGTTGAAGTCTGATCAATGCAAATGGAAACTGTGTCTTGCTCCAGATGTTTAAGACGATGATCTGCTGGTAGCGACTTCGACGCGTTCGAAATTTGAACAGATGTTTCAGTTTTCGTTGATCATCCGCACATTGACTTGGGTCAATCGGTTCTTTTACAACCTCCTGTCAATCACAGCCGATCGTCGATGTGGGGAGTTTCTTCCAATAGAAATATAAACCACCAAATCACAGCTAATTCAAGCTGCTCAGTACGTGACATATACATCTGATTTGGAGTTACTGCGGAATTGCGAACTGTAGCTGTTCAACAAGTTGCATTTTCTCCATTTCATCCTTTGCTTGAACAGAGTATTATGCGCTTAAGATATCGGTACTTAAGGAACTTTGACGCGAAAATAATTTGTTAAAATACTTAAAACTCGGTAAAATAATATACAACAAGCTTAAAGCAGGACACCTTCTTAATACGATACTCAGAAGATGGCACAGCGCCAATGCACTTGGACAAAACAATGCGTATTTCCCCGCACATTGTGCTTCCATGTGATCAATTACGTCGTTTACCTTTAAACTTTTTAGTATGATGCGAGTCCAATATTTGTAATTAGCAGCGTTTCTGACAACCCAATTTTTCTACTCACTATATTATATATTATCCAAAAAATTCTTTTTTCAAAAAAAAAATCCTATTCCAGGCAAAATAATTCTCATGAAGTGGAAAGGAAGCATCTTACCATCGGGCGAAGAGCAAACCCCTAGTCAGGACAGTCCAACCGATGTGTCCGCATCACAACTGGCAACTATCAAGGATATCGTTTCAAGTCAATATGAATAGGAAACAGAAAATATTGAGAATCCAACAAATAAAAGTTGATAAACAACTAACCATAATCAGGTGGCTTCTTTTGCGTGCATCGCGTACAGGGTATTTTTGGCTGCTGGAAACCAGACCTGTAACGTTGCACTACCTGGTAGCGACCTCGACGCATTCCAAATATGATACTGAACTACAGCTTTTGAAAAGACGTTCATCGAAGTAGGAACTTTGCCCCAACGAAAATATTTCTTGCCAGATGTATGCGTCTGGAGTGGAAAATAACTTACCAGTTGATGGACAGCCTGCCGCCAGTGCGAGTGTTAGCTACAAGAGTATTGACCCTGTTAAACTGAAGGTAACATGTGATATGGAATTATAAATCACCAAGGGATACCTGTCAACCACAAGATACATCCTTGGCTCTGCAAAGCGAGAGTTATCCTGTCGCAACTGCGAGAATGCTTGGATCAGATCCTATCTAGAGATCAACTGAGTATTTAACCCTCCGTCAGCACCGCGTTTGAAATCTGTATCTGGAAGGGCCGTTGTAGTCCATACGCGATTCTGTTCTAACAGCCCATGAGTCCGATTCCTGAGCTCGGTGGGAAGCATCTGCCAGAAAACCGCCTGCATTCAAGCAGCAGCAGAATGAAATGGTTTGGGATCGATGAAAAACCGAATACCTATCCTTTGCACGTTTTTCCGTATTCGGAAACCATCTGCCTTCACGTAGGGAACACGTGACAAAGCAAACGACTGAATAGCGAAAGGAGGAAATTTGGTCGAATTCGAAGTTTGTGTATACATTCAGACACAGCCAACGAACTAGCTGTGTTTGATCGGTATTGGTATATGATAAAAATAGTTAAAACTCGGTCAAAAAATGGAACAAGTTTAATGCAGGACATCTTAATACGGCGCTTAGAAGATATTTAATTATTTCCCCGCATATTGCGCTTCCATGTGATCAATATCGTAGTTTATCTTTAAACTTTTCAGTATGATGTGAGCCCAATATTTGTAACAGCAGCACTACTCACTGTTTATTCGTTCAGCTTCTTTAAAAGAAGTCTTAGATAATACAATGTGATACTATCCAAAAAATTCAAAAGCAAATATACTCTATATTAAAAAAAAAATCTGTTCCAGGCAATACAAGTCTCACGAAGTGGAAAGGCATCGGACGAGGAGAAAACCCCTAGCCAGGACAGTCCAGCCATTTGTATCTCGTCCTCTGTAACCACCGACACAAATGAACTTTCGTTAGCTGGTAACTGTCAACGATATCGCTTTAAACCAATATGAATAGGGAACAGAAAATATTGAGAATATAATAAATACTATGCTAGCAACAACCAGCCATAAACAAGTGACTTCTTCGGTGTTGGCTAATCGTGCAAGAAGTACCTCACCAGTTCAATTCTGGAAATTGTTTAAATGCAGCTTTCAAATGGTTAAAGTGTTAACGCTATCAGTGTAACTTTAAGTTGCCATTTCGTCGTTAACCTACAAACAGTTGAGCGTAATGAGAGTCCACTATTCGTAATTGGTAGCGCACCTCAGTGTCCGGCTACTCTTCCAAAGAATTGTTCCCGATAACACCCATTTTGTTAATCACCAAGCAATTACGTTTTCTCAAAAATTCAAATAAAATACCCAATTTTTTATCGTAAAAAACCCATTCCAGGCAAAATAAGTCTCATGAAGTGGAAAGGAGCCATCTTGGCATCGGACGAGGATGAAACTCCCAGCCAGGACGGTCTAACCGATGGTACCCCGTCCTCGATAACCACCGAGTCCGGAACACTATCCAGCAGTGATGGAACGACACTAACACGACACACTCCGGAGGCCGAATCCAGTCTGTTGGCCACCATCGGCTCTACCAGTACAACAACACCGACCACCGAGCGGGAACTAGAATCCAACGGCTGCGGAACCGACGGTGATGGAAATAAGGTTAGTAAATGTTTTTTTTAGTTTGGATCCGATGTCTGACGAGAATATTTTTTAACCAAACGCAGATTTTCACCGTCGAACTCAACAAACGCTGGAACAGCCGACTCGGATTCAGTCTGAAGCAGGACCCGCTCACTGGTCGAACGGTGATCAGAGCTATCTACAGTGAAAGTGTCGCCGCCAAAGATGGTAGATTGCGGGTCGGTGATCAGGTCATAATGGTAGGTTTCTCAAAATCTACAACCGATTCATATGTCTAACTCAACTCACTCATTCACAGGTCAACGACGAATCCGTCGAAGCGATGACCACCGCTCAAATCATTGATTTGCTACGAATCATTCGAGGGTCGATCTGTCTTCGATTGGTACGTCGACAGGATCCAGCAGCCATTCCCAGCCATCCTCCCCTCGTTGAAGTTGAGGAACAAACTCAACCGGAGAAGGAGGAGGAGGAAGAGCAAAGTAAGCCCAGCGAGCCAGTCGAACAGGTCCCGGAAACGGAAACACCCGATCAGTAAACTAAGTAAGTCAACCGCTAATGTTTGTTCCCTTCTTCCTCACTACTTCTGTCGCAACACTCAGGATAGCCTTTTGTTATGTGAATGAATAACCTTCCAATCAACCCTCGCCGTTAATCGAACCTACAATAATAGTTGATTCCAGTTTGAAGGTAAAAGTTAGGTACACAATAGAATTTAACTCACATCCGAATACAGTCGATAGCTGTTATATGTTTGTGAATGAAGCACACACACACACACACACGATAGCGAAATTTGTTGGGAAATTCTCCCATCCTCACTCAAATAGTTAAGAGCCACTAAAACAACACAAGTTCTCCGACGGGATAAAGAAAGAGAGTAGGGATTACACACGTGAAACGAGTTGCATTTGTTGTCTACCGAAAGTCTAGTAAATTATTAACTTAGTGAATGAATTTGGAAAATAGTAAATAAATAGTTTAAAAGTTCAGACAGTTTCTGAAACTTTTTTTTACCAGAAAATACCAAAAAGTAAGTTAAAAAGTAACAAATAACTGTGAAATTGAATTTAAGCACCTGCGGAAACCGTTCCGATTAAATTGCCGGCAGCACTGCGTGGCAGTGCTGCGTTGGCTTGAAGAACAAAATTTCCGATTCGAGTTAGAGGGAATTGTACGTATCTGTCTGTCTGCAAGCCTGTGAAGAGTCTATTACAATACAATACATATGAAAGGATATTATTTATATGAACGTTTTGTTACGGTGAATTACCCTCGTATGTGCTGGTATCACATCCGTGATAAGATATTGATAAGAAATTGTTGGTTTGCGGTTTGAAAAAGTGTACAGTTATTCATAGACTACTGCGACTGTCATTTCGACACCGAAGCCTCGTGTGAAACAATTCAAAAACATTGAAGCTCTGAACCGAAACTTTTCTGTCTGCGCCAACAAAAAAAAAGTTCGCGTATCAATTCTTTTCGCAGCGTGACAACCAGTGTACCATATCAGCACGATACCAGCCAGAGATAACACTTTCTTTCAATAGCGCATCTCGAGGAACAAATAAATTTGATAAATTTAGCCCCATTTCGCCTGATGTGGTGTGTGACACAAACAATATACCCGGTGAAAGCGGATCGTTCTCAAACAGTTTCGGGCAGCAGGGAAAGCAAAAGTTTTTCACCCTGCCCCTACTCCGACAAGCAAACCGAACGGGAACGACGATTGGCATCGATTCAAGCTCGGAGTTACTTTGTTGCGACGCTTTCTATCAGCTATACAGCAGCTAACCTATTTATTGGACGGAAGATAGTGTACATATGTGAAGGAACTTCTTCGCTAGCTCAAGTCTGTCCTACTGCGAATATATTTGCTGTGCAACTGCACTACCTACTGCCGTCATCGTCGGACCGTCGCCACCCACCACCACCACTACCACCAACAGTTGATCCTGATAAGACGCTATGGAGGAAGGAAACAAGGTAAGTAATGGCATCACGTGCAGGTCGTATTTCCCGGTTGCACGTTGTGCAACTTTCTGGTCGGGATTTGTTTTCCTCGGTAGGGAGCGTTAGTGACAGAGACAGAGTGGGACGGGGTGGCTTTCGTCCGATGGGGTTGGATCCGGGTCGGGGGTTCGGTGAAAGGAGAAAAGCTTTTACGGTTATAAGCGTTTTTAGTTTATGACAGTTACGGTGTTACTGATCGCTATGATATTATGTAAAGTTTGTCTTAGGGACGGGGTGTCGTGGGTGTCATTGTTTAGTGTCGCAGGTGGTCATTTCTTTGATACTTTGACAGCTACGCGTCACTTTTTACTTAAGATGGCAAACGAAGATGTCCTAAGGTGAATGCAATTGACACCTGATCAAAGCGATGTAGCTGTAGGCTTAACTAAGTTATTGTAATTAACCCTTCAAACTGAATCCCTTCAATCGTCTCACACTACATGTTTGTCCTATATTTTATGAGTTTACCTAACCACACGTGACTGACTTGTGATTATAGACAGATTAATACGATACGACAATTGATAATTCGTATTTAGAAATTGAGAGTTCTGGATTCATATGAGTACTTTGATACTTCCAAAGATTTTTTAGAACATTTGACGAATAGAAAAAATCACCAAAAAGGAATTATGTTGAAAAAGTTCTACTTACTTTATTACAAAATGCAAAACATTCTTAACTTTTCAAATAAAAAATGTTGACGTCTTCGAAAAATATCTGTGGTTTCTCAATTCCAACAACTTCTTAGAACAATTAAAGAATTGAAAAAACGCCATAAAAAAGTTTTTATGATGATTTTTTAGGTGCCTTCCGCGAACAACGCGCTTTATCTCAACAGTTTTTTCGCAATAGAAATTTATCCTAGACATCATAACTCTTTCTCGAAATTTAGCAGAAATAAGTTTTCTATCTCATTTTTAGGTGGATTAATCACAATTCAGTATATATAAAAAGGGGACTTACATTTCAAAAAATATTCCTAACACTCCAAATCACTAAGATCAACTCCTAGAGCACAATCAATTAAACGCACGTTTTGGTGCCATCGCGACCACTGTGGAGTGCCAAATCAATTGACGAATGCTATAACGAACTAGCAATTAGACTCAGAAAGGCCGCGTCGAAAACATTGAGAATATCAATATTGCCAAACACCCCCAAAAGAAAAAGAGCTCGCGACCGATTAAATAAAGCACTAAAACAAACTAAAAAACGGCCTTATATGCAAAATTATAGATACAAGGTGGAAACTTGTAGGCAAGAGTTTATCCAAGCTATCAAAGAGCATAAAGAGAAGGAAGTTAGGAGTTTTTTTAAAAATCTTAATGATTTCGATGTAGGTGTTAGGATCAGGAAGACTTACAAGTATCTGAAAGAATTCACAAAACAAAAAAAAATTAGCAAAACGGTGATCAGCAATAAAGTTTGGGAAGATATGTTAAAGGAAAGCCAGGGGCCAAATATCGAAAAGTGTAGAGATCAAGACTACACGCCATTACCAAACCCACCAACGGAGGATGAGATAAAGGAGATTATCAGAGCTTCTTGTAATGGCAAATCCCCAGGCCCAGATAGAGTATACGCAGAATATATAAAATATGCAGACGAAGGATCAATTGAAACACTAACCAGGATCATAAAAGAAGTGTACCTCTCCAATAAAATGCCAGAGGAATGGAAGAAATCAATACAGGTCCCAATCCCGAAGAAATCAAATGCTACGGAAGCAGAACATTTCAGGAGAATTTCCCTGTGCAATGTGGCATACAAAATATATGCCCGGTGGTTAACTAAACAATTACGAACATTTGCAGGTGATCCAGGACTACATCAGGCGGCATTTACATCTCATAGATCCACAGACGACCATATTTTTACTGCAAGAAGGATTATGGAAGAACATTGGAATTCAGGAGATAAGTTATATATACTAGCATTAGATATAAAAAAAGCATTTGATACAGTCAGCTTACAGAGCCTAACAGACATCTTAGTTAGACTAAAGGTACCAACGAGACTAGTCGATAGGATAATAACTTGCGTCCATGGGGAAATAACAAGGATCAGATGGCAAAACCAGTTGTCGTCTGAAGCTAAACGCGGAAAAGGCATCAAACAAGGATGCCCGATATCGCCCATAATTTTTAATTTAATAATGCAAGATGTGTTAAAAAAAGTTGAAGAAGACATCCCAGGCGTTAGATTATTGGATGTAGGCTATCTATTACTCCCATTGATTCTAGCTTTTGCAGATGATATTTTAATAATCTGTAGAAGTAAAAAACAACTGGAAGAAATATTGAAGGCACTAGAGGAAAGATTGTCAAATGTAGGACTTATGATAAACTGTGAGAAGAGTCAAGCCATGATTAGATATCCCAACAACGATGCAAAAACCCCAGAAGAGATAGTTTTAAACGGGAAAACATTTAAGGTCAGCGAAAGTATAAAATATTTAGGAATATGCCTAACTGCTTCACTGAACAGAAAACTTACCAATAGACAAAGATGTAGAAACGCGCTTAAAGCATCTAGGCTTATCATTGATTTTTGTAAAAAATTTAACCCTTCTTGGGAATTAGGAAAATTAATGTATAATACAGTAATAGCTCCATCTATTCTATATGGTACTAAAGCAACAGTTTTGACGAAGAGAAACAGGATAACAATGAGTGAATACGAAAAAATTATTTTAAGAAACATATTCAGCCAGTGCAAGAAGCCCCCAGGTCTTATATTTAATGCGAGCAGGATATTAGAGGGAAAAACAATAAATAGGAGAGCTAGAGTAGGTAGAATAAATTACTATGGACACATTCTTCGTAGAGAAAATCATCATCCATTACGCAAAGCGCTGAAACTGAAATGTAAAAAAAAGAAGGAAGGAAGACCAAGCTTAACATGGACAGATGCACTCAAACAAGATTTGGAAAAATATCAAAACTTCAGCGAACAACAATGGAAAGAAATGACAAAATGCAAAGACAAACTAAAAAGAAAGGCAGAAGAAATATATGATAACACTAATAGTGAAATTTCGGAAGGAGAATCATCACAAGAAGAAACGAAAGGAAGCAGATATAGGCACTGGAGAAATAAGACAAAAAATCAAAGAAAATGAAAAAAGAAGTAATAGCAATAGAGGATGGAGACGGACACAGGGTGCGAGATACGTTCCGGTTGAAAATACGCTAGTTTTTGACAAATAAGTACGAAACAAATCAGCACATACAAGACAACCGTTCTCATCGATCTTACATCAGCTTACACCACCAATAGTACGCAACAAAAGAAAGACACCATGCTGTATACGAAATAGTGCAGCAATAGAGATAGGAATAGCGAAAGTATCCCAAGAGCAGATCGGAAACAGAATACCCAAATGAAAATATGCCGAGGACAAGATATACGAAAGGAATAAGCCATGGAATTTAAATAATGGGAAACACAGGAAAAGTAGTTAACTGGAAAGATGTGAACAAATCAAAAGGTAAGTAAGAGGCGAGAGTGAGGTATGTAGAACAGAATTAATAATAATACTAAAGAAACAAAAGATGACCTATTCGATCGAAGAAAGGCGACAATATGAATGGATTATACATTTTAAAGGAACCCAATATTATATTTACATAACACGTTCGACCAACGAGTAAATCGCAGTCAATATCGACAAATCGCAGTCAAAACAATCGGTTAAATTTGCTCTCTGGTAAATGGTTTTATGGTGAGTAACTAAACAGCACTTCACGTCTCGAACTTATATTCCAATATATCATATTACTAAGTAAGTGTAATGATATATTCGTTACTAAATACTACATTAATTCATTGTATATAATAAACATATCATCCCACAGGTATTTAACAACTGAAAACATTTAAGTAATCATTACTACAGGGTTGCGAATAATGATTTAGCATTTATTATTGCATGACACAAAGCGATAATTATAGGATATTAATACCAGCTAATTATTCGAAGTTACGTAATTTATTACAAATGCCCTGTCCAGAGTCTCGTCGAGCTTTAGGTAATAACAGGGGTGCGAGGAAGATCGCAAATACATGTAAGTGACAAGAAATACATTCATGTAGGTACAATAAAAACACCATGTATAATTTGGTGAGTAAAATTATCATGCCCAGTGCAGATTACAGGTATATTGTAGCATTTTCAGCACCATAGGAAAACTTAAGGAATTGTTTTTCTTCTTGCCCATTTCGAAGTGATTCCTCCGTATTCTCTTTTTTTTTCTTTCTTTTTCTTTTCCTTTTTTTGTTTCAAAATATAGGAAACAATACTGTGCTCAGCACCAAAGATGACGTCGACTGAACATGGAGAAATTTATTTATTACAGCCACATGGTATCTGCTATATATGGATAAAGGTAAATGATCAATTACATCAAATTACTCCACATAATATGTAATAAATTTCATATAACGAAAGGGAATTGGGAGGGACCATCAGGGCACCTGATCGAAGCGATTTGGACAGGGAGAGTAGAGTCGCTAGCTCCCTGTTACTAACATTTCGTGGACATTGGGCGGGCTCTTCTCCCCACCTATTGGGGTTACCTTTCACATCAACGGCTTGCATTGCGACTTATTCATATGATCTTGTTATTGGAAGGAGATTCTTGAACATCCCCATGATACGTGCAAGCGAAATTGCTTACCGGTCGCCCAACTCCTTTTTGGCCCTTCGTACAATGACATGCTGATTATAATAAGTGGGTAATACTTGATCAAGTTGAAGTGTAAGGACTACCCAGTGCTATGGAGGGTGCTCCTGCTACAATAGGTGGCAGTAACATATCATCATCATCATCGCGACCACTGTGGAGTGCGATAATCATCATTACCAAGCTTGAGGAACACTATTCTTAGGTAAAATGCCAGAAAGGGGCAGAAAAACCTGATCTTCCAACTCGAAGCTTAACTACTTGATCCCACTTGCCAAGAAACAGAACAACCGGAAGACCGATAAAACAGCCAAATAAAGTGGAGAAATTCGATTGAAAAGTGCTGGTATGGCAAGCAATATGTTCCTGCAGTTGGAAGTCTCATTTTTTACACTACCGGAACTATAAATACGCAGATCTATCGATCTGAGTATCAGAGTGTCTGCCTTAATACGAGCCCCACTGTTTTGAGGTCGCCACACTACGCCAATTGGCTTACGAAAAAGTATTTCGTTTAAGGGGGTCCTCTTATATAATTGTGGCAAAAAGTACCTAATGCATTTTTTTTGAAGCAGTAAAATGACTTAGATATGTGCGCTATTAGGTTTCATCTATAAAATAAAAATTTTCGAGCACAAGGTGTCAAAGATGGCGTTTGTGGGCACAGAATATGCGCGCTCAAGTGGCACCCTAGACCGGCCTATTGTACGTTATCAGATATAGGGGCCTCTGCCATAAGCTGTCCATTCAACCCGGGTTTTGCCCGCCTAAAAGAAGGCAACATTATCGGGTGCTGTAACCTACAATATTTTGTTCAATAACGATTTTTTACAGCCGGCCAAAGTGCAAAAATCATGCATAAAAACGATACTTTATTTTCAAGTGGCCGCCATTTTGTTTCTATATCCAATTTTTTCAAAACACCTTTTTCTGGAGCCGCCATTTTGGACGCTATTTTTGACACCTTACACTTGAAAATTTTAATTTTATAGATGAAACCTTAATAAACATTTTGCAGAATAGCGCACATGTCTAAGTCATTTTGCATCTTCAAAAAAATATCAAACATTATGCACATTTTGCACAATTTTATAAGAGGAACCCTTTAAAACCAAGATCAACAATACAGGATCCAGAACCCAACAGAGAATAAGTATCCAGGATAACGAATGCATGACATTGATCTAGGACCAAGCTCGAGGATCGAGTATTTAACCCTTTCATGCCCGACTTTTTTTCTAGCGCATGTCAGGTTTCAAATTTTTTCATTGAAAGCGCTAGGGTCAAAAAAACAAAAAGCCTTTTTTCATAAAGATAGGTGCTTCTGGGAGCTGCTCAATTGTTACGTTGCACTTCTTAATACAATTCTCCTAAAATATTCACAATAGTCCAATTGCGTGGAAAACGTAATTATGGCTAGCTATTTAAAAACGTTGTCCACAAACAACATGGGCATGAAAGGGTTAAGATCTAAGATTGAGGCTCCTTGATACTGGATCCTTGATCCTGGATCAAGGGGATCCTGGATCAAGGGGTTGATTCTGGATCCCCTTGATCCAGGATCTCCTTAATCCAGGACCCCTTGATCCAGGATCCCCTTGATCCAGGACCCCCTTGATCCAGGATCCCCTTGATCAAGGATCCCCTTGATCAAGGATTCCCTTGATCCAGGATCCCCTTGATCCAGGATCCCCCTGATCCAGGATCCCCTTGATCCTGGATCCCCTTGATCCTGGATCCCCTTGATCCTGGATCCCCTTGATCCTGGATCCCCTTGATCCTGGATCCCCTTGATCCTGGATCCCCTTGATCCTGGATCCCCTTGATCCTGGATCCCCTTGATCCTGGATCCCCTTGATCCTGGATCCCCTTGATCCTGGATCCCCTTGATCCTGGATCCCCTTGATCCTGGATCCCCTTGATCCTGGATCCCCTTGATCCTGGATCCCCTTGATCCTGGATCCCCTTGATCCTGGATCCCCTTGATCCTGGATCCCCTTGATCCTGGATCCCCTTGATCCTGGATCCCCTTGATCCTGGATCCCCTTGATCCTGGATCCCCTTGATCCTGGATCCCCTTGATCCTGGATCCCCTTGATCCTGGATCCCCTTGATCCTGGATCCCCTTGATCCTGGATCCCCTTGATCCTGGATCCCCTTGATCCTGGATCCCCTTGATCCTGGATCCCCTTGATCCTGGATCCCCTTGATCCTGGATCCCCTTGATCCTGGATCCCCTTGATCCTGGATCCCCTTGATCCTGGATCCCCTTGATCCTGGATCCCCTTGATCCTGGATCCCCTTGATCCTGGATCCCCTTGATCCTGGATCCCCTTGATCCTGGATCCCCTTGATCCTGGATCCCCTTGATCCTGGATCCCCTTGATCCTGGATCCCCTTGATCCTGGATCCCCTTGATCCTGGATCCCCTTGATCCTGGATCCCCTTGATCCTGGATCCCCTTGATCCTGGATCCACTTGATCCTGGATCCACTTGATCCTGGATCCCCTTGATCCTGGATCCCCTTGATCCTGGATCCCCTTGATCCTGGATCCCCTTGATCCTGGATCCCCTTGATCCTGGATCCCCTTGATCCTGGATCCCCTTGATCCTGGATCCCCTTGATCCTGGATCCCCTTGATCCTGGATCCCCTTGATCCTGGATCCCCTTGATCCTGGATCCCCTTGATCCTGGATCCCCTTGATCCTGGATCCCCTTGATCCTGGATCCCCTTGATCCTGGATCCCCTTGATCCTGGATCCCCTTGATCCTGGATCCCCTTGATCCTGGATCCCCTTGATCCTGGATCCCCTTGATCCTGGATCCCCTTGATCCTGGATCCCCTTGATCCTGGATCCCCTTGATCCTGGATCCCCTTGATCCTGGATCCCCTTGATCCTGGATCCCCTTGATCCTGGATCCCCTTGATCCTGGATCCCCTTGATCCTGGATCCCCTTGATCCTGGATCCCCTTGATCCTGGATCCCCTTGATCCTGGATCCCCTTGATCCTGGATCCCCTTGATCCTGGATCCCCTTGATCCTGGATCCCCTTGATCCTGGATCCCCTTGATCCTGGATCCCCTTGATCCTGGATCCCCTTGATCCTGGATCCCCTTGATCCTGGATCCCCTTGATCCTGGATCCCCTTGATCCTGGATCCCCTTGATCCTGGATCCCCTTGATCCTGGATCCCCTTGATCCTGGATCCCCTTGATCCTGGATCCCCTTGATCCTGGATCCCCTTGATCCTGGATCCCCTTGATCCTGGATCCCCTTGATCCTGGATCCCCTTGATCCTGGATCCCCTTGATCCTGGATCCCCTTGATCCTGGATCCCCTTGATCCTGGATCCCCTTGATCCTGGATCCCCTTGATCCTGGATCCCCTTGATCCTGGATCCCCTTGATCCTGGATCCCCTTGATCCTGGATCCCCTTGATCCTGGATCCCCTTGATCCTGGATCCCCTTGATCCTGCATCCCCTTGATCCTGCATCCCCCTGATCCTGCATCCCCTTGATCCTGGATCCCCTTGATCCTGGATTCCCTTGATCCTGGATCCCCTTGATCCTGGTCGTGCTGGCTTCTTGGTCCTGGCTCCTGCATCGTCAAGAAAAAAGGAAATGACCGCGAGTGAAGTGCAATAGAAAATTGTTTGCACAAGAATTGATGGATACTCGGCAATATTTGTTTTTTATTCATCCTTAAGGCTCAAGTTACCTCAAGGCTTGGTAGTGTGCGTAAGAAAAATTGTGTTCAGCTTTGTCACCAGATTAAAACCTTTCCAAAACTCTAAAAGAAGAATATCAGTCGATTTATTAGATCATCACGATTTAATTCATGCATAATACCTGCTGGAAAAACTATCGGCTTAGCTGAATGGTGCTTTTGAAGAAGTGGCTGTTGTTTTTTCATTGCGCAGTTGTATTGCGTACCACAGTACTGTGTGGTAGTGTGACAAAAAATCACAGCCACTTTTTCAAAAGCACCATTTAGCGAAACCGATAGTTTTTCCGGCAGCTATTTTGTATGATTCGAATCCATTGGTCCTAGCAGCCCAGCTCCATGCTTTTAACCTTCGTTTAAAGAATTTTTTTTATATGCATAAGAAGTCTCTGGGCGCCATTAGATCTGAATACCCAAAATCCGCGGTTTGCACGAACATTCAAAAACCCCTGCGAATATGCAAGCGGTTACATGGTTATACAAACGAATTTAAACACACGAAGTTACATACACGCGACACATACACACGTCTTCGCGATCAAACCTGTTTCCATATAATCGTTCGAGCTCTGCACGATAATGCAACCCTGATCACAAAAGGGAACAGGTAATGGCAATGATTCACGCAAATGCTTTAGATTAAAAAGCCCCGATGATTAAGTGGACGCTTTAGCACTCATAAATTTATAAAAGCGATTTCAAAAGCAAACATACAAACGCTCGTTCCCACGCTTCTACACCCACTATCCGTGGGTTCAGAATCATGGCTTGGTGCAATTGCCCGTAAGCAGTGTTTTAATGAGTGACATTTCCTATCTTGTCTGCAATTGGTCGGTGTTAAGTCAGACCGGACTAAGTCGCAAAACATCAAAAAATGAGATAATTATAGCAATGGATAAAGAATTTCGTCAGCTACATTCGACTTTTGCCAGATTTCAAAAATGTAACAATAAACAAGAATTACTGCAAAAATTAATTTCCAATCATAATGTAAAGGATGCTGCGATTCAAACTTTAAACTCGTTTTTCTCGAAATCAATATTTTGTCACTTAGTCCGGTCTGACTTAACACCGACCAATTGTAGTAGATTGTAGCTTCAAATGGACCACTCTTAAAGAAGGTGTTGAAAATGCCTCGTACGCATCATCGATTTTTTTGATGATTTAGTTTATTACCATTCCACTGTCTTTGTTCAACGCATTAGCTCTAATAGTTCGTGGCGCTTCCGCTCAACACAATTTTATGGCATTTTTGGTATTATAGTGGTACTTAGGAATGAAGCAAATATATTAATACCAATTTAATGGCATTCCATCGTTTGAAGGCAAAGTACTTAATAAAATAGTGCGACATCCTCCGTAATGGGGCCAACATAAACAAGAGTATTATCGTTCTTGCTGCTCTCGTATAACTGTGGGAAATCTACACGTGCCGGAAACGACAAGCTCCGAAGCTACATGTTTTGAATGGGACCGTAAAGATTGTCGAGGAATGCATTTAACACACTCGGTATGAATTGCTGAACAACTTTGCCAGAGACTGTGTACTCTGCTATCTCATCACATTTCGAAATAATTTATTAATCACAATTATAATCAAACCAACGGGCTTGAAACTGTATCCCTTTGTTGGCGGTGCTTGTTTTGAGTGATGAGAGCTCGTTCTAGAAAACAGCCTTATTCAGCATTACGACGGATTAATTATTCGATTGAATGCGGGTTCTTTCAAATTCGATTTCATTTTTTCACCTTTACCTACTAGTTTGCCAATAAAGCCGCTTTTTTATATGGAAACTTCCATTTTGTTAATTTGCTCGTTGTTCAATTAAAATCTTGTCCGATTTCGACGGAATTGTATTTCATGACTACCGTAAACAAACCGTTGCTAGGATACATCAACCAAACGAAAATAAATTCAATTTTGCGAAGCTCGTTGCAGCCGCCGCCGAATTGCTATGGTTGTTTAATTGCTCAAAAGTGAATTCTGAACAGTCTAAACACAGAGCAAACGATCACAAAAGACTATTAATTTACAGTTTCCATCGAGTTGAACATAAACCATCCGTTTCCGGAGGGTTTGCTGCGGCCATCTTCCATACGTTTCGCGTGCTTCCGCTCGCTGATGGCATGGCATGGCATACACCACAAACCACCAGACGTCGCACTCGAGGACCGATCAAACGGGTGGTCTATTAGAAATGAAGCCCCACTTCTGCTGGTCTGTGGTTTCGGGTGTGTTCGGAAAGAGAGCAAAGGACCAGCACACCGAACCGGGGTTCCATGCAAAATATATTCGTATAATAAAACTTTACTAACATAATATTCATCATCATCATCATCATCATCATTTCGCCCCGAGGATAGTTGACTGAGCGAGAGCGTGCTCGGATAGTGAAAAGTAGCGGTTGTGCAAACCAGCTGACGGTCTACACTGGGCCCTTACTGATAGTGAGGACCGTGCAGTCCGGATACTGGTTGGTTGTGGTTCCGACGGACAGGGTTGGTTGAACCACAGAGCCGACAAAAAAAAGTTTACTTTTGAAATGTACTTTTCAAAAAGCAACAAGATTGTCCAAAGCCATAAGTACACCTAAAACGGGGTGGGGGGAAGGTGTCAGCTCTTTTTTACGATTATTTGAAATAGATAGTACTCAAACTCGGCCACGTAGTTGGCAACCCTGAGCGACTGGACTCTGGCTGCAGTCTACACTCGAGAGTGGGAACCTCGTCAGCAATATACGTAAATTTAACGTTCCTAAGCCCGGAGCCGAATTTCGGTAACAGCAATTCAGCTGATTCGCTCTTCGGAAAATCCAGCTCCGGCGGGATTAAATTTGCATACGAGCGGGAAGCATTGTTAACGTCGTTGGCAAACAATCTACAAATTACATTTCTCGGAATTTGGCCCTCGCTAGCCCCTTTGCTGCGTGTCGTCCAACCAGCGAATCCGGTTGGAGTAACCGCGGTGATGAGGAGGAATGAGTCCGTTTGAAAGCAGCAATCTCTCGACGTTTGCTCGTTTCGATGAAAAGTGATTACGTTCCGTTTGGTGGTGGAGGCTACAGTCGAGTGGAACCGTTTAAATGGCTGATGATTTTCGTGCGTTGATTTGTTTGTGGATGCTCAATTTGAAAGCGACAATATGCCAGTTTGAGCTTCTAAAATAAATACGATGACAATAAAATATGAAAAGACTAACTTTCAAAGCCAACACGACGTGGAGCCTACGGCTATCAAAAACAGCAAAAGTAAGCGGCAGTAAAATTTCTTACCTCCCTCAAACTTTCAGAGTCCGCAAAAGTCCTGCTCCACAACTAGAAGGAAACCTCTTCCGGTAAAATCCTGCTGATGTGGAACCTGATCCCTCTAAGGAAAACTCGCCGCCGGCAACCGGAAAGGACCAATAAAAAAGCTTTCCCGTTATGCACTGGCTTCATGGCCTTCTCGATGAGTAAATAAATAATCTAACCAACTTTGTGAAACTTGCTTACCTACCACCTACCAAGTGTTGCCGGCCCCCAAAAAATTACCATCGGGTCCGTTCGTCGACGGTTGCTTTGATCGTTTTGGCGGGGATAGAAAAGTTTCGAACCGATGATGCCCCGTTGGTAGTAGGAACCTATATTAACTACCGTTCCGTACAGTCTTCAACCAATGAATCCTTCTTCGGAAAGATACACGAGAGCGAATCGATTGAATGTGACAGTTGAGAAAGGGACGATGGCAGCGGAGAGAAAATATTGCGATTTTGTTGCAATTTTGTTCCACTTTTACGAGCGACAATTTACGATTCAAGCAGCTAAGTGGGTGTAACTTCCCCTCCTGCCTTCGCGCTCGTAAAGTGGATTGCTTGGCGACAAGTGGCTGCGAAAGCGTTTATCGATGACACCCGGGGGGAGGGGGGGGGTTGTTTTGTGTGCAGCTGTGGATTGTGATTCGCAATAAAATGTAGGGTAACGATATAATTTCGATGGAAATAGTAGACAAAAATCGTTATAGACTATGTAATTTTAATTTTTTCTCAAATTTTTTACAGAGTTGTGAAACATTATTTTTCATTTATACCCTTATCAAAACTCTCTACCAATAAGTTGAAATTGCTCAAATTTATTTCTATTTCAGTCGGAGTTTTCAAACCGTTGGTCGTCGAACTTTATGAGGAAGTCGGAAACTGTACTACTATATCGACTGTAGCGCCATGTTTTGCAGACAGGACTCGCAATAATTTCAATTTTTCATTTGCGATTGTAGTTTTATCAACCCCGAATTACCATCAAATCACACGTCAGCCAAAACTAGAATGGAAAAAATCCTACGATGAAACATTGCTGACTCGTACCATGGATCATTGGCTGTTTTGTACTTCGCGCTACAAACGACACTACAGTGTATAAGAAACCTGTGAAAATTCCCAAAATGTTCGGTGAGACCATCGATTTGTCAAATGGAGCAAATGTTGAAGGTGAACATGAAGCTCAACGTTGCAGAAGTTATTACTGTACAATTCCACTATGGCTTACTGTGATTGAACTAGAAAAATTAACTATTTTCCTGATGAGGCAGAAAGTTGGTGTCTTCGACAAAGTTTCAGAAATTTATTTTTTTTAATTTAACTTTTTTCACTGTGTTTTTTCGTGCAAACGATGTTCCAGACAAATGTTGAGGTATTGCAACCACATAATATTGTTGAAGATCTTGTAAAAATACTTGCGCGCTCCCCTTATATGTAAAGCGCTGTCAAACTCCATATGTTGGAATAGAGTTGCCAGGGAACTGGGGTTATCATATTCCACAGATCTTGTCAATCATAAACAATCTTAGTGATTGTTCGTACATTTCGTCGAAGGATCTCTGGCAGTTGTCGCTACAGTTGACTTCCAGGCTCGGGGACACTTCCAATTCACAGCAGCTCCGTTCGGATTTTGCCAAAGTTTGGCGTGACTGCTGACGTATCTGCTTCAAAACATTCGACGAAGGGTAGTGTCTCCGGAAAAATCCAAGTTCTGTCGCGGAGAAATCCGATATTTGGGGTACTTCCTGCACGAAAATGTCTGGAAGGTCGACTGGGAGAAGTATCGTGAACTTTCCGGTTCCCACGAATAGGAAAAAGGTGCAAAGGTTGCTGGATTTGTGCAATTGGTACCGGCATTTTATAGCAGTACTAATAACAGAAAAAAATGGCTTAAACGAACGATTAACTATTAAAGAAATGTAAAGTGTTCACTGATGTACAATGGTTAGGTGCTAGTCGTATGTCTATCTGTGCAGGCGTTTATCCGAGTATTTGTGACAGCTGGGTCAGGGAATGGAAGCGGAACTGGCGTATATGATAGAATAGTGGGTAATTTATTGTCTCGCGTGCCTTCCTAGGATTCGTTTGTTACACTCTTTCCGGTGCTCAATTCGAGCATTCTAGTCGATTCATTCGGGAAGATTGGATTAGATAAATTAAAGTACGATTAATTTACCGACGCGCGTGAATCATCCATTAGGGGGCTGGATATAGCGTAGTTGGTAAATCGATTGCCTTGTACGCGGTTCACCAGAGTTCAATTCCCAACCCCGCACATAGGGTTAGATATTTTTCTGATGAGATTTTTCTAACCCGAAAAAAAGAGGCGAATTGCGTTGAGGTTAAAACCTCTGTAATCGAAATAAAAAAAAATCATCCATTCCCGGTCAGCACAGTATGACAAAATTTCAAAAGAATGCAATTGTCGTTATTGGTAATAAATACTATTTGCTGGCATTTAGACGAGTTCAAATAGTCTGATTGCATGTTATGTGTCCTTTTTTACATAATTGTACTTCTATTAGGTTGCTTTTCCACTGCTCATGTATACTAAAAATAATCTCGGTCAATTTATGAGCTTCTACTTAATCTTGTTGCATCTTTTTTTTATCTTTATTCGGCATGTCATTTTATTTTCCTACTATATCTTAAATTAGATTCATACTAACGCTCACTAACACAATCAATTGCATATTCTCTCATATACACTCACAATCTCTCTCATTTTGAACGTACAAACGCTCCTGTCCTTCGCGATAACACAAACCTGATCACAATCGCGAACATGCAATTGCAATCATCCACACATACGCCCGCGATCTCGCCAACATTAAAACACTTATAAACTGCGATCATAAATCGTTCACGTCGGGAAGTTCCTACTCTCGGCCCGAGCAGCCTAGGTTCATGCCTTCAGTTGGACCAATGAGAAAAAAAATGACGTAGACAACACATTCCATCCCATTTAAGCTCTGCCGGAAAATCAGCCATAATGCTGGCTGGTTTTAATTCGTATTCCATTCCAGTGATACAACCCTAAACAAAGCAGCAGGATACGAACCATGATGGAAGACCACAGGTTCGTTTTGGCACCCGGGGATTTGACTGAAAATTACGACAATATTAACTCAAATTCGTGTTCAAAAATCGCAAAACTTTTTTTTCTCGATTATGGCTGAAATACCACTTGTTTTTTTTTTTTTGGTGGGCGTCCGCCACATTGGATCGGCCATTTTGAATTTCGAAAAACTGACTTCAGATTCGTAATTAGCGATGCCCAAAATCCATAATTCCATGTAATTCTTTCAAAATATTGACATTCTACCGCGAATAACTCATCGAAAGTCTTCTTAAAACTTTCAAACGCGTTTATCTCAAAACTGCTTACAACCCAACAAACAACTTAGCTGGATAATGACTTAAACAGTTCTTGTTCAGCTTATTCTATCTGATCAAAAGTTTGTTCAGCTTTCGTTGTTTATTGGGAATCTCATTAGGAAACGGCTCAATTTAAAATCTTCATTTTTTGATCTCTCGAAAGAAAACCTTTTCCATTGGAGGACGGACCTATAGAATCTACAAATTCTTTCTATTTACTATTTTTAGTGAAGCCTAGAAAAAGAGCTAAAATCGATCTCAAAGTTGGAGATCGCAGATCGATTATAGTGGAGGATATGTTCGAAAACTTGTCAAGCTTTGGAAGAATTAATTTTGGAGAATTACCTCGTCGAAAATAGAGTCTTTAACAAATTTGTTGATGTTGGCCTTTATTCTCATAGTCACTTCACCTAGTGACTAGAAGGAAATTTTCTTCTAGTCACTTGGTGACGTGACTGTGAGAATAGGGCTTAAGCTTATATGATAACCGGAAGTCGTCTTGGATCTTGTATTTTAAAATGGCGTTTATCATCTATTTCTGATATCTACTGACAACCCCCTTTCAAATGACAACCAGGTTCCCTATTTTCTGGTAACCGGAAATCGCCACTTTGGATTTCAAAATGGCATTAATCCGCAATTTCCGATGTCTATTGACCACCCCCTTTTAAATGACACTCATATTAATGATGGTTCTCTCTATTTTCTGGTAACTAAAATGGCGGGCTTTAGCTACTGATCAATACTGATCCAATATCTCACGATTTCTGGGGCGCGTCGGAAAATTTACGGACCCATTTCATCACCCCTAGGTCCGAATACGAAATATTGCTAACGCTTGTTATGAACCGCAAGGCTCTGCTGAAGCCAAATTGTGCATCCGACAGTAAGCCATTTGCTTCAACCCAATTGTCGAGGCGAAACAGGATCATTTTCTCCAACAGCTTCCGGGTACAGGAAAGTATTACAATTGGCCGGTACGAATTGTGGTCGGAGGATGGTTTTGAAATGGCGATTAGCTTCACCATTATTAAATAAATTGAGTAAGTGCCTGCAAGTTGAATTTGTCTAATCTGTCTAATAATAATTGTAGCATGATAAGAGGGCAAGATCGCGATCCCGTGAAGAGACACGGCGCGGTATGTTTTCTGTATCGGGACAGAGTTCGGACAGATCTTCTTGGCGAAGGCGAATTATTATATCCAATGGTTTGAACATTCCACGTTCTCGTTGGTACTGTTTTGGTTATGCATAGGTCGAGCCTTACCCCATAGACTACCCATCGGCGTTTCTCTCAATAATTCGTCGACGAACCGGTGCCAAACACTGCGCTTTTTTGGTTTTCATTAGGCTCGTCATTCGCGTTTCTAACGACGCATACTGTCGATAGCTAGCGGGTAATCCGTCGTCCTGGACGGTCTTATACACAGTGGACTTCTCTGCGTAAATTATGTTAGAAAAAATCATTAGTCCATTACTGGACTGAGCGTCTGTTTGCAAATACCAAGACACTTGGTGTTTTTAGTGTCCCTGTGAAAATGGTGTGAACTCCTTGTTATTCAAATTTCCAAATCCGGGAGCAAATTGCTTCGGGTTTAGGACAGCACTTTCGTTGAATTTATTAGATGTTGTTGGCGCACTCTCAGGGTGGGGCACCTTGAGACCTTTACGAGGTAGTCTAGTGAAGACAAGATTTCTCCCTTTCCTGGATTCCTCCGGGTTAACAAAAGATGCCATTCCTTCTTGTGGATCAACAGATTCTTGCTTAACACGAGCCAAAAGAGCAAAGACATTTTCGGATAGGACATTGGGCGAAGCGATTCGATTCGATTTACAATTGGTGCAGTTCGTTACCCGCGATACAAACAGGCAAAAACAGATAGGCGATCCTTGTCGAGGAGAACATAGTTAGGTAGCGAAGATCCGGCGAAGGTCACCCGAAACGAGTCTGTTAAAGAGCAAGAGGCCTTAGTCTCCTCCGTTTTTAGCTGCACGCAATTGCTTGCAGTCCAAAATCTTTACCTGTTGAAGTGAGGGGACCTTAACCAACCGCATACTTTATAAGGGCTTCGCTCGTCAGACCCGGCTCGATGACCACCCCATCAGTTTCCACTGCATTTGCAGGTACATATACCTGAAACTGCTGCGTTTAACGCTTGCAGCAAGCAATCTGGTTCACCTGTTCGAAATTGTTCGCGACAACTCTAACTTTATCAGCCTTGTTTTTTTTTTGGTCGCCGCCGAATAGTTCTTAGTCGAATCTCGCGAGAACTCTAGAATATTTACTAATTTGCCCGATTTTGATTGGGCCCGAAAGTAGATCACCCAAGGCCCAATTGACTGAGACGGGTACTGCTTTATGCGATGGGTCGTGGGATCACTTGTATCAGGAAGAGAAGAATTATCTGGGGATGGATTATCGTCCACGTTGATGGATCGTTTGATGGGGGGAGTTACAAACGCACAAAAGGAGAAGTTGGAAAAAATTTCAATGCAGAGTACTTAGTACTGCTAGCTGATTCTATCAGCAATAATGCAATCCTTAACCGTTATTGTATCGCAACAACAAAAATGGAATGGAGCAAAGAAATAAATATTTTCATTGCGATTCCAATAAAAACCAATAAATTGTTTGGCTGGATTATAACTTTTAATACTTCATCGTATATAACACTTGATTAAAACGCATACGCCCAGGCAACGATAGTAACATGCAAAAAACAAATTGCAACATGTCAGTCATATAGCATTTTTTCCAAGCAATTTCACACTCATTTGTCTGTGGCAGAATCAAAACTACCAGCTGGTGAGTATGGTGTGGTCACCTATATTTGCGCTCATACTCACACTCGGCGTACGTGAGAACACGGAATTTGTCGAAGAAATGTGGTGTGGTCGCTCGCAAAAAAAAAACGGCGATTTGATTAAGTGTCTCGATTATAGGGTGCTATGTATATCCTGTTTCACAGACGGGGTCCCTCTATCTATCGTTCGAAGGCAGTAGCGCTACAGCAAAGGAAGATAGTCACGCGTGAACATTAATTTTCGCTCAATTTCCTTTTCCGTTGACAGCATTAATAGTGGTACGTAGTAGCAGTAGTAGAAGTTATGGTAATGGAATTGTGGAGTATTTCATCACTCGCAGCCGTCTGAGGGCCCTCTAGTTAGAGTGTCTGGACAAGAGGAAGAAGATGCGTTCAAACGACTATCTACAATGGAAATACGTCTGATTTTCGCTCGTTTGGATGCATCACATTCATCATAACTGGTCTCTTACTAGATGGGTTTCCAATCAAACTACGTTTGCTAATGGAGCAGCATGGTGGTTTATGGAGCTGGAGTCGATAGAGCTTCATCGATTTCATCACGTATTATGGGCGTATATTTATTCAATCCATCGACCACCAACTGGTAGTACCTGTATGAAAGAAACTAATCCGCTCTTATTAATTGATATATTTGTTTTTATCCATAGATGCTCACAGTTCAGTCCTGGAAATGGAAAGCGATGGATTTACTGTATATACATCCAACGTCCTGTTACGAATTGCTGTCAACTCATCGGATTTGAATGGACATTTGAATACTTCCAGCGATAAATCTGATTTTTTTGACTCAATCATCAAACTTCGATGCAATTGGAAAGTAAATAACCTTCGTGCCAGCGAAAACACTACTGCTAATTAGAACTTCTATACACAGGTTTAACACGAATGAAAAAATTTGACGTCTCTATACCCAAGCGTCGCCTACTTCGATTCACCGACTTCCTCACGTATCCAATGCAGATGCCAAAACACCACACACCTATAATTCTACAGTACCTATTATAATTCAACAAATTTGACCGTTTCTCCGGCTCCGCCGGAAATATTTCAAATCCGACCCAATTTCCCCCACAAAGGTTACAAACAGCTTGCAAATGGAGAAAAAAAAGTAAAACACTAACATCTGTGTTTTTTTTCTTTTCCAGGTGAAAACTCTTCTCGCTTGCCACCACCATTCAGGGTTTTACCGAAGCGGAATCTTATTTCGGACGTATGATTTATAATGGACTAGTTAGCTTGCATACCTTGTGAACAGTCCGAGGGTTCCGGGTTTTGGCAGAAAGGAGCGAGAGCTTTTTTTTCCTTATTCTGTCAGTTCATATAGCAATCTACAGGATGGGTTTAAATCCGCGCGAGAATTTACATCCCTTTCCTCTTGGTCTGCTGGCACATGGAGGAGGGTGAATTTATGAGCTTCGGTTCATCTCCGATGGATTGGCTCGGATTTACAACAGAACGTAGATGTATAGCTTTATCGCATATAGGTATGTAATTTTTTTTCTTTTCAAACGAAAAGCAAATATAATTTTATCTGATTCCCGTATCAAATGGAGCGAGTATCGAGCACCTGAAAAAATACACACTCTAATGATAGTCTCATTGACCTCTCTCTCCGGATACCACGCTCGGTTACGTGTGGCCCATAAATTGTTCATTTAATCAAATTATGTTGTAGTGGTTTGTCTGCGCCAACCTTTCTTCCCATTCCACGTAACCTCTGCACATATATTTGCCCTGAAACGCCGGCCGCCGATGCGGAAAAGTTGGTTAGACATGGTGCTAGACAAACCCACGGGAATACTGGCTAATTTGATGGTGTTCATTTGGCCGGGAAAATTGACCAGTGACAGACAGACAATTGATTGTTAATTTGAAATAGAAAATCACGCATTTTTTCATTTGAATCGATAGCGGGTGTACTGCCGAGTACGGTCTTATTGTTTTCAAATTTAAATAATATTTTTCAGATTCTTAAATTAAATAAAACAAAATTAAATTCTTTTCATTTTCATTTTGCAGCGTTTGGCAGGGTAATGAAAGTTTCAATCAATCGAAGGACGACTATAGGAGAGTAATGGCTTAATGATCCATGCTGACCACAAAAATACCATAGAAGAGGAGCAGGATGCGTATTGGTGTAGAGACAATAAAGCGAAATAACACTAAAGTGGTAAAAGTTTCCAACGAATAACTCGTAATAGTTGAGAAAGGTGTAAAGGTGCAGAATGTGTGGGTTCGAAAGGAATTTCTGGACATGTTCAGGAAGGTGTTCCAAAAGCCCGCATATGAGTCACAGATGGATGATACCGACGCTATAAGAGGTAAGCCTCCTGATGATGCTTCATTGTATGGACCTCGCTGGACACACTCGGGGATCTCTGGAAGAAGATCATTCTCATTAGGATAATCCTCTACAGCATTTACGGAGAACGATGACGGCTTGTCGAAGAAATCAGGAGTGCTTCCCATTCAGAAATTAAAGAAGTTATTGCAAGGATCCAGGATTGAGATAATGATTCGCTTTTTTCTCTGTTGGTAAAAAATTGAAATGCTTTAGAAAGAAATGTAGCAACGTGCCTCGTAGCTCTGAAAAGTGTAGCACTATTCCGATTCCCTCCTCATGGATCGAACCGTAAATTTTCCCGTGCTATCAAGCCAACGACTCTGCAGCGTAAGTTGAATGCTTTTTATAACAATTTTATACAAATTTAATAAATCAGTTTCAGTTGCATTTTAGCAAGGACGACACATGCCTGGGCACACGCGAAAAAAAAATTAGAAACATTCTGGGAGCAATTCCGATACACGATATTGTCATGCAGTTGGGTGATGTCATCGTTGAAGATTTTATACAACCGGAAGTTCATGGCTTACCCGTTAGGGCCTAGTCGACGATACAATTGCAAGATGACAGCGTAGGACAGTACAGTCCCATACAATGGCACAATCAGTGTGAAGCTCAAGAGCCGCTAATTGAGTCCTTTTTGGCCGAGTCTAAAGTCAACAAGCTCTACTGATATGGATGTTATGGATCATGGTGAAAGTGTCTCGCTATACGTGATTGAAAATTCTTCACGCATGAGTAAAATGTATGCTAATTTCCGGCTTATCAAAAATATCGACTTATTGAATATCTGTTTTTAGGAACATGCAGCGACTGGAAATCACAGTCTGAAAAGAAAACTTGTAGTACGTGAAAATTGTGCGACTCAAACGAATATGCTTCAATTATCGGAATGAAGGGGGTTTGGGAGTAGTCGGAAGAAAGCTTAATTGAAGGATTCCGTACTAAATTTCTGATGTCGGAGGCAAGAATCGTTTTCATTCTCCCGAGAGGACTCTTCACCGGAATCTACAGTATGTTCATTCTGATAGTGGCTTTTTGGAAGATGTGAGGAAGAAGTATAAGATTCCTGGGATGGTATTTGATGAAATGGCGATTCAACCGGGCAGATTTTATTGTTCGAATTAAAAATAGAAATACTTGAGAATGTCAACTCTGTCGCCCTGCACAGAATTTGCAACTCATCTACTCGTCTTTATGATAGTAGGTCTGGAATCCAGATGGACGAACGTAATCAGAGAGTGATTCTGTTGAAACCGGAAGACTTAAAACTGTTTCGCTTGATATAATCCAGAGATCGGAAGTGATTGGAGTGCGTGTGTTTGCCGCCATCAGTGATTGTGGAGGTAATTCTGTAAGGTAAAATTATATATTTTTGATAATGAGACGAAATTTTTTAACGCTGCAGGGGGAACTGAAAAAAAATTGGAGCGATGTGGGTGTCAATGATAATGATATATCAGGCGCCCTTGAAATTATACCGGATGTTGTCCATGTCTTTAAAAGCATCCTGCATGACTGGATAAAGAACAAGACTATTAAGCTACTCGAAACCGATCGTCAAGCAACAGAGACTCAACAGTAGGACTATGAACATAATCCACTTGATCTGGTGCGTTTTGAACAATCTGTAAACCTGATGATGGCATGCGGGTTGAAGTTAGATGATGTAAGTTTTTGGAAGTCCAAGCCAAATTTTGATAAAATTAAGATTGTCGATGCGAAAAAATACGCCAGTGGTTTACGCGTTTCATATAATTAGCTCCTTAAGATGAAGGAAAGACGTTTTACCAACAGTTTTTTTTTCTTGGGATGCTGACTCGCTGGTTTGACTACATCTTCGGATCTGACATTTAGCCATACCAAGAAAGAAGCAGACAATAGAGCAATAGAACTTCTTAGCAGTTTTCATCAAGTAATTTATCAGGGCGAAGTGGAAACAACCTGACACTGGAAACCGTGACAAGCTTCGACGATTTTCACTACGGATTGTGTTATTCGGCTTGAAAGATATTTTTTAATGAGAAACAGTACACCTTTTCGTACTGACAAACTTTCGCAATACTGCATAAAGGGCGAACACGAAATTATTGCGACACATTCAACAGGGCATAACTTTTTTACCATTGGGTAAAAATCAACCAAATTTTGCACACTTTCTCATTGATGTGTATTGTTTACATGCTGTCAAACTCGAAGCCGTGTTTTTCGATTCAACGAAAATGGAGGTGAACCAAAGCGAGTCGAGAGAACAAATTCTTTCCAAACACCTGGAATTTCCTGACCTGTCGCACCGGCAGTTGGGAAAAATGTTGAACATTCACCATTCAACCGTCTCCAGAGTGTTGAAGCGGTTGACGTTGGACCACGGCAAAGGAGCTGGAAGAAAACCGGGACCGGAGAACAAAAAGACGGAGGGAAAGGTGAAGCGGATGATTAAAGCAAATCCCAACGTCTCAAGCAGTGATTTGGCTAAAAAGATCGGCATGTCGCAGAGCTACGTCCAGAATGCAAAGAAGAGAGCTGAACTTCATACATACAAGGTACAGAACTTCCCAAACCGCGATGAGCGGCAACAATCGACGGCTAAAACTCGGGCACGGAAGCTCTACGAGAAGATGCTGACAAAATATGGCTGCTGTGTGATGGACGACGAAACGTATATAAAAGCCGATTTTAAGCAAATTCCGGGGTTGGAGTTTTCCACCGGCAGGAGCAAGTTCTATGTGGACGACAAATTTAAGAAGAAAATGTCGAAGTTCGCCTCCAAATATCTCATTTGGCAGGCCATCTGCTCTTGCGGACTGAGGAGTGAGCCTTTCGTGACAAAGGGCAAATGGCGAGATCTACAAATCTGAGTGCCTCGAGAAGCGCCTTTTGCCGTTCTTGCAGCAGCACGACGAAGCTCCGCTATTTTGGCCAGATTTGGCATCATGTCACTATTCAAAAAGTGTCCTGGAGTGGTATGAGGCCAATTCTGTTCATTTTGTTCCAAAGGACATGAATCCGCCAAACTGTACGGAGCTGCGCCCGGTGGAGCAGTACTGGGCAATGATGAAGCGGGAACTTCGGAAGAGCGAGAAGACAGTCAAAGACGAGAAGGACATGTTAGGAAAATGGAAAAAAACTGAGAAACTGGTATCGGATGACACTGTAAAGACTTTGATGGAGGGCATCAAGCGAAAATGCGTTCAATTTTACACTCCTGGCTCCATCGATTAACTTTTCTTTTGATTTTTGAAGTAAACATATATAAAACAACCCTAAAATTTTTCGTGGATGTCACTTAAGTTTTAAATTTTCAGTCCTAATTACACGCAAAAGTAGGATCATGTTATTATACAGTACAACACAAACATGTCAGATCAGCCGGGCTACCCTGTAGAGTTACTCTGATGATAGACGTGATGATGATGACGATGATGCTGCAACGGTTGCTTTGGTATGTTTTCATTTGGAAGCAAAAGCATGTTGATTGTAGCCAGAGTCCATTTTTAATTTTTTCATTCATTCATTCCATTCTTTTCCTTCCGCTCTCTGCGGCAAAGCAACAACAACAACATGTATACTGTACTACAGTAATAGCTAGTGGGCAGCAATCGAGACGCGCGTCTGGCTTTTGCATACTTCCAGGCTGGCACGATCGTGAGAGAGGGGTTTTTTGAATATGCGGACTCGGGAAGTTTTTTTTGAATAGGAGTATTTTTTCTCTTCTTTTTTTTTTTCTCTGCAGGCCGAGAGTACAAAACCATGCACCGGAATAATGAATTTGATGTGGAAATTTCACTCCCATTGAGTTCCGGGGGCTGTCCGTTTTTGTGTTGTGAAGTTTTTTCCCCCTCATAGTTTGTGGTAGCTTCGCCGGACTAGTAGTTACCGCGAACAGTATGATTAAGAGTTACTTCCCCCACGCATAAAAACTTGAACGGAAGGGAACAAATGTAGTTTTTTTATGTTTATGCTGAGTAGATTGTCATATTAATTACTTGTTGGTGGTAAAATAAATGCAACTCTATCTTTAATGTGTTTGCCTGGGTGAAAAAATACCCAAATTTGCGTTATGCGCTCCGTAGAGTGTATTGTTATTGCAAAATAATTCACCGCTGTTCATTGTGCTCGTTCATGTTTTCATGTAAATTTTGTTTAAATTGTATATTTTTATAAAGAACTTTCATAGAACTTAGATAGGCTGCCACTCTGCTCCTGCAAAAATACGTGTGCACTGGTTAATGAATGAGCCAAACTCTCCTCTTCAGCAAATTGACAATGAGAACGAAGCAGGGCGGACAAAGCTTCTCCCGGGGAAGTTTACTGCGGTGACTTTCGGTATTATTTGCTGCGAGTATCCCAAACAAATTCTCATGGTCTCAAGCAACATACAACCCCTTAAAAGACAATGAATATGGTCCGTTACAAATTTTACAACTATCAAGGCGCCATAAAATAACCCATAGATACACCGAAATAGGGTTTTTTACAATGGATCTACTGGACCATGGCGATGGTGTTTTGAGAGGATGATCCCATTACAAACACTATCAAAATACCATATAATGTGGGTGAATCTGGACCATGAGCATGGAGGTATTATGGAGATACGATCTGGCGATTGTTGATTGTGCTACGAAAAATTTTGGTACAAGCACCTAGGCCGCCCTGTCACCTAGGGTCTACCGGGCAAATAAATATTAGAACCCCAGTAGGGGGAATCCCCTGCTTACAAAACTTTCAAAAAGTGGCTAAATTTCATCTCTTGGATTTTTTCGAAGATTTTTACTGTTTGTTTTTCTTTTTATACTCTTTCACCATTTGCTAGATCGGCAAAGCTTCTTGTGGAAGTGCATTTGCGCGACTGATGCTGTTTTCGTCGCACTTTATAGTCAGCGGTTGATTCATGTTATAAGAATATAATGTTTCAGGTCGCTGACCAATGATTTTTCACTTTGTTCAGTTGAGGGCACGGATTCCGAAATGAACTTGGCTAAATTTGACAACTTTTTCGCAAAGGTTTCTAACGAAACGTCTCATTCCAACAAACCGATGAACTCCTTTGCGGTTTATTGTACTTGGAAAATTCTTGATCGCTTTATTTGGTAGCTTCATCTGGTAGATTCTCCATGTTTTCATCGCCGTTTCTTTGAACACGATTCCATCATTCTCAAGGTTCTTCAGTTCATTCTTCAGTTAATATTAGGGTGACCGTATCAGGCAAGTCAAATTCCAGGACATGATCCCTCGTTTCCTCTTGAACGTGCCTGGCGAAATTCTAGGTTTTCGAAGATCGAAACTTTCCGGGGGAATCTGGCAGGCAGAGCCCAGAATGTCTTTCATGAGAACTAGATCATTAAATATTTCTTCGAATTTGCTACACCCCAATCAGCGAAGGTTTCAAGGTGTTGTTGGAGGAATCTGACATCCTCAATTAATCGGATGAGATGAAATATTTCGACAGCGTCTGCGAAGTAGCGGTGAGGAGTCTTCAGTACTAAATACATGCCATTGAAGTAAGACAGAAACATCAACGGTCCCAAGTAGCTTCCCTACCATAGAAGTTATCGCGGGGGCCTGGCGATAGCCAAAGACAACCACTATCTCTCTCGATCTGTGAGCTAGGATCCAAACAACTACCAAAATAAACGCTGATTCGAGAATTCTAGTAATTGTTGGTATAGGATGGGCTTGTCATGGGAAACCAGGACGTATGGTCACCCCAAGGCTTAATATGTTCTTTTCATACTTTTGCGGCTAGGAGAGGACTGTGATCGAAATCTACCATCTGAAATACGAGACAAAAGTATTTCTCTGATAGCGTTATGGCCGAAACTTTGCGGTCAGCTAATACATTGCCTCCTGTTTTCCAGTTGTCAAATACCTTATTACAACGGTAGGCGACGGTGGTGCTCGGCACCCTGACGGGCACGGAGGAACGTGGAAAGAATCCTAGGACAGTAACATATCAGTCTTTATAATGAATGTCGCCACGAACGAATCGTTGGAAGTCGTTGCCCAAAGTGGACCGACAAGCGTGCATGACGAATTCGAGAACGAAAGTGACACTAGGACTGTGGAATCGGACAGCATCTTTCTGGAATAGTGAGGTCTTGAATGCGGAACTGCACACAACCTTATCCAAGGCCTCTTATCTCGCAACAGTAGCGTGGTACAACGACAGAGGTAACTGTAAGAGCAACAGTGCCACCAGAAACAGAAGTCGCGGTGGTTCATCAGCAGCAGGAATTTGGAGGAAGCAACTGGTCTGTTTCCCCTATATGCTCCGAACACATTTTTTCATTAGCAGAAGTTACTGCTGTGCAATTCCACCATCTGCGACATGAGGTACTGATTATGTTCATAAATATTATCCAAGCAGAATCATTTGCTATGCAGAACAACTTGAAACACGTTGTCGAATGTAATGTCATTTCATACACCATCCCAACATACATAGACAATGACACTATTGAAGTTAAGCTACATGACCTGGCACCACGTATTAGTTCCGGAGCTTATACCGTGAAAAAACCTATCCCCTTCTACCTGACCATCCAAAGGAAATTATTCCAAGGTGCCACATACCGTCAGGGAACAGTAGTCACGTATCCAGGACAGATTCCAACGTGCCAATTATGTGATCAGCCGCTACACTACGGAAAACTTCGCAGAGGCTGCTAAAGAAACTTCAACTGTTACAGGAAAGCTCGATACACAGTCGTCGTATGCTAACTGTTGATCGGGCAGTAACAAACACTAAATCAATAATGATCGTGCCAGTAAACAACCAACACCACCAATTAAGAAACAAATGTCGATAAAGACGGACTTACAATTGCGACCCGTAAGAACAAGAAAAAAAACTAGAACTTCCGACAATGAACAGCATGAAAGCAGTACTGGATGTGAACGACAACACGAGAGAAGGTAGACGAACTGACCCCAAGTTGCAGACGATAACGCAACTAATGCGCCACCGTCAAGAAAAAAGAATCTCTGCACGCAGCAGCAAAGTGCAGCAAAGTTTTTATTTTAACATCTCGTAAAAAAACAAAAGATCTACGGCTCAGTTGTACTAACGCGTTGAGCCGCGTCAAAGAAATTAGAAGAAATGAAAAACCCCAGCTCACCTAGTTTGAACACTTTGGCAAGTACTTTTAAGCGAGATGATGTGAAGTTGTCAAGGTTTTCGTCGTTAACCCTGTAGTTGCTGGAAAACCATTTATCTTGAGTTTACGGCTACGGTTGTTGACTCATCTGATGTGAATCAAGCTTACTTGTATCAAATAACACCCTATAAACATATTCAAAGCGGGTTAGAAAAAAAGGTCGCTTCCACCCATCAGAAAAGGGACCGAAAGTAAACTATATAATGGCCACTTTTGATGGTGCCAGTAATAGTGCATGTGATCCTAAAAAGTCTAAAATTCTTATTACACACGGTGTAGAATAAAAAGTTTTAATGCACCCAAATTGAAACACGGTAACAATAAATGGATGGAAAATAAATATATTCTTAGTTGGTTCTCCTAAAAGGTACTCGCAGGAGAAGGTCAGTACTCAGTGTTCGAACGTGGGCTTCAAGCTTCAAGAGTAGAGCAATCCACTCTGGCATAGAGTAAGGCCGAGATGAACAGGGCTCGAGAGTAGTCCCTCCGAATACTGGGTGTATCGAGGTGCATTAACCTGCAACGGTTTTCATAGCTCGGTAGTTGGAACAATCTTCATGAAAATCAATCAGTAATACTCTGCCAATGCCCCGAATACGTTGATTGAATTCCATGAAGATTTTTTCAACGGTGAGAAAAAACTGCTTTTTCGTTTTCCAAGATGGCCGCTTATTGAGGCGTTCTCAGATGAACCTTAACACCATTCTGTTTAGATCACACTGCGTATTAAAGCCTTCCCGTTCACTCTGAAAATGCTCGGCATCGGTTTTATCCCGTATTTGTCGAAAGAAAGGCGGGTCCTCGTAATGTGGTATTGACGTCATTAAAGTAGAAGAGGAATATTACTGGACCGAGATGGCTTCCTTGTGGGATGCCGAATGTAGCTATGGAATGGTGCAGATAGACAGTCCTTAATGCAGATTTGGAGTTGCCTTTCATCGAGGTAGGAACGAAATCAGCGCATAGCTACATGTTAATAGCATCGGTTTGCAATCCGTCAGCGAATCCATCGAGTAGCAGGCTGGTAATTGTCGATCGTTTAGGCATGAAACCGTGTTGGTCGTCTGCAATGTAATGTTTGCAGTGAAATAGAATTGCGTCTAAAGAATTCCCGAAATTCAACGACATACAAGTTGGTAAACCGGAATATTTTCCCTACTCGTTCACATACTTTCGGAACGATTTGGGCTGGGTTGACGCTCGACGTTTCGGCGGTGTCTAAAAACGGCGCCGCTTTGTTGTTTGTATTCGTCAGAGTTCTGTAAGGTGGAAAATACACGACACACAGAAACATTTTGTGATTGGCAAGTTTCACTCATATCCACACTTTCTCGGAGCTCACCCACCGGTCATCGTTGATCACTTGGGTTTTTATACCATGGCGAACGGCAATAAGCACACCACCACCTGATGCCTTGTGGCTGTTCAAGGCGTTGCGGTGACAGCAGGATAGACATCGAATGTTGAATCAAACACCTGGCGAGACAGAGTACGGTTGTCGATCCACGTCTCGTTTAAGGCGATAACGCCGTGGTCACGAGCAAATACCGTTCCGATGATAAATTTAAGCCACCAACGTTCTGGTAGTAAACCTCATTGTTGTTGGGAGACGGATCAGGTTCAGCAGAGTGCAGAGAAGTCATGCTGCCGTTTTGAGCGTGTACGAAGATCATTTCGTTAATCCCACGAACCGTATCGGAACGGCCCAAAGGTCGCTAGGTCGACTGTAGTGAGAGATTCAAGGCATCCCGAATCAACTGTGTCGCGCCCCAGACTATGACGCTCGGTGTCGGCGAGAGAAATGGTTGGCATCTGATCACAAGATGTCACATCAGCGCTTGAAGTGTTCGGATCAGATGTATTCTTACCATTTGTGGCGGGTTGGAAGAAGCTTTCACCCATCTCACACCCAGGACCGGGACGACTGAACGCTGAACGCTGGCTGCAATTGGTCGACTGTGGCGAGAGGATCCAGGGCTTCCATAGTGCCAACAGCGGTGCGTCCCAGTACGCGTTGAGCCCTGATGGCGCGATGCAGAGAGTAGGAATGGGACGGTAGCAGCTTACCGCGAGAGTCAGACGATGAGCTAGAAGCGTGAATCGGTTCATCCGTTGTATCAATTTGTATAATACTTGCCGAGAAAGGCAAGAACTTTGAAGGATATGAAGTTCAAAGTACTGAGTCTCCTCGTTACAATTTAGTCCTTCTTTGGACATTTTTTTGGTAATCTCTTTGCTAACGCTGGTATGAAAGCGGGAAAGAAAAGCAACGCCGTGGGAGGTAGAACCATAACAATATTGCTATTATCGACTAGCTTTCAACCGCCAGCAAGAATATTGCTCGGATCAGGGCCAACCTCGCGGCGACGTCTCTGAGGTGGTCGAGAGGTACCGGAGTGTGGCCGGACTGGAGTAGCTGTTGAAACCTTTCTGGCGAAGCGCGAAGTTTGCTGGTCATTTTTGGATAACTCGGCCTTTAGTTCAGCACAGGCGTCATCCGTTTTTCCAGCGATTGCAGCGATAACACATCCATGCGAAGAGACGGTGTCGCGGAAGCGAGCAAACTTCATCAGCTTGACACATTCATTGCACATTCAAAATCAATTTGGGTTTTCCGCAAGTTTTTTTTTTCAAAAACGGCTTGTTAAGTTGTTACCATAATGCGTGCCGATCTGAGAATGCAAACAATGAAACATAGATAGCGCAGCGTTCGGTGGAAAGTTTTGGTGGTTAAGTCACAGAAGTTCACTTCATTGCGTTCTTCACCCCTTTTTTTCGCAACACAAAAACAAACAGGAGACACTTTTAAACTGCGCAATAACTACGGTAAAAACAAAATTCTCATGCGATTAATACGATAAACAACGAAAAAAACTTCACACATCTCGTCAAAAATTAAAAAATAGTTAAGAGCGACTGATGTAAACAACTAATCGGGAAGAATACACTGAACCAAAAATCATACTAGTACATATTTGGTGGTTGCTTGGATAATATCAAAATGTTTGGTTTCGAGAAGATCACTAGAGTTCAAAAATGTGTGTCCGTCGTCATTCTAAAAACTAAGATGGCGGAAGCTTCAACTTTTCCTTGGCAAGTTATCATATAAAGCCGTGCAATGTAGATATTTGGCTTGCGAAAGTAAAATGGGTGAAACACTTTTTTAAAAGTTTTTCGAATAACTACCCTCAATTCAAGTAGATGTACCTGTTTGTATTTTTAAAACAAATACTGGTACCCATAGATTGAAAATGTTCAAACTGTTGGGTATTTTTTTGTTGTTTTTCTATGAAAATAAAATTACTTTGTTGCAAATTTTCATTCGTTGTTTTCGGGATAACTTTGGTCAGCGTATCGAAATGAGAGACAACGCTCGAAATGTTGCTTAAATTACATATCTGCAGGCAATTTCATGGCCCGATATTGCGACGTCTCGAAATAGAACAGAAATGCTTAGAAGGATACATTTTTTTTCAAAACTTATCAGGAAAAAAATCAAAATTAAATAGGTAACAACAAAATTTTTTTAAAATGAATTATTGAAAAAAAAATACTTACGGTTTCTAAAAAAGTGATCATTCAGTTGATTGATTTTATTAACATTGTTTGAACAGATTGAAACGATGCATGAGAGCTGCATCATTTTCAATTTGAATTTGTGTTTATAAAAGGTACATTAAATGATGAAATTGTTGCCACTGAACGTGTTTGAAATATGGTTTGTTTTTTGGTTCACTGATTTTGTATCGCACGTTCCTGAAAAGTCTCTGAAAACCTGCAATGTGGGTACTTTTAGAAGCGAGATGTCGCCATCTTGGATGTCAAAGTGGCATCAGGCATCGATTTTTGGCATCGACTCATAAAAATCGAGCCAAAAATTTACTCATAAAAATCGAGCCATATTTATTGGGATTTAGAGGAATCAGCACTTGCCTAAAAAAGGAGTGCGAATAGCCGATTTTAGTAGCTATTTTTGAAAACTGAAGTTTTCACTTTGCGTCTGCCTCTAGGCCCGTGCATAAATAAACTAAAGGGCGAACACGAAATTATTGCGATACCGAAAATGTCATGCCAATTTTCTTATAATGTTTAAAATCAAACCAAAATTTTAGGGTAGTTTTATACATATATTTACTTTAAAAATCAAAAGAAAAGTTAATCGATGGAGCCTTGAGTGTAAAATTGAACGCATTTTCGCTTGATGCCCTCCATCAAAGTCTTTACAGTGTCATCCGGTACCAGCTTCTCAGTTTTTTTTCCATTTTCTAAACATGTCCTTCTCGTCTTTTTGACTGTCTTCTTGCTCTTCCGAATGATGAAGCGGCATTGCCCAGTACAGCTCCACCGGGCGCAGCTCCGGACAGTTTGGCGGATTCATGTCCTTTAGAACAAAATGGACAGAATTGACCTCATACCACTCCAGGACACTTAGAATAGTGGCATGATGCCAAATCTGGCCAAAATAGCGGAGCTTCGTCGTGCTGCTGCAAGAACGGCAAAAGGAGCTCCTCGAGGCACTCAGATTTGTAGATCTCGCCATTTACTGTGCCCTTTGTCACGAAAGGCTCACTCCTCAGTCCGCAAGAGCAGATGGCCTGCCAAATGAGATATTTGGAGGCGAACTTCGACATTTTCTTCTTCTTAAATTTGTCGTCTACATAGAACTTGCTCTTGCCGGTGAAAAACTCCAACCCCGGAATTTGCTTAAAATCGGCTTTTATATACGTTTCGTCGTCCATCACACAGCAGCTGTATTTTGTCAGCATCTTTTCGTAGAGCTTCCGTGCCCGAGTTTTAGCCGTCGATTGTTGCCGCTCATCGCGGTTTGGGAAGTTCTGTACCTTGTATGTATGTAGTCCAGCTCTCTTCTTTGCATTCTGGACGTAGCTCTGCGTCATTCCGATCTTTTTAGCCAAATCACGGCTTGAGACGTTGGAATTTGCTTTAATCATCCGCTTCACCTTTCCCTCCGTCTTTTTGTTCTCCGGTCCCGGTTTTCTTCCAGCTCCTTTGCCGTGGTCCAACGTCAACCGCTTCAACACTCTGGAGACGGTTGAATGGTGAATGTTCAACATTTTTCCCAACTGCCGGTGCGACAGGTCAGGAAATTCCAGGTGTTTGGAAAGAATTTGTTCTCTCGACTCGCGCTAGTTCACCTCCATTTTCGTTGAATCGAAAAACACGACTTCGAGTTTGACAGCATGTAAACAATACACATCTATGAGAAAGTGTGCAAAATTTGGTTGATTTTTACCCAATGGTAAAAAAGTTATGCCCTGTTGAATGTGTCGCAATAATTTCGTGTTCGCCCTTTATCCTGAATTGACCCAAATGATCCTCATCCCAAATGGATGTCGAACAAGATTCGTCATCAAAGATTTCGATTTTCCATTTAAAATCAAACACATTGATCTCGGTTTGTCTATATCCGATCTTGTTTCGGATCAAAGATAGTCCATTAATAGCGGTAAGCTTGAAGCTAGTTGGTACCGCTGCACGGTACTATCTTTTATTTTAGGCCTGAGTTTAGTCCGGTCTAAGACGTTAGTACTTGTCATCGCAGAAATGGCAGCATCCTGAAGCCAAATGAAAACAGTGTAAAGGGGCGCCATATTCCTCTTGCATACATCTCAATAATTTGAATCAACTTTTCCACCTTTATGTGCAATATTATGGCCCATGTTGCACACAAACGATATGAGGGCAAGTAAGCAAGTTTTATCCCGTACGAAAAACAGGTATAATTGAGTTTTAAATGTCATTTTTTTGATATTCTTCATCGTCCTATCCATAAGGTGCTGCACGCTCATTTGAAAATGCCATGTCGAAGAGTTATATTGCAGCTTAGCAGAAGTCGAATCATTTTGAAACAAACCGTAGAACGAAATTTTATAATTGGATGCAGAGCTGCATTAAATAAAAATTGTTTTCGTTTGTTAGTTTACTTATGGCTATCAAAATGAGTGAAGCGGTTTAATTTACCCATAATTTTTTAGTTAGTTTAACTAGAGGAAAAGAAAAGAATATACAGGGTGTTTGGTTCATGGTTAAGAATTTCTCGAGGGATGATTGACTATCATATTTGGAGAAAAAAATCGTTCTACACATACCATAAAATCTCAACCGTTACAGAGTTATTGAACTTTTTATGTTAAAAACGTAGTTGTCTTAAAATAGCTCTAACTCAAAAAATATAGTTTGTATTTCAAATCTTTTAAATCCATTGGATAGGTGAGTAAATTTCCCATTGAAAAATGTCATCAAATGTTTCAGCTAATTAGGTTAAGTAACCTTTTCACAGTAATTTATTTAAAATTTAACAAATTTGATCGATTTTTCGTTCATTTTGTGAAAATCTTAATAGTTAACATCACCATTTTAATAATTCAAATTGTTAGTCTTGAAGAGTTGCATAATTTGTTCTTTGACACGATACACTTATCTTGTCTTGTTTTCATGTGTTTAGGTTATTGAACTTGGATATTTTTATCTCATAATCACTAATACTAGCTCTTTTTGAAAAAGTATGGCACTTATTGTACCTTTTATTATTTTTGTTCAAAAGCCAGGAAAATTTTGCAGAGAAAAATGTATTGATACTTTTCAGTTAGGTGAATTTAGTATTCTTTTAGAAGTTAATTAGTTTAAAGTTAGTGTTATTATTAGCATTTTCTTTATTTTCTTAAAATAGTAAATTATAAACATCACCATTATTATCACGAAAATAATGCATCTCAACATGTTCTACAATTCTTCCTTTGACTCCATCCAATTATCTCTTTTAGTTTCGAAGCAAAATCATTTTTATCACCTCGTTTCATATGCAAAAACAACGATTTCGAATCCACTACATTTGTGATGAGGTCATGCTGTGTTAACTATTAAATTACATCGAAATGAAAGGGATAGGGATAAAGTGTTAAATAACAAGTTGTAGAGAATATTAAGGAGCACCAAATGAACAATAGTGATGAAAAATTTAGTTGATTAATAATTAGAATAATTGCAAAACTCTCCAAAAAAGGCTAATTTTGAGTTATCTTACTAGTAAAAAGTCATTTAGTACACTTAACTAAAAGATATCTGTACATACATTGAAAGGAAATTTTCTCAACTTTCCAATGAAGCCCTGGCAATAACGATATAAAGCATATTTTTTAGATTACAGTCTTTTAAGCACTTGCAGGTTGATTACAGGTAAAAATTAGAAGTGAAATTACAAGGGAACGAGAAGAGATAGGAATATCATGTTGAAGAACAAATTATAAATCGTCCTCAAACCCATCTTTTGGATAACAGATGTTGCTATAATCATAATTCATTATTTTGAGAAAATTAACAAAAACCTCACCAAAAACACCAACTTTGAACTACTTTACAACTAAAAGGTAATTAAAACTAATTAACTGAAAAATATGAGAACACCGATCAATAGAAAATTTTCTCACCTTTCCAATGGAACAAAAAGATTTAAAATACGAAGTATACTTTTCGAGTTAGAGCTATTTTAAGACAACTACGTTTTTAACACAAAAAGTTCAATAACTTTGTAACGGTTGAGATTTGATGGTATGTGTAGAACGATTTTTTTCTCCAAATATGACAGTCAATCACCCCTCGAGAGATTCTTAATCATGAACCAAACACCCTGTATAATCACAATGTGTACCCTTTTCTACTTATATCTTCTCACAAAGAACACAATAAGCAAGTGGATGTTTTCTTATATTTTTACTGCTTTCGAAAGA
This sequence comes from Topomyia yanbarensis, assembly GCF_030247195.1. Taxonomy (NCBI): domain Eukaryota; kingdom Metazoa; phylum Arthropoda; class Insecta; order Diptera; family Culicidae; genus Topomyia; species Topomyia yanbarensis. The sequence continues at coordinate 204,289,434 of NC_080670.1, read as the reverse complement.
ATCCAAACTAAGATTAAATAAAAGATTGTAAATAAAGCCATGCCATACAACCTAAGTAACACTATGACGGCAAACAATCTTCTACAAATGTTCTCATTTTGATCGTTATTTAAATAATATCGAAGCTTGCTTATATTGTTTCACTATTTATTATTTTCCATCAGATCTTGGACGATTAGCATTTCCACTGTAGAACAAATTGTCGTTTAATTCTTAGTAATAGAACAGAAATGCACAGGGTATGAAAGAAGTTGTGAAAGTTGATACTGGACAGATGACTTGGAAAAATGACACAAAAAGTTGAATGCGGAAGAATCGCCTAAATCGTGTCGAAACTTTTTATTCGATGCAAAGATTGTCTATGCAGTCAGATGCCACGTCGAAAACTGGTTTTGCGGTGTACACCATAACTTAAAATCTGCTGGGCCAATCGTTGATACATTTGCATAGTTGTTTTTAACATCACTCCACAAGTACCTAATGGAGCTTTTATTTCTTGGTCGATGTTCAAACTTTTGGTAGCACTTTGAAGTCAAAGTCCAATTATTGCTAAAAACGATGAAAATTGAAAAATAATAATATTAAGTATTTTGCAAAAAGCTCTTGTAGTTACCTGGGCAATGATGTGAAGAAAAAAAACTGTGCAAAATTCAGTACGATTGGTCCAGGAATTTTTGAGTTACGGTTTACACCGCATTTTGTCGAGGTGCCTCCTGAAGATTCACTGTCTGCATCAAGTGTCAGATTCAATTTGTTAAGTTATATCTGTCAATTGATTATCAGACAGATTGCAGACTATAGGAAGTAGTTAATTGTAATTTATTATTTTGTAGCCGGGATTTTAAGCTTTCTCAATTTTCGCATGATGTCGCAAAATTTCGTTGAACTGAACGTTTTAGCAATCCAAGATGTTGAAAGCTCAGCAATTTGGATTTAACCCATTTGACAGATTTACTTCGTTGAAAATCAGCTTTTGAAGTTGTCAAATTCTCAGCTCAATTACTGAACTTTTGGTATATTAGGGATGATTAGGTAATCGCGCTGATAATTTGAATTACTTCATTTTAAGCAATTCTATATGCATGGTTAGTGGAGTAGTTGGGTAGGATGGTATAATGAGCCTCACCAGGCTAAAATGTTTCTTTTCCAATGACCACATAATTATTTGAAGCAAATAAATTATTATTGGCTTTTCCATGTGCTGTAGAACAGCGACTAATACAAACCTTTCCAAAAAAGGTAAGCTTCCATTATTGTTCTGTAAGCATTTGATTTAATTTGAAATAGTCAGATTTGGCTGAACTGTCTGACTACTAAATATAATGTTAGAGAAGCCCTTTCAATCCTTGGAGTGGCTAGCGACTAACAATATAACTCTATAACATACACGATAATATGCACCATTATTAGCAAAATAACGAAATAACGATATATACCGTGTTCACACTACAGAGTTGAAACATGTTATTATAATTAGCAACAAGAAAAATGTTATCGAGATAGCGTTAAACACTTTTTTACTTATTGTGTGAACGTAGTATTAGCCACTTGGATCTTAAATAATTCTAATGTTACTTTGTTTAAGCTAAATCGAGGATTTCAAAATTATTTTAAAAATATAAATACATCAGACTACAGTCGTGATTCGCTGGTTGGGTCACAGCCTTGTCCAACTAACGAATTCGATTCGCTAGTTGGACCGACTGACAAATGTCAAAAATTCTCCAAAGGAGATGTTGGCTGTGTAAATGCATCTGTTCACATCTCTAAATATTGTCAGATTGATTGTCAAAGTAAATTTGACATGAGATTTTGGCGTTCAAATGCTTTTTAGTTGGACAATGGTCCAACCAGCAGAGGTTCAACTAAAAAGCAGTCCAGTTAAAAAGCATCCAACCAGCGAATCACGACTGTATTAAATTGTATAAACAGTGAATTTTCAATTAACCTCATTGTACGGTTTTTAACATTGCCGTATATTGCCGATCAGAACGCAGTAATGCAAATGGCAGCATCATGTTACCGGAAGAAGACAAAAATATGACATGCTCCTCTTGCGCATACTTCGTTGTTTTTAATCCTCTCTTCAGCTTTCTTCTGGATCATAATAGCTCTCTTTGCTCGCAATAAAGATGGCAATAAATAAGCCAGTTTTAACTGGTAGGAAAGACAAGCATCGTCGAACTATATTTACCTGTATTTTTGATTTCTCTGTTTTTTCCTTCTCTCTACACGCTTGATTCCAATTGCTCATCAAAGGGTTACAGGAGAGCATATTTGGATAAATCGAATCGATTATCGCATATTCAGATCAAAGTTGTTTTTGCGAATAGGAATCAAAACTGCAAGAAGAATTGTTTTTTTATTTTCTTTTACATATCGCTGTGAGAATAAGTGGGATCATTTTATTCTTTAATATAAATCAATAACATGTTATTACGAATTATTGCCCATATATCTGTCGTATCTCACATCAAAGAAAGTGAATAACGAAAAAAATTAGTTTTTTTCATTCGATAGATCCAAATAAATGACAATCGGATGTAGATCATAAAATGCACTATTTATAAATTTTCTTATTTTCACTCCCAGTTCACAAATTGAATCAGAATGTTAAATAAAAGGTTTTAAATATACGCATTTTTCCTATATAAATAAACTCACATAAAAAATCCAAATAAAAATATTTTAAAATGATTGCGAACGCAACGGCGATCAATATATTTGTTTGCAAAAATATATTACTAGGATGCTCAAAACTTTCATGTCTGTTTATTTATAAAATCGTAGAAATTTTGTTAGCAAATAAAATCGTTCCAATCTGCATTGATGCATTACAGAAATATGCAATCAACAATATGAAATATAACACTTGTGATCATTCTGTCAAAGTTTAATTTTTTTGTTTGACCTTTATTTACTTTTTATTTAAGCTTCGCTGAAAAAAAACGTGTACAATTCTAATTCGCAGAGTGTGATCTAACCTTTATTTATAATTGATATTTATTCCAAACTTGTGAAAATTAGCTTGAAATGAATATAAATATTCACCCCCCGTGTCGACAGGTATCGTGTTCAATTAGAATGATATTCACAGTTCATTTCGAATTCAAATTGAAATATTTCAACTAATTTTTTAATCAAAGTTTAAAATTACTATCATGGCACCAGTTACAAACGATGGTTATACCACTTCAAACTTATTTTCTTTTATGCATTAAATATTATGTCACTACAAAATGCTGTACATCATCGGCCAACTATAAACTATCCACCAAGTTAAAGTTCTATGTTCAGAAACATATCAGTTACATGTTGACAAAATTGTTCTCACACGCTATGGAACGAGACATATGACGAAGCAAAGCTATTTTAGTGCAAGAAAATATCGGAATGAAAAACAATTCTCCATGTTGTCTAATTTACTCATTTTCTTTAACATGCATTTGTTGTTTTTTAACATTGTCGTGTATCGCAGATCAGAACGCAGCCATATAAATGACAGCATCGTTGGGTTAAAGCTTACCAAATAGTTTAGGCCGGTTTAAAAGTTAGTCCGGTTTAAAAATAGTTAGTACGCGTTTGAGCTTACGGCTATAAGTATTCTAATATTTCGCAAGAACTGACGCAGAAATATTCAGCTGTGACAGATACCACGAATGTTCACCCAGATAAGCTCAGAACTGTTATATTTTGTCTAAGGCGTACAAATAAAGTTACTAGCGACAAACCTTTTGTGAATAACCACCGCGTTTACATGCTTGCTGGCTAGGTTGAGATCGATCGATAGTATTGCTCTAAATACAAGTCTTTGTAGCAATAAATTTCTCTGAGAGACCGCCAAATGTACCAGCAAAATGAAGCTCTGGTATGAAGCCGAAGCAAACAGAACCTGGTCTTAGGCATTCAAGAAGAAACAAGAAGCTTCCAACACTTCCAGGAACATTAAAAATCTCATGTGATTTTTCAACCAGAGGAACCGAAAATTTTGTGATACTACGGAACTCCTCCCGGCATCGAGGAGACTTCAATTTTCACCGTACGACATGGGGTTATCTGCTTGATGATAATTGGTCTAGCTTACTATACGATCTTTGCTACAGCTTTGGAGATGTGGCCTGCTGTACTGCCCTTTTTTTAAATTTGTCTTGGTTCTTATTCTGGACTAACATGACCGTAGTGTTAGCTTCTGGTACCTTCGGTAGAGTCTCAGTTCTGCGCCTCTTTGATGTTTACTTTGGCTTAATTTTTCAGTTCAACTTCCAAACAATAATTTTGTGTGTACCTGGGAATGATACTCCTAAAGTGACTCACTTTATGACCTAACCTCACTTATTTTATAGAGCAGATCAAGATTTCAGCACCCTCCTGAGGTTGGCTCCCTTAGTGGGGCCAACGGCACGCTACGGGTCTGAATATAACACACAAATAATATTTGTCAGAATTAACACGTCTGCTTTCTATCAACAATTATGTCGGAGTGCCGGCTACCGACCACTTTCCCCTATTTGAAAAAAGATTATCTTTCTTAACGAAAGATAAAAAAAGACAACACATGACTTACTGAACACAAAAAATTTGATTGACAACAAAAATCTTTTCCTGGCCCCACGTTACCTGCCTGTTTTGGGTGTCAGACGTGTCACCAAGGTGTAAGCGAGAACGTAAAAAAATCCTGATGATGCCGCAAATTTGTCCTAATGCAAGCGTCAGGAACTCCCACGTCAGCTGACACTCTCCGCCGTATATGTTAATTATATTTGAGGTTCCGATCCTTCCACTACTAACTGGCGGCGGCTTGCAGTGATGATGATGATGATAACGATACGAAAGATAAGAAGAATTGGAGATGGTGTCGTAGCACACATTTCCATCACCCATCCTCTAGTCGTTACCGCCGGAATGGGTTACGACGCACGGCACGACACAGGTCCCATAAAGTTTCTCCTGTGACACTGGAAGGCAGAAAACAAAGTCGTCGCTCGTCGTCTGCTGGGGGTCCGAGGGTTTTATATTTATGTCCTTTCTGATGTCTGCGCGCCATGAATGAATTAGATTCCAGTGTGTGTGTGTGGGTACGTACTTATACCCCCGCTTGAAAACAGCTCCAAAACACGGATCCGAGAACAGTGATGGCAAACTGTCAGCCGCTCCGTAAGCCGGCTGGTCGCCCCTTGTGGCTAGTGATGTAAATGAGCATGAACAAGTCTGTGACTGAGTTTCCGGTAGAATGATGATGCTCAATTGTGGGTCACACATACACAAACACACATACACTCCGGAGGGCTGTTTAGCTTTTGAGCACTGCACACACGATGGTTGTTCAAGACAAGAACTACGGGTCTGGAATAAGATGTTTATGAAACTGTGCGCCTGCAAGCAATAAAGTTCAGGTTGTTTTGATTTGGTGATGACGGTTTTCCGACTCGAGCTTTGCAACGATGAGTTTTGTTGATGTTGCCAAGCAACGCAATGCTTACGTTAACTTTCGATTTTTCTCATCTCGTTGTTTTGTTCCAGTATCTGGAGAAACTTTTCTTTCTCCTTTTACGGGCTCAATTTGAAATTCTAAACCACAACACACTTTTAGAAAACTTCCTTCATTCACGGTTTATGTCGCGCCCTTTTGATAAAGCCACATTTAATGAAATAACGAATATGGTGCACCACCCAACCATATAATAAAGGATTACTATAAAATGACGGCTGGCGATATTCGCCAGCGATAAAACCAGCAACCATTATGTAAGCTATTATTGTTTTTTTTGCTCTGGCCTGGATCGAAGCAGGCTCCTTAATTTCCACAAGCTTCTCGTTCGTTCATGGTTACCGTTGTCGTCGTCGGTCGATGAAAAACCAAGAAACAAAAGTCATTCATATAAAATCATTGGTTTGTTAGCCTCGATGTGAGACGGAGAGAGAGAGAGTCAAATTCACCACGCCAGGATCAAGTTGCCCGGTTAAATTACCGACTGAAAGGGCGCGGTCGAGGTCACGAACTCGATTGAAAATAATCGTTATTGTTGTAGCTTTATTTGTAAGCTCATGGTTTGCTGATTTTCGGAATGTGTGTTGAGAAGTTCGTGATTGTGTTTTTGGGAGCTTCGTTTCTTCATTAAATGGCTATTTTCTGGCAGCTACATTTTATTAGTTAGCCTGATTTAGGTGAAATGTGCTTTTCGGACGGTCATTACCGGGACCGTATTTCATCCCAGTTAAGTTGATAATTATTTCTACTTGCGATACTTTGGAGCTGCCAAATGACAGTGCTGCAGTTTGAGGGAACATAAAGAGTGACGCTTTTTATGACGGTCAGGCTCGTAAATAATGGACGAGGGGTTTTTGTTTTGGGCTTTCAGAGCCATAAAATTTTAGAGACCGCTAAAAGTTTAGGTTTAATTTACTTGCCTTTAAAATACACTAGCTGAGGTACTGCTATAGGTTTCGCAACGCAGTGGTGATTCGGCACACATCCTCCGCCTAAGGGCTACTGTCCACCTCGTGAGCCTGGTCACGTGTATATCAAATGAGAATTGAATTTTCCTTTTCCGTGACGGAAAAGAATATATGCTATATTGCAAGTACTAAAGGCACAACATTTGTTTGTTGCAAAGTATGCAATTAACACATTTTTTACGCTTAAAGTGGGTGAACGGTAAACATAACTGCGATAATAAAATGTTAGACGGGAGTGTGTAGCGTGCAGTCAAAAAAGACAGGAGTGCGTGAACGCACTCCACCCGCGATGAGTTGTCAGACGCGGGATGATGGCAGCTCTGGAGCTGGCGAACAAAAAATCGTTGAATCATGTAATTGATAATTTCTCAGTGTTCACTAAATATGTAACAGTTGTTTTTCAGTGTAGCGACCACTGTCAAGTGTCAGTTAGGAGAAACGGAACGAATAAAGGAGAACAACATAAATCGCTAGAGAAATATTACCCAAGTTAGTGGGGTAAGCAAGTGAATACAGTTTTTAGGCATCACACTCTTTTTGGGAACGAATGTCCGAAAGCTTTCGCAAATAAAAGGAGCAGTATTGCTTGTTTATTTTGAAAGCAGTTTTTGGTATTTTGATGACAAGATTTCTTTTCAAAACTTATTGTTTGTATTTGATCTAGAAGGAGACTTCCTTTAGATCAATGGCAAACAGAATCCGCCGGGTATATGACAGCGTATTGTTCCACAGATTTTCGAAGGGACGGAAGAGGAAGCGACAATTCCACAAAATACAACCAACTGCAGGAATGTGGGATGTACTGCTAAATCATCTTCTGAGACGAGAATGAAAGCAACAGGAGAGACCAAGAAATCCACGGCCGTTAAAATTCCGTGGTGAAAAGGACACGACATCACTTAATATTGTTCATGAACCGCGTGGAATGTTTTGCTCGTTCTGAAGGGATGGAGGAGGAAATTTTGCTTTGATTCATCAAGCACCTCTTATTGGAAGACGCACTGGATAGGTATGGACGAGCTATTCCACGGAGATTACTGCTATCGTGGACACACGTGAAGAAGGAGATCCGACGGAAATTCTTACCTGATATTCACATAGCATATTTCACGTATCGAAGCGAATGTCCGGTTCCAAGGAACAAAAGAATCGTTATTTTAGTGTGACATTTCGGCACACTTCCGTTACGTGAGTTCACCAATGGCGGAAGATGAGCAATACCGATGTTACTCGTTCCTTCACTACCGATTTGTGTCATTCTTGGAACGAATTTTTAAGACAAGTTTGGAGTGAGAGCTGGACTTAGCGCTGAATGAACAGGTAAACTGCTCTGAGCCATTGAGAGAGCTTACCAGGAAGCAGTAACGAGAGTTTGACGCGGTGCCGGCCACATTTCCAGTTAGCAAACATGGAGCGATCGGACACACCGACAAGTACACATATCGAATCGACATCGGGGACGCCAAGCCAAGGAAGCAGAGATGCTATCACATGTCCAAATTTGTTCTAGACGAAGTTAATAAGGAGATAGATGTTGGCCCTTGATGTCATCGAAGAAGCGTTGTTTTCCCCCTTGGTACAAACTGCTGGTAGCCATGAAGAGAAGGCAGGCCAGTACAGAGTATGTCGCTGAACTCGATAATGGTGAATGAAGGGCACCCGATTCCTGAGATCGATAAAGAATCCGATGACGCTAATGTGCAGATGGATACTGCGATGGAATGCGTTCGATTTTGAAATTAAATACCGTGAGGGATCGTGCAACATGGAGCGTCCGGCTGTCGAGGATCGTGGCATCGTTGACTTTCCCTGTCAGCACAAGCGACGACGGCTGGTACAAACGACTAGCAGCAAGCGTAGAGAGGCAACCAGACAAGTTCCTGGACTTCCGAATCATCACCAACGAACTGTTAAAAAACTGACAAGAGGTCGCGCACAAGTGGAAAAAAATGGTGCTAGAAGATGAACGAGCATTAGTGATAGGCAAGTTTGACGACTCAGCCACAGAAGCTTTTGGATTCCAGAAAACGCTGTAGACAATTCAAACAGGCTTCTACTGGCTGAAGATGCGAGAGGCATAGGCCACTACGACGTGGGGACATGGGCAGTCTGAAACCTGGCAGGATAACATTGGAGCTGATTTCGCTTGACGAGGCCCATTTATAAGATCGAAGAAGGGAAACACGTCCATCTTGATAGTAGTCGACTGGACAACCATATGTACGTTGTTGCGTATCCCATACGCGGCTCAGAAACAGAGGCCGTAGTTATCTTCCTGGAAAAGAAAGTATTACTTCAATTCTCACGGCGAAGGATCATTCTCACAGACAACGGTAAGCAGTTTATGTCGTTGGCGTTCCGGTCACTTCTGCCCAATGGTGAACAACGCAGAGCGGGTAAACAAATTGTTGATTATCGAACTTGAAACGAATACCTGGTATCAGTAGCGCGAAGCACGAGGTCACGAGAGTGAGTCCGCAGTTTGCCAACTTCGGGTGAGAGTTGTTTCTGCATACGGATCTCGACAAACAGCAGGATCTCAACACGCCGCAGGATCTAAGGCTTGCGCAAGATCAGCATTCGTCAAAACTGAAGCGGATGTAGGAGTTGGTCTGGTGGAGGTCGCTCGGAATGTCATCAAAAGTGGATCACATCAACCAGAAACTGAACCCGAAATTCCTGCCAGTGATGATCCGAAAAATTCTGGATACCAATCTATATAAACTGGAAGATGTTCCGTCCGAACAAGTAGGAAGGTACCACGCAGAGGAACTAAAGGCCGATTAGAAGTAATTTATTCAGCAATGTCGGCAGGTTCCAGCCTGCTAACTACGAGTATTAGGCAATCCATTAGACGTTTGTTTGACAATTCAGCGGTGGGTTCTGTTAACAAGTCTACTCCTGCAAACAGAAAAACTCGTCCGACAAGCTTCTTTCGTTAGTCCGCTTCGTTTGATGTTGGACCGAATCAACGATATTGTCGGACGTCGCAAGAAGTAAAAGTAAACAAGAAATAATCAGCTGATCAGAAACGTCTCATGGATTGCCTAATTGTGCTCCAAAGCACTGTTAGCGATTCGGGATAAATCCTACTCTGTCAGGGTGTGGCGAGCAATAACTCTTTCAAACTACCTCCCCATCATGACATACCAGCCAGCCTCTACTGGATTCGAGAAGCTGTCTAGGAAGGCCCACGACAACTCGCAGTCGCAGCAAGGAGCTGCACACCCGAACAAAATGGAGCAAAAAACCCGCACATATGAAGCAGGCGCGGCATATCTCTTCGTCAAAATTGGTCTAACGAGGTCACCACCTCGGCAAACCCAACCAGTACAACAAGATCACGACCAGGAGGAACACCAGCCCCAGCTGCAACAACAGGAGCAGCCTCGACAAAAGGAGTAATGTGTACGAGGACATCAAGACACTGGTCCTGAAGATAAAAGGAAACCTCGGATTGGCGGTCAAGGTATGGAGAACCTTGGAGCAGAAAGCAAAGGTAACCGAGAAGTAGTTGTTGATGGTACCTCCGCAAGTGAGGGAAACTTCTGAGGCGAAAGATAAACCCCAGGGAACGGAAACCTTGTCCCTTTGTATACCGAAGCTTCACCAAGTGATGCGAGACCAGAAGGTTCCAAGAAACACTAGGAGGTTCCCAATATAGTGGTAAGCATAGCGAATGAAAACACCAATTGGTCGCGATTCTCGCGAGAAGCACAAAACGGAATGCGAACAACAAGGATCGGTCCGAAAAGCGAAAGCTCTTCCAGGAGCGAAACAAAGGTGAAACACTCATAGTTAAGACGAGGTCGTGGAGTTCCAGAAGTACGAGAAGGTGCTGCCCGCAATGAAAATAAACTCGGTACTTAAGGAGCTGGCCTCAGATTCTAAGCAAATCAGGCGCACCCGCACCGGAGAGATGATCCTGGAATTGAAAAAGGATCCAAAGTCCAGAGCTACTTTGTAAAGAGCCCACCGAGAAATCTATGAGAGCCTTCTGTCCGGAGGCAGCCATTCAATGTAAGGACCTGGATGAAATATCCTCAGAAGAAGAGCTAAGAGAAGCTCTGAAAGAACAGTTCGAGCTTGGAGAAGCGCAAATGACGATCCAAACGAGGAGCGAACCTTTCGGCGTGCAAGCGGCTTCGGTTAGGCTTCCAGTCACTAAAAATCGGCTGCTCAATATGTCCACTGAGTGTCTCTCAGCGACCGGAAATGTGCTTCAAGGGTCATGATTTCGGCCACCGGCCGAGAAACTGCAGTTCCCCTGACAGAAGCAAATTAGTGGACCTGAGAGGAACGGTGAAGAAAACCACTGGGCAAAAGACTGCCGTCAGGCTCCGAGATGTCTGATCTGTGCAAACGAAGAAGGTAGCAACCACGTTACAGGAGGCCCACGATGTCTGATCTTCAAACAGGCGGCTGAGACGAAGTGACAGTGGAGGTAATGCAAATCAAGCTCAACCACTGTGAAACAGCACATTTCGGAGCCATGTCGTATCTCGAACAGCGATGGAAGCCGGATATCAGATAACACAAAATCAACGGCAATTTGGACGACGGGAAGATATCCATTTCAGGAAGTGGTTTATCGCGCAGATAAAGGTTTTGTAATCGCCAAAATCAATGGAGTTAGCTGCTTCGTACCTCCGCAGTGTACGGCCGAACGAGTCACAGAAATGCTCGATAAGCTAACAGAAGACCTTATCGATCGGAGCCCAGTCGTTATAGCCGGCAACTTCAACGCTTTGGCAGTAGAATGGGGCACCAACTCAAGGAGGAGTAGTCTACTCGAGGCGTTTGTAAAGCTGAATGTAGATGTTGCAAACGATGGTACAACCAGAACCTGCCGCTGGGAAGGTCGAGAATCAGTTATTGACGTTACCTACTGCAGCCCCGGGCTGGTAGGTAGTTTGAATAGGAGAGTGTGCCAGAAGTACACCCACAGCGACCACCAAGCGATCCGGTACACTATCGGAAGCAAAAGATAGTCGGAAGCACGTGTGACCCAATCGAACGAGTGGAGGTGGAAAACAACGAACTTCGACAAGAGTCTTCGTCGAAGCGTTGAGTTCGTCTTCGTCGAAGCGTAAGCAATAGCGTGCGATGCAACTATGCCAAGAGAAGGTATACCAAGGTGGTGGAACTCGGCGATTACCGACCTACGTGCATGTTGCCACCGAGCCTAGAGAAAAATTCAGAGAGCTCACAACGTCGCTGAAAGAGCTGCTCTAAGACGAGCGTATAAGGCGGCACTTAACAAGAAAATCAAGCTCTGTAAGAAAGCTGTCTAGATGAGCTTTAACGCAATGCCAATTCAAATCCGTGGGGTGAAGCCTATAAAGATGCAATGGCGAAGATTAGAGGATTGGCAGTACCACCGGATGGGATGAGAGTCATTGTAAAAGCGCTATTTCCACAGCATGAGCCGATGGCCTGGCCGCCAACGTCTTACAAGAGTCAGTATGACTATGTGAAGAAGCTCGGGCAAAAGCCCTGAGAACCAAGAAGGCCCCGAGATCAGACGGTATTCCTAACGAGGCTCTTTAAACAGTAATCCTAACGAACTCGGATATGTTTAGGACCGTGATGTATCGACAATGGTAACTTCCCCAACATCTGGAAGCGACAAAAGCTGGTGTTGTTGCTGAAGCCAGGCAAGCCCCCCTGAAAGGCTTGAAAGAGTAATCCTCAACATACAACATACACGGAAAGATAGATCCACTGTGAACGCCATACGAACGGTCGTGGACACTGTGGAGGCTGCTCAGAAGCAAAAGAGAAGAAGAAACCGTTACTGCAGAGTGGTTACGCTGAGAGTAAAAAAACGCATTCAACAACGCTAGTTGGGCTGCAATCGCCGATTCGCTGTACAGACTGAGAGTTCCCGAGTACCTCTGTAGGATTCTGAGGAGCTACTTCCAGAGCCAGCAACTGATCTACAAAAGTTAAGCCGGAAAAAGGAGGGCAACTGTAACAGCGGGAGTTCCACTGGGTTCCATGTTCGGCCCAACTCTTTAGAATGCTATGTACGATGGTGCACTGAAGCTGAGCCTCCCCAGGGGTATGAAGATGGTCGGTTTTTGCGGACGACCTGGTGCTCCTAGTGATCGGCGAATCACTAGAAGAACACTAGGAGGCGACAGATGCTGTGAAAGACTGGATGCGCGAGAAGAAGCTGGCGTTAGCTCATCAGACAACCGAGATGGTTTTGATAAGCAACCGAAAGTCAGTGCAGTGTGTACCATCAACTCAAAGCGGGAAGTTGGACAACTGGAAGTGACGGGTAGACGATCGGCTGTTTTAACATCGACCACGCATGCGGGAGTGCTGTAAACGTGATCTCGGATCATGTCCTACAATTCGGTAATGAGCAGTAGTAAAAACCGACTACTGGTGAGCGTTTTCACATTGGATACGCTCAGAAACGCAGGACCTGCATGGGTTACGGCACTGCAGACGAAGAGGAACAGATGTCGACTGAATGGCACGTTCAGACTGATGACCATGCGGGTGTCTAGCGCTTATCGACCTATCTGGTCAGAGGCAGTCTACGTGATAGTTGGAACGATTCCCATAAACCTTCTACTCGATAGAAGATAGCGAGTATTATAGGGATAGGGGCACGGGAGGAGTCCGCAAATGAGCTCTAGCTGATACCTTAAGTAAGTGGCAACATCAGTGAAATACTGCTGTAAAAGGTGGTCCATCAATTCCATCAACTAATTTCATGCCTGTTGGTGTCGGTGAATAGAGTGCACGTTGAACTGAACTTCCACAACTGAATGAGAACTATTGTCGGTGAGGACGTTAACATGAACACTATTGTCCAATGAAGGTGCGCGGACAAAGAAAAATTGGACGCGGTGAACAGAGCAGTCGTTCAGATCATGTCAGCATTGCAACGAAGATGGTGAGAGGAGCAACGACCAGTAAAGTAGCAGTACACGACTTCGGGTCGTCGAGGCACCGATGAACCGGAAGTTACACTCCAACCGGAATCGCCGGACCGACCTTGGCACTCTACAAGTTAGTATGCTGATAATAGATAAAGTAGACTAGCGGTCGGGACCGGAGTAGGCTAGATCCGCCGCCGGGGACTAAGCTGAGTACACGTATCATCAACGGTAGGTCGTCGGGACATCTGAGAACCGGAAGTTACCGTCGGGGAGTAGTTCGAGTAGATGTAGCACCGGCAAATGGTCGTCGGGGTGCCTGTGAGCTGGAAGTCATCCTCCATCCACAATCGCAGGACCGACCTCGGCATCTGCCCGGGTAACATCGGTTTCGGAAGATCTTCCACTAGGAAAGATCCACCGTCGGTGGCTATTCCGAATAGTCCGTAGCGACTCACCGGCTTGAATCGTCGGGGCATAAGTGAACCGGACGTAATCCTCCACCCGGCATCGCTGGACAGACCTCGACACTCTGCCGGACTGCATCGAAGCAAGAATAACGCGTCCGTCAACAACGGTTGCGGGAGACATTCTTCCATCGAGGAACTCTCCACTTGAGGTAGGCTAGCTCCACCGGCGGGGATTACGCCGAGTAGCTCAAACCGGAATCGATGGATCGGCCACCGGCAGCATTCAGCTGGTCAACACAGAGAAGAGCGCATGTAGAATATCATACCGTGCAGGATTGATACCAGCGAACTAGCACTAGACCTAGAATCAAGCGAAGTGTATGAGCATAGCCTCCCCCTGAAGTAGTCATTTCAAATGTAATTCGGAGGATCAGGCAAATGTCGGACTTCTTGGTGGAGGTTAGAGGAGTAGGGTTCAGAATTACCTTTTCTGGTTAGAGTCCCTCACTCTGACACACGATGGACGAAATGGTCTAGGTGAACAGATATGAAACACAGATTAATGGATTCTACACTACACTACAGAGCTGACAGTTGCGCTATTATGCTCCCTCAATAGGAAAGGGTGACACCATTCTGAAATAGCGAGTCGGTCATTGGTGCAGCTAGCTGCACCTTCGTCTCGTTAAAACCGTGCCCCGATCCTGCTCTGAACACTATCACAATGAAGGATAGCGTCAACCCTTGTATGCCTTCTCTGCTGGCATAGATAACCATTGGATCAAACGAGCTTAAGCTTATGCGACCATCCTTAGCTGCTATTCCGTTATCGATCTGGACTGGCTGAAGTTGCACAGGGGATAATTATGCTTGGGAATAGCGAAACATCTTTCAATGTGCAACTCCTGGTAATCCTAAAGTATTGATCAATACCGGCGTCGGCAAGGTTTCCGAACGTAGATCGCGGAAGGAAAAGTAAGGAATGTTAATCCGATACTTGCTTTTGCTAGAGGCCGTAATATACTACTGCGCACTCCACAAGTATCACGGGAGGAGGATAAATCGTTAGTAAGTATAGAAGTTGGATTCTACACTTCTACGTTACCGACGCCAGAGAAGTGACTCCACTATCTGGACATATCGATCCATCAACTCATGGACCTGGGACCAAAGGTTTTACTTCCCTTCCGAAGGAAGACGTGACCACAGATTTTTTCACCTCAGAAAAATCTCAACGACCTCGGCTGGGATTGAACCCAGACCAACTGGAATGAGTAGCTTCACGTTTACCACTCAACCACCGGTGCCATCCATAAACTGGAAGGCAGTGTGAAAGGCGATCGGACTACGGTCAGAGAATAAATCTACGACTCAAAAAGGAAAGGTTTAGCAATTGGGCGTGATAATCTATGACCCACTGAATTTTAATAGTCAAGTCTATAGACTACATATTATACTTGAAAGAAGACGGCAAAATCAACCACCGCTTTGATCAGAAACTTGCCAATTCGACGATGAACAGTTACAAAAAGGGACTCCTGTCAAGCGTCAATTCTCCGGTACGCTAGTTCGACATAAACCAAAAGACAAGTTCGGATTCTGCATTCTCATCAGGAAACAAGAACTGCTGTGCTTGGCTTCCCGAGACATCACTCGGAACCAGCCAGTTGTTTACATGTCATGCAAGACCATGTAGAAGTGGTATTTTTGGTAACGGAAAGATGTCAATAGATCTGAAATTGAAATTAACTGACCCCGATTTGGTACTAAAATGGACTTATCATCTAACTGGTCCCAAACAGGTGCTAGTTACTGATGAGACGTGACGAATGACATTTTTTTTTTAAAGTTACGTGAATTGTAGACAAATCTAAAAACCTCCGATGTACGCACATTTTGAAAGAAGAAAATGTTAATTGTTTAAAAATTGAGGTTATCTGCAAGTTTTAAATCTAAGCAGACACCAATTCAAGATGACAATTTACCATCTGAAATTAATGGGTT
Source organism: Topomyia yanbarensis (assembly GCF_030247195.1). Taxonomy (NCBI): domain Eukaryota; kingdom Metazoa; phylum Arthropoda; class Insecta; order Diptera; family Culicidae; genus Topomyia; species Topomyia yanbarensis. Next base: position 204,273,668 of record NC_080670.1, on the reverse strand, counting down.
ACAAATCATTTCCAAAAATAAAATTCCTTTTCCAGACTACTTTTTACCTCTGCCCAAGCTAGTGCTATAGTCATGTAAATCTATTGACAAAACATAGTCGCCTCTATATGATGTGAGAGATAAGGCGCTTATACTCATTGTTTGTCTGTTTGGTTGGTCGAGATAAGTGAGACTCTGTACCACCATTCAACACATTCGCTGCTGATTTCTAGTGTTTTCCGTATTCGGCCTTCTATTCACAAAGTAGCACAATTATTGAAGGTGAAAGTAATGCTCAAGCTTACGTCACATTAATTCAGTTTCATCATGTACGAAATTCTGTACGGATAACGTGCAATAGTTTAGCTTTTAGTTTTCCAGTTTTGCTTGTAAAAAATAATTAAATATCGCTTTGAAATTTTTCCGTGACTAATGCAAATTCACTAAAATTCCTTGATTTAGCTCGAAGCTAATCAGACATTTCCTTGCTACCCGCGAAACTCCAGGATAAGCGTGCTGACCCTGAGGTCTTTGTTTTAGGGATTCTCAGGAGTGCTCGCAGCTAGGGCTGGCCAACATCTACAGACTAGATCGAGTTGGTCGCGAAAAGTCAGGCTCACGAGACGTGAATTGGTATCGGGAGAAATTCCGCCGCCGGCGAGCTGTCAACCGGAGTACGGCAGATTCACCACTGCAGAACATTCTTGAGCAAATATAAGAGGTACGAAGCAGCACAATCAACCTAAAGTCAAGTCTACGGTGGACGTTATTCGGACAATGATCGAGGTAGTCGATAAAGCTTTCAAACAGACAAGAAGAGAAAATCGATATTGCGCCATGATAAAGGTAGAACATATTCAATAGCGCTCGATGGGAAGCTGCACAAAATTAGGGTCCACAGCTACATAGAAAAAAATATATTGGCAGAATATTGAGGAGTTTCCAAAACCGGGCTCTGCTCTACAATTCGAAAGGAAAACAAAAATCGGTTAGAATTACGGCAAATGTCCCACAAGGCTCTTTCCTGTATCCAACACCCCAGAACGGCATGTATGGCGAGAGTCCCTTTTGTCAGGAGTGTGTAAATATCGTAGAAAAATCAATGGGCATGTGGTCCTTGTCTGCCCTAGATTTGCCATTCCCCCCTGGCTGTGAAGGAATGTAAATCAAGTTGGACAGCATCTCCGGATCATTTCACGTCTCGACACGAATAACGTACTAACAACAGCAGCGAATGAGAGAACATCAAGAATGAGCTGTCAGAGGAGAAATCGGAATTTTTGGACTAGAGAGAGTACACAGACGGAGTCCTATCTGTCGGTCCGTGGGGTAGATTCATTGCCGGGGACTATCCGAGTAGTTCAAGACAGCTGGAAGGTAATTGGCTCAGATGCGGACGGGGGTGGGAGCAAAGTGGTTCAGCGAACGTAAAGGAGCCAAGACTCAAGGAAAGAAGAGGGCACCTCCCAAGAGCAAAACCCCGGTGTTCCTGGAAGGATAAAAACGTGGTATTACAACAGGTTTACCGTACCACATGCAAAATCGGCTGTTCGGATGAACCGGAAGCTATATTTTTGTAGCAGCACTATCAGCGGCAGCTCAAAAGCTGCAAATTAAGTTATTTATTATAGTTTTAACAAACTTACTTAAATAGTATCCTCCTTCTTCCAATGTCGAATCTTTCCTGATTTCACCTTCTCCTCTTCTCTCCTGCTACTCCTTCCTATTAATTTTTCACTGTTATTAATCAATTCTTTAAACAAATTTTAGTTTGCTTACGGTTTGCTTGTCGTCTGACTCAGCGAACGACGACAGATATTCGGGTGGCGAGATAAAATATTCAACGTATTTAATCTCCTCTAAGCCTCTTCTTGCTGCACTATCCTGATAAATTTATAATTTATTGCTTTTGTTCGTTATTTTTTCAGATCACAACTTACAATTTGCTAGCCGTCCAAATTCACGTACGGTGACAGTAGAGTAGACAGAGAGTAGACTACTCTACAACTAAATCTTCGAGTTTTTCCTTTACCTAAACTTAATTTTTTCGCAATAAAAAAGATTATTTTCCGACTATTTTCCTCACGCGCAATTTCTTAGTTTGTTTTGATTCAACTTTTTTTTCTTTTTCTTTCCTCACATGACAGCGTTTCCTCAAACTATTTCACCTTTGCGAGTGGTCTCACTGGCTGTCTTGCCGACAGCGGTATTACCGACTGCCGACAGTGACTGCCCAGCGGTGTCAACATACCCCAGCCCGTAACATCCGGAAATTTCTCCGGAATTCCCGGATTTACCATCCTGAATCTCCAACACCGCCAAATTCATCGCCGCACGCCTATGCACCTTCCCATCCGCAGTTCTTACATCTGTGTACCCAGTTCTTCCTATTCTTCCCATCAACCACGAACACTAGATCTCCAACTTGCAATGGCTTTCGATCTTCTATCCACTTTGGTCGATGATTCAGAGTTGGTAGATATTCCTTCGACCAACGTTCCCATAATCTGTTGGCGAGATTCTGTGACCGCTTGTAATTATTTCGTAGAGCTTCCGCGATGCCCACAGAGTCCCCCATTCGTACGTCCGCACTCGTCACCGTTCCACGGAGAAAATGGTTGGGGGTGATAGCTTCTTCCTCGGCTGATTCTTGTGGGATATATGTGAATGGATGAGTGTTAATGATATCCTCAGCTTCAGCCAACGTTGTTGAAAGGATTTCGTCCTCTTTGATGGATCGCACCATCCGTTCCCAAACACCGCCCATATGTGGTGTCCCAGGAGGATTGAACAGCCATGCGGTTGCAGTCGATGAGACCTTTTCAGCGCACTCACTGTTAATCTTTTCCATCGCTTTCTTCATCACTATATCCGCCCCATGGAAACAGGTAGCATTGTCCGAAAAAATTTGTTCCGGAGCTCCTCGCTTGCATGCAAATCGTCGGATAGCCACCAAGCAAGATTGCGTAGTCAAGCTGTGAACTATCTCCAGGTGTACGGCCCTTATCGCCATGAACGTGAAGACAGCGATCCACCTCTTCTCTTTCCTACGCCGCACCGTGACCTCGGCAGGACCCAGCTAATCAACACCCACTGCACTAAAGGGACGCAAGTGAGGGGTGATGCGTTGATCCGGCAGTGGTGCCATCATACGAATGCGAGGTACACAGCGATTCACCTTGCACCACACGCATTCTTTTGTCACTTGCTGTATTGCAACGCGAGCATTTGGTATCCAAAACTGCTGCCGCAATTCGTTGAAAACGGTTTCTCGATTCGCATGGCCGTACTTCTCGTGGAAATGCAGGATCAAGTTTTTTGTTATCTCGTGCTTCCTGGACAGAATTATCGGATACCTTTTGTCGAACGGGATTGACTCGTTCTTTTCCAGTCTGCCTCGTACTCTCAACGCACCCTCTGCATCATGCACCGGCGACAACTTGTAGAGGCAACTAGATTTTTCAATTTTTGCAGGTGGCAGACTTGGTTTATGCTGCAGGTTTTTCATCAACGCACTCATCTCGTCCGGAAAGCTGTCAAATTGCACCTGCTTCCACAGTATGCTTTCGGCCTCTCTCAGTTCCTCCTGCTGAAGTGGCTTCTGAACAGTCAAGTACTCAGCCTTTATGTGTCTGTGCTGGATCTTCGTGGCCTTGGATGTAACGGTTGGTAACCCGGCTTTCTTACGCTGAATGTTGGCAATGAAGCGCACTGCCGTTGCAGTCACTCTAACCAGCTTTACCCATTAAGAAACAGCTACAACGTCGACCACCGCATGACATAGCACGATTCCTCGCGCTTCTTCAATTGTCTCATCTATTTTCCCAGTGCATGGCCACTGATCGCACGATTGATACAGAAAATACGAACCGTTCTTCCATTCCGCATCATTCTGTAATGGTGGACCACGGCCCCATTATGTGAGCAGATCTGCAGCGTTTTGCAACCTCTTTTGAAGATCCCCCTCGATACAAAACACACAAATGTACTGTCCCAATTTGTGGAGCTGAGTCGATTGGTTGAAACTGTATTTCAGTGGCTGATCATTCCCTCTTCATGAATGTTAGGTTAGGTTCCTTTATTTCGGGACAAACTGTGTCTATCAGACTACCAGCATGCCGATCCGTTTCGCCTTCTACGAGTTTTGTCCTCCACTCAGTCATGGCTATCATAATTATTCACTGATTCAAAACGTGTTGTAATTATCTCAATTTACAGTGTAAACCCAGCCATAATAGATCTAAACACTACAGAAAATAACTCGATGGGTACATACTTACGGCTACAGCTGTAATAATTATAGTTGTTATTCTCGACCTTGGTCAACATAAAATCCACCGGCACCCATCACTTACTTGGATCGCCGATCGACAAAGTGAGCATGATTTTGGGATTTCCCCAACCGACATCACCAGCTCGCGTAGTTTGCGAGCTGCTCAACTCAACACCCGATCAAAGTAGGCAGCGACTTCCGCTCAAAACATTCTTATTACAGCCTGCCTGCCAGGTGTCACTATTCTTCCGATGAGTAATTCATGCTTTGAATTCCAAATCCGGCTATCGCCGAACTTGACCTTACCTAGTTAGCGTTGAGCATTTGATGGTACATATCACGATTCCAAAATTAACGCTCGTCATCAAGGTTACTCACCGTTTAAAGGATGCATCGCTCTCGCTCACCGGCAAAAAAGAGCGTTCTGATTCGTCGTCATTGCACTAACCATCCTCGTCATACGACGCGATAGTGCCTTATAGTTAATCGTTCGTTGGCTCGTGTGTTTCTTCTTTCATAGACTCACCAACACGAGCACGATCGACGAAACACCGATCATGCGAATTTACTAGTTAATAAATATGTTTTGCAATCGCGCCATGCTCTTCACTCGCAGCAGAACGTGGTCAACAACGCGCGCGCGTAGAACTCAACTTTTTTTTCGTCCAAATATTTAGTAGGCGTTGCAGTGAGTCTAGATAATGGGACCGTCATCGTTGTCAAGTCACTTCTCGAGTGTTGTCCTACTGTTGCTAGTGTTCGGTCATAGCCTCCTACGCCCACCAGGGTCGTCAGTGTTTCAGGCCAACGCTCAAGCGGACGGCAGTTTCTGGTGGACGAACGTGAATCTGATCAAGAAGGCAGAAGAATACCGCGAGGAGAAGGATGTGAAAGCAGTCGTGGTGAATAATGTGAGTGCGAATGTGTTGGTTGATCGCGTTTCCTTGGAACAGGCTATGCCTACTTTTGCTGTAGAACTGTATGCTATTGACTTTTTGTGATTGACACGGTGCAGTGTGTGGAAGATCAAGGCGTTGCGCTTCCGATAAGAATTGTTTGTTTGTTGAAACGGGGAATTTTTCTGTACAATTAATCGACAAATTATAGTAAAAAATAATTTTTTTTGTGGTACCTTCAGGAAACTGAATTTGACTCCATCCGACTACAAGACAACACCTTCACGGAAGTCTCGGATGATTCACCGGATTGTATTTGCGTGCCGAGTGCACGCTGCAGGAGCAATACTAGCGGGAAACAGACCAGGTAAAATTGCTTCGTTTATCAACAAATGAAAAAACTCATTTATTACCATCGATTCACGGTTCTAATATTTATATATTAAAATGCAACTTAACGTTACTCCCGTCCTTCGGCACGATCATACTTCCCCCCTATGGACGGTGACACGATTTTCCATCTTGACTAACGTTGATAAACGCAAGACAGAAAAGTCACCACCCGGCGGCGATGAGTTTCAAAAACGGTTCCTCAAAACGCAAACCAACGTAACGAACAACCGTCTGCGTTTGATTTCCCCTGTATCTAACCACCATCCGATTAAACCATCTCAAACAAACTGCTCTATACTATTCGCCTGCAGTTCCATCAACCGCCACGCCGATTTGGGATTCAGTTCGTTCGGATCCCGACACAGAACCCACACGTAGTTGCATCGCATCACCTTCTCCGGATCGCCTTCCACCACATTGTTCTTGCTGTCCCGCACGCACATAATCTGCTGCGTCTGGAAGGTAATAATCAGCACCGGACCTTGCTCCATCACCTTTCCCATCGCAAGATCCACATTTTCAATGTCCAAAATTTTAGAATCCAGGAAGAAACCGGCCTTCTGTGCCTGTGCGATCGGTGTCGCTATGATGTTATAGGTACTCTCGAAACACCAATCTTTCAGTACTTCCAAATCACCGCGAACCATCGCCTCCAGAATGTTCGGGATAAAGTCGTTTTCGCAATCACGCAGAAACTGTTTCTGCTCGAAATTCGGATCGATTTTGCAGATCTCGGTTAACGTTTCCGACAGTTCCGTTTTCGAGAACAGGTTGCCCATCACGTCGCTCATTTTGTCCGTCAGCAATCTGTAATTAAAATATTGTTTTCGTTAAGCTTAACAGTTAAGAACCGTTTCCAACTAACCTCGAAGCTCGAATCATGGGATTCTCCGACTCGTCATACTTCATCTTCCAGGACATCATCTTGTTCACGTAGGCGTTGTTATTCTTAAAATCCTCCCAGCTCTGATAGAACTTACTATCCTTGTGCAGCTCCATACCCAGCGCATCGGTATTGGCTTCGAAGACACGCGACGCATCGGCCAAATTAACTTCCACCCTTTTTCTAAGCTGTTCCGGTGCCCGGTAAACCCTCGCTCCGATTCCCTGACTATCGATTTCCTGCCGTACAGCCTTGGTAGCCTCACTGATCCCCCGGAAGGCACCACTCTTACCCAACTCTTGACCTTTTTCCGCTATAGTTTCACCCATGCCTTTGGCAGTTTTGCCAATCTCCTCCCCGATCCGACCGGCCTTTCGTGCGATATCGGTCCTTGCCGCTTCGTCCAACACTTCCGACACCTTCCCCCGAATCTTGTCCAGGTTTTCCTTCAACACTTCACTACCTTTGGAAGCTTCCGATTCGACGGTGTTAAACTTTTGCCGCGCTGCCTTCAGTGCTTCGGATTCCTCTAGTTTTTGTGCTTCCTCGCGGAACTTTTTCAGATTGTCCTTCATCTCCTTATTTTTTTCCATTTCGTTTTTGATGTTGTCCAGAACTTGGGAGAAAAACCCGGGCCGTCGGGATGAGTAACACTGAAAACAAGCGGAAATCGATTTTGTTTTGAATGAATCGGTGAGCAGCGAAGGGGTGATTACATCACACTCATTGGTCACGGTGAAGTGAATCAGTTTTTTTTTAACTTACCGCCGTGCATTGGAGGGTGGCATTCTGTAACCGGTAGGCGGATATGCTGGAAACTGCCGTCGTTCGGTTCAGGAAGACGATTCTTCCTGCTTTGCTTAATCGATGCTGTAAAGAGTAGGATTTGAAAATTCTTAAATTGTACGAGGAACCGCATTGCTCAAGGTCGACCGTCGCTAAGCTGACACGAGCTGGGGGAGCCAAAACTTACCATTATTAATCGAGATTGATCGGTGCTGGATCGGCTATGCCGGGACTAGGTACGAACGTGTGTTTGGTTGGAATTATTACGGGGAATAGTAGCTTAATATTTCATTTTTGTACGGATCACTTTTTGCAGAACAATCACTAGTAACACTCGCACGTACGCACGACAGTGAATGATGCAACGAAACGAGCCGACGTTAAAGCAAACCAGAGCGCTGGCGGGAGAGACGTCAAATCGAAAATTGCGTTTCTGTTCGTCAAGTTGGTAGGGTTGATGACGTTTCGTCAAATATAGGGTAAACGGTAAAATTATGTTCTAAATCTCGTGATTTATTTTCAGTTTAACACTTCCTCTGAAAAATATTCGAAGACCGTTGGTTATATAGATAAATTAGTCAAGAATATATAGGAGGGGATCAAAGAAACATAAAAAGGACAATTTTCTAGACCCGATTCAAAAAATATTATACGAATTTCAAAAATTACACTGTAAAAAAGATATTTAAAATGATCAACACAGAAAAATAAGGTGAAACAATCTTACTTTAGGTCGATTTATGCGAATTTTTTTGTTGAAATTTGTCCAAACATATTTTTGGTTTGCTTTAACAAACCGTGAATTTAGAAATGAACCGAAATATTAGGTTGTTATTTTAAATAATTATATGTTGGATGTTCCAGTTTGACAACAGGCAACTCTTTTAAAAATTCAAACAAACTATTACCAAAAATCTAATTGATCCTTTATGAAAATCAAATAAGATAAAAGCCAATATACTTATACTGTTCTGGTTGGAATTTGATCAAATATATTTGGCCTTCATCGTCTGTAATTTTTGAGGCTGAAAAATTATTACTGATACAAATTTATGCAAAATTTAAGCCGGTTTTTATCGCAATAGATAAGCACATACTTATACGATTTCTGTTTATTCTACAATACGATTTCAATAAAATGTGTTTGGCTCTAGGCGCAGATCACTTGTGATGCATTTTTAAAAATCAGCGAAATTAAATGCATTTATTTCCATCAAAATAGAGATTCATAATGCATTTTGCGTTGCGTGCAATGTCTTTTGAGTTGCGTGTAAGACGTCAAAACCCTACGAAAAAACTAGCCCTACATTCCACAAAACGTCGAATAAAGTGGATCAGCGTAGGACGTTTTTTGAACAAACTTTTCTGCGAGGGAGTGCAAAGTTGATGCAAAAATGGAAATTAAATGCATTTTTTCTAATTTGATGCAATTTTTTTATACATTCCTAGAGTGATCTGCCCCTAGGTTGAAACCGTTATCTCCAACCGGAAATACGTATTGGAAAAGGATTGCTGGATATAATCCAGTTCCAAATACACTTAAGCGCAAGCGTGAAGATGACCAGCTAAAAACCAAAATCACTAATATTCGTGGATCCAAGGCTGCGTTTGAAACAATAAAAACAGTCTCACCACCTGAAGAGCTGTTGTGGGTCTACTTGTTAGCATTTGACCCCAGCACAACGGATGACGATGTTTCGACTCTAGTGATAGAATGCCTGGGCGAGGATATGCAACCAAAGATAGTTCGTCTAGTTCCTAAAGACAAGGATGTCACATCTCTGAGCTATATTGCATTTAAGATCGGCGTTCGTAAATCTTATAGGGATAAGGCCCTCTTTAAACAATCCTGGCCAGAAAACATTTACTTTCGGGAATTTGTGAATAACTCAGAAAGTCAACGACTTATCAGGATTGCTGCAGAGAGGAATTCATCTGGTGGTGCTCTGTAGCTCAACGTTATACCGGAAAAACTTTTCTTTCCAACTTTATTTTCCAATAACCATACCTGACGAATCGGAGACTCCTTCTGTGTCAGGTAAAACCAAGGAGGGTATATGTCCTTTCGAAGCAATTATAGATTCTGCATACCCTCAAAACAAATCTCAATTGCAGTCTGTCGACAAACACATTTCGTTTGATTCTACCATCATTGCAAACCTGTCTTGCAAACAACTTCAATGTCTAAGTGGAAAGTTAGATCGCATCGCTTCTGCTCGCTCAGAACGCCTCCCACTACAGGCTGCTGCTGAACACAACAGTTCAAACGCCGTCACCGAAGATCATCTGTACAGTAGTCGACTGGAATTTTACACTCCTGACTCGGTCGTGTTCTCTTACGATTTGAACCAACTAAATGAAGGTGCACTTTGTTTATCGCTACCGTTACCGGGACGCCTGTTATACAGTATTACGGAAGCGTTCGAGCGCTCCGACGCAGTCGAGCTACCAGCCAGCGACCAGCTTAGTCGTCCGGGCCCTGCGTTTGGAGGTCGTGAGGGGGTCTTCCCAACTCCCTTCTCAGGCGAGTATTTTGCTCTACATGACAGTTCGCTTTCTGAAAACCTCTTGGTTCATAGCATGCCGTTGCGTACCACACCTGATTTCCTGTCCGTCTACTATCAGAACGTTCGTGGAATGAGAACAAAAACGCAGGCTTTCTTGCTTGCGCTCTCTTTCTGCGACTACGACATTATCGTTCTCACCGAAACCTGGTTACGTGATGATATATTGAACACCGAGCTAATGACGAACTACGCAATAGACCGATGCGATCGCAACTTTTCTACCAATCATCTACGTCGCGGAAGTGGTGTTCTCATAGCGATAAAGAAACATCTAGCTGGGACTATACTAAAATGCCTGAATGTGAATGTTTGGAGCAAGTTGTCGTACGCGTTTCACTGCCAGGTCGATCGTTATATATTTGTTGCATTTATCTAAGGCCGATCAGTGATCCTGACTTGTACAACGCTCACTCTTCTGCAGTCCAAAGCATCCTGGACAAATGTAATAGGCGCGACAATGTACTTGTTGTAGGTGATTATAATCTTCGTAATCTTCAGTGGTTTTTAGATGACGATTATAAGTGCTATCTTCCTGAAAAAGCAACCACGGAACAAGAGACGGCCATCACAGAAAGTTTAGTCACTGGTGGCTTGTATCAAATCTGCTCTCTTAGCAACGTGAATGGATGGACTCTCGATTTAGCTTTCGTTAATGACACGGACGTGCTCGAACTGATTGAGCCTCCCACATCTACACTGAAGGTTAACCCTCACCATAAACCCTTCGTTTTAAGATTTGATATGCGTTCTGATGACGGTGAAGCTTTTGATACAATTAACGACGACTTCAATTCGATGCAATTTCGATGAAGTCTCAATAGCCATTGGTGTACTCAATTGGCGCGAGATGCTGGTTGGAAATTACTTAGATCAGGCAGTTGTGGCGTTCTATGATGCCATATATGAGATTCTTCGCCGTAATGTTCCTAAAAAACGTGTCAGCAGAAAAGCAGAGTATACATTTCCGTGGTGGAACGCTGAGCTTGGTCGCCTACGTAACGTACTCCGGAAACAACGAAAGCGATATTTACATCATAGGACCGACGACAACAAAACTATTCTTCGTCAAACTGAACTGCAATATGAAACAGCCCGGAAGCATTAAGTGTAATATGTACGATATATATCGAAGATATAATAATAAATAAAATAAAACATTTGAAACTCTGGGAAGCCGATCAGTCATATTGTGTCAATTCCATTCACTGGAAGGAGCAGTCGACGGCCGCATCCAGTAGAAGCTATCCTCCACCAATCGGATGAAGGGTAAAAAAAACTTTCGATCATGAAAAGCAAGTATTACCAGGTATAGTTGCTTGGATTAGAGTGACTTAAAAACAACTCAATCCACCGTATAACAGGTATGGAGTCTGGTGGTGATTGAAACTGTTATTTTTCCGATGGATTCCTCCGGATGACCACTAGGTCGACGACGTATCCCATACAGAGGATCAAATCTGTCTATTACAGGTTTGAATGAGTGGAAATTCATTTGCATTCCGCCGGCCGATTATAACGGCAGTTATTCATACGGTTGGAACTGGTATCCGGTACTACTGGAGCTGCCGGAGGAAGGTAAGAATAAGATCAGCCCGTCAGCTGCTATTAGAATTTAAACAGCATTCTGATTTTTTTTTAGAAAGTTTCCTTTCAACGGTCCCGGAGAAAGGTATATTCCAGTCTAGCGGCGAAGATCAATTGACTCAAATTCTTCAGCCAAGGCTGTCCTGCAGTAGCGAAGTGTCGGAATAGATTCGCACTCTCCAGTTTATACATCCATCGACTGACATGACCTAGGAAAAGGATGAAATATTACTGAGTTCAAAGAGTTCTGCAAATACATTATCCCAATAAACACCTCCTTATGAAAACTCTTGCTACTTGTCACACTGCAAATAGGTATAACAAAAACCTTCGTTCTTTAAATATTTTCCAAATCTTTGCACGAAGTTTTTGCTAAAGAACGTCATTCGTATACAGTAGTTTGTGTTCTTTTCAGTAAACATGTGGAGAGAATTTGTTGCCACACGGTACACTTGAACGGCCTCTCACCCACACGAGTACGAGAACATGGGTCACTTGTACAATCGCTCACTTATGTGAATGCGTGTCTGCTCCTTCAAGCGTGAACCTGCCCGAAAATGTTTGCCTGTCCACACGGGGCACATGGGTGGTTGATCATCTGTTTAAAGACTCACGAGTACATTTGGATTACACTTGGGCATAAAATCTTTACTCCACAAGGTGTACTTGAACCGCGGCTCACCTTTATGAAGGTAAATGTTTAAGGTTAGGGATGATTTTGGAACAAATAATGCATTGTCGCATACAGTTGTCGTTGAAGTCGAATATGGAATGTGATCCATGGAAGAAGAGAGAAATCCTCCGTGTCCGCCCATGCGTTCGTAGAAACCAGAATTCGATTAGCGGCTGAATTCTGAGGTCCACAAGTTTAATGTTGAATCCAGATTGCTGAAAATAAAAACATTAACGCACTAATCAGATAATTTCGGGGAAGATTTCCTATTTTGAGCAGTTTACGGTTTGTTTTGTTATCAAATTGTTTTTTTTTTTTCCTGCGTAACAAGGGTTGCCATAAGCTGTTTGAAAAAATAACAATGGATTATTCAGTGTTGCTAGTTTTATGCATTTGCGATACAGTTTTGCAATGTGTCTAGTCGTGTCGTTGGTTAAAATGTTACTTAATTTTTCATGCACATAAGCTGGCGGACATGGTATATTCAAATAGAGATTGACTTGAATTGGCAAGATGATGTGTCGCTGGTATTGAAGGGGTCGAAATAGTTTTTGATGGGAATTTCGGCTTTGCAGCACATTTTTGCCTTTCTTTCCTGCTAGATAGAATCATCGATTATTATGCAGAACACCACATCATTTGATAATTTAAAGCTGTTGATAATCGTACTAAAACTCCATTGGCGTCCAGATATGTTCATAGTATGAATTTCTTCCAAACCCTAAAACCAGTTGGAAATAGTTCAACTGATTTTTCAAAGTAATAATGCGTATTAATTGCCAGTTCCAGACAAGCATCGGTATAGGTGTAAGTACCTGTTCGTTGTGGAAAATACCGGGTTTTCGCAGATCCTTTTTCAGCTGCTAAATAAATTTGTTCCATAGTTCCAGCTATTTATGTATGTCATTAACTATAACACTTAGCAGCTCGATAACATACTGTTTGATGTATTTATTTATGTCAACTGCCATCCATTTTCACTTAACCATTTCAACCATCTCAAATGCATGACGGCGCCGGTAGTTGAGTGGTAAGCGTGACCGCCACTCATTTTAGTTGGCATTTTAGCCGAGGTCGTTGAGATTTTTCTGAGGTGAAAAAATCTGTTGTCACGTCTTCCTTCGGAAGGAAAGTAAAGCCGTTGGTCCCCGGTCCATGAGTTGATGGATCGATATCTCGTCCAGATAGTGGAGTTACCTCTCTGGCGTAGGTAAAGAAGAAGTAGAATCCTACTGCTATACTTACTAACAAATATCTTCCTCCCGTGATACCTGTGGAGTGCGCAGTAGTATATACGGCCTCTAGTGAAAGCAAGTATCGGACTAACCATTCTTTCCCTTTCCTTCCGCGATCTACGTTCGGGCATGGCCGGCGCCGGTATTGATCAACGAAATACTTTAGGATTACCAGGAGTTGCACATTGAAAGATGTTTCGCTACTCCAAAGCTTAATTATCTACTGATTCCCTGTGCAACTTCAGCTAGTCCAGATCGATAACGGAGTAGAAGCTAGGGTCATTCTCAAAGGCATACTTACATCTATGTACCCCAGTCTTCTGGAATCAGTAATTAACAGAACTGATTACTTCGATTGCTATTTACAAGTTCATTTTCTCCCAGAATCAGCTTGATTGTCGGTTTCAATTTGATCTTGGGCACACGTTGCAAATAATTTTTTATTCAAAATAGTTGGAAAAATTCCAAGATCAATTCACTAGACCCTTTCTTAAGCTTAGGAATTTCGTAAACTCGTACCTGACTAGTTGACTCTCTAGTCCAGCTCACACCAGACAATCCATGCTCATGGTGTCTGATCCACGTCTTCGTTTGGTGGTATTCAATCTCTATGAAGAGAAATGGTTGATATGGAATTAAATATTCTCACAATCGGCGTTTGAAAACGGATTTGACGACTTAGTATTTTAACTGTCGTTCGATTTCGGATGCGTAGCCTATCAATTTCCAAAAATTTCTGTGTCATTCTTTCAGAGACGGTCTCTGCGGCCCTGGTAACACGTGCTGCCGACGCAACGCCATCATTCCGCTAGTACACGCCCAGGCTCCCCATCTGCCACCACCTCCAACCCAACCAAGCCAGCCGACGCGACCACAAGTTCAACCGATAACCCTACGACCTCCAGCAAATCTTCAGCCTGCTCCGCCATCACTAGCCGTCTCGAAACCGGACATCCTCTCGGAAATTTCATCCCTTCTGCAGGAGTTCAACACCGCTGACAACCAATTCGAATCGGAAGCCGAATTCATCTTCGATATGATACCTCTTCCAATAGGAACGACAACGACCTTACCATTGACCACGGTTAGAACTACAACTACCACCGAACCAAACAAACCTAGCCCAACACCGCCAAAGCCGGGGAAAAAATGTGGTCAACGGCGTGCCGCACTGTCAAGTCGTGATCACTTTCTGGACGACGCTGAAAGCATTGAGGAACGTCTCAGTGGAACCGTCAACTTTGGTGAGTTCCCGTGGACAGTCTACATCGAGGAACGTATCGGAAATGGTACCTTTCTATACAAATGTGGAGGTGCTTTGATTACATCGGGTGCGGTGTTAACTGCTGGGCATTGTGTGGCTAAGTACTAGAATTGCCCTTAAATGAAACATTTTTCCTAATTAATAACCTATTTCCATTTTTATTCTAGTGCCCGAAACGAGCCACAGAATTTTCGAATCGTGGCCGGAGACTGGGATCGTCGACACATTCGCGAGAAACTACCCAACCAACAGCGAACTGTGGACCGTATCCTTCTTCATGAGAACTACTACTCCGGTTCGTTGTACAACGATATCGCTATGCTGATTTTCAACGTACCCTTAAACGATTCGTTCGCGAATATAGCTAAAATTTGCCTGCCTTCGGTAAGGGACAATTTCTACGGCAGTCACTGCATCCTGACCGGATGGGGTGCAACCCCAACCACACCGGAGCAAGAGGAATCGATTCAGCAGTTCGTCTCGATGCCCGTACTGCGGGAGACCCAGTGTCAGGTTAAACTGCAAGCCGAGCCATCGCTCGGGCGGAGATTTAGAATGCACGAGAGTTTCCTGTGTGCCGGTGGCGTGCAAGGGCAGGATTCTTGTAAGGGTTCCGGTGGGAGTCCGCTGGTTTGTGAGCATAATGGAGCCTTTGTGCTGGCTGGGATCATGTCCTGGGGTGTCAGCTGTGGACGGGGAGTTCCAGCGGTGTTTACTAGAGTCTCGGGTAAGCTCGGGTGGATTAGTGAACTGGTTAATAGGTTGGAGGATCATGTGGTGCATTTTGCGTGAGCGAGGGATCTGCCAAAATGGTGTTGTTTGAAAACGAATGTAGTATACTAGTTTTCTTCGCGACATCACAAACCGGTTAAATCCTTTTATTGAGTTGTTTGTGGAAAGTTTTCCTGACAGATTTAAATGGTATTTATTTTCAAATATATAAGATTACTCATTTCAAACCAAAATACTCAAATAAATCGATAAAACTTGTACATAATGTAAGAAATATAACTTGGTTTGCTGTACATTTAGATGACCTTCGACCTGGTTTTATGGTTTGAGAGTTTGATTGAATGGCTTTCTTCCTCGAAAATTAACAGATTTCCATTTTTTTATGAACCCGGAAAATGATTTATTTTTATGTTTTTCGAATTTAAGAATTTACAACAACTCGAAATATACGCCATCTTTCGGAACTGATGTGAAAAGTTTCGGCCAATTAATCACAGATGGTGACAACAGCTTCCTGTAAATCACAATCATCCATTCTCTGAACACCATCATCTAGTGAAAAAAAGACATTTTCTATGTTTTGTTGCGCCAATGTAAACGAAATCTTCCGGGAAATCTACGAAATGTATACGAACGCCATAAGCTCACACAATATTCCCATCACCTACAGCAAATTCCTACGATCCTTATCTTTCCTGTTCTTTTCCACCTGTTTAATTCAATCATTGACAGAAATCCAGCTCTGAGTCAATAAAATAAGCGGAAGAGCCTTTTATTGCCACTTGGCTTTTCTATTCGTTGTCACTCTGCAATATTCTGGAACTCAGTACATATTGCCCTGATATTTCACAGCTATTTTACTATCTAAGGCTATACAGATGGTTGAATGCTAGTATTTTCGATTCGGATGAACATAAGTGCATTCTAGTATTGCATCTCTTTCTTCTGTTTCTATTGAAACGCTGTCTGCCAGCACCGCATGGCGTTCTTTTATCCCAGATCCCGTAAAATGATTCATTTTGGACCCAGCCTTGTATTACTGAGGATAGACGGAGTCACCACGTTCCCAAAATGAAAATTCAGTCTCAATAATTTTATTAGTTCTGTCAAAGTTCGGTATCGTCTGCAGCCAGTTTTCGTGTGCTATTATGAGATTATTTATAGGATAATCCTTCAAAGCTGCAAGATGTTCTGATAAGTCTCTATAGATAGTACATTTAAAGACTTACAAAAATATATCGTGGATTTGTTGACTTTTCTCGGTGAAAATGAAACAGCGAAATTATTGTACATAACGTTTTAGCGTACTGTTCTTCAGCCATCGACGGACGCATAAACGTTTATCACTTACATCACGTTATGTATACTGCCGTTCTACGCCTTAATTGTTCCATGTTACAAAGCTAATAACTGCGAAAAACGCAACTGAAGATGTAAATTATAATTCTTTATTCTGTGATATATTGTTCAGAGCCAGCGTTTCCAATGTAAACAGTCTAGTTTTTCATTAGAAAAATTCAATAAACGTGGGTTTATACGAAAAATGTTATGTGGGACTATTATGTCTAGAAATCAGATAGAAACCGGAAAATTCTACACATATCAGTCCCATCACGATCTATGCAAATAATGTTTATTATTCCGTTTGCTTACAAAAGTGCGCGACGAGAGCTTTCAGGAGAGTTCTGGCTACATCAAAATCGGAAGTGGATGCTGTAGAAAATATAATAGGCTAAATAAAAAATAATATAAAGGAAATCATTTGATTCAATGCTAGCTAAAAAACTACATCAGTGAGATCATAACAGTTCGGTTTATTGTCCCCTGTCGTACAACATTGGTAAAATTTAGCGTTTGATATGTTGAATCGATACGAACGATAACGTTCATATGAACGAAAGAGTCAGGTTTCGTCATCGTTTTTCGATCAGAAACACTCCAGAGAATGTGAGGTGAGTGTGTATCTGTAAATGGTTGTCATAGATCATGAATGACAAGACAAGATGCGTGCGAGAGTGTGAAGAGTTCCGTTATGTAGACTACCGTTCGAGAATACGAACCAAGTAGGTCTTGACGAATGTTCGGAAACCAGAATCAGTTTTGAGACGTTCTTGGACGATAACGGACGTTCTTTGAAATTAGAACATCGGAGTTCTGGATGAAAACGGACATGAACAAAGGATTCGACAGATACGTTCGCCATGTAATAAGTATTTGGAAGCGATGGCAGTGATGAAGAGCTTTATAGATTCATCGCACAACTGCAATTATTAAAATAACACCCATTTTTTACTGAAACTTTCTCCACCAATTTCGGTCCACAGTATTTAGTTTAATATTTATTTAATTAATTCATTTATTTATTTATAAATGTTAATCACTAACAGGCCGCAATCGGCCCCAATAATGATGTCCTAATCTAAAAACTTTTAAAAAAATTCAAAAACCTTATCCTAATCACATAACGAGTTAAATTAAAATCGAGCAGGTGGGACACACGATTAAAAGTTCGCTGTAATCCAGTGATGGCCGCATTCACTATGTGGTTGAACCGCCGAAGAAGACCATTGCTGCGCAACATCCTAGTTCTAGCTTGGACGTTTACTCGTTCGAACAAAGCTGGAGAATCGATGTGCGCTGACAACAGACATCGGCGACAACTAGAGCTCCTGCTGTGTCTCTGTGATACTGGAGGGTGTCGAGTTGAATTAGTAGGCAGCGGCGCTCGTAGCTAGGTAGTCTAAAACGATCCCGCCAGGGTAACTATCTCAGGCCGAATCGTATAAACTTGCGTTGGATACATTCCATTCGGACACAACCGTTCATATAGTGCGGGCTCCAAATCGTCGAACAATACTCGAGAAATGACCGGACTAGGGAATAGTACAGGCTGTTTAGGCAATATATATCCGTGAATGATTTGGCAGCCCGGATGATGAACACCAGGTCTCGTGATGCCCGGCCAATAACATATGAGACATATGTTGCTTGAAAGTGAGTTTGGAATGTAACATCACTCCAAGATCCTTCGCGCAACGGAATAAGCCGTCCTGAGAGATTGTAGTCGAAACTAATAGGTTCCCTTTTCCTCGAGAAGGTGATTGCAGTGCATTTTGCGGGATTTAGAACCATTCGATTATCGACACACCCCTCGCTGAAGACATCGAATTGTTTCTGCAGGATGTGCGCGTCTGTCAAAGTCTTGATACGGTTGAATATCTTGACGTCATCGGCGTACGACAAGCGTGGTCCACTGAGTCTGTAATTCACATCGTTGAAGTAAAGCTGAAAAATGAGTGGTCCGAGATGGCTTCCCTGTGGGATGCCAGATGTAGCTGATTCTTGTCAAAAGCGGGGGACAGATCGGTGTAGCTAGCATCGGTTTGCAAGCCATCCTAAAACCCCTCAGAGATGAAAGAAGTGAACGACAATAAATTTGTCGGAGTCGATCGGCTAGGCATGAATCCATGTTGGTCCTCAGAGATATATTGCTTGCAGAGAAGGAACACCGGTTCCATCACAACTAATTCGAAAAGCTTCGATACTGCGCATAGTGCAGAAATTTCGCGATAGTTTTCTGCGTTCCTCTTGTCCCTTTTCTTATGAACTGGAAACACAAAAGCTTATTTCCACAACGATGGAAACGTTCCGGTGACAAGCGACAACTCGAATAACCGACGAAGTGGTTCGGAAAGGCCGGGAATACATTCTTTTCAAAATCATAGACGGAAAACCGTCCGGGCCAGAAGAGGACCATGATTTAAGCTTGAATGGCGATCTGGTCCGCCGATAAGGTTTCTGCGACAAAAACGGAAGAAAATTTTGTGGCGAACAATTTACAAACACCTTGAGAATCATTCCCGACTTCGCCGTCTAAAAACATCGTCGAAGGCAAACCGGTTTCATTTCGCTGCTCATTCACATATCTCCAGAACGATTTTGGGTCCGCTTTCAGCTTGCGTTGCATCTTTCGTTCGTAGCTGGAGAAACAATGTGAACTATCTTTCCCAGACACAGAGCCGAGACGACTCATGACGCTGGCTGCAAAAGGCGCTACTGTGCTGGGGGGGGATTGAGGTCTTCCTGTTTTCTTTCTACGGTGCGTCTCGGTGGTTGAAAATCATCTTTGGACTTGTCGGTACAGATGGCTAGAGGTGACTATAGCGTAGACGCGGCGTTTTCCAAAACCCCAGGTTATCCGCGGAAGAACGTTCACGTTGAAAGTCGATAAATTCGCGGAAGTACATCCCGTCGGGCCAGGTTTTCGCGTTAAGTGCCAATGCTCAGAGCTTGGGGTCGATCCCAATTTTGAACGAAATGAATTTTAGCCCGTTCAAACCGGCGTCTTTTTTTCCCAATTTTTTCACTTCAATCGGATCATCCGACGAAAGACATTCTTTCGCTATAGCACCGATATCGTCCTCGGAAATGTGTTTTCTGAAAATATGCCTGACAAAGAATTGTGAAAATGTTCAAAAAAGAACATGGGACAATTATACGTAGGACGGCAGTGTAATAATGGAAAATTTTGCTCTTTCATTTTCACTGAGAAAAGTCAACAAGTCAATTAAGTTGCGGTAACCATAAATTCTTCGACATAAAAATGTTTTTTTTTAAATTGAAAAAAAATTATAAGGCGAAAATATTTTGCGGTAGTGATTTTCACTGTGTACACATCGTTGGAAGCGCGAATGCGGCCCTGTCGTAACAGCCGAGCGAAACGCAAACTACGTCGAAGCGCGCCACTGTTGTCAAAATCAGCTGACAGTTTGCTTACTAACAAAGATGTGATAAACGCTCCAGTCTTTGGATTGCGAATAAGTTTTATCGATTTATTCGTTTAAATCGAGACAAAGTTCAATTAAAGCAGTGGAAAATGTCCTTATTGTCCCTCGGATTATCAAGAAAACATCGAAACAAAGTGACAACCGATAGTATCAAGTGAACAAAAACAACACTTCAAGAGTTTGATAGAGTTTGGCGTCATTCCGTAATTTTTTTCTTCACTTGTATAGAAAAAAACAACTGAAAGGCCAACAGCGCGCTGTGTGTGACTGCCCTCGGACGGGTGTCGAAAAGTTTTCAGTTCCTTCACACCTGCGCAATCGTCAAGTTCGCGATTTCGAATCACAAACGTAATCGAAAAAAAAAGATTTGTTTTACATGAAACGCCAATCGGTTCGATCTGCGGGAAAGTTTGAAAAAAACTTGGCGACAGTGAGTTAAATTAGTTGCATCCGGTGTGGCCTTGTGAGTGAATAGTATCTGTGTTATCTGCGGCACTGCACAACAGGAGGGGAGAAATTGCCATAAATTTTCCCCGTTGCTCTCCTATACGTGCTCGGATGATAATCATAAATTAATGAAAGTGGATCTGGGTTAGTGCTGCTGCTGGTGGTGGTACTGCTGGAGCAAAAGAAGAAAAATTGATGAATTATGATCCGGAATAGTGTACCAAATTGAGTTTTCTGTGCGTTTGACAGTATGACTTCGACTCCGTCGCCGGAAGGCGAAGATTTTCCCGGAAGGCTGCTGCATCAGGTAAGTTGATTTGAATAATTTGGCAATTTGATCCGGGTAGAATGTAAGGGCGAGCTCCACGTGAGGCCTTGAACTTGCTTGGTAGCCTCCACCACCGATAGGTTGGTTACGGTAACACAAAGCTACTGCAGTTGGGGAATATCGATTTTCTGTCGTTCGCCTGTCCGAAAATTAAATGGGAAAAAGGGAAGCAATTATTTTGTCTTGATTCGATGAGTAATGTTGCAAATGTTGGCCACGTTCACGTCAAGTGCTGGATAGGTATCTCATAATATTTTTGCATAATTTTATCATTACGAATGAAAGGAACCAATCATTGGCGTTGGAGCGTGACGCCCGCTGACATTGATTGATGGTTTACAGAAAAGAAAAAACTTCGACCAAGTTGCAAGCATGCAACGGGTTCGTTTACACCAAATAAGTTGTTTTTCACTTTATTTCCTTGGAGAAATTTACTGTTACCACATCCTTGCTTAACACAGTGCGGCGGGCTCTGAGCTAAAATGATTAAAGGTGATTAGAATCTTAAAATTGCTTAAGCGAATCGTGTGAAAACAATTTCCAAATCTATTGTACAATGTTGATTGGACCCTTCTCTGTTTGCACAATAATTACTGAGCGGCAGGCTGATGTCGCAATTTTATTGTTACCACACCTTCATTAATGAAATCTTCTTGAACACGCAACCCGATCATGCCAATGTTTTTTTTTGTTCGTATAGGCTTTGTTGTACGCTCTGTTAGCAGTCGATTATTGAGCAAATTGCTGTGTTGTTCATTCGGTTGTCGAATGTCTGACGAACAAATGGGTTGTTCTGTTGAACTAGCGCGTTAGGCATTTCTTTACAGATTTTATTGAAGCCCGTTTCAGTTATCCACATTTTGTTTGCATAAATACACAGTGATGAGCCAATTTTGTCCTTCGAATAGCGAATAATTCCCTAGTCCCCTTCAATTCGATCGGACACACGATATCGTCATCTTGGGTAATGCCGATAGGGATAATCCCGACTATGGCACATACTGCCTCTCACGATATGGTTCTGCACGCGACGCGATCGGGACTCGCATGGCCACGAGTCGGAACACGCGCTGTTTAGCTGGAACACCGTACCTCAGTATTGAAGGCGCTGCGCTACACAGAAGTATAACGAGATATCGACAAGTGAACAATCACAGTAAGCTAGTTACCATAGCTACGAATAATCAGTTTTAGTTTTTTCGGTTTTTTCTCTATCAAATTTGTGATGTTCCTGAACACATACGTTTTAGATTTTTCTACGATCTGCTTCAGTTGGGAGTCACAAACCGTTCCAGTTGGTCTAGTAAAGAAATTTTGTGTCTCCAGAAACTTTTTTCTATGAATGCAATTGGTTTTGCCGGAATCCACCACGAAGATGGACAAGTTCGGGATTGAGCGGCTTACTAGCAAAAATTACGAAAGTGTCTACTGATGACCACAGGAATCCACCACCAGAACCTGTGACTGAACCCTGGTAAACTAAATGGAAATATTCCATCAAAATCACCACTCAAGCGAAATGAGAGATCCGGTCGTGGTACAAGTATACAGCGTGTTGAAGTTGGTGTGAAAGGTTTGGGTCACTACTGTCCGATGTCAGTGCACTTTAAGCGAATCATATTTTTTATCAGCAGAGATACGCGATTGGTAGCAAATGAGAAGATTGTCAGCAACCCTTCGAAGCCGATGGACCAGTTCCACAAGGCGATAGGGTAATGGAAGATTCTGAATCGCAGTACGTATCGGGAGAAGACCAACTGAACGAGAATTCAGATGAAAGTGGGGGTGTTGAGGGTTTCGAAACGCCTGTTTCGTCGTTCTGAAAGCATCACCAAGCAGATATTGCCAACTTGGTATAGCAAAATAACCAGTTAGGATGGAGAAATGTCTTTCTGAACCCCGATATGCCTCCGAAGGTCACCTAAGCCCGCTAAATCGCTTTACAGTTGGTGAAGGTGGTGTACTAGCTGTAACTTAACTTCGCTCATAAGTATTTCAATCTACTCAGGTCTGCTGCAAATACTGGATGTTAGCTGACCCGTATGTGCCGTCAACTGTGACACAGGGTTCTCTGATTTAGAGGTTTTCTCTCAGTTTCGGATAATCTCTGGCGTTGAATATACTATGACAGAGAGATCCTCGACTGTAGATTCCCTCCCGAAACCGACATCCCATTTTTATTTGAGCCATTTAGTTCCTTACACTAGTGTTGTCTACTGTCCGTTTCACGAGTGTCAAACCGTACTGAGGATCCGCCGAAACAATAACACTTCCTTTCCATTACGCAAGTCACTTCCTCTTGCAAGCCATAACGACACCCTTTATTCATTGTGCCATTTAAAGCCCAGCTTTGCTAGTGTGAACAGTTAAACTCCTCTGCGTAAATCGCATGAGTTAGCTTCAAATTTTGTCGCGGTCTTCCTGGATAATACCCGGTGACAAATCTATTCTACTACGACGAAGGTATCCGCGGTGATGGATTATCTCCAGACACCGATATCAAGTTTTTCTTCGAATTTGTGTTATTTGTTCGTCTATTTCGTCAATCGAATCCTTCATCCACTTGGTACTACTTGTCCATATGTTGGCGTTTTGCTACTCTCGATGGAGTCTTCATACATCCCATGGGCTCTCGATTCGACCCATGTCGGGCAAGGTATTCTAAGCACTATGGACAGCCCACTACCGGGGACTAGATCGAGTAAGATCGGGACGAAGCGGGAAGTTAAATCGCTCACGGAAACGAACATCGAGTATCGGGAGAAATCTACCGCCGGGAAATTCACAAAAGAGGGAAGATACACCGCCGTGGACTATCCGACTGTGTCATGACAAAAATGGGAGCTAATTGGCTCACGAAACAGGCATCGCTACCGAAAGAAATTCCGCTTCCAGTAGGGACTATCCGAGTAGATCGTGATATGGCTGGGAACTGAATGATTCAAGCAATTTCATGGACCAAGTGAAACTTTGAGACAGAGCAGAAAAAAAGATGTGCGACGAAAGCACAACGAGCTTCCCCCGAAGTAATACCTTGATGTAGTTCCGTGAGGAAGGAGAGCGAAAAAAGAGTAAGCAGTGTTTAGTGGTTAGGCACGAAAGTGAATTCCTAACTGCAATAAAGACAGTTTGAACTTTACTGTAATAAAAAAACACTATGGACAGAAAGAAGATGAAGCATATCCGAAACGATAAGAAT
Organism: Topomyia yanbarensis; assembly: GCF_030247195.1. Classification (NCBI taxonomy): domain Eukaryota; kingdom Metazoa; phylum Arthropoda; class Insecta; order Diptera; family Culicidae; genus Topomyia; species Topomyia yanbarensis. The sequence continues at coordinate 204,249,642 of NC_080670.1, read as the reverse complement.
ACTGTCTAAAGGAAGAAGTTTTTGGAGATATTCCGATCAAGTCTGGGAATGACTGCTCTTAAAGCAGCGTTGGGGATTTCATCCAATTCGGGCACATTCTTCGCCTTGAAGCTTTCCACTATTGCTACTAGTTCCTCGTTGGAGGATCCCTTCAGTATTATCTAGCCGTGCGGTATAATTGACCATATTGTTGGATCGTGTTGCGGGACAAGCCCTTCTACGATAATCTTTAGTTTGTCCGGGAACATTTTCTGAAGCGTCACGGGAACTTTGATCTTTGCCATCGCAAATAGGGATCTTTAGGGGTGTGCGGGTTAAGGCATTATCTGATGCAGATTAGTACCGTGAGTTAATATCTCAGGTCTTTTTAAATTTTTTGGCCCGAAACTATTGAAAAAAACATTTTTTAGTTTGTTTCCTTTTAGGACAATAACATATCCAAACCCATGCGACTTGCACGACCCTATAGGTTGCCTTATCAGATCTACCATAGTTTGCAGGTGAAACTTAGGATGGCAGGTTGCTAGCGGATTGACAAAGTACCAGATCATACTGTGTGGGGTTCTGTCCCGGTTAACAATGAGGCGAACGAGATATTTGCAGATACGTCATTTAGTAGGATAACTGTCAGTTTGCTGGTTGAATTCAATTTGGTTTTTTTTTTTAAATTGAAAATCATAAAAGACTAATTAAGGTTTAAGAATGATATGAGTGTACTCGTAAGGACACCCGCTACCAATACATATGAAAAACTGGCACAATTTTTCCAAATTAAAGATCCCTATTGCAATTCCTCAAAATACGTGCAGTCTTCGCAAACTTTTCAGCTCGTGTTTGTATCCAGAAATGGACCACAAAAATTACGAAATAATGAAAGCTGTTGAAATACTGTTGCAATAGATCGTAATCCGGTCAAATACGTAACCCAATTGAACATACAATCAACTCTATATTTTTATTCCGCATCATTATTCCACTAATTGCGGCATATTGTTATATCTATTTCACAGTGTTGGCGATCGGTTATAGAGAAATCGAGGAACGTCTAACTAAGCAGCACAAGGAGAAGTCCCTGGTTGCCTTTACTAGAGAAAGCGATCTTAAAAAGAAAGTACATCTTTTTACGATAAATTTTACCGCTGTGGGAATCGTGATAAAATCATTTTCCATACAAATGCTGCTTGGCTGCGAGGCTCACCAGAAATTGAATGAATTTTTAGCATTGCTGGACAAGGCTGTTTGACTAATTTATTCGCTGACTTTGGCAGAAGGGCAAAATGGAAGCAATCTCTGAATCAAGACCAGCAGACGAGTTGATGTTTACAACTGCAAAAAGAACAGCTTCTTCTGGATATAAAACCGCAGGTCAGATCATATCGTATACAGAACGAGAGGATGAATTGAAACGTGCTGGTGTTAAGGAGTATTCAGCGAAGGAAGCATTGGCATTCATTTGTTGAAACGTTAAACATTCAGTAGTCGAGTCAATGTCATATTGTACACTTCATATCAAAAAATTCTGGAGACGCCTCTATAGTATCCTAAAGGCAATGTCTACCATAATATGCAATATGAATTCAAGGATATGAAGAGCATTGGTAGGTGAGAATGATTATAATCACTTGGTCATTCAAATTAAAAGTTATTTATAATACATAACCTAATAATTAATAATACATTCCAGATAAAACAGTAAATCCACCGGTTGCTAAGGTACCACTCCAAAGTCTTGTCGATCATACTTCTGAACGATTGAGAGCCAGCACGAACTGCTACCTTTTGTGCTTCCGAGGTGATCGACAACAATGGAGTTGTGATGGAACTAGCTACCATGCTCGTTACAAGCAAACGTTTCGCGATGAGGATGAAAACGAGGAAATTCACTCCAAAAACGAATCAAATATTTTTTCGATTTCGTTTGTACCACTTAATTTGAACGCTGATACCTCAGAAGGCGGAACGAAGATTTGCTGCAGCAATATACGTTTTAATTACGAAAGGAGAACTAAATCATACAATTACTCATACCGACAGAATATGATTCAGGCATATCTGGCAATACTGTAAAGCTCATTCTGTCCGGTGCCAAATGTAAACATATTGTGATGAGTGGACGTGATGGATTGTAGAGCAGCCGGTTACCCGTTATCGCTGTATTGCGCGCCGCAGCAAGCGTGAACGTGATCGGTCGGTAAATAGGTCGAAAAGAACAGTGTTTTATTTGAAACAAAGTCTTGGAAAAGTGATAAACTGTCGTACATACCTGCTCGGAAGCAATGCAAGCGCTGTATAAATACGGTTGAAGAGAATTGGATAAAAAAACTAGAAATATGATTAAAAAGAACCCAGCAAGGTCAATGGTACGGGAAATCATCTCAATCCAACGAGTAATGGTTAAAATCCTTAGATATAAATCGTATACGCTACGCAGAGGCGAATTCATGAATACGGTGATTGGAGAAAGCTTAAAACTCCCGAGTCGGTTGAAGCATCGACTTTATACGAATAGTTAAATCTTTTGCTTTTATGAGAATATTTTTAACCAGGATCAAAAGGTGAATCGAAGGAAGCACAGCTGACCCCCTCATGAAATGCTGGCGATCTTGCATTTTTTGTTGCTGTTCGGGACAATTCATCTCTGGCACCACTGCCGTCGAACGTTATAATTTCGGAAAGGGCAAGCACACCGAATGAGGTATTTTAGTTAAAAGATTTAGTTTTAGTATGCACATTTTTATTTTGGATCAGCTTTAGTTAGTTGAGCTAGTTCTTAGAATATATAGACTGTTCTTGAAGACCCCTGTCACATCTAATTTTCCGATTGTATATTTGAAATTCTAGCTGTTCCTTGAGTACTCTTGCTCTAAACATTGCATAGCTTTCTATACTTAATAATCTCTAGCCAATTGAATGTCGTTAAGTAGCAAAAAGACAAGATGATTGGACATTTATTCTATTGCGTTATCTAGTCCTTTTTATTATTAACTTTAGTTTAATTACGCCTGATACGATTTTTCAAAATAATCCTCTAGTATAATTGAAAATAGATATGATCGAGCGTTTTCCGGCTTTTATTTCTCATACAGATGAAATGACAAAAAAGAGGTTCTTAATTTTGCTGGGTCTTAGGAGCGTTGCTTCACGACTGTAGCTTGCTCCGTTGCGTGTTAAAGAAAATCACCTTTTTCGACGATAAGAAGTATTATAGTAGATTAGACTCGAATGTTTCTTTTTACATTCATATAACTCTCGAATTTTGACCCGAATTTTTGTTTCGTGCCAATCTTATCTTTCCATTCAATCTAAAACAGTGATGTCCTATGCTGCGTTAAGAATGCGCCTCCTGTCAAGTCCTATGGGCGTTTGCCACCAGCCATCCAGGGCTAGAAAATCCGGCAAAATATTGTCAATCTGATCGATCCGTTTTGTTCGCTGCGCTCCTTTTATTTGATAGTTGGATGCCCAATTTCGAGAACTTTCTGTAAGCAGTGTCCGTTAATGATGCTGAAGTTAAAGCTTGTTCGTTTCACTGTCGCTTCGTCCAGCAAACTTTCTTAAGCGCTAATATTCAGAACATGCTATTTTGTAACTTGTCCAACATTATTATATCATTCTCTAGAAAAAAAATCAAGGGTTTTTTTCCAATCGTTAGTCGGTGACGCATGGTCGGTTGTATCAAATGACAAGACATATACCACGTTGGAACCTCTCTCCGACTGGGCTTCATTCTATTGACCGCAATAAAAGTGAACGCCCAATCCCCGTCGTTTGCCAAGTTGTTTTTTTCACATGGTGTCAGAAGCTACAGCTTATTTTCGTTTTACACAGAGAACTATCCTGAGCTTTAAAATGGTGTAAAAACTATCGGGTTTATTCAAAGGTAAATTAGATACTGCCCCCTGGAGCACTACTGAGTTTAACTGATTTTACAGCTTTGATTCGATCAAAGAGACGATTGAAAATAACTGACATTAGGTTTGTTCCCGTGGACGCTTCTTGCTCCTCCTCCAAAGCAAGTAGGAGCAAAAAAATGTTCCTTTAGCTTCGTTTTGTTACCAGGAAGAAAAAAGGGAAGAAGAGAACACAGGGACAATTTACTCCGCTTGCTCCGGAGTCATCCTGGTACTAAAATTATTATAATACTTCTACTTTGAAATGCTTTTCTTTAAAATTTTAATTTTTACGTCAAGTTGTTATATTTTTTTGTTCCAATGTGCAAGTCTGTTATCTGTGAATCAAGTAAGGTTACCAAAATCACCCTGCTAAAACGAAGATAATCGTTGCAGAATTTGAGGGAATACTACTGTGTAGCTTCCCGCCCCGGTAATCTTATTTGTGGCAGCCCATATCAAATGTTAGCCCAGCGTGTTTACAGTCACTTCCCCACCGGCCCTTCCACAAATAAACTCTATAATCGGTCTTTCCACTCACCTTTGCCAGCCAGGAAACTCTACACGTGATATTTCGTTCCCACATCGTACATAGTACGTAATCCCCACTACAGGCGGAATCAGTTCACTCCCGACAATCACCTGCTCCGGGTCGTTCCTAAAATGGGCAATGTTTTTTCGTCTTCGAAAAAAATCCACCGATCAAACGACTCACCGGCATCTTTCTATTTTCAAGGCTGCCCTATGGGACAACGTGGAACTGTTGGAGGATCTGCTCCAGGAAGAAGCGCATCTGCTCGATTGTCTGGATTCCTGGGGACGTGCCCCGATTCATGCTGCCGCCATCACGGCCGACTCCCGGTGTCTGCCGATGCTAATCAATGCCGGTGCTAGTGTGGATGCTATCTGTGGTCCACGAGGGGATTGTAAGGTACTGGGGTTTACTGCGATAATGGACAAGTACGCAACAGTAGTTTATTATTTTTATTACCTTCCACAGAGTGCTCTCCATTTAAGTGCTGAACACGGGCACGTGCAAAATGTCCAGCAACTGTTGGATGCTGGAGCGTCCTTTATAGCGAAAGATCGGAACGGGTTGACGGCACTGGATTTGGCTGAACGTAGCGGGCACGAGGATTGTGTTGGTTTGCTGAAACAGGCGGCAGGTGAGTTGGAACTTCTTGGTTGGTGATTTATTACAGTATGATAGAGAGGAAAGAAATTTGTTATCGTCAAGGTAAACAACTGGTAACCATGGCTTGTTTTGCCGGGAAAGGTACCGGTTACTTTGATCACTAACAGATAAAGCTCGATTCAGACGATATATAAGCTTTCGTCAACGTCAACGGAACGTCCCCGCACCGTCGGGATAAGTTAAATGCGTTTCTCGTGGTGCCGTCGGTGCCGTTCACACATGCCGTACATCGTACGTTGTTGATGTGTATATTGCATTGATAGGGTTTCCAATCTATTTTGCTGTGATGTGAATAGAAAAAAAAACCAGTTTTGATTAGAATACTTCAATCGCAGCTCTGAAAGCTATTCAACTTCTATCTTTTGATGCTCAATGCAAATTTTTTAGTAAATTGGCAATAGTAGGATTAATAATATGGAAAAGATAGTCGAAAGTTGTTTTAATTGATATGTTTATTTAGATTTGAACGATATTATTATCATTAAATTTTATTACCGTAACTGGAACTATCCCTTGTAGCATAGCTCCAGTGAAATGCAATCAGGCAAATTGTTTTCAGTTTTACGGATAATATAAATAATTTTTATTGCTCAAATGAAAGGTAATGGCACCATCTATTAGCCTGATTAATAATTGTAAGCAAAACTTTTCTAAAGCAAGAGTGCCAACTATTGATACATTTTGTTTGTAAACAACGTGGACATGACCGACTTTAGAGTGACAGATTTATAAAAATGTTTTTACGAGATTAAACTATAGCGATGTAAGCTAATGACAATCCCCAGTTGGCTAAGTTCGGTGTCCTACAAACACCGTTGTCTACTTTTACAGCCACCCTTTAAATCCTCCCTTTGCATGCACCACTTTGAAGCGCATAGAAAAACAGCATAAAGTGTTCTGCGAAAAGAACAAAGCAAAAACCATCATCAAAATCCCTCAGCACAAAGCAGGCTAGAAAACAGAAAAAAGACCATCTGCGCACCACTCGTGCCGCACTGTTCCTCCACCCACACACACACGTACATCAACAAACATCATTGTTTACAGCGCGAGTTTTTTTCTTTTGTTTTGATCCGGCTACACGTGACACATCGTGCAGTGCACCTGAAGACACGCGCTCGCTCGGCTGCGGCCGACGAAGTTTTGCATGGTGGGAAACGTAACGTCGGGGTACGCGCAAGCGGTGTGGGGGGTTTCCATGACGCCATCGTCGTGTTGATGATGATTATTGATTTTTCCCCTGGCATGATTCCGCCGCTCTGACAGACGGTGTTCGGTCGGATGCTCTTTTTCGCTTGTAGTTCGCAGTTCGCACTACAGTCAATCTTGCTGTCTGATCGGATTCGGTTGTGTTGCGACGGAAGTGAAATCGTTCAGAAATTTAGTTCAAGAACTTTGATGTCAAATTAGGTTCAAGTTAATTTATGATTAGTGTCACGGTTCGGTCGGAAATGGGCCTACTGAATCAGTGAAAAAATGGATGGAACTCGTCTGGTTCAGTGCGATTAGTATTGGTCATGTCTTGGAAGTTCCGAGAGGTGCCTAAATCTGGGGCCGAGCGAGCCCTAGATGCCTGCGACTACTTTGTGGATGAGGTCATTGAACCATGGAAAATCCCAGGTAAAATTTATATTTACAATCGTCTATCCGTGAGTATGCGAACTGTTATCTCACGAATTGTGAGGTTAGGTTAGATCAAATTAACCAAATTAGTGCACATCTTTAATTGGTCACGGACGGTGGAAAAGCTGCCAACAAGTGGTAATGCCAGCGAGGAAGGGGTTATTGATTTTCTCGTCCATCGCTGCTGACACAACAGCCGACCAGGTCATTCGATGTGGTGAGCGCAAGTATTTCGGTATTACCGCACCCACCATCGACTAGTAGTTTGCAGCAGATGCTGCGGCAGTAGTCCGATTCGTGGTAATTGGTGCTATGCGATTCGGGCACATGATTCAATTATTAACGCTGCTCGCAAAAGCACTTTGGGGGCAAAAATTGCTGTAATCGAATTACACCTGCCATATGGAGAAGGAAAAAAAGAGGAGCAATGTGAACTCGAAAGATGTTACCATGGTAAATCGAGGTGACGTGTTGGTTTGGTTCGAGGAACAAAGCAGTGAAGATTCAAAGTGCAAGGACTGCTTCGATTGTTTTGGTCTTTTCGAAGCAATTTGAACAGTTTTGTGGTGTTGATTGCTCATAGTCAAATTTGAAGACACGATGTTTATGTACAAATGTAGAGCAAAAGGTTTGTCCTAGTATCTAATTATTGCTCTCAGTTTTTCCTCGAATTAAAAAAATGGTCTGCAATCCAAATGAAACAAAGTAAGCAAGTACAAGATTGTTGTTCTTATTTGCTTCACCAATATTCACACTTTAAATGTCAAACCAATCAAATGCTCCCGATCCGTTGGTTGTTTTACAACGAAGCATCCGCAACCACATTTTAACATGTATCGATTACCGGTGCAGGGAACGGAACGTCTGATACATATATTATTGCCAAACGGAACTAATCACTATTCCGCAATGCTTCATTGAACCCAATCGTAGTGGCAGGCGCAGTCGGCAGTCAACCGCGAAACCGCTCCATTTGCTGACGCTTCTCGTAAGCCACAAGACTACACTCAATTGAACTTTTTCAATTTGAACCAGGTATCATTCGACGTCTAGGTACTGGGTATTTAATACAAAGGTGAACACGATGGAATTAATGCAATAGCGGTTAGGCTTTTGGTGGCGTCTTCTGGGAAGCAAGTGTTACTCAAGTCGGTGCCGTTCGATTGGGTCAGAAATGCGGAAATTCGAGATCGCTAGATTTTTTTGAGTTTTAATGTTACATGGAAAATACGTCTTTTTTCAATTTAATTATTATTTTAGTCTCTTGCATCACCTGAGGACTAACGGGCTGCAGATATGTTGAAGGCTGTCGAACAAGCCGAAAAAGGACACTACATTTATCGGCTATTCTGGAAGTACGATGAGTTCCAACTTCCGTAAAGTAAACCTATGGCTTTACAGCGGTTCGTCTTAAAAAGGATCCCGAGTTGGTAGCAATACTCGGAACGAAAATCGAAGACTACCTAGAATAGGGTTATGATCGCAAGCTGATGGAAGCCGAATTTGCAGTAGCAAGGCACCAAATATGGTATCTTTCCGGTCTTCAATCCGAACAAGTCGGGGATGGTGCGCATCGTTTGGGATGGAGCGGCTAAAACCAATGGCGTGTCATTAAATTCGAGGACCTGGACCGGACCAGGTAACATCCTTCTTATCAGTACCAGTGTAATGCCAGTGATCACGTTCGGGACTTGTTCTCCAAGTTGCCCCCAATACGTCAAAAACGAAAACGCTGAGAAGCACGGTGGGCAGTACCCGAAGGCAGCTAATGTAATTTTGGATGATATGCCAACGAGTACGGAGACAAAGTGTTACGTTTGCACATTATGGTTAAGACAATATGCTGATTGAGTTAAAGTATAAAATTAAATTATGGTTCATTGAGGTAATTATTATAAGCGTGCACGGCATACCCGACAGAAGGAGGTGTGCGAACAAAAACGCTCGCTTGACAAGCAAACATTTGACTGGCAACTAAGGGTGCTTACAGAGTGGTGGCGAGAAGCTGAGCGGGGGCTGGTACTGACAGTAGGTTGCGAGATGCGAAAAACCTGCTTGCAGCATATCAAATGGAGTCTGTCAGAGTAAAAGCAAGCAGTCGGCGCCGATCCGCTCGGCTTTCACTCTGCTATCATCCCTGTGGTTTGCAGCAAGCAGGTTTCTCGCATTCTAATGTCAGCATCAGCGCCAGCTCAGCTTCTCGCTGCCACTCTGTAAGCACCCTAAGAACGGACGTGGGCTAAAAACGCCAAAAAAAGGAAAAAAGAAAGAAAAAAGTGCGCGTGGTACGTGAGGTTCTTTTTTTACGTCGTCATCGGCGCTTGTCGGAGCTATTTTTGTGGAAGAATTTTCGGCGTCCTTTTTGCAGTGATCTGCCCCTAGTTCAGTTTCCTAGTGAGCGAAAGGAGTACGACGACACTCCAAAAGACGCAGATGAACTGTTACCTGGTGGGGAGGCACATTGACGGCTGCCAGCATGACTGGCGTGCTTCCGGACAATTTTGTGCAAGTGCTGGATAATAGAAGATGTAAAATTGTCTACCGCTACAGAGAAACGGCGTGTTCCCATACAATTTGGCCGAAGCAATTGAATGAGTCTTACGCTTTCGGCCAACCATAGGATTGGTACCGGGACGACTAGTAGAAAGCAAAGTCATAGGTCCCAACGGAGAGGAAGCCCTCAAGCGATTCCCGGGATCGTATGATGACCCCTGCAAGCGTCCTTCAGGTGAGTGCACTTCGAATCATTTATGATTTGAGGGCAATTTGGAGCCTAGATTTGGGTATAGCCATATTTTATTTTACAGGAGGAAGAGGCGATCCAGTTAGCTCGTGAAACACGACACGTCCACGCTGAGGCCGGATTCGAGATACTGGATATCGAATTCACCAGTGGCTCTCAACGCTTTTCAAATGAGAAGAGCCTGAATCTAGGGTCCAAACTGACTACAGAGAAGGTTCTTGGCTTGTGGTGGGGTACCGCAACGGACACATTCACATTCAAACGTTCTTCGAAGCACGATGAAGATCTGTTATCCGGAAAACGTTGACCTACCAAGAGAGGTGTTGTGCACCTTGATGACCATTTTAGTCCCATTGGGATTGCTGTCACACTTGTTAATCTTCCTTAAGATTCTACTGCTGGAGATGTGGTGGTCAACGGACGCTTGGGAAATGGAACAATGATTAAAAATTCTTCCATCGATACGGAATGTACGCGTACCAAGATGCTACCGACTGCTCGTGTCAAACGAAAACATGTGCGGTTGTACAGATTCGTCAATGCTAGTGAGGATAGTTGGTCGGCAATGACTGGGCAGGTGGTTGAAGAGTTCGTGTACTTGGGCTCACTGGTGACCGCCGACAATGATACCAGCAGAGAGATTTGTAGACGCATCGTGGCAGGAAATCGTGCTTACTTTGGCCTCCGCAAGACACTTCGGTCGAACAGAGTTCGCCGTCGTACGAAGTTGACCATCTACAAGACGCTGATTAGACCGGTAGTTCTCTACGGGCACGAGACCTGGACCATGCTCGTGGAGGACCAATGCGCACTTGGTGTCTTCGAACGGAAAGTGCTGCGTGCCATCTACGATGGAGTGCAGATGGAAGACGGCACATGGAGACGGCGAATGAACCATGAGTTGCATCAGCTGTTGGGGGAGCCGCCCATCTGTCATACCGCGAAAATCGGACGACTACGGTGGGTCGGGCACGTAGCCAGAATGTCGGACAATAGCCCGGTGAAAACGGTTCTCAATTGCAATCCGACCGGTACAAGAAGACGTGGCGCGCAGCGAGCACGATGATCCACCGCAGCGAGCACGATGATGACCAGATGGAAGACGATTTGCGGACCCTTCGCAGATTGCGTGGCTGGCGACGCGCGGCCATGGACCGACTGGAATGGAGGAATCTTTTGTATACGGCACAGGCCACTTCGGCCTTAATCTGTTAATAAATAAATAAGTGAGGATAGTTACGCCGCCATAGTGTATCTACGATTCCAGCAAGGCAGCCGCTGTACTGTTCAAGCGGCAGTTACAGAAGCGCGACTAACGAACATGGTAACCAATAGTTCATCGTTTAAGGTGGACGAACGATTCTTTTAAACTGAGTCTGGTGACGTGCTCTCCTGCGTTCGATCCGATCATCGACGATATTCGCAGTTTGTGACCTTTCGTGTCAGCAACATCTTGTAAACCAATGAAATCGCGAAATGGAGGCGGGTTGGCACAAAGCAAAATGTGGCGGATGTAGCAACCAAGTGGCAACGTCCGCCGGACCTTGGAAATGATTATTTTCAGCGACTCATTCAGGAAGATGTCGGATGTGTTGTTATCCACCTTCAAAACAGACTTCTAGATTTCAACTAGTTCGTGGGAGGAAAATTAATGGCGAATCGTGCTATGGGACTGATAACAGCAGAAGATATTCAGAAAATGCAGCAGAAAAGGTGATCGGCTACTACCCTCATTAAAGGTACGTAGAACAACACAACACCAAAACAATGGCTGAAATTTTAGAAATGTTCGAAGATCAACCAAATGAACGACATTAAGATATGCGAGACCACCACAGCTGTAAAAAAGAAGGAGATAACATAGCTTTATGAAACAATCCGTGCAAAAAGTCCGCCAATGTCGAACAAACAAAACGAACATCATATCCTGTCCAGATATATAAAGTATGGTTACTTCCAACAAAGGTGAATCTCTCGGTTAAGAAAAGAACAAAACAAAATAATTGAATTCGAACTAATATGTTTTAGTATCTCGGACGAACCATCAGTAAGTGAAACTTAATTAGACCTTGAAGAATATACAAGTCGTCGAATTAGGATCTAGAAGAAAGGTGTATGCAAAATTCTCGTGTTTGCAACTGGAAAAATATAACCCCTCGTTCCTGGCCACTACATAATTTGACGCGTCGCTTTAATTCCCACATTACATTCACGACAAGTGTTTTTAAACGCAATTAAAACGACAGCCAACTTGTTACGCTGGCTTTGGAATAATTCGATCGTTTAACACATTGGTCAGCATAAGCAAACTGACGATCCGCTAAGAGACCACCATGCAGAGGCATAGAAGAAGTAATAGGCATTCGACGTGAGCAAAAATCGCGACGATCGTATGGAGCAAAGAAGCAGAGCAAAATGACAACAGAGTCCATAAGTGGGAAGCTATTATCAGCCGCAACTAAGCTGAAATCAGTATTTGACGTAAACAGAGTGACGATCGTGTGTAGCACTGCAGCGAAGACAGTTTTTTCAAACACTATCAAGATGCAATTGATGATCAGCATGGGTAAAATGACGATCCACAATCTCAAGGCTATTATCAATCGCAATCAAGATGCAACGTGGCAGTATGATGACATGGCGGACGAAATTAACCGAAATTGCACGTCTAGCATCAAATGCGGCTCATGATTGCCAATACAATGCAGATTTTATTGAGTATAATTCATGCGAAGATCATACTGAATTCGAAGAATTAGGAAACCGGATGTATTGGAAATAAAATTTAAAAGAGACGTAGAAGCTCATTGATCAGTTGTTTTTCAGAGAAGGCTGAGCTTTTCCTAAAGCAATTTTCCTAAATATTCTCATAACGATGCATGCTCGTCTAGTTGGACCAAATGCATACTCTTGGAGATATACGACTCATGATCGCAAATCAGTCAATTTTGCGTTTCCATGAAGCTGAGAAAGCGAGTGATACGTTTTCACTATTTTTGAATTATGAAGCCCATGAAGTTGAAATTTTCGAGACGGGAAACCGAAACGCATTAATATTGGTTTATTACCTACTTTATATTCAAACAGACCTTATTTTGAAGCATTTATAGTGCAGTAAAGAATCATTCGCGAAAGCGATCAATTTTCCGACGAGGAAGCCTCCGGAAACGGACTGACAAATGCTGGCTCTGCAGAGGCCACTCTAAGGTACGTGCTGAAGATATGTTATATTAAATTCATCATAATTCTGAACTATTCTTAATTTTCAAGCAGCAAAATTCAAACCAAGCCAGAGACATCTAGTTCTTCCAATACGAATCTTTTGGATTCAGGCAAAATTACGCCGCCAACAGGATTTCGACAATCCAGCAGCCTCCAGAGGAATCCCACCGCTTGATTTACTTGAGCATGTGACGAAAGGCTATATCGTAGTTTAGATGTTGCAAGTAATCTGTCGTATAAAGCGTTTATCGGTGCACTAAACAGATTCAGCAGCGGTTAAAAGTGCAAAACCACACCTGCGCAACAAGTCAAACACTTACGAGGAACTGTACACTGCTTTGACGCAAAATCGAGACCTTTCTAAACTCGCCTTCTCTTTGTGCAATATCTACTTCTCTGGACAGTTGCGAAGTTCTCACACCCGGACACTTTAACTTTCAACAATCGATTCATCAATTGCCAGAAACCAATATTCCGGAAGTCCCACGCAACCGACTGAAAATTTGGCAGATTATTCTACAGAAAGTGGCAGAGATCAGGACTCGTTGGAGGAACGAGTACATAAGACCACTACAGCCCCGTAGCAAGAATGGAGGGATTGCAACCTATCTCGGAACATTTGGAGAAATCGTCCGGCAGACCCTAGCGGTCATGGCCTACAAAAGAATCTACTTCGAGGGGGTACTCTGGTAACTAGTGTCACTGGGAAGCCACCGGAAATCTTGGAAACCACATCAAGGACTACCTCCATAGTCGTGTCTTACGAGTAGGAGTCGGCAGTTTGCAGTCCGGAACGTATCTGGAAGAAAACGGTGCCCCACAGGGAACCACTTTCGCCGTCACCTTATTCCGCGTCAGCATAAACTCCCTCATTGCATCTATGCTGGCGATATCATAATCTTCGTTGTGAGGAGGATAAAGCGCCATGCCGCAGTAAACTCCGTCGGCAGATGCTCTGAAGCAGCGCGGTTCAACATAGTCGCCTCCAAATGCTCAGTATCGTACTGTTGTAATTCTTATCACCTAACCAATAACAGACCGGTCAAACTTAGAGACGCACTTATCCCTTTTCGCAGAGAACTAACAACATTCGGTATCATGGTGGACTGCCATCTCAATTTCGTAGCGCACTTCCGGACAGTCAAACGAGGCTGCGAAAGTAGAAAGCGCCTTCTCCGAACAATCAGTGCCCGGCACACGATCTGGAGCAGAAGAACTGCACTGAACGTCGGAAGGGTGCTCATCTCCAGCTAAATCTTCTACTGTATGGAAATAGCGAGCCACAACTTGGACAAGTTATAAAGATCTTTACTCTCCTCCTATGGAACGACTCGACTAGTTTCTAATCTACTGCCGAGCACTCGCGCCGAAGCAGCCTTTGTCAAAGTCGACGTTCTCCCCTTTCTATTGGCGGCCGCTTATATACTCAAATGTGCTCTGGGATTGATCGAAAGAACTTCTGGTGGCTATGCCAAGAATACACCGGCACAGATCTCATACAAACTAGCTTGCCGTCATTAAACCCGAGACAGACCCTGGTACACGAGAAGCACGAATACCTATTCAGATCGCTACGAGAAAGCCCTCCCCCCGAGGTCACTCAGGGCCAATTTCTAGAGCTGATGAACCAACTATTCCCGAACCACGCCCAGATCTACACTGATACTTCCAAGCTATAAGAACGAGTTGGAGTGGGAGTCTGCGTTTTTCTGCAGAAGCTGCTGTCATCAGTCTCGCGATTGCAAGGAGACCACAGGGAACACCGACCATCATTCTGTCCGATTCTTTGTCGATCATATCCGCCCTGGAAACGGAAACTTTACGTCACCCTTACATACAAGCTATAGAGAACACCTGGGATTCGTTAACCACGGTATGCTGGAGGCTTGATCATAGCAAAATTTAGCAAAAATGAGGAAGCGGACTCATTGGTAGCACGCGGTGACAGTCCAGAAGATTACTTACCAAATTGGTACCGTTGAGGGATATAATCTCCCACTTCAAGTAAAAAACCATTGCTCAGCTTATTAGCCGCTGGAGGAGTCAACTCAGCCACTTAAAAGAAATCAAGGAAGATCATGCACGGTGGACCGACTGCGGTAACAGGCTCGACCAGAGAGCCCTCTCCCGCCTACGGATTGGACACACCGACATAACTCACTCACTCCACCAACTACCGTCCTCAAACCGAGACATTCTGGCTAATGACCCGATAAGTGAGGAGACAGTTATCTCATTCTTGAAGGGTGCCGAGCTCCTCCATAAACCGCAGAAACTGCCACGGACCCTTCATCTCACCCGCTCCGGTCTGACCTCGACACCCTACCGGGTAGCTCGTGGGTGAACTAGATCCACTGCCGGCGATTAGAGCAAGTAGATCGCGTCGAATAGCTAGCAGTGGGTCATTGGGGCGCCTGTGAACCGGAAACCCGGAATCGCTGGACAGGCTTCAGCACCTACTAGCTGGTTCGTTGAGTATGCTAGGTCCTCCGCCGCGGACTAGATCGGGACGAAGCGGGGAGCTAAATGGCTCACAGAAACGAACATCGGTATCTGGATGAATCTAACGTTGGGAAATCACAGGAGGATAGATTCACCGCCATGAACTATCCGACTTTATCGTGACAAAAATGGGAGCCAATTGGCTCACGAAACAGATATCGTTACCGAGAGAAATTCCGCTGCTAGGGAACTCTTAGTCGGAGTAGGGTAGTTTACCCACCGGATAATAACCGAATAGATCTCGATAAAGCTAGAAGCTAATCGGTTCAAGGAAGCGGGTATCAGTGTCGGGAGAAATTCATCCGTCGGGGAACTCTCAGTCGGAGTAGAGTGAGTTCACCGCCGGGGAATATCCGAGTAGATTGTGATAAGGCTAGAAGCTGAAAGTTTCACGAAAACAGTGGCTCATGTCATAGAAGAAAGAGGTGCGACGAAAGCCCACGAAGTAATATCTCGACGTAGTTCCGTAGGGAAGAAGGACGAAAAAAGAGTAAACAGTGTTTTAGTGGTTAGGCAGAAAAGTGTGTCGTGAGTTCCACACAGTGCCAATTCACTACAGGCCAGGCTTTTGAAGCTTTTTGAACCTTGCTAAAAACCTCGCTCCGGTGCTTCGAAGGTTGTCCACGGACCACCAGTGTAGCTCATCATCGGACATAGATACTTCGACCGATACCGAAGGCGAGGGAACAAGTAATTTTAAAACCCACAGCCCTTCAGTGACTCACCACGCAACAGCTAATGCACTTTAAAATTGTCCAACACTACAATCTTCTTGGGCGAATGACCAATTGGGTTAAAACCCTTAATAATAATAAACCATAACAAAGGGGTTCACTGAATTGTTGACGCTGAGGTATTCCCCGAAGATGAAAATACTCGGCATTCCAAATTTGAGAACAGGCAACGGTTCGGAAAATTTCAGGCAATGGCGTTTGTAAAATTAAAAAGAATTTCATGCGATTAAGAGTACTGTAGTATGTTGAGTGACAGTTTATTTTATTTTACTGATGCTTCCGCTCACGTCAAAGCTTACTACGATTAACATTTTTTGTTCTTGTTTTGCAGACACCCGCGAACAGATCCGGGCCCAGAAGCACAAAAGCCTCCGCGAAGCGGTAACCAGTTCGGATGAGACCCTGGTTCAGCTACTGCTGGACAACATCGGCCCCGAGCGGGAGATACTTGTAAACATGGCCCCGGGCGGTGCAAATACGCTACTTTTCATGTAGGTCTTCCGATTGTTTTGATTGATGTTTGTTTTCATGCGGCAATTTTTTTTTTGTTCGCAGGGCTTCCCAGAATGGATCGGAAAAGGTGGTGCAGCTGTTGTTGAATGCCGGAGCCGATGGAAGGGCACATGCCGTAACAAAATATTCACCGCTCTACACGGCGGTGCACAATGGACACACGAAGGTTGCGGCTATGTTGCTGCAGCGGTTTCCGGAATTGGTACAGCTTCTCACCGTGGAAAGATGGTTACCGTTCCACGCGGCTTGTATCAATGGACACTGCCCGGTGGTGGAACTGTTAATAAAACATTCGTACCCGGAGGAGTTGATTAGCTCGTACAGGTACAGGAGTTGTTATCACACCTAGAATTGGGTTTTCATAATCAATTTCGTTGCTTTGTTCCTTCATTCATTCCCATCCCAATGAATAACACTCGTAAAACTCTAACCCTGTAAAAATAAAGACTCTTCTTGCAGGAATCCTAGTGGCGAGCTCGAGTGGCGCCTCGCTTTCGATCCTAACACTCAGGATGTGACCGGGCAAACGGCTTTGTACGTGAGTTGCCTGCTTGGCAATCGTCAGCTGGTGGAGATGCTTCTGAACTGGAAGGTTCGCTGTGTACGTCATACGCTGGGCGATGGTGAAGATGAATCGGAAGAGCCAGTCCGTGGTACGGATGCCCTCAGTCCATCGGCTAATCCGTTGAGTCCTGCTACTCGAAGAATTTCCTTCGGCATTCAATCGATCATGTCTCGGTTAAGTTTGGGTCGGGATAACGGCGATGAAAAGGATGAGAATGTGGAAATGAGGTGTCCATTTGATCTGAACATTCTATGCGGTGCTGCCCGAGAGACGGCCCTACTTGCGGCTGTTCGGGGAGGCTTTCTTGACGTGGTAACTCTGCTGTTGCAGAATGGTGCCGATCCTAACGTGATCGCTCGTGCGGTGGATGATCAAAATGATCCAAAGTTAGTAGCTTAATTGGAATGTTGGATAAAACCGATTGAACTATTTTTTCTTGTCTTCCAGAATGTCAGATGAAATCTATGGCTTCTCTAATGTTCCTTTGGCGGAAGCTACCCGCCAAAAGTCTCTTGCTATGGTTGATCTGCTACTCAAGTACGGCGCCAAAGATGATCAGTCCATCGCTCTCAGCATCGCTATCCAGAACTCCGACGAACAAATAATTTGCCGGTTGCTATCCATCAAAGCTCACGCAGATCCGGATTACAAAATCAATAAAAAAGCCCTGACCCAAGAAGCTGAATACAGCTCACTGCCCTTGGTGGGAAGTTTCACCTATAGTTCACTCTTTCCCAGCACTGCAACAATGATCAACTGGCACAGTAACAATTGTCGCCTGTCGGCTATCAAAATGTCCTGGCTTAGTGAAGCCGTTCTGCAGTGTAATCCAAAGCTTAAAGGTCACCCTCGATGCCACAAACTAGCGCTCGGAGCGTTAACACGCATCGACATCTCGCACAATTGTTTATCCAAACTCCCAGCGGAAATCTTCGCCCTCGGAAGTCTGCGCTATCTCAACGCAGCTCAAAATGTTTTAGAACACCTCCCGCTTCCGGAAGAGATCGACCCATCGCATCAACAACAAAAACGTCATCCCCCTAAATTAGCTCAAATCGAGTACAACTGCCCGGTCCTGGAGGAACTCTACCTCCAGGATAACCGTCTCGAATGCATTCCACCTCGAATTTTCCTCCTTCCCAACCTCACAATCCTAGATGTTTCGAACAACAAACTTCAGGAGCTCCCCTTCGAACTATGGAAATCCCCAAAGCTGAAAGAGTTCAACATCGCCTTCAATTTCCTGAAAGATCTCCCCTCGCTTCCAAACATCGCGGAAATCGCTGCCGACGCAACCGAACCACCCTCACCCGTAACCGAAGCATGCCTCTTTCACGCATACTCCTACGAAGACAACATTGATTCTCTGACCCGCAACCGTAACGTCGCTAGTTTGGAAATTGTTAAACACCACATCTGGTCCAAATCGCTCGAAGTTACCGATCAGGAACTGCGCCTCCCGGATTCCAAAAACGATCACACCGTCTCCCAGCTTAGTAGTCTGAATCTTGCCAACAATCTGTTCACCAGCATTCCACTAGCTCTGCCCTGTCTGGCTGTGAATTTGACCCGACTCAACATGTCCTACAACAGCCTTCGCTCGATGGGACACGTCACCAGTTACCCGGCTTCGCTCAAGCAGCTAGATCTCGGTCACAACGAAATTAGCTGCTGGCCTAGTTTGCCAAGAATAGCTGCCTCCGATCCGCATCTGATGTGCTACAATCCACAGGAACCGAAGAAAAATTCCTCGAAAAATTCGGTGGCTAGCAGTAGTGGGAGTTCGGGAACTCCCTATTCGAACGAGGTTACCGTTATTAAATCATCTACCAGTTCTAATAACATAACTTCGTTGAGGACCGCGGTGCTGAAAAGTGTTTGCGTCCATCGGAGGCACCTACGGTTGGAGTCCCTGCGGACGCTGGTTCTGGCGGATAACTCTTTGACTAGAATACAGTTATCGACGGATGATGTGACAACCCTGGGAGAATCCGAGGACGCCGAGTGGAGTTTAATTGGAGTAGCAAAGTCCCGGTTGATCTTCCCTAACCTGTCGATGTTGGATATTAGCAACAATTCGCTTAAAGAGATTCCACCGTCGATTCACGAGTTGACGAATTTAAGCGTGTTGAATATTAGTGGGAATATGGACGTGACGGAACTTCCGCCACATATGGGACTACTGTCCAGGTTGTGGAATCTTAACACACGCGGTTGTTCCCTACAGGATCCACTGCGGTCGATGATCGACAGCAAGAAGTACAAAACGATGGATATTATTGGGTATTTGAAGTCGGTTTATGAGGATGCACGACCATACGCGAGGATGAAGCTGATGGTGGTCGGAGTGCAGGGAATTGGGAAAACCAGTTTGCTGGATCAGTTGAGGAATGAGGGTCCGACGAGGAATAAGAAGCAGGTCGATCACTGGGCTAAACGGATGGGTCATAAAAATATCAACACGAAAACTAGCCGGGGGATAAATATGTCCACGGTTGGGGTTGACATTGGCGATTGGGTTTGCGAGAAGAAGATTCGGGGACATTCGACGCACGGACCGGTGGTGTTTAGGACGTGGGACTTTGGTGGACAGAAGGAGTACTATGCAACGCATCAGTATTTTCTGTCCAAGAGGAGTCTGTATTTGGTGCTGTGGCGGATTATCGACGGTCGGAAGGGTTTGGCTGAGGTTCTGCAGTGGTTGGGTAATATTCAGGCAAGGGCACCGAATTCTCCGGTGGTTATTGTTGGAACGCACTACGATGCTGTTGGAGAAACGTTACCTGCGAAGAAAGCGGAAGAACTGCAGCAGGTTATCCGAGATCGATTCATAGCGGTATCGGATGCGGAGAAGATTGGACTGCCGAGGGTGCTGGATTCGATCGAAGTGAGCTGCAGAACTGGGCATAATATAAAGTTGCTGGCGAATTTGATTTACGACACGGCTTTTTCGCTTCGGCCGCCGGGTTGCAAGGAACCTTTGCTGTATCAACGAGTTCCGGCGAGTTATCTGGCGTTGGAGGATGTTGTGGGAACAATTTCTTCTTCACTAAAACAGTTTGGGGCCGATCCGGTTCTGGATGCCGAACGGTATCGGCAGATGGTGACGCAGGAAATGCAACTACGGGGTTTCAAGGGTTTTCGGGATTGGTCCGAGTTGAATCAGGCTACCATGTTTCTGCACGACAATGGGGTTGTACTGCATTATGACGATGCGACGTTGAGGGATTTGTACTTTCTGGATCCGCAGTGGCTGTGTGATATGCTGGCACATGTCGTCACCGTTCGGGAGATTAATCCGTTCGCTAGGACGGGCGTTATGAAGATGGATGATTTGCAGCATGTTTTTAAGAGTTCCTGTTTGGGAACGAGTGATAACCGAGGGTGAGTATGGGTAGTTTAAAAGTGGTTGGAATTTGTTCAAATTTGATTTTGTTTTACAGCTACATTGTAAGCTTACTGAATAAGTTTGAGGTTGCGCTTTCGTGGGATGCTCGAACGTTACTCATTCCATCGTTGCTCCCTATTGAAGAGGACAGTACAGCGGAGAGGGTGGTCACAGTGAAGGTAAGTTTTCTTTCAAACTGATTTTGTAGGTGCAATTCAGAAAGTTCTCTTCAATCAAGCTTGGAGCAGTACAACTTGAGCTATACTTATTCGTGGACCGCTGCTTATTGAACATCTTAAGACGCGCAACATTCGATATGCGAGACCCTTGCCTCGCTGTACGGACCGTTAAACTCGATTATCTCGGAATTGTATTTTTTGAAAAGCTCTTTCACAGCGATCACGATATCTCTGGGACCAATTTACTGATGCTCCCAATTTTATCAACTGATTGTGTACAAAAACAAAACATTTTAAATTGAACGGCCATTTCAATGTATTCCGACCGCAAATTTCTAAATTCTGCCAGCCCGCATGCAGTTCGCCACTCGAACCCACTGCAACTGCAGCCCACTGGAACTGCAAATGAACACTAACGGGCTTAGACAAAACCAAGATGACCTCCAGGTCATCATCTACCGGCACATCCCCATCTCTCTGGCCATCGGGAATCGCTATGATTGGGAACTACGGAGGTAGTATTTACTAAGCAATCGGACTGGCAATCCGAGCAGATTTCCTCGGAGAAAGCATTCACGGAACTACTAGCAAATGCGAGGAGGATCCGAATTGCCACCATCTCCACCGTGGTATCTATATATTATCTATACAGCAGGGTGTTAGGGAGGTCGGGAAGAAAGTAGACCTACTGATTCGTCAAATCCCGGCCCCGCCTGAAGGGCACGACGCCGTGAAAACGATATCCTCAAAGCGATCGAAGACAACGGAGTAGTCATGTTCAACGACAGAAATCCAACCTTCAGTAGAGGACCTGGTCAATCATCAGTCGACCTTACCGTGCTAGAGGACCCATGCCGAAATGACCACTATCCCATTCTGGAAACCCATAACTCCAACCCCTCCGGCAATGTCCCGCCGTCGCTACTGGATATATAAAGAGATCGACTGGAACAACTTCGAAGAATCTTTTCTGCAGAGTTTCGACCCACACAAGGAGTACCCTCCAGACGAGCTAACGGAGCGCCGATACACCACTCAGCCGAGTCCAGTCTCCCCAGAACCAGAGGATCCCCATCCCCTTAAGAGAGCAGTCCATTGGCAGTGTACAGAAGTTGCCAAAGCAGTCAAAAACCGCTGGCAAGCTCTCCGAACGCTTCGGAAAACGACGGTCGACAGCCAGCTCTGTACAACGAGACGCAATCCGTTTCGCCAACTCTGCGACACCACAAGGAAAGCGGTCGACGAAGAAAAATCGGCTAGTTGGAGCAAATTTCTGGACGGGGTCCAGATATGAAGAAGGATTAACGCACACAGAGGGAAAAGGTGGAATAACGAATTCTCCCTAGAAATCGACACAAGCACCAACCCGCACGAGATCACCAAAGAGCTAGGATGTCATTTCTCACCCCTATCAGCAACCCTTCCAACGGAGTTCCAGGTCAAGAAAATCATAGTCGAGGCCACCGCGTCTCACCCGACCCACCACAGGAATGGAATCAATCCTGCTCCGGGTCGAAGCTCGTCGACGAATCTACTGGTATGAACAATGTAGGCTACCTTAAAGAACCTGCCACCTCAAGGCAAGAAAGCACTCCTCCAAAGCTACAACCGGATGTTAAAGGGCGGGCCTCTTCCGGAATCGTGGTAAACAGTCCTCTTTATTCCGATCCCAAAAATGACGTAAGGGACCCGAACACCCAAAGACTTCTGACCTATTGTCCTCCTACCCTGCATGGGGAAAACGTTTGAACGGATGATTAACTGACGACTCACAAGGTCCTTCGAACAGCGTCAACTGCAGGACAGTAGGCAACACGGCTTCCGGAAGGAGAGCCGCACCGAAGCTTACTTGGTACCCCTTACGGAAATCCTAGGATATGGTTTACATGTTGACGTCGCTACACTCGACATAGACAAAACCAACAATACCGTGTGGTAAGAAGGAGTGCTCCGATAGCTCAACCGCTGGGGAATACAAGACAACCTTGGACTATATTTGCAACGCTTCCTGCAAAACAGAAAGTTTAAAGTCGGAATCGGTGGCAGGGAGTCCAAATTCTACAC
Source organism: Topomyia yanbarensis (assembly GCF_030247195.1). Classification (NCBI taxonomy): domain Eukaryota; kingdom Metazoa; phylum Arthropoda; class Insecta; order Diptera; family Culicidae; genus Topomyia; species Topomyia yanbarensis. Next base: position 204,227,024 of record NC_080670.1, on the reverse strand, counting down.
CAAGGAGAACGAAGTACCCCATGGATCGGTTTTGACGGTCACTCTCTTCCGAATCAAGTATCTCTACCACCAGCTTATCTGAGGAGGACCACATTTTTGTCTACGCCGACGAAATTTGGCTCGTCGTAACCGGAAAAACCAAAGACCCGATACGGATCAAACTACAAGTGGCAGTAAACGCCGTTACCAAGTGGACAACAATAACAAACCGACCATCTTCCATATCAAGGAACACAAGATCCTCGACAGCACCACAAAACAACATTTATCGTTCACTTCTTCAAGCTAAAACAAGAATACGCCAACTGGAAAAGGCTGGTTCGGAATATATGCGTCCGGCACCCAAAATGCAACCACAATATGACATTAACAATCAGTAAAGCGCTGATTCACAGTCGCATCTGCTACGGCATAGAAATCATCGGGCGGAACAGCGAATGAATCACTCTTATCCTGCCCTCCTATATCACAACCGAAAGCGCCTACGTCGAAATTAGTGTATACTCCTTCTTGGGGACAATTTCCCCAGTACCCTTTCGGGGGCGTTAAGCATCCTCGAAAAAACAGCCTCAAGTCATTCACGATGAATTCGCGAGACTCTACAACCACTCGCACACTTGCATCGAATATGTCCCCGTCCCTGGAACGCCAGGACACCCTATATCGGTACATTTCTATTTCAGACGATTCGGAGGCAAGAGGGACCCTAGAAGTCGCCCAAACAGCCTATCGCCAATTCTTGGAACGCCGCTTCCCGAATTTTTCCCGTTTATACACCGACGTCTCCTAAAGAGACAACAAATTCGAGATTACAAAAGCCGCCACTATTGTCCTAACCCTATCTAGGAAACCTGCGAACACAGCCACCACTAATAGATGCCCAGGCACTGTAATATCCGGGGAAAGGTCGACGCTTATAGCGGCCCAGCCGCCCAAGGCTACAAATCAAGAAAGGCGCTGGTTGAAGAAGTCCCGGCAGAAGGCATCATCCAGGGATTCTCTCAGACTGTGACTGAATTCTGCATCCACGGGACTCGTCCAACTTTAAATTTAAAATTGTCGTTGTTAAATCCATCAAAAGAGGTAAATAGATATGCCATCAGAGCCTACGTCGAGAATACCGGACAGCGGCTCTACCTAGTATTGGAAATCAGTATTACATCGGCGGCAGCAGCTGGCTATTTACAAATCCAAATCGTCGCCAATGGATGATGAACAACGTCTTGGGAGAAAGTTAAGCGTGATGGTGGTTGGATGCAGTGAGGCGAATCAGATGATCGCGGAACGGCTGGAAGCTGGAATGATATGGTTCGTGTGATCATGATCGAGAGACTCTAGGCCTTGAGGTTTCGGCCGTGGAAGCAAGAAGTTAAGTAGAAGTCATTATACCAAAGTCTGAGACGGTGAAACCGGCTGTAATGGCCCTGGCCGGTTGTTGTATCCTAGATCGCCGAACCAGTCAAAACGGGCCTGTCTTGTCCTGATCAGTTTTCGAACTGGTACGAACTGGATATCAGGGCGTTGTCGCGGGCTCCAGGTATTTAACCGGTATTCGCTCCACCTTCTAAAAGTTAAGGACGACCGTCCGTGAACCCGCAAATCCGTGCGATTCGACGATTCATCTGCGAAGAACGACCATACAACAATAGGAATCTTGCCACTGGATTGACCACCGACCACTGCATGGTTGAATTGTCTATCACACCGACGAGATTCGCTAAGGTCATCCTCAGAGAAAGCTATCATCGAAACCGCCGCCACCCCGCCGGACACGTAATGTAAAGTGAAAACTAAATTGTGAGTAGGAATATATCTGTCCATAACCTTTTTTTTCTTTGTTGTTGCGACCATAACCTTCCAAAATCAATCATCCAGGTCCGAAAATACTTCCACAACTAAACACGACGCGAGGACCAAATGAAGCCTTCCGTGCCCACCCGGGACGTCCATAGCAGGCGTTGGGGCTTAACCAGGTTCTCTTCAGGAACTGCAACGACCATCCTCGTGGGCTGAGAACAGCAGCGACCCCTTAAACGGTAACACCCGCTCCTAAAAACCTTCCACCTCAAGGTAAGAAAACACTCTTCCAAAGCTACAACTGGTTATGGAAGGACGAGGCTCTCCCGGAATCGTAGCAAACGGCACTTATTCTGATCCCAAAAAAGACGCAAGGACTACCGACCTATTAGCCTCCTACCCTGCATGAGGAAAACGCTTGAATGAATGGTGAACCGAGGCTCATCGCAACCCGCGAACAGTGCCAGCTGTTGGAGAGCAGGCAGCACGCCTTCCGGAAGGCGAAGGGCATCAGAGCTTACTTGGCATACCTGGGGGAAAATCTAGGCCAGGAAAACAAAGGTTGATGGTGCCGCGCTCGACATAGACAAAGCCTACAACATCGTATGGCAGGAAGGAGTACTGCCGCAGCTCGACCGCTTGGGTATAGAAAACAACCTCAGACATATTTTCAACTATTCCTACAAAAAAGAAAGTTTAGAGTCGGAATTGGGGGCAGCGAGTCCGAACTTTACACCGAGGACAACGGAGTACCCCAGGAATCAGTCCTGGCGGTCATTCTCTAACTAATGAGCGATCTTTTCCTACACGGAATCCTCAAAGCGAACGAGGGCGAGTCATTTTAACGACAAAAACCAGACCTTCAGTAGGGGATCCGTTCAATCGTCGACCGATCTTACCTTATGGTCCAACTCCTTGGTGGATATACAAAATGGTCGACTGGAACAACTTCGAAAAATTCTTCCTGCACAGCTTCGACCCCCTCGAGGAATACTCTTCAGACGAGCTAACAGAGACGATGCACCACTCAACCGAACAGTATCCCTCCCACCGGAGTTCCAAGTCAAGAAAATCATACTCAAGGCCACCTCCGTATCTTTCTCACCCGACCAAATACAAGAATGAAGTCAACCTATGCGCGGATCGGAGCTACAAACGACAGTGAACGCCGTGTCCAAATGGATGTCATCGGTAAGCTTCCGGATCTCCCCTCAAAAAAGTTTCTACTCTCACTTTTTTGTCGGCCACCATAGAAAAACAAAACTATCTCAAATAGCTGAAAGGAAAATGTGCCAGGCTGGTCCAGACTGTATGCGTCAGAAACTTAAAATGTGACCGCAACCTGGTATTAATTATCAGCAAAGCGCTGATTGACAGTCGCTTCAACTACGCCGTAGAAATTACTGGGCGGAATCAACTATATCCTGCTCCCTCCACCCCTATAACATGGATCCATCCGAACTTCCTACAAGTTGTTGCCTAGTACACCGACCGAAAGCGCCTGCGCCGAGACTGACGTACTCCCCTTCCGCTGGAAAATTGTCCTAGTAACCTTTCGGCGGCGTTAAGCGTCCGGAGACGACAACTCGATAGTCATGGAAATCGCCACAAGGAATTTGCAAGACTCACCCTACCGCCATTCGCACGCTTGTAGCGAGTATGGTCTCATCCCTAGAACGCCAGAACACCATACATCGATTCATCTCTATTTCAGACGATCCGCAGGCAGGAGGAATCCCAGAAGACGCCCCAACTGCCTATCACCAACTTGTCTAACGCCGAATCATCCCCGCTTATACACCGACGGCTCTATCTAGGACACAGCCACACTCATCTTCTCGGACTCACTCTGCGTAGTCCTCGCGCTGGAAACCAGGAAATCTCGGCGCAGACCATTGAAGGACTCTCGGTTGGATGCCCGAGCACTGCAATATCCGGGAAAAGGTCTACGCTGATAACGGCACTGCCCAAGGCCGCAAAATCCAGAAAGGCGCTGGCCAGAGAAATGAGTATCATTCGGAAGTTGTTCCTAATTCGGTGGAATGGCCCGAAAAGTACAATGACCACGACTGGAAGGAGCAAAAGATGCTCTCCCAACAGCGTACCGTGTATACCAAATTCTCCAATGCACACACCACCTCCAGCGCCCAACCTCCAGTATGCTCTATCCTCGAGGACCCGACGCACCTTCGAACATATACTGTCCAACTGCCGGGAGTTCGAGGACCACCGGCAGACACGATTTAGCGCGCTCCATCAGGGGCAACATCTCTATCGAACTAGTGAGATAGGAAATCCTGTTGAACTTCATTAAAGATTAAAGACCATCTCTTCAGCGCGGCCTTCCCCGTCAACCTGGCCAGCATATCGGGGCTGATTTATCCTAACCAAACGTATAACCGAACAGATACCAGTCCTCATCAGCGGGCACTCCGCCACACTCCGACCGAGTGCTGGGGACCCTTTTCGCAGCCCAATAACAACCGTGGGACCTCCGTCACATGCGGACGGGCTGTTGAAGAGGTCCAAACTAACCACCAGTGAAAACCACAACTGAACAACCAAAATTAAATATTTTTATTATTTGTAATTTTTTTTCCTTTCATAGTTGAATAACTTTTGTACAGGGCTTTGGGTCGTCAAGACACCGATGAACCGCAAGTGACTCTTCAACCGCTATCATCAAACCGATCCAGGCCCTGGATAAGTGAATTTACTGAAGATAGATAAAAGAGACCAGCAGGTGCGACCAGAGTTGGCTATAGTGTCGTCGGGGCTCCTGAACCGGAATCGCACGATTGACATCGGCACCTATCCGACCAGGTTTAGGGAGCGCTTTCGACGTTGGGAAATTTCTCCGTCGAAGGAGGCCCACTTCTAGTAGATCGTGAAGCATTATCGGCAAATTATCGTCGGGACTTTTGAGGACTCCTCCTAGAACCAACCTCGGCAGCTGCACGGGCAGCATCGGTTTTGGAAGATCTACTGTCGGAGAACTCTTCGTCGCAGTAAGAAAGATCCATCGTCGAGGACTACTCCGCGACAAGCGACCAATTTGTGGTCGTTGGGGCACCATTGAACTCCAACCGGAATCGCTGGATCGCACATGGCATGCAACTGGTGAACGCAGAGAGTGCGCAGTAGCAGGAGTTATGTGGCGGTGATGATACCAGCGAACTAGCATGACCAGCTAGACCTGGAGCATGAGCTCAGCGTCTCTCAGATTCCCTAAAGTTGTCAGTACAATTGAAATCCGAGGGGATCAGAAAAATTGCGGACTATTGGTGGAAGTTAGAGGAGTAGGATTCAGAGGTATGAGTCCCTAACACCGACACACGATGGACGAAATCGCCAGTATGGTCTAATGGTGGTGGCCGCTGGAGTTTACATGGATTTCGAACGCGGTCCGCAAATAAACTCTTCAGAGCGGGCGATATAGTGATTTCGGCTAAAGCAGAACAATAGCCATACAAACTTGTGGCGGCGCACACAGTTAGCGCGTTGAACCTCCCTAACGAGTTCAAGCACTTTAAGGAAACAAAAGTACTTATCGGCCTGCGAAATCTTGATCTGTCTGCACCTAGCGAGAGTCGTGTAGGTCCTTCCGGAGAGCCTATGTCAGTGAAGTGAAGCGCCCTTGATTAGACAATCTACGGACGCTTATTTTTGGGACATTACGAGTATACTTCCAACGTCGATCAAGAGCTAAACGAGATGATCCGACAGCAATTTATCCTAGAAGATATCAAGACGGTACCGGAGTCGGCGGTAGATGCATGAGCGATACTTAAACAAAACCTCGTTTCGTAAGAAGAGAAGAACCGTAATCGGAATATTATGGAGAAGCGGTGGAATAAACTTCCCAGGCAGTCTGCCGATGACGAGAACAAGACTGAAGACGCCCGAGTGTAAGCTGGCGAAAGATTGTCGGGGCTCCTATGAACTGGAAGTCATCCACCAGCCAGAATCGTAGGACCAACCTCGCCATCTGCCCCGGGTAGCATCGGTTTTGAAAGATCTTCAGTGTCGGGGAACTCTCCGCAAGAGTAGGAAAGATCAACCATCGGGGGACTACACCGACTAGCACCGAACGCTACAAATGACCAGTGAACTGGGAACCTCCTTCCAACCGGAAACGCTGGATCGCCCACAGCATCCAACTGGTTGTCACTTCAAATGTAATCCGGAGGGGTGTAGGTTAGAGGAGTAGGGTTCAGAGTTATCTTCTCTGTTCAGAGTCCCTCACGATGGACGAAATGGTCTACCTACTTGTCGTGTCTGGATCGTCGTAAAAGTTTTACCACCAAGTAAAAAAAACCCACAACGATAGTGATGTTTCAACGAATAACGTACCACGTCGAAAGTCGTTATAGGGTAAATATAAGTGCAATAATGAGGTGTTAGACGGGAGTGTGTATCACGCAGTCAAAACAGATAGGCGGGCGTGAACGAACCCCCACCCGCTATGGGTTTAACAACTGCGGGATGACGACAACACTGGAGCTGTCAAACGGGAAAACCGCATGGTTCAGAATAATGTTATAGTCGATTGAGTGCGGAAGTGTAGCGAGAACCGCAAAGGACAGAAACAACTGCATGGTTTAGAAGTTTTTGGGAGTCACAAAGTAAAGTTCGCACAGGCAGTGTAAATGTCGGTGCATATTTTTCCGCTCGCAAAAGTATTTTTCTGTTGGTGGAAAATGGTACGAAATTGATCCCAGAGTGCATGGTTGTGGTCTTCCCGTAAAGAATTCCCAGAAGAAGAACATTGTAAAAGGCAGAAGAGTCCCGGAATGAGGAAGTTGCAGATGTGTGTTCTAGCCAAGCAGGAATAGAGGTCAAGGAAGCCTCTCTACTGAAAAAGTCTACTGGATGGTAGGTCTGCCCTAGTATATCTCTTTTCTCTTGCATTTTGCTTCTTGTTTCACATGTGGGTCAGCTAACCTTTTCTAGCTTTACACACGCTTCGCTCCGAAAACAGTGTTGGGAATCGCATTGAGCGGTATCATCCATTGTTATATCGAAAGTAGACAGCAACTGTCGATTTTATCCCATGGTGTGCTAATCACTTTGTTCAACAATTCCAGAAGTTTTGACACCTTTACCTTTACGAGGAATCCTGTCACACTCTGATCGATGCCAGTATCATGCGCAGTCTCGGAGTTGAGTTTCGTAGCCGCTAAAGTTGACGAACTGGTGGAAATGATGATTTCAGCTACAGGAGAACAAGAGTGACACAAACTTCTGGGGGTGCACACAGTAAGCGCGTTGAACCTACCTTATGAAAGAGTCAAGCAGTTCAAGTACCTTAAGGACGTCTCAAAACAAGATCTAAGAGATGATCGGACAGTCGCCCTACCGGAGTTGGCGAAAGATGCGTGAGCGAGACAAATCTTAGAGAGAACCACGTTTCGTAGGAATGGAAGCTTTGTAATCGTAATTTGTAATTAATGTGGAAAAGTGATGAGATAAACTTCCGAGACAGCTCGCCGATGGCGATGAAAAGACAAACAAATTTAGAGTGTATAGTGGCTAAAGATCTCGAACTATCTGCCGCTTAACGTGATGACCCATCCTAAAAAACAGACGACGAAAGGCTCATATGGGATGCAGTTGCTAAAATGGACAGTGTCACTGAATTCCTGAATATTTTGGGGGATAGATCAGATTGAGAAAATGGTTCATTAAATCCGAATTAAACTGTAAGATACTTTTTCTTAACGGGTTGCTGTTCCGTTTCGAAGAGAGACAGTCACCAGAAAACCAAAATAATTCACTGAAAACCTCTGTTGATTATTTGAAAAGCTAATTTACAAAAAGTTTGATTTGTTGAAGAAGGTTCCCTGATTCAACCAGAAAGTGATCCAGTGGAAAAGTGTATGTATGCAACTCTTTTGTGTATGTTTATAAAGTGCTAAGCGCTTATTTTGCACATTGTAGCATATGGAAACAATGTCATTGATTAATAAAACAGACACGAGTAATCTCTAGTGGCTTCCTTGAGGAATATCTTGAATAATTTCTGTGTATGATTTGCCAAATTCGCTTCGCCACTCTTTACACCCTGACATGCGTTTCCAAGTTTACAACTCGTGCATCAGATACATTTTACTAAGACTTCGGTAACATTTCTCACTTCGAGTCATTCGTGTCCGCTCACCTAAAATGACCGTCGGAAAAAATCCCCCTTTCTTTCAAACCGACAATGAACGTAAATGATTTCTAATACTCTTCTCATTTCCAGATCGCAACCCGATCCAGAGGATGGGCCATGCGTACCCGCCGCAACCCAGTCAACGCCAACTTTCCAGCCTACGAACCGCTTCTGTCGGAACCTCAAACTCCGGTACTGAGTAACGCCTGCGACATCCAAACCTTGCCACGTCCGGAAAAATCCATCTTTCGCCTGCTCCTAATGTCCTACTTTCCATCGGGTTTCTGGTCCCGACTAATTACCCGAGTCCTAGCGGACGATCTGGTAGTCGAAGCAATTCGTTCTCTGTACCCACTACCGAAAGAGCTAACCTCCGATCCGGACATTAATCAGATGTTGAACCTGAACTCACACTGGGCCGTTTGGCAAACTGGGCTCGCTCTGTACTGCGGATCGACGCTGGTCTTCAAAATGAGAGAGATCTCGGTAGCCTGTCCCAACTCTCCCTATCGAAACCCGATGAACAGGTTCAAACTGAAGCAGGACGGTGTATGGTGCGATATTGATCTAACCTCCACTTCTATCCTGGAAATCTACTTTCCCTGCCATGGTCAAAACATACGGAAACTGAACGAGATCGGAGTTGAGCTTAGTGCGGTGGTAATCGAGGCCAACATTCAGTGTGTAACGCAGCTGCTCGCTCAGAGTGTAGATCACATCGATCTACTGCTGGAGGATTGGTACCCAACGCTGGGTACGAGATTTGTGCACACTTCGGAGGGTCGCTTTCTGGTGACTCGGTTGGTACCTTGTCCAAAGTGTCTCCGGGATTGTGAAGATCGCCACGTTCCGAATTTCCCCTCGCAGGTGAAACCGAGTACGGGAGGAACGAGCGGTCATCGACCAACGCTTCACAAACTGCTAAGTGCCGATCGACGGGCTGAATTGGGTGAACCGAGTGGGTTGAACGAACTGCCAGGAATATTGAATGAATTGGTTTCGGCTCGAAAGTCGCAGGATTCCGTTGGATGGTCCGATTGTGATTCAGGCGTTGGGCAAGAGTCAGCCGATAGTTCGCGAGCGACCTCCATCGAGGGGCATCCACTAGTCAATGCAGGAGATCTGCCGGGACCTCCGTCCTATTCGTGGATGGTTGAGGAATGCATTCTGGCAGCGTACGACAAACGGTCGGTTGCTTGTCCTATCCATGGAGAGATTGAACTGAGTCGGATTACACCGGATGTCGTAAGTTTTAAAGTTAACTGAAACTGAATTTATTATTTTTAAAATGATTTTTAATCCGTAGAATTTCATGGACCTCTCGGAAAGCTACCTGATCAAATCGGAGGACGTCAGCCGTGGTCCTCTGCTGGGACGAGGTGCATTCGGATTTGTTTTCAAAGCGACCTGCAAAACTCGAGGTTCGAAAACCGTAATTCCGGTTGCGATGAAAATGCTTCAACCGGTCGCACCCGGACCGCGAGCCCGACAAAGTGCCATTATAGCGTACAAAGCTGCTCTGGGGAAATGGGAGCGTGATCCGTTGCAGCATTCGTGTAAAGCGTACTGTACCGCTAGACAGGAACTAGCAGTGCTTTTAACGCTTCGACATCCGAATATCGTTCCCTTGGTGGGTGTTTGTACCCAACCACTGGCGCTGGTTCTGGATTTGGCTCCGAAAGGGGCTTTGGATGCGGTGTTGAGACATTTCCGCCGAAGTGGAGCCCGCATCGGTCCGTACTGTTTCCAGTCGCTAGTCCTACAGGCTGCCAAAGCAATGGAGTACCTGCACCGACGGAGAGTCATCTATCGGGATCTTAAAGCGGAGAACATTCTGGTTTGGGAGTTCCCTGAACCACATGCGTAAGTACAGATCAGATTGATTCCGTAAGTCATTTTCATTCTAACCGTTGTCGTCTCTTTTTCAGCGACGATCATCCGTCCAACTCGGTTCACATTAAGGTGGCAGACTACGGCATCAGCCGTATCACGCTACCTTCCGGCTCCAAAGGTTTCGGAGGTACCGAAGGCTTCATGGCCCCGGAAATTATGCGTCACAATGGTGAAGAGGAGTACACGGAAAAGGTTGACTGTTTTTCGTTCGGCATGTTCCTGTACGAACTGATTGCACTGAGACAACCATTCGAAGGACACGAAGCAGTTAAAGAGTGCATTCTAGAAGGAGGTCGTCCGGTGCTGACGCAACGTGAAACCCAGTTTCCGTCCTACTGTTTGGATTTGATGGTGCTCTGTTGGGATCAGCAGCCAAAGGTTCGTCCCTCCGCTAGTCAGATCGTATCGATCGCAAGTGCCCCGGAATTCACTCATTTGATTGATGTAATCTCGCTGAATCATGCGGGAAACACGATGGATGGAATCGCGTGTCAAATAGCAAATGTGGACGATGAAACGGTTGTGTCCGCCCACGAACTGTGGCTACCCTGTTCGAACTCCCGAATCGACATCCTGCTCGGATCGATGAAAGGTTGGCAGCAGTACCATCGAATACTTTGTCCTTTGATAACAACTCCTGTGAAGACGGTTGGGAGTGGAGGAAGCGGATACCACTCCCAACCGACAACCCCGCACCAGATAAAACAAACCAAGCTTATGACAGCATGCATCGTTGAAAGAGCCGTCTGGGTCGGAGATGCTGAGGGTAATATTTACGCTTTCAATGTTTCTGACTGCGCACATCTGTTCTCGTATGCGCTGGAACCGGCACAACCTTGTCCCGTTGTTGCCTTGGTTTATCTTAAAAAATTCAACCGAGTGGCTGCTGGACTGGAGAACGGTCGTCTCTTTCTGCTGGATTCGACACTGGTGCCGAGCACGTACGTACTGGCCGAAGGTAGCTTCGTTCTTTCCGAGTTGGGTTCTGGAGAGCGATTGTATAGCGTTTGTCCTCTGTGGAAGAATGAAACGGATTGTGAGCTGTGGTGTGGGGACGCTGACGGAGCGATGAATGTGTTTTCACTGAAAAATTCCCACGTGTCTGGTCAGCATCAGTTGACACATTTTCCAGCTCCGCTACCGACGCGAGGTTTGACGGTTGGGCTGCTGTGTGCATCGGATGATTACGTTTACTCCTATGTGGCACCCGGCTGTATTCTGTACCAGTGGAGCTCGACGGGGAAGCAAATTGAGAACCGGTTGGACTGTTCGAAGCTGGTGCCGTGTTCGGAGAGCTTGAAGAGCATTGCCATCGATGAGCATCTTAGTCCCGGGAAGTGTCAGGTGAGTGGGTGGTTGAGTTTTTGATTGTTTTATAACCGACTTTGAACTTGAAATGAGTGACTCCGGATTTTTGGCGAATTTTCTTTTTAAGTTTTATTTCTATAATGGCTTTTTCTCGTCTACATGGTGATGATTTGTTCCTAAAATAGAAAAGCGTGATGAAAATCGTTTAAACCAAGTTTTTTGTGGAATCTTTTGTTTGTTACATTTGTGTTGTTCCTATGGTGCAGTTATTCAAAATTTAAGTTGAATTGATCTACGCCGGAGCACTCCACAATTCCCTAGTACAATATCACAGGTAACGCATAGAATTCCTTTTTTCACTTCCATTACTATACCGCCATCTCACAATCGATTCGAATCACCTCTCCCGTAGGTTAGCGCAATGGCGGCCCTGAACGGCGAACTGTACGTCGGTACGACCTGGGGATGCATCATCATCGTGGAAAAGCAAACCCTACGACCGATCACAATTTTCCGCCCATTTGAGGAGGACGTTCGCTGTATCGTTCCATTGTACGGGGGACCCTGTCCGATGCTGGTAACCATTGGACGTGGCTACCGGTCGCTGATCGATCGGTATACGGACTTCACGACCGGGCAGGTAACTACGCCGTCGTCGGCTGCCTCCCAGGATAAACGCTTCAAGGAGTCACTGCTGAAGGACCGATCGAACAACATGCACGCCTTGATCTGGACGGCGGAACACTGGACGCCCTTTTAAAGTTTTAGATTAGATGTTTAAACTTTTTCTGTGATTTTAACAATAGATTATATGCATCCTGTTTCCGATATTCAGATTATCCAAAAAAAAGACAGTTTATCATTAACTCCTAACGTGTTTTTGAATGAGCAATTAACCGTGATTCAGATGTGAGATTGAATAAAAACCAGTTTGCTAATTATCCGAAAAATAAAGTTCTTCATTACTACTCATCACCGATCCCAAGTTTTGTTTTCAAAGTCCGGCGCAGCCCCGGCCGTGCTAAATCCAACGGCGTCTTTTTCTCCTTGTTCTCAACAGAACCGGAGGCGCCATGTTCCACTAGCAAAATCGCACAGGAATTCTGTTCATCTTCACAGGCCAAATGCAGCGGTGTGTTTCCCTCGGCATTTTGGCAGTCCACCTGGGCGGAATGTTCCAGTAGGTACTTTAGAATTTCAAGCCGACCCTGGGATGCCACCCGATGCAGAGATGTATCGTTGCGATTGTCCCTCACGTTGATGTCTGCCCCTTGTTCGATCAGATATTTGACAACCTACAAATTATAGTTTAACATTAATTCTATCAATCCCTAAACTTTTCCGCTAAACCTCTACATGTCCCTTAGAGCAGGCATACTGCAGCGATGAATGACCCTGTCCATTACGATGATTCACCGTGGCACCCTTGGCCACCAGTACCCGAGCGGTACTCAGATGACCACCCAATGCTGCCAGAACTAGAGGGGTAGCACCGGTGTCATCCGTAGCATCCAGCTGTTCCGGGGCCTTCTTCAGCAGTTCTTCGACGAGAAGATTCCGGCCTCGTAGGGCTGCCCAGTGCATCAGGAAGCGGTCGTTCTGCAAAGTGAAAAAATACAGAATGAGTTTATTTCAATGTAAGTGAGCTTACTTACGGAATCTTTCTGAGTGATAAGCGCCGGTTTTGTGGTGATCATTTCCTCCAGGACGTGATAGTCCTGTTGGGCTAGATCGTACAGTGGCATTTCTGTACTTGCGGTCGGTCGAAGCATGGCTGGAATTTTAGCGGAACACGAACTTAATCAAATACGTAGGCTTGGTTAAATAACGGTTTTAATCTGAATCAGAGTTTCCCGGCGGTTAAACATACAACATCGGCACCGGTCGCGAATGATACATCAGCTTTTGCTTTCATAGCTGTCAAATACAAGAACTTGATGTAAATAAAAAGAATGCTGTCAGCTTGTGGTGAATGTTGAGCGAGGACAAGAACCAGTTTGAGCTATTGCAGTGGTGGCGATAAATATTTTTAGAACAGCTACTATGTTATCCCCTAAGAGCATGTTCAGCAGCGTTTTATTTTATAATATAGGAGTTTCAAAGTATAACTGGAACTGAAACAATCACATCCTCAACAGAACGCTCTGTTTAATGATTTCGAGCGGTTTTGTTTTTAAATTTTAAACTGGTATACGTCTCCGTTCCACTTGTTGCCTAATTTGAAATACATTTAGGGAATGTCAGGAGTGTTTCGATTTTACATTAATAATATTAACAGTTGTATAATAGTTTTAAAACTAGAACTAATAAATTTAAATCTAGATCTAATTAATTTAAAATTCATGTCTCGCCATGTCTTCAGCGTTAGTGGACTCAAGTTTATTTTTCCCCATTTTTTCAGGTGTCTGTGCTGAATAATCTCTATGTATTTAAAACGCAATTCTAAGAGCATGTTCAGGAGTGTGTCAGTTCTAGATTCATAATTTTGACAGTTCTATTATATAAAACTGAAAATTTTAAAACTAGAACGCTGTCCCAGCAGCAGTTTTAGATGATGTTCTATTCAGTTTAAAATTCATGTCATGCCATGCCTTCAGCATTGCAGTGACATTCAATTTTTCCCCAGTCTATCGGGTCTAATGGGATTTTCGATTGATTGACACCGGTGTAGTGGATTGCACTGGTTTTGCACTTTCTAGCAGAAGTGTCAATGGAACATACCCAGTGTTCTGTACTTCTGCTAGAAAGTGCAAAAACGGTGCAGTTTCAGTGCACTCCACTACAGCGGTGTCAATCAATCGAAAACACCATAAGTGTCTGTGCTGAAAACTTGGCATGTATTTGAAACACAGTTCTAAACGTGTTTTAAAATCAGCAACAAATAGAACGGCGTCGTATAAAAGTTTTAAATTTTAAAACAAAACTGTTCGAAAATATAAAACAAAACGCTCTGCTGGGGATGTGAATGTTTCAGTTCTACTTAGAAACTCCTATACAAAATAAAACGCTCCTGAACATGCCCTAAACGTTTTAAAATCAGCAACTACCCAGTTAAGCTCAGCCGGAATTCCGGCTGGACCCAGTTCGTATTCCGGCTCCAGTGACACAACCGATTCTAACTAGAATCGGTTGTGTCACTGGAGCCGGAATGCGAACTGGAATCAGCCAGAATTCCCGTTCATTTCCGGCTGAACTATATTGGGTAATAGAACAAATAATTCATTTTTTGATTTTTGACGTAACTGTCAATACGTTATTCAAGACTTTTGGGTGGTATCCAACGTTGAAATGGTGAATTAAGTGAAATCAGTTATGTGAAAAATTTCCTCCCACAGAGGTTCAATTACACTTTATACACAGAAACCGTTGCTCACTGTTTATCATGTCATTTCCGCTGTAAGGCGGTCATGATCTCCGTCACCACTCTGTTAACCGCGTTTCACGTGTTAACGTCGCTTGTCGTTCTGTAGACGCTATTATCCGGGTTAATTTCCGATCCTCCTGTTTCAAGTATCTCTCTGCGTGTCGCTTCGAACCTCGGACATTCGAAGACCACGTGCTCCGGTGTCTCCTCGACGTTCTCACACTCCGAGGGGGTACAACAGTGATGTTGCGTGTCCGAGCCGATTAAGATATTTCCTGAAGTAGTCGTGGACAGAAAGTTCACCTCACCGTGCTGTATATTGACCCACGTCGACAGGTTTGGGGTAAACCGGTAAGTCTACCTTCCTTTCTCCGTATTGTCTCATTGCTGCTGCGACCTCGCCATTGAATCGATTCTTCCATCATCCTGACGTTGCTGGCGTTTCTTCGATTGTAGCACTCGATATCCTCCGTCAGGGTGATGTACGATATTGTTCTGTATGCGCTCGCGACTTGTACGGCCATCAGCCGTAACGTCCTTGGTTACCAGCGACGCACCCTAGGCAGGAACCCCCTATCGCAGTGTCGATTATAAAACACTAGATAGCAAACGTGTCGTGCTGCTTCTAGGACCACCGTCGCGACGTTTGCATGATATTACCCACACCATTTTTACAGTAAACGGCAAGTTATGGCGGGGGGAGGCCTAGAACAATGTTTTAATAGCCTACCGCTCGCCAGCATGTAATTAAGCCCGTCTTAATTACGTCTTTTGGTTACTGGGTATATTTAAAACAAATTTTAAGGGGATTGTCAAAGAAAACGCTTTATCGAGCGATATCCTTTAGTCCTACAAGTTGAAGTTTTTCAAAAAAATTCTTTATTACGAGCTTTTCTAAAACTTCGTCGAAGACACCAACTTTTCACCTCTTCAGTACAAAAAAAATTTTAGTTCGAGCATAGTAAGCCATGCCTTTTTTATTTTTTCAGATTGTAGAGAATATTCATAGGGACAATTCCTCCAAAGACACCCTGTGAATATATCGAGGTTTGGCCTCTAGTGATTTAAGTTACTGTAGGATGGTGTCGTGAAAACTGACGAAGAGGAGTTGAGAAGTTTGAAACCGCATCTGATGTTGCTCCAATTGTATAAGTTCCAAGACTGGCCATCGAGCCTAGTTTTCATACCGTTCATAACTAGCTTCACTGTTATCCATTCACCCACCAGCAGTAAGGGACCATTCATAAATTACTTAACGCTTTTAGGAGGGGGTACAACAAATTGTGACAAGTTGTGACATATGGGAGAGGGGGAGTAAGCTAGATCGTTACGTAACATGTTTTCACTGAAGAAAAAAACAACTGGTAATGACTAATTTGACATCAAACATTGCATTATCTCGATCAGAATTTTATGTCCTGATGATAATAAAATCTCAGCTATCTGTTGAATAACTTGAAATTCGTTCGTTATTTCTGTTTGATTTTTATTGTTTCCCTTGCCACCCCTCCGGGTTTGACCCGGAGACTCCGGTTTTTGGAAGCGATCTCCGGACCTCCGGGTTTTACATCAATTTCTCCGGGTCTGGTTAAACGAAGGATAATTTTTGCCTTTATGCTACTGAATTTCCAACGAGTTCTTCCGTTGTCCTCGCTGACTGCTCCTGCAGCCTGTTTTCCGAAGGGGAGATATGTGCTCCCTTGTTGGAACTTCCCTAGCGACAGCGATGACGAATAACCGAATTTTTTGCGCTCCGCTGAGAAGTGTACCTCCCACACTGCTCTGAAGGAGAGCAATGCTCGTTTGGCTTATTCTCCACAGCGAGAGTGGCTGGTGCTTTTGGATTCTCAGCGGTTAGCCGTGGAAGATAAATTCTACACCTATCTAAACAGAAAAAATGTTCGCAAACAATTTACAGCTTAATGTGAATGATACAGACAAGCGGTACGTATCCCTGGTAACAATTAAGGTTTTATGGTGCTTTTATAGCCGCTCATAAAACTTAGATTGCACTAATAGCGTGCTATAAAACTTCAATTGTTACTTGGGATTATGCTTTGTCAAAACAACGGTCAATACGATTCAATTTAATAATTTATAAATTTACAGAGTTACAAAGGGATTCAAAGAAATAAACTTGTTTCAATTAAAATGATCTAAAATATAGAGCGATCGCTTTGTCAAATTTTTGTCTGGTTTCAGCGTTTACTCTTTTTTTTCTTGAAGCGTATCCCATGTCATTGAAAATCTCCGGGTGTAAGCCTTACCGGAGGTGGTAACCCTATTCCCTTGGGTAATGTCTGCCAGCTGTCAGTTGCCCCAATTAACCGATACGATTCGCTAGTTGGAGCGCAGTCGTGACCCAACTAACGAATTTGCGTTGTAATTGAATATGTATACCCTGAAATAGCATTACAATATATTTTCAAGTTTATATTTTAGTTTGGCCACACTGCTGATTCTTTCCTGTGTGCTGGATGCAAAAAGTTGGCAAAGAGCACCACCACATTTCTGAATAACATTTTAACACAATAAGGGTATGTTTCAGTGCAATGTTCAATATAGTTAGGGCGAAATAATGAGATATGAGGCAGTAAACGTCTGCTGGTAATTGTTTATTTTGCTAAGAGCCGTTGCGCTCTATTTCTGTTAACTATATGAATGAAGCGAATTAGGAGATATTTCAAGAAGGTGATTTAATTAAGTTGGATTTAGAGGATAGTTTTAAATAAGGATGTACCCAACAAATAAAGAATATAACATGAGCTTATTTTTACGCACCTGTTTTAGCTAAATAGATATTATCATTATCCCGCAGAATATTTACGATTTCGCAAGGAGACATAACAAAATTAACAAACTTACAAAAATTGAATGAAATTTTAACCACAGGCCGTTTAATTAGTTGATCTAATTTGGTGAAACCAAACATGATTATTTAGACAAATGAATAACAAACTGCTTCTAAGCTATGATCATTTCTGAGGAATAATATTTAGGGTATTTGCGCATTCTGATGGGTAACACCTTTCTGGAAAATATTTCTTCTATGATAGTACTGCTTCAGGACATGACTGGTTTAATGACGTTACAGCGCACATTTGAAATATACAGAAACATTCGTACAATTCACTCCCAATAATGCAGCGAAAAACTTCCCACATGCGCAAGCAACCCACACAAAACGATAAAAATTTGCTCCAGACGGGTTCCTTGTTGTAAAAGGTTGTGTAAGTAGTGCAGTATCGGAATTCCTTTGTAACCTCAAAACAGCGTTCCAGACATGCCTATACTGCTGATGAGCAAATTATCCCCATGCCGGTCGTTAAGTAGCAACCGAACAAACAAGTCCCACAACCCCTAGCGATGTGGCTCGCTGTACCGACAGTGAGCCAGATTTCATTCCATCGTTGTCTGTTGAACGGGTCCAACCTTCTTCCCGCTTGATACACAGGCACTAGTAAAAAGGATAAAAGTTTGAAAAATAAAAAATAGAGCAAAGGAGTGGTGAATATTTGGAATGTACTGAATGCGGTTCTGTATGTCGTGGAAAAGTCCTAGTAGGCGCTGGACAAGACGTGAAAAGCTTGTCAAGGAATATTTTGTGAACAGTGCGGGATTCGGGAGAACGTCAAAAAACTGCTTGAAAAGTGCGAAACTGCACGAAACTGGAGCATTTAAAATAAACGAGATCATACTAACAGATAAGTGCAAAGTTTAAAGTTATTCAGCACCGCAGTGCCACACAATAGAAAAAATGCAGTGAATGAATGCAGATTCTCGTGAGAAGGATAATTAGCTGAGCTGAGGGCGACAAGCGAAACGAAACAACCATTCAGCTATGCTCTCGCCAGCTAGTTTGGGTGAAATTAAAGAGCGAATCAGCAAAAACGAAGAAAGTAAGTTGCTGCACGGTCAATCTTTTAAAACCTTTTTTTTCTAGAAAACCTCTAAAGTGCCTCCCGACCATTACCATCCGCTCAAAATAGCTTAAACCAGCACAAGTTTTTCAAATGACAAAACTTTAACGTTTCGCACACAATTCCTGGAGACAAGACACCCTCGCTCTCCACCCCGTGTGTTGCATAGCAAACGACCTGGCAGGCCATTGATCCAACAATCAGCGTGGTGGTTGAACGTAGATAGGCCTACATGACTGTGTGTCTTCCTGGTCGGGGTTGAAAAAAAGGGAAACTCCATCGTTCCCATCCCTAACCCATAGTGGATAGGTTATGTGTTACACATCTATCTAGTAACTATTTGCTTTTGGTAACTCGTGGTTTGAACCAACGGAAGCCGTTTCGGGCTGGCAATTTCCCACTCCTCCAGGAAACATGCTGGAAAGGCGAACCATTTTCGACTATAGCTGTCTAAAATGTTGAGCAAAACCGGGTTATGGGGTCATAAATATACTTCGCTTGCGTGGCGTGGGTAAATATTCTCCAAATATCGAACCAGTTTGTTTCCTGGATTTGCTTCTGATGCAAAACGACGGGAAGAAGGGAAGAAATTTTTGCCAGAATTGACACTAACGTGGGAACACTGCGGTGCGAATGTTATTGCGTCAATCCAGGTTGTGGCAGTGTCACTATGGTGTTTCGAAGAGGGTCAAGGGAGAGAATGCTGCTTCGAAATAAAGGGGAATGAAGCTACGAGTAAGTTTGTTTGTTTGATTATTATTTGCATATCAATTCTCCAGATTATCATCGTTGTTTCAAAGGTTTGTCAGTCATTTTCCTTGACCTATCTCGATGAAAGTAGAGAATCGTAGATTCTCAAGATCGTTAAGTTTGTTGACGTAGTATTGAGCAAGAGGAAGACATTTGGGTTACTACTATTTTTATGCAAAGTATTATTAATGTAAAATATATTTAAGCTGGGTCCGGTTTCAAAATAGCAGCTGTGGCAGCCGCGTCAGTTTTTGAACGTTAATAACTTCGATTAGATTGGTCAGGCCATCTTGTCGAAAATATGTTCGGCAATGTACTATTAAAATTTGGAGTATGTATAACATTCATAAATATAAAAAAACTGATTTGAAAAATCGTTCGAAAACTACTCGGAAACAAGGAAAATTTTAAACTCATATACGTCAGAGCAGTCAATATTGAGCATCAACCAAACACTTGAATGATGAAAAAACCGATTTTAAATCATCTGTGCGAAGCTCTTTCGTGGTTTCCGCTAATTTCATGAACCGAGCCGCAAATCTTGAACAGAAAGAATTGTGATTTTGGTCGGTTTCTATTAGTTAATTTTGTTGGATGATGATCGGAAAATTAATAAGCCTTTATCAGCGCTATCAAACCATCGGCCAAGAATATTTTGAACATCTTTTCCTTCACTAATCTTTTTTTTTATTTCCGATGGATTTAAATTAGCATAGGGGGACCCGGGGCTATTAAGACAGTGAGGGTAATTCAGACCCCCTCGATTTCTCAGAAAATAGCAAGACTTTCTGACTATCGTACATATTCGTGGAACCGCTATTCTGAAATATTAATTTGGAGAGCTTAATTTGATTCCTTGTTCTTTGTCAAAAGGAGATACAACATGTTTCGTTTTTTGCCATAATGGAAAAACCGTGAAAAAATCAACAAATAAATAGGAAAAAATAAATAGTAAGTATTTTGAAAAGCTTGAGGCTCCTATTTTATGGAATGATTTTTGTTTGGGTGAAAACAGAGATATTTTCCAGGCGCTCGCCACTTTTGTGCGAAATGAGCGTACGGGGCTATTCGGACCCCCTATTCCGTCAATCACCGTTCAGCGGCTTGAGCAATTCATTTTCTTTTTTGCTTCTTAAGGAGTGTCTCTTATCAATATTTCATAGGTAAACATAACTTCATTGTAAAAAAATTAAAGAAAAATGACGGTCTGAACTGCTGCTACTGCTACTGAGTGGTGCAAATGAACCTTTTATGGCACCAAAATGTAGCCGAGGTTTCAAACTAATCGGTAATTTTTTTCACACGTATCCACCTAAAAAGGCGATTTGCTTAAGTAGGTCCGAATAGCCCCGGGTTCCCCTACACAGACGGACAAAAATATATTGTAAATCATCTGGTTGAAGTTCATACCTGATTGGTCCCCGCTATTTACATGCACCATGCCGCAAGTCTTGAACAGTTTTTGTTCGAAGCTCCTGCTTTTTGACGATGGAAATAAACTGATTTAATTCGTTTACCAGCCCATTTGGCTTCGAATGCAAACTGAACCAAGTACAAAACCTGGGGTCGAATGAGAGTGCGGCATCATTCGTATGTTACATTCATACTGGCTGCACCACACATACGCTCGCTATTTCGTGTAAAGGAGGAAAGTTGAAGGAAAAAGCAAAATCCCGCTCGTTTCCTTTCCTGTCCGCCGAATTCACCATCTCCTGAGAAAGGGCTACTACGGCGAGCCAGTTTGACGGCACTCGGTATGAATATGGTTACTAGCTTGGCCTGGATGGCTCACTATTTCGTATCCTCGAACAAACCGACAAGGTAGGCCTTGAGCTCTGGAAGCATCGATGTTTGGCAGGTAGCACAACGACGGTCAAACGAATGATGAGAAAAATCGACCTACCCTTGTATAGTCACACGAATATGCGCTACTATCGATCTCTCGCTTGTTTTCATATCATGTGCCTTTTCATACGTTTCTGCTACTAATACTAGCGTAACCAAAACGAATACGCGTCTTTGCCCCACCATCCATTTAGTGGTCAGTGTTGCCAAACTGATTTTCAGCTTTTCATCAATAAAATTCCAATAACATTTACAAATAATGTTGCAGATTGGAAAAGAAGGAAAAAACGCTTATAAATCCAAAAATATTCGCGAAATCTATGTATGTGCAAAAGACAAAATCGGATAGATATTGTTTGTTCCATTAGAATTTAATAAACTTCCAACAGTATTTTCGCGGAGAATACTAACTACACAGAGAACAGACGTCCGTCTTCAGAATCCAACTTGTGTAAAAATCCCCAACGGTTTCGAAAGTAATTGGGATATCCAAACCAGGTGCGCTACAGTCGTCATGTTTTTTTGTGGCTGAGTTCGACAGAATTGACAGCGGTTATTCCTCTACCCAGTCAAACTAGTCCGCAACCGGTTCGGACTTCCAGCATGAATTCCAGCTTAAATGCATCAACCGATAGAGTAGGAATCGGTTGTTTTTTTTGGGCAAGATTCCATACTGAATCCATTCAGGATTTCGAACCGGTTCCGGAATGGATTTGACGGATAGTTGGGATAGGTTGGTGTGGCGGCGCTAGTGTTTATCGCATAATAATTCAAATGTTTACACACGTTTTTTAAATATTTTTGTTCGATCATGGATGTCTGTTCTCTGTGCTAACTACATGAGTAGTTAGTTCCTTTTAAAGGCAAATAATAAGTGTTCAATAAAAAACAAGAATGATTTCAATACGTTTCTGAAATTAAAGTAAAGAGCGTAAATTTTTTTTCTCTTCAAGAGAATTGCTCTCTGGATTCCCTAGAAATGGGTGGCATGTTTCTTTTCGCTTGGGTTCTGCCAGTTCAATCGAAGATGGCCTCGAAACAGCAAGCACTCTGCGAGCGTGTTGTACGGTTTTACGAAATGAATGGTCATCGTTGAAAAAAGATTACGGTAGATCACTTTCGAGACGAAAACGTGCCCGTGAGTACACAGTTTACCGGATCCTGGCATCCCTGAGCGTAAAGCGGAACGCCGGTAGCGGCCGTCCGGCGAAGAAAATGATAAAGAAGAAGGAAGCATTGAAAAAGCTGTTCGACAACAAGGACGGAACGAGCTTGCGTGACGCCGGTCGAAAATATCACTGCTCCCATACCTTGATTCACCGAACCCTTAGGATGAAGGACATCATCTGTCGGAAGAAGACTCGGTCCCCTGAGTACACGGATGAGCAGATAGCGATCGTAAAATCGTAGTCCCGGTGGATGACGAAGAACTACCGCGGGACGTCGTTCGTGCTGGACGACGAAAGTTACTTAAAAGTTAGATGACAGCTGCTATTCCAGCGACAAGTCGGTTACACCCCCCGGTGTACAATAAAGGACGAGCACGAAATTATTGCGACACATTCAACAGGGCATAACTTTTTTCAAATTGGGTAAAAATCAACCAAATTTTGCACACTTTCTCATTGATGTGTATTGTTTACATGCTGTCAAACTCGAAGTCGTGTTTTTCGATTCAACGAAAATGGAGGTGAACCAACGCGAGTCGAGAGAACAAATTCTTTCCAAACACCTGGAATTTCCTGACCTGTCGCACCGGCAGTTGGGAAAAATATTGAACATTCACCATTCAACCGTCTCCAGAGTGTTGAAGCGGTTCCAGGAGCGGTTGACGTTGGACCACGGCAAAGGAGCTGGAAGAAAACCGGGACCGGAGAACAAAAAGACGGAGGGAAAGGTGAAGCGGATGATTAAAGCAAATCCCAACGTCTCAAGCCGTGATTTGAGGCAAGGCCGCGATGAGTGGCAACAATCGACGGCTAAAACTCGGACACGGAAGCTCTACGAGAAGATGCTGACAAAATATGGCTGCTGTGTGATGGACGACTAAACGTACATAAAAGCCGATTTTAAGCAAATTCCGGGGTTGGAGTTTTTCACCGGCAAGAGCAAGTTCTATGTGGACGACAAATTTAAGAAGAAGAAAATGTCGAAGTTCGCCTCCAAATATCTCATTTGGCAGGCCACCTGCTCTTGCAGACTGAGGAGTGAGCATTTCGTGACAAAGGGCACAGTAAATGGCGAGATCTACAAATCTGAGTGCCTCGAGAAGCGCCTTTTGCCGTTCCTGCAGCAGCACGACGAAGCTCCGCTATTTTGGCCAGATTTGGCATCATGCCACTATTCTAAAAGTGTCCTGGAGTGGTATGAGGCCAATTCTGTCCATTTTGTTCCAAAGGACATGAATCCGCCAAACTGTCCGGAGCTGCGCCCGGTGGAGCAGTACTGGGCAATGATGAAGCGGGAACTTCGGAAGAGCAAGAAGACAGTCAAAGACGAGAAAAAACTGAGAAACTGGTACCGGATGACACTGTAAAGACTTTGATGGAGGGCATCAAGCGAAAATGCGTTCAATTTTACACTCAAGGCTCCATCGATTAACTTTTCTTTTGAGTTTTGAAGTAAATATATGTATAAAACTACCCTAAAATTTTGGTTTGATTTTAAACATTATAAGAAAATTGGCATGACATTTTCGGTGTCGCAATAATTTCGTGTTCGCCCTTTATAAGCTTAAGCATAAATTTTTAAAAAAAAAAGTTATGCAGTACATCGCCATATCGGACAGAGGGATTTTAAAGCCATGCTTCAAACCGAGCGGTTTGGCAATCAATCAACAAGTGTACCGGGAGGAGTGTCTTCAGGAAATTCTTCTGCCGTTCTTTTAAAAACGGCAGAAGAATTTTGCGGATGAGAAGTACGTCTTCTGGCCGGACAAGACGTCTTCCCATTACGCCAAGAAGACGCTGGAGTATCTTGAGCAGAAAAAGAACCCGCCGTAAGAAAGGAACCCGACTAACTTGCCCCAGTGCCGTCCCATTGAGGATTTTTTCGGCTCCCTCGGTGCCCTAGTGTACAAAAATAATTCACGAGTCAAGGGTATGAAGCAGTTGACCACCAGGATCCGGATTTGTATCCGGAAGATGGACGTCAGTACCGTCCAGCGCTCTTGTGAGAGCATTGCTTAACTGCATGACTGAAAAAATTCTAAATTTTTATTGAACAGTGGTGAGCATAATATTGCGTAGACAATTACACTCTACGGAGCGTGAACACAAAAATAGGTATATTTCCACCCAGTGCTAAATTGTCACCCTCTGACGAGTTACATGGTTATCCTAATTGTCACAATTTATTCTTATGAAAACAAAAGTTAACAGTGTTTCCTTTCCTTTCAGAAATCAACGTGCTGCAGGCAATCAACAACGTCCTAAAGGAACGCCATGAGATCGAGTCGAACTACAAAAATTTAGCCCTAAAATTCCGTGACATGCAAGAAGAGGAAGCCCTCCGACGGGCTAAGGTCCGTTCTGATGTTAGCAAAATCAAAACAGTGGAATCTAACTACCAATCGCAAATGAAACCGTATTTGTAGATGGATTCTACTTCCTTTGCAGTCATAGGAGACGGTTCTCGCTAATCGACTAACCGTTTCCATATCTAAGTACTTATAATTTATTTGATATGTGAACTAACCTTTCTCAGTTCGACGAAGCACGCAAGAAGCAGCTGGAAGAGCTGCAGGCCAAGGGTGAGGCTCTCTGTCGGGAAAAGGCCAAACTTCAGCATCAAATCGAACATGTGACCTGGCACCTGGAGGGATGTCGCCGACGAAGACCATGTCTGGCACGGCTGCCGGAAAACTGTCCCCTCAAGGGGGACGCCCCCAGCTGTTTGCCCCATTCGCCCGAGAAACTGAAAATTATGGTAAAGCTTTCGAGTCCGTCAATTTACAATTTATTTATTTTGATTCGATTCCAGGCAAACATGAAAAGCACGGCAGATCACCTGGTAAGAGGAATCATGGATTTGAGGAAAAAGATCCACATCGTTCAGGACAAGTTGGAACTTGAGGTCGCGGTAAGTTTAGAACGATTTTCACATTTCCACTGTATAAACGATGTCCTTTTTAAATTCCAGCGAAAAAAAGACATGGAAAAGAAGCTAGCCGAACTACGGAAGCAGATCTGTCAGCACAACAAATGCATGCAGCAACAGCATCATCATCATCATCAGCAAAGCCACTCTCGGGAACAGGGTCACCATCACGGGCATCACCATCATCACCACAGTCACCAACAGCAGCAACCTGGAGGAGGTACTGGCGGTGGAGGAGGAGGTGCTGGAACAACTTCACTGCCACCGATTAAAAATTGTCTAACGGCAAAATAACAGCGGGCCATCTCGGAGAGCTTTAAAGGCGCAGGAGGAGGAGGAGGAGGTTGGCGACCTTCACGTGGACAGACCAGCCAGTGTCCCCACGGAAAATTCGTCAAACTTCCGAGACCGTGTTCCAACATTGAAGCACCGTAGCTCGATTATAGTTAAGTTTTGTCATGACGCATAGATGCCTGTTTTCGCATATGTAGTTGAAAATTCTCGCTTTTCCTAGTTTATCGGTTGTTGCGCTTTGCATCAAATGCAAATAGTTTAAATGGTTGAAAAAATAAGAATATATTTGAATGATTGTTTGAGTTATTTTAAGCTAGATCATCGTTAAGTATATATTAATTGAAACGATAATATATAGGCAGACATCTAGCTTTAAACTTACCTGTCGATGATCAGGGCACAGTGATCAGAATCCAGACTTTAGAATGACTGTTCTAAAGATTTTGAGGTTTCGAAGTAATCATTTTGAGACGACTAACCTAAAATTAAAAATTAAAATTAATTTCGAAACAAAATTAGATATCCTAATTTGCTATCACTATATTCAGAACTACGTAGAAAGTCAGAGAAGTCTTGAAAAATGTACAAAAACTTTGTTAGATGTCATATTTGCAATCTTCATTTTACAGTTACTTTAATGTTGTATTGCTATAAGCATATCTTGACGACGTCGAAGCTCTAGAACAAGGGGCCACATTATGCAACCAAGTCGAAGCGACTTTTCAAACAAGCATTCATACAAACAACCTGCATGTTCTCCAGTACTTTAGTCAGAAATACCATTCTAAATTCTGAACTCGGACCATTGCCCAGCAATTTTATGTCTACTTCTGTTTTTTTTTTTCATCTTAGCAAGCTATGCTTGATACAGTGTTACCATTTTGTATTTAGATTAATTGTTTCTGATAGTTATACTTAAACACTATATAATCAATTTATTTTTTCTGGCCACATCAATTCACCTGTAATTTACTAAAATAAAATAAAAACGCTTGCGCTATAATACCAAAAAACTTTCCCCTTTCGAGAATACATATCCCTCAACCGAAAGCCTGCAGCCTTATTCTGCATTACGACGGATCACATTTTCGAACGAATATGATTCGATCGAAGTAGGCTCCCGTTTGATTTTGCTATCGTTATTAAGAATGCAAATCACATTCGTTCGAAAAAGCGATCCGTCATAATGCAGAATAAGGTTGCTGATGTCTTCTGGAGACACTCGATACTAACGATATTTTTTACTAACGTTTAGCGAGAATGACTACACTAGATGGATACACGTACCTTCCTCTTAACACTGCTCACAAAGGTCTTGTACACCGTTTGGGCCAACTAGTTTTTGTGTGGAAATGCATTTTTTCCTCAATTTTCGCATCCAATTTCACTTCCGGAGAGTCTGCTTCACGATGACCCAGTTTTTCTCAATTGGTTGCAATTCCAGTGCATTCGGAGGATTTGACACGATATTGACCTTCTTAGCCTGGTACCACCTACCGACATATCTTTCGAGTAATGTGTAAGTAGAAGTTCACCCACTACTTGTTTGAGTTCTTGTTTGCCTGACTTTCGGATTTCCGCACAAATGCAAAAGGGAAAACAAAAATATATAAATTTACTAACATTCATTCTCCGCATCCACTCTCCCTTCACTGCACTGCACGCTGGAACTCGATCTGCTGCTGCTGGCGATGAGCGGTATCTTTAGACCAAGCTGTACAATGGCCGCGCTCTCCTTCGGTTGTATCTTCTTTGGCTGCTACGGCAGCGGTCCTTCGCGATTAGCTAGGGAGGTCAGCTTTGCTCTTTTGTTAGAACCTCCCTAGCGACGTTAGCGACGAATCGCTGGATCGTCTACTCACAGTAAACGATGCCGGATATCACCGAAGTGCACTTCCTAGGGGAACCTTTGTTCGCTCCGCTTCGTTCTCCTTTCAATTAGATATAGAGCAGAGCTTGGCTCGTTCTACTTATCCTCTATAGCGAGATCGATCGATGTCGCGGTTTCTTTTTGTTTAGCCACAGGAGCGAAAGCATTCCTTTACACTTATGTTACCTCTATTGGCAACTAATGCCCGAACTACGGGTTGGCATCCTTGACGGTTTTAGCTTGTCACACGCGCGCTTTGAAATCTTTTCCAAATGGCGGGAAACTGTCCCGAAAAAAAAACTTATTTACGGACATCTGTTGATCGTCGTGGTTCGTCACTTTTTTCCTGATGGTCGCCTTCCAGCTCATCAATATGGTATTTATTTACAACAAAAATTACGACACCTATCTGGACTAATGGCAACGTTTATGAACTAATATTTAAACAAAATTTACATAAAAAACATGAACGAGAATAATGAACAGCGGTGGCTTATCTTGCAATAACAAATATACGCTTCCGAGAGTTATGAATAATAGGTATTTTCCACCCAGTGCTAAATTGGGATACAAATTAAACGAGGTCAAATCTGGCCAGAAAAGCGTAATTATAAAGATCCGGCTAAAAAAGCGTACTCGGAAACATCGAGCTCAGGGAGCTGCCGGAAATCTGCTTTCACATAAGTTGTCGCTTTTTGGGCTTTGTGTGCATGTAGTACTTCATGTTTTTTGCATCTTGTTCCAAAGTTTTGCATAAATGCAGTTTATTCGCCACCTCTCTCACTGAACTATTAGAATTCCTCTTGAAAGCTTCGACTACCCGGTTGTGATCCTTCACATTAAGGTTGCACAGAGAATGCGCAAAATTCGCAAACGAAAAAAGCAGTTTTTTTCCACACCGTATGTCAGATCTTCATAAAAATCAATCAGCAGTACTGTAACAACATTCTACATACGCTGATTGATTTTTATGAAGATCTGACATACGGTGTGGAAAAAAACTGCTTTTTTCGTTTGCGAATTTTGTGCATTCTCTGTGCAACCTTAAATAGATTTGTTTTGGCCGCTTTTTGCTCGCACGACCTTTGCGCTGCTTCTAGACAACATTTGGAGGCGCATTAGGGACGCCCCCTCCACAACAATTCCTTCTGTGGTTTAAGGTTCAGTTTGTTCACTGCTGCCGTATGATGTTCTTTGGCGGACATGAATTCATCCAGGAGAGAAACCTCACGCATTTATTCAAACGTTGCGCTATTCAAATTAGCAGGTCGGATTCAGTTTTTTGCCCACGATTGATCGATGAATCATGATCAGTAATCGGTTCTTTGGTTTCAGCGGGTTTTCTTCTGAACCCACTCTCCCTTCTATCCATTTTCCAACCCCTGATCCAGGCACGATAACTTATGCGACTTTGTGACTCTTCCACTATCGTCGAATCCAACAGCTGTTGTTTCTCATTGGGGAGTTCTGATGGAGCTCCAGTTTGTCGTTCTTGAAGTCAATTCATGGCGTTGGTCGCGGTTCTTTGAGGATAAATTGCTAAGTGCGACACATTTTGAACATGCATACGCTCGGTTGTTTATTGAATCCGTAACACCCGCACAGAAGAAATGCCACCACGAATAACACGCATAGCTTTGCACGAAATTGTTCGCCGCATCAGGACTGTTCCAATCAACACTACTCGACTCGACATTGGGGTTAGACTTCGGTGTTGGTGGACGAGTCTTTGGCATCGTAAAGATCATATAGGCTAGAAATATATTGGGATAGGCAATCATTTCATTATACGTACTTTTCAGTTGGTCTGAGTTGCCGGATTTTCAGGTGCGTTTACAAATGGGTAAAACTCACATAGGATGGTTCCAGTTCCGAAGTACCTGGATTTTGATCGTCAAGATATCATTTGAGTTTTGCGCTAATCTAGTTCAAATTTTACGTGCCTAGTCAGAGATGCCACATAAAAATCTGAGCTTCGCTAAAAAATCTCTGTTGTCTGATGCCTAGAACTGAAAAATATGCAAAAAATAGAGAAAGTAATTGTGAAATGTCGAAATATTGACCTTAAACTTTACAAGTCTGTAAAATTTTCATAAAAAATGGCAAATTGTCTCCGTGAAAGACACTGCTGCAACAAAGAAACACATTTAAAACAGTCGAATAAATTCATATATAACGTATCTAAACAATTTAACTTTTTTTTATCAGAAAATTGTGACAGATGAAACAACGTGAACATCTTCTAGCCAAAGCCTACTTTCTGTAGTAACATTTCAAATTCTGATAGTAGAAAAGTACGGTCGTACTGAACATAGAACAGTTTTTAACCAAATGTCACAAATCCCCTTCCTTACCAACTGGGAGGGAGAAACAGACACTACGCACGAAGTGTAAATAATAGCACTTGTCAAGAAGCAAGAAAACTTTCGACAGCCAAAATCAATCAAGGTGGGCGACGCATAAATGAGCAAATTTCATTTTGCGTGTCATTGATACAAGCGTGTTACCGGCACATGACTTCAATCGTGTGATGGAAAGGATCTTGGGACAGTATAAAATCAGTGAAAGTTTTTTTCCCGGGTGCATTACATTGATTTGAAGATAAAGTCAGACGACAGTTTGCTTCCAGTACTCAAGTGAAATGGGACAAATTTCGGAACGATGTGTCTAATCTTATACTTTTAAAATAGGATTTTTGTGCCGTTCTTCTCCTTCATTCTACCACGGTTTCCTAAAAAATTGCTTAAACTGAATATTAAAAACCGATACAACATTAAATTCAATCTGAAAAATAGAATTTAATTTTATAAAAATTTAACTAACAGAATCCTTGAATAAGGAAACTCGCCGGTAGAGGCATGTTTATCTGATTTGTGAAATGTTGACCAATGCATAGGTATTTGATAGGTAGATATATATAGGTACGGCTGCAGCCTTGGAACGTAAATATCCATATAATGAAATAAACGAAAAAACGTTTGATATAACATGTTTTCGTTTTTATATTTCTCCTTTATTTACTACTGAAAAATATTGCCATCCTAAATAAAGTACAGAAAACTGTTTCCACCTTTCTTTTTACATCATCAAACAATTTTAACCGTCGAACTGTCAAATTTAGCCAAGGTTATTTTGCAAATAACTTTCGAAGTGTAAGATTTTAACTAATAGATAGAAATGGAATTTTTTCATGATTCTGATCATCAGATTAAGCTGCATGAGCACCCGAACATTAAAAATATTATGTCGATGTCAAACTTCACGTCGAAGTAACTTGCCAATTTTTTCGAAACTTTGTTTATATTTATTAGCATGCATCTAAGCCGTTGATGATTTTCATTTTCGCAGTATACTCTCAAAAGAAACTTTAAACTGGAGAACCATCAAATCTGACTAGCAAGGTGTCACTCATTCTAAAATTGTTAAATCAGTCACAAATTTTTAAAACTTTCTTCGCACGATTTACACCATTATTACTTGTCTTTACTATAGATATGAAAATAGCTTTTATGACATGTTTTAAATAGAAAGATGATATAAATTATTTTAAACCAAAAAGTATTTTTGAATTACCAAAAAACGTGCACGTCACAGCATATTTTTTGATTCCATATTCCCATTTCTTGGAGTAGAGAACATTTACAGCGTCGTCACATTTCCATAACTGGTTTTATAACAAGCATAAAATATATTTTAGGCGTAGTTCATTGAGCTTAAAATGTAAATATTATTTGAAATTTTTATATAAAATTAGCGTTTATTTTACATTATAGCAAGATCGCAATATTGTCTTAAAACGATGCTCGAAACTTTTGAACGCATCTAAATTCTTATTCATCATTGAATACATAGAAATACAATTTATTTGATTGTGGCAGCACGGATTACCGAAAAATCTATCTGGCTAATTTCAAAATGGCATTAAAATCACAAAAAAAACTTTAATAATATTTACTGCTACACCCAATCTAGACAAAAAATCAAGGAAATTCATCGTTCGGAAACATTTTCAAGCAAGCATATGATAACAATACTCTCATTTCCTCGATGAACACTTTTTTGTGGCTCGGAGTGACAGTTTCGTTCTGGCTGGCTATGACATTCACATTTATTGAGTCTGTTTCTCCCTCCCAGCTTACCAATATACCTACATAGCAGCTGATTCAGAAAATTATGAGCGATTTTGGTCAAACTATTGTAGAAGCACCCGTTTCACCACTCACGTGTTGTTTGAATTATTTTTCGCGCGATTGTAAAAAGCCATCCATACACGTGCTGGCGAGAATTCAAAATGCAAAGCAAAAAGACCGAAAACGTCGTTTGTTTGAGAAGCAGTGAGCTGTGAGAGCAAGAGAATACTATCGAAAGAGAGAACGCACTTAGCGAAAAAGTGACAGCTTTTTTAGTACAGCAATAAGGGCTTACTTCGTTCACTTCGAGTGGTGAGTTTCGCCAGTTTTGACAGCTTATTTTAATTAGAACGACGAACAATAATATTCAATTTACGAGTCGTTCAGATAAGGACAGTCATAACAGAGACCGGGGATTTTTTTTTCCAGCGTAGCTCCTACGCGATCTTCTCTCGAATATGCTGTAATTAGTCATCTAGTTTAGAAATAAAATGCATCCACTCTGGTTGCTGCTAGATTGTGATTAATCGTGTTTAAAAAGTAGTTGTACGAAGAAGTGGAACATTCTTAATAGATATTTGTTCAACCACAGTAATCTAAACAATAACCAAATTTGTCCAGTCTCCGTAAAACTTATAAGTAGAAATGTCTAAGCTTTACCTACTACCGATATCAGTGTTTGTACTGTTCAATTTTACCTTCATCGGAACGTGAGTATCATTGAGTAATCAGCGAACATTTTTTGCGGCATTGCGTGAATCATCATCGCTGTAGCGCATCGTTTAATGGCTTTCTAATAAGCATTCTCGATTTACGGGTGCCTTTCAACATTTTTTTCCATTCGAAGATACATTGCTGCAGTTCTCCAAGGTCACGTTGTGCCCACCGTGCCGTACATAAGCGATGCGGCTACCTATTCCCCCGAAAGTTGCGTCTTTGGACAGCTGATCAGCTTGGGGTGTGTTTTGCGTTAGTATCTATAGATGCCTAGCTTGAATCGGATATAATGCTATTTTCTTCGGTTTTCCAGTCGGCATCACAATCTACGTACGGTTTAGGCAAATTCAGGAGATTTCTCTGCGACATGCCGATGTGCAACGGGCCCTCGAACGGATGAATGGCCGAGCCTTCTGGGTTGGTATGGGCTCTTGCTTGGGTATCAGTATTGTGGGTAACTTCCAGGAGACAAACGTACGCATCGTGCATTATGTGGGGGCTTTCCTGGCGTTTGGACTTGGTACACTCTACTACTGGATGCAGGTAATTGATGAGTTTTGATCTGGTTTGTTTTTCTTCATATTGCTCCGGCGCATTTGAAGAGCTGCAAATAAGCACTCTATAGAACCATTTTTGTTACATAAAACGTAATTACAATCTCTTACCGATCACGTTTCTAGCCACCAAATAATTTTTGAATATTTTCGAAATAAGAACTTGTTTGTAGCGGAACTCAAACTGTGTCAAAAATTTTCATTCTTGCACCGGGACACCGCCTACTGTATCTGTAAAAAATCAGTTTTGATGGTAAAATGGGCATCAGGGGTGTACCGGGTGCGTTATTGATTTGATCGATTTCTAGAATCGATGAAACATGCAAATAGTAAAATCTTCAATCCAGGTTTATGGGAAGCTTCTTTTCTACATATTTCGTTATAGTTATCTGCAATTCTAGTATCTACATTATTTTTTATCTATTTTCAATTTTGATTTAGTCAGTTTACAGCTCTGAATAAATTTAGAAATCCCTGTACGATATATTTCTGTGAATTAGAAGATTTGGACTTATGGTACATATTGCGTGCAATGAAAATGATCAATTGCTGAGATAAACGGATTAAAAAATGAATCCAAAAAGTCATGATAAAATTTGTCATTCTCGCCTATTTGCAACCAATTACTTCACGGACTTATTACTGCACTCTAAAAATACCATTTCCTTTCCAGGCCTACATTTCCTACCACCTGCAGCCCTACATCGGTTCGATGATGAAAGCCCACATCCGGCTTGCAATCGCATCAATTTGCACCATATTCTTCATCATTGTCGCCGTAACGGGCATCATCTCGCACATTCTGTTCAACGGTACCGACCCACGGAAGTGGTACCCGTCGGACGGAGGCTGGGAGTACCACGTGGCAAGTTCCATTTCCGAGTGGATTGTCGCAACGGCCTTCTGCTTCTACATCCTAACATTCACCGACGAGTTTCGGGTAATGCAGTTGGATCATCCACCGGTAAGTTGCTTCCGTCCATGAATCCAAAATCATCTCAGTGAACGTATTTTTTCCTGCAGCTAATCTTCCTCGAGGTTGAAGAATCGCAATACTACGAACCAGTAATTAACGAACCGGTCAGTTCCGATTCGTGATGCGTTTCGTCCGAATCATCACCACCCGCAGCCAACGACCGATCGAAGCGTACCACGCCTTCTGTCCGGAAACCGATCGAAGAGTCCATCCCACGTATCACGTCCAAGCAGCGCTCGCTAAGCCTGAACGATCTTGATCTTCTGAAGCAAAACATTGACCGGGAGCGGCGGCAGCATCGCTGTGCTCATCACAACTTTCGGACTAATTCCAACGTGGAACGGATCTGTGATGGGTTTAACTGTATCATCAATATCAAGCATTCATTTAATAGTCAAATCGGGACCATCGACAGTGCAGGGTTGTTTGAGCTTCCGACTGGATTGGGTGATTCTGGGTTTGATCTCTGCTCCTCGGAGTTGCAGTTGTTTGAGTTGTTTCGGGAAAAGCTTGACCCGCGGAAGATTGCTTCGCTCTCGATGTCGCTGATGCTGGTTGCCATTCTGGAAGCGCTTCACACGCTGACCGTCTTCTTTAGTGATAATTTTAACCGGCACACTAGCTATTTGTAAGCTACGCGCCTCGTCATATCATGTTTATTTTTTCATGGAGACATTTTGTTTAATAGTACCTACATTTTAGGATTGACTGGGTTTGTCTTAGAATATTGTAAGTTTAAGATTACAGGCTGTAATAAAGTCATTATATTCTAGGTTGTTTTGTTTTTTTTTTCTATAGAGAACAATCAGCTGAGTGAATTGGGAGTGAATAAAATATTCACCACCATAGCCGAGAGAGAGAGAGAAAGTGGTGAGTTGGAATTGGCCGAACGCCAATCAAAACAAAACAAACAATAACTGCGCGGATGCGCGAGAGGACCACGCGAATGTGCTGCGCATGATGATAAAAAATACAAATTGAACAAATTCCACTACATTCGAGAGGCTCTGATTTCATCATCAGATTGTGTTCGTGTACGAAGAACGGCGGACGTGATTGTTTTCATTTAGTGCTAAATCGCTTAATTCGAGTTAATTTTTGTGCAAAAAGGTTGAAGGTGGTTCTCGGAGGATACGTTTCGGTCGCTAATCAGAAGTTTAAAGTGAAAACACCGTTTGAGACGTTCTATAGTCTCGGGAAGGTAAGTTTACAAATGAACGAAGATTAGGATCATATTCATCATAGCGAGGCACTTATTTGGCAGTAGAAATTCCAACCAAAACTGGTTTTCGACGAGGAATGACGCAATTCAATTGTTCGTCGATCTAGTACTATTCCTGTCGGCAGTCCAATGACCGGTAGGAATAATTGAGCATAAGTTGATTCTCACCTGAATCATACAGGATTATGTAATCGCTTGGATGACATTTTAGCACCGCATGTACTTTTTTCAAAACAAGGTTTTCTGAACATTATCGCCTTCATGCTGTTATCTTTCTCTGGTTTGTGGTGAGATTCGACCACAGCAAGAACCCAGATATGAACAAACTCTAGAAAATGAGTTTCCGATAGATTCGAAGTACCCCAATTTGTAAATCAAAATGTTTAAAAAACTAGAGACGGCCCCTATGTTTGAGTAAGCCGGGCAAACGAGTGGATCACAGGTTCGCTTGCTTCCGACGGCGGGTCGGCGACCACCTCGCCGGGCGGATCCTCAGCGGCTTTGCGCCGCTTCGGTTCCTATAGGCCTCGGTTACGCGGTTAAGCCGCATCGAAATGGTATCCCTTAAACAGAGGTTCCCGAAGGGTATCGGATAGTTACCGGAACCCAGTAAAGTTCAACCGAAAATGAGCCGGAATTCTTATTGGTTTTAATTAGTATTACGGCTGTGATACTACCGATTTTAACTAGAATCGGTTTTGTCACTAAAGCCGGAATTGACTAACCCACTGAGACGTCCAAAAAATTGTTTCAAAATCGTTCAACACGGGTCCAACGATGGACGTTCGTCGAACGGTTATTTGGACGTTGTCCAAATTGGTCCAACGAACGTCCTTCATTGGACGATTTTGAAACCAACCGTTCTTAGAGGGAATCCATGTGCAGTTGTGTTAGTGCGAGATTGAGGTTAAATCGGGTGGAATTTTTGCCAAATGAGATTAAATCAGATGGCCAATTGAAAACAACGCGTTTTATGTATGTTGTCTACACGCCACCGAAAAACTACCTATAATTCTGTACTTTTGACTCAATCTCGTGGTATCGTGCAGGAAGGTAAAATTAGGTAAACCGTGTTGATGGTAGTTTCCATTTAACTACGGCAAAAATAACTCAACCTTGAGTTTAATTTACTTAAATTTAAGTTGAATTTACCTAATTTTGAGTATACCCCAAACAACTCAAAAGTACCTTCCTTCACTGAAGACCTCGACTGAGTCGAATCTCTCGTTTTATTTTTGACAACACTAATAAGTGCGAAAGCGACGCACAGCTCAAAAGTACCTAAATTTAAGTTAAAAGAACTTATTCTGTCGGTTATTTCTTGAGCGTTTTTTCAAAACGTCATATCTGCAATGAGTTACTCTCTTTGTTTACTTTCTCTTTCGATTTTTATGGCGTCACTATAACACTTTTCACTTATTTTACAGTACAGATCGGAAGACGGTGGTTTTAACTAGCATATTATGCAAAGAGCTGAGGGATAAATGTTAAAATGACCGAATTATTAACAGAAGAGAAAGTAAACAAAGAGAGTAACTCATTGCAGATATGACGTTTTGAAAAAAACGCTCAAGCAAACTTATTGAAAAGGTTCTATGTGCAAATGAGAGCCTCTGTTTACTTTCTCTTCCGCTAATAACTCGGTGGCATTTGCGTTTGCTGCTTAACTCTTTGCATAATATGCTAGTCAAAACCATGCTCTTGCAATATGTACTGGATCATTATTGGAAAGATTAATGGTAATGCCGTGAGAATCGGAAGAGAAAGTAAACAAAGAGAGGCTCTCTTTTGCACATAGGTCCATTTCAAAAAGTACGCGAGAATTGTGTTCAGGGATACCAGGTATCTCTTTCAAATGTCTTCACATTTTACAGAAAATCTTGAGCGTTTTTTCAAAACGTCATATCTGCAATGAGTTACTCTCTTTGTTTACTTTCTCTTCTGTTAATAATTCGGTCACTTTAACATTTATCCCTCAGCTCTTTGCATAATATGCTAGTTAAAACCACCGTCTTCCGATCTGTACTGTAAAATAAGTGAAAAGTGTTATGGTGACGCCGTAAAAATCGAAAGAGAAAGTAAACAAAGAGAGTAACTCATTGCAGATATGACGTTTTGAAAAAACGCTCAAGAAATATCTTCATTCCCACTGAGACGTCCAAAAATTTGTTTCAAAATCGTTCAACACGGGTCCAACGATGGACGTTCGTTGAACGGTTATTTGGACGTTGTCCAAATTGGTCCAACGAACGTCCGTCATTGGACGATTTTGAAACCAACCGTTTTTAGAGGGTTATGTTTTCAACGACCAGGATTCTGAATCGGTTATTGATTTTGAGCCAGAATTCTGCCAGAAGTCAGCCAGACATCCGAAAAAAAATTGCCTTTAAAATGAAAAACTCGCCCACTGAGACGTCCAAAAAATTGTTTCAAAATCGTTCAACACAAGTCCAACGATGGACGTTCGTTGAACGGTTATTTAAACGTTGTCCAAATTGGTCCAACGAACGTCCTTCATTGGACGATTTTGAAACCAACCGTTCTTAGAGGGCGTCTTTACAACAATTCAAATGTCTTCAAAATGGAGACAAATCTTCAAATCTGGCATCTCTGATTGTGTTGGTGTCCTAAACGTCAAATAAGTCAATACGAATTAGAACCAGCCAGCATCCCGGCTGTGCTTAACAGAAGTTTCCCAAAACTTAATCTGGGAAATAAAAATTTCCTGGCAACGCTCCAGCACCCCTCTAAGAACAATTGGTTTCAAAATCGTCCAATGAAGGACGTTCGTTGGACCAATTTGGACAACGTACAAATCTCGACAAACATATGATTACGGCCTAAAAGCCAACTGTCAAAAGCCATTTTGAATGGAAATTCCGCACAAACCGTTACACGCCAATCACAGATGTTGGTAGTAAACGAAAGAGAAAAGTTTTCTCTTTCATAAACTGTTGTGAACTGTGTTCAACTGGTAACGGTTTGTCTGGAATTTCCATTCAAAGTGGATTTTGACAGTTGGCTTTTAGGCCGTAATCATATGTTTGTCGAGAAATAATCGTTCAACAAACGTCCATCGTTGGATCCGTGTTGAACGATTTTGAAACAAGTTTTTGGACGTCTCACTGGGACCCCATTGAACGCGTTGAACTCAAACGATTTCGCCACCTGGAAGCAATTTTGACGCTACCCGGTCAAACCATTCGGAATTTGATTCGAAATCCTGAATGGAGTCTGTATGGATTCCAACTCAAATGCAACAACCGATTCTGAAACGCGATTGATTTGGAATCCGTTGTTGCATTTGAGTTAGAATCCATACTGACTCCATTCAGAAATCTAAACCGGTTCCGGAATGAGTTTAACTGGGCGCCAGCTCTGTCCAAGGCGGATACAGGTGTGCACATTTTTTGATGAAGCCGAAAAAACAAATGACGTAGTGGGCCTTTCGGTTGCCATAAGTTTTGTTTCAGTTCGGCTATAGGTCATTATTTGGTTTTTTCGAGGTAAAAAATGTCCTTAAGTGTTCTAATAGGTAGATCGGAGGTGAAGCCCGGCCTTTTCTCACTTTTCATCGAGCGCCAAAGAATCAGGATGTTCGTTCGGATGTTTACTTCAAGGGCCCCGGCCGCCATGCTTATTTTACAAATATAAAACTAATATACTCAAAAGTGTCAAATGTTCCCACCTTTCTCTCCATCTTGAACTAGACCTAAACGGAATTGCTGCTCATTTCCGGCTGTACTTTACGCTTGGATGAAAATTGGGCACCTGGAAGAAATCCTTCATGGATTCCGGAAGCTGTCAAAATTATCAAAATGGCGCTGCTAGAATTCAGCTATTCTCCTGCCACCCCTAGAAACGGTTTATTTCAAAATCGTTTAATAAAGGATGTTCGTTGGACCAACTTTGGATGACGTTCAAACAACCGTTCAACAGATGTCCATTATTGGACCCGTGTTGGTCGGTTTTGAAGCAATTTTTAGAGCCTCTAAGAGTGCAGTTATGGAAGATAGATTCGCCCAACCGGTTCTTTTTTTGTTTATCTTTGATTCTCGCCATATTTGCATTTTTAATATCAAATTTCCAAGAAGATTTTGTTTTAAACACAGTAAGTAATATGGATTTCATGTTTCAAATTACTAAACACATGTTTTTCTTATACATTTACATAAAATTTAAAACAAAATTTGAAAAAAAATACAAGCAAACCTGAAACGGTACGAAATTGGTCCTGCCGGTGCGTGCCTGGCAGAAATCCGGCAGGCAAACCGTTTATAACTTCTAGGCGAAAAATTCTGCCTGAAACTAGAAAAACTCTAGAAAGAGAACTGCGGAGACTCCACACTGGATCGATTGGATTCGCGTTTAGCTGTCAAAAAAACGAATACAGCCGAATATTGCCTATCCTTATAACACAGAGAACAGACGTCCATCTTCATCATTCAACTTGTGTAAAAATCTCTAACGGTATCGAACTAGGGGCAGATCACTTGTGATGCATTTTTAAAAATCAGCAAAATTAAATGCATTTATTTCCATCAAAATAGAAATTCATAATGTATTTTGCGTTGCGTGCAATGTTGTTTGCGTTGCGTGTAAGACGTCAAAACCTTACATTTAACAAAACGTCGAACAAAGTGGATCAGCGTAGGACGTTTGTTAAACAAACTTTTCTGCGAGGGAGTGCAAAGCTGATGCAAAAATGGAAATTAAATGCATTTTTTCTAATTTGATGCAAATTTGTTATACATTCTTAGAGTTATCTGCCCCTAGGTATCGAAGGTAGTTGGGATATCCAAACCAGGTGCGCTACTGTCGTCATGTTTTTTTGTGGCTGAGTTCGACTGAATTGACAGCGGTTATTCCTCAACCCAGTCAAACTAGTCCGGAACCGGTTCCATTCAGGATTTCGAACCGGTTCCGGAATGGATTTGACGGATAGTTGAGATAGGTTGGTGTGGCGGCGCTAGTGTTTATCGTATATTAATTCAAATGTTTATACACGTTTTTTAAATATTTTTGTTCGATCATATATGTCTGTTCTCTGTGCTTTCATCAAAAGCGGGACTAACAAGAGTTGAAAATTCGGCCTTAAAATAAATACATAATATTTCCTACTTTAAAATTAAGTTGAAATTTATTCTTCTGTTGTCAAATTCCTCCACAAAATATTACTTCAATCCCAGAGTTCTATTTTTACCATTTTTTTGTTAACCCTTTTTGTTAACGACCTATTGAGTTAATTTGTCAACAGTTTTTTCGGCATTTAATTAGCAAGGGACTGGAAGGTGAAGTATATTTTTCAATATTTAGAGCCATAGTACTCAAGGGAGAGCAAGGTGTTGAAAGGAGAAAGTTTAGAAAAGCGTGGAAGGATCATATATGCAAGCTTAGAGCTCACCGGCGACTTAACCCTTTGTCTGCTGCCGTAGTGGTCAGGGTCTTTTGGCATTAGAAATGCGAATCACCTGAGTCTACGGCATGTCCGAACAAGCGTAAAGTAACTTGTTACTTCATGCTGTCGGAACCGACAAAAAGTTAAGTCACGGTAAACTTCCACACTAAGCATTTGCGACGTTGAAACTCATTGAATGAGCCAGTTTTGTTTGTTCCCTCACCAATTGCCTGCCTGAGTGATTTTATTTTATCGACTATTGTGACTGTCTCAGCGTGTGTGACAATATGGTCACATGTGTTGCTGATTTGCATTTAACTTTTTGTCGGTTCCGACAGCATGAAGTAACAAGTTACTTTACGCTTGTTCGGACATGCCGTAGACTCAGGTGATTCGCATTTCTAATGCCAAAATACCCTGACCACTACGGCAGCAGACAAAGGGTTAAGTCGCCGGTGAGCTCTAAGCTTGCATATATGATCCTTCCACGCTTTTCTAAACTTTCTCCTTTCAACACCTTGCTCTCCCTTGAGTACTATGGCTCTAAATATTGAAAAATATACTTCACCTTCCAGTCCCTTGCTAATTAAATGCCGAAAAAACTGTTGTCAATCCCAGAGCTTCCCAAAAAGGGTTGCAAATTGTCACTCTAGCTGTAGGCCAAGCTCGACAGTTCTCTGCGGGCCACTATTCACATTATAATGAATTTGCAGTACTTGGCTCATAGTAGACAGAGAGAAAGACAGTAACGAGCTCAACAACACTGACAAAACATTAAGGTTATCTTGCTGACGGGATCGTCTAAGGTTTTGACAAATTACAACAAAATGGGGACATTCCACAGTGAAAACCATCCGCAAATGGAATGGAATGAGGGACCATTTTCAGGCCGGTCTATTGTTGTGCCGGTACTTGAAGCACAAAACTTGCAGGGAGATATTTTCGTGAACATTTGCCATTATTGTTGCCGGTGGTGTTTCACATGCTATCGTTGTTCGGTAACTGTCGTTGACGAGAAAATGAAATTGCGACCTACATTGTAAAAAGGAAAGTTGTTTGGTTATCCTGTGAGGTTTTAGTGATGTCCATCGTTTTCGGTGTTTCACATAATTCATTGGGCTTAATGTGTGATCAGTCAACCAATTGTCCATGTGATGCATCAATAAAATCCTTTAGCTAAAGTCTAGACAAGAAGTAGATCACTTGAAATGATTCAAATTTTCGCTAGTTTAAATACATCAAATTAATTTCGGTTTCTTAGAAGTGAGCAGGACTGGCGGATAATGTGGGTAGTATAGGTAGTTATCTCGAAACTTTAAACTAATTAATTTGAAATCTGCCACACCTGTGTCTCGGGTACATTTACACAAATACACCACAAGCGAATTTATGTGAATGTAATGTAAGCGTATGTATTGCGAAAATGCGACAAATCCCCAGTAATAAACTACTCACTTTATGCTTGTCTCACTACCCACTCGAGCTAAAAGTGTAACGCCGGCCCCGCTAGTGAAGACAGGTGAACCGTATTCGCTTTCGGTCTAAGAAAATTTGAGACGACACCCCAGCATAAAAAAGCCAAGACGTAGTCACTTCTAAAATAGTCAATATCACTCATTTATTATTCAAAAGGTCCCGTATCAAACTTGCACAGGCACGAACGAATCATTACTATTTTGAGTCAGTAAAATATGGTGAATTGTGTGCCTGATACCAGCCGAAACGATTGGGAGCCATCTTCATCAGCCATAGTGAGGTGTCTTTCCCCTCTGTAACGGAAGAGCATCATCCCATGATAGTAATGCGAAGTAGGCCCACCCAAGGAGAACGGAGCTACAGACGGTCCTCGCCTACGGATATTTTCCCTTTTAAAACCCCTTTGGCGGGAAGCGTCAAGAGAGAGAAAGACAAGGTTAACGGTTCATACCCAAAATACCAACATTTTTCGTCTCCCATCGACACCATCAGCACCCTCTCTTTGCAACGTTCCGGGACGTGTGATGGAAGTGGCGTACGGTTCGTCATTGTTGTTGTTCTCCCTCGATCCGGGTACAGCGGAGGAGAAGAACACGGACATTTTTCCGGCAAAGCATGTACCATTGTACCATTTGCGGCTTATTTGTATTCATAAATGTTGACTACCATCATCGATCCACAGGTTCGTCCTTTGTCAATCCTCGCCAGCCAGCAGCAGCGGCCGTGGTGGATGTGTGGGTTGAGTGGTCCTTCGACGAAATGGTACTTTGCATTGCCGTCCAGCAGCATTCCGATGTGAATGGATGAATCCTAACGCCACCAAGTTTATTGGTATTTCCTGTGCCTGGTATCCGCCGCATCGTTACCGAGTGATGGGAGCTGTGAAAGCTTTTATGGCGAGGAATTTACGTGTTCAATACTCATCATTCGTACAATGCCGGTATTATATTTGCCAGTAGCACAGCTGATGATGGGACAAGATTCGATTCGATTTCTTTTTTTTTTTGGTCTTGAGAGCAGCAACCCCAGGTTTTGTCATACACGAACTATAGAAATGCCTCAAATGAAAGGAAATAGTCCCAGTTATTAGACTTATTATGTAGTTTGTTATTAGGCTTACTCAAAGTTTAGAAATGTTATTATTAACTTACCCCTATTGCAAATATCAATGCCAACTTGGATTTTTATCCGCATATTATGCTACCTTAACAATGTATCATCCGTCTCCATTTGTACAATCAAATGATTTATTCAATTATTACCTATTCCAACACGTTCAACTTATGTTCCGGATCACAAAAACTACTATCCCCTTTCGGAGAGAACCTTAATGTAAGCATGATTTATTTTTCTACCTCCATCAGCTATACAACGTTGTATATTACAGGTGTACATACGTACATATTCATTAGGGGGAAATTTTCCAACCCGGTCCGAATGTAAGTGATTTAGTAGAACTTTGCCACGTTTTCTCTCGTTCGATCATCCTCCTGCGAGCTCGTTATTATGCACGTGAGCTCTCGAACTGGAAAACGGATGTTAAGTGCAAGCTTTTTGAGGAAATTTGAGCAATGGGGATGTTCATGTTTTCCGGTTTATTTCCGAAATAATTTTATTAGCAAACCCGCCCGGTCAAACCATTCGGAATTTGATTCGGAATCCTGAGTGGAGTCATAATGGATTCCAAATCAAATTGAACAACCGATTCTGAGTCAGAATCGGTTGTTGCATTTGATTTGGAATCCATAATGACTCCATTCAGAAATCCGAACCGGTTCCGGAATGAGTTTAACTGGGCGCGTGTGCGATATCTGATAGCCTAGATCACCTATTCTCTTATTATTCTCTCTGGTAATCACAACTGACATTTTCAATCTAAATTCGATCTGAAGAGACAACCTTATAACCGTTTTAATCTCATAGGTTTTGGCTATGTTGTTCTTAAATATTAACTGAATTGACAGCGGATATACCTCTACCCAGTCAAACCATTCCGGAACCGGTTCGAACTTCTGAGTGGATTCAGTATGGATTCCAGCTCAAATGCATCAACCGATTGAGTCGGAATCGGTTGTTTTCTTTCAGCCATATTCCATACTGAATCCATTCAGGATTTCGAACCGGTTCCGGAATGGATTGGACGGATACTCTTGTGGTGCTAGCGTTTTATCGCATATTAATTCAAATGTTTACACACGTTTTATTAATAGATTTGTTCGATCATGGATGTCTGTTCTCTGTGGTAGACGCCCGGTCAAACCATTCGGAATCCTGAATTGAGTCAGTAAGGATTCCAACTCAAATGTAACAATCGATCCTGAAACCGATTGAGTCGGAATCGGTTGTTGCATTTGAGTTGGAATTGGTTGGAATCCACACTGACTCCAATCCAAACCGGTTCCGGAATGGGATTAACTGGACCGCTGCCAGCCATGCCCCTCTCAAAACCCTCTAAGAACGGTTGGTTTCAAAATCGTCCATTGAAAGACGTTCGTTGGACCAATTTGAACAACGTCCAAATAACC
This sequence comes from Topomyia yanbarensis, assembly GCF_030247195.1. NCBI lineage: Eukaryota > Metazoa > Arthropoda > Insecta > Diptera > Culicidae > Topomyia > Topomyia yanbarensis. Next base: position 204,182,733 of record NC_080670.1, on the reverse strand, counting down.
GTTCAACAAACGTCCATCGTTGGACCCGTGTTGAACGATTTTGAAACAATTTTTTGGACGTCTCAGTGGGAAGCGATGGGCGAAATTGGTACATCGAAATGTCTGCCAGCCATTTTTCGCCCGCTGGCAGCCGAAAGACGGCCGTCTAGCAGCCAGCATTGAGCGGGTAAAGGTCCCTATTTCATACTTGTTTTTCTTCTATTTACAAGTCTCCATCCATACTGGAATAGCAGTCGTTCCCAGTTTGTGTCTAGTCTGATTCAATCGGAGTACACTTCACCACAGAGAACAGACATCCATGGTCGAACAAAAATATTAAAAAAACGTGTATAAAATTTGAATTAATATACGATAAACACTAGCGCCGCCACACCAACCTATCCCAACTATCCGTCAAATCCATTCCGGAACCGGTTCGAAATCCTGAATGGATTCTATATGGAATCTTGCTCAAAGAAAACAACCGATTCCGACTATCGGTTGATGCATTTGAGCTAGAATTCATGCTGGAAGTCTGAACCGGTTCCGGACTAGTTTGACTGGGTAGATGAATAACCACTGTCAATTCTGTCGAACTCAGCCACAAAAAAAAACATGACAGTAGCGCACCTGGTTTGGATATCCCGACTACTTTAGAAACCGTTATGAGATTTTACACAAGTTGAATGCTGAAGATGGACGTCTGTTCTCTGTGACTTCACATTCAACTTTAAATGAATTCGAACCAATCTAAAGTCACACAGAACTTTTTTCGGAAAAATTGTTGCCAGCTCGTTAACACCTTATTTGCTAATGATAATCTTTTGTTCGCTTTGCATTATCTCCTATCCCAAGAGGATTACTAGTTTGAATTGTTTATGGGTTGTTTCATCTTTCCAAGAAGTTCTTTAAAAAAAAAAAGATTTCCGATTTCCTCCAGCTTACAGAAAATCTCTCGCACTCAATCCCAGCTGCAGTTCGACTCGGATAATAACCATTAAAACATCGCTTCACGACACGAAGTCGTTTATCGGTTTTATTGATTTTTTATTCTCTGGCAGTTGGCCCTATGCCCGACATTGGGTATGGTCTCCCGTCTGCGAGCTCTTCTCTCGCCCGCATTCCCATCCTGTGTTCTACAAGACCACAAGAACAAAACAGACATATCCGCCTTTCTCTCTGTCTGTCTCTCCCGCTCGCGTTGCAAATTTGCGGAACGAGATGAAAAGGCCCGAACAAAACAGGAAAGAAATGGAATATACTTTGTCAAGTGTTGGATCCGCGCCTGGTTCCAATTTATATGATAACGACATATCCTCCGGGGTGGTTCTTTATCTTTGGTGTTAGGGCGATGCGGCGTGTTTAGAAGCTATTCGGAACTGTGGCTGTTCCTTATTTGTTGTTTATCTGATTTCGGAGAAGTTTGGTATTTTCTTGGGATTAAAAGTGCAAGGTGAAAAGTGTTACAAGATCCGTTTAAAGCACTATATCGTCTGGCTGCTTCCAAAAACGGAATGAAAAAAGCTTAAACGGCCAAATCGCCAATGGAGTATGGGTTCCTAAAGGTATAAGACAACGGTGAAGTATTTAAAGATACGAATATAGGATTCTTGTCGGAGGATTACCGCCAAACTTGTCATTGTCCGACCGAATATTGTGATCCGCAAGTCGATTCTGGGTCCAAGTTTCAAGAGGTTTTGCTGAGATATACTACTTACAACACTGCCTATGAACTGTACACCCAGATACTGACGAAGCCTCATTGTCTCATCATGGATGATAAAACTTACGACAAGGCGAACTGTTCTTCACCACCCAGCACAAGTTTGATGTTCCGGAGGAAGTAAGGAAACAGAAACTTTCGAAGTTTGCCAATAAATAGGTACATGATTTGGCAAGTGATCTGCTCAAGTGGCAAACGGAGTGCGCCGTTCATAACTACCGGGACTGTAAACGGAGAGATCTACCTGAAGGAGTGTCTACAGAAGCATCTCCTCCCTCTATTGAAGCAAAACGAGGGCCCTACGATCTTATGACTGAATCTAGCTTCGTGCTATTATTCAAATGTTGTGCTGGAGTGGTACGAAACCACCGGGGTTACTTTCGTACCCAAGGACATGACCCCCCCCCACGCACTGGAACTAAAGCCCATCGAAAAATACTGGGCCAGTATGAAGCAGCCACTACGGAGGTCAAATCTGAGGAAGACATGAAGAAAAAGTGAGTTTCCGAACAGAAGAAGCTGAGTGGAGTTAAGCGTAAAGTGCGAGCATACGGTTATGGTATTGAACTTGAATGAAAAAATATGCCAAAAGCTTACTAATAGGCTATATTTTATTGTCTAAAAGTTCGAAAAGGATCGGTCCACTACACCGAGCAAAATTTACATTGAATTTCCATAAAAACGTCTTATGACTTTCAGACATAAGGATTTTAAATGGATTTTATAAATCTGTCTTATGATTTGGAAGGGAAATTTTCCAAATCCATCTCTTATTATTTTCATAAGACAGTCTTATGAAATTTATGAAAATGTCCGAATGAGCGCCATAGGTGCCCATTTATGAAAATTTCTGACATTTATAAGTAGAAAACATAGTAGAAATAACGATTTCCGTAGAACAGTCTTATGAAATTCATTACAATGTTCGAATGAATGCCATGTTTGTTATTTATGTATATTATTGTGCATTTATATAAAAAAAACATGGCTGACATTTCTCGAGCATTTTTAGTAGACAAAAAAACAAAAGTAAAAATCAACCTTGAGAGGATATTAGGTTTTACACCAACCAACATAACCCCACAAAATGAGCTGGATGAACTTCGTTTAACAATTCTCGGTGGTTTGTTTACATGGAAGTTATGTGAGTTTGAATGTAATAGATGTGCACCCGTTGCACTCCAACTCACGCAACTGACAAAGAAAACAAATCACTGAGAATTGTCAAACATGAACGTCATTCCTCATGAGTTCATTCGTGTGGTCATCTTGTAGATCTCAATTCGGGACAAATTAACCGCCAAGTATAGATCCCTTCAGAAGATTGAAGAGAAAACTCTCATTAAATATTAAAATTTGCACATTATGAGCAACGCTTCGTCAATATTTCTTGGGAAACTGGGCTTAGACAACTGGGAAACTGGACTGAATGATAATGATTGTTACTTCTCAAATGATTTTGATAATTATAAAATACGCGTCAGACACTAATTATATGCACAACTTATTTCATTTCAAATAATCGGATATCTTCTGTAAAAATCATAACCATGTATACAGATTTAATGCTCACAGTAATTTATTCAATAACATAAAAACAATTTAAAATTGTTGCAATTTGACTGAAAATCTCACTTCTTTTGTTTCAAACAGCGGTAATCAAAAAGTGCTGAAACTATTAACTCCTGGTTGGCCGTCCAGGCTGTAGGGAATGAGACGAAGAGAGAGAAATATTAAAATAAAATTGATTTTGAACGAGGAGGTTCGACTACTGGTTCGTCCGGACACGACACAGGCCAGTACTGAATTCATAAGAAACAATTATGAATTTTTCACAAAAGTGACGTTTATGAAAAACAAAATACAATTTTATAGAATCAATAATAGATCTCATATGGGTTTCATGAGAAAAACTTATGAAATTCTTAAAGGCATATATTGGAGCGAAGTCATAAGACTGTTTTATGAAATTCATTATTTGTACGTCTATGGAGTGCATGAATAAAGATCAATGAATTCATAAGCCTGCCTATGACATTCTAAAGTGTTCAATGACATCGTCAGAAGGTTGGTTCATATGCCGAGACTTATGAAATTCTCAGATGCTTTTTGCTCAGTGTAGGTAATTTTCAACAGCGTTTGTTTTCCGCGATGCAATTTGATGTGGGACACCCTTTAGTTGCCGGTTGAACGATTTTTGCGTTTTATTTTAAAAGTAGTTTATTTATACATAAGTAAGCAGGATCTGTGTCGTATACAGACTTCACTTCCAAAAATGGCATTTGGGTAGGACGTAACATCCAATAAAAACAAAGTATATTATTTTCTTTTTCTTCGAAAATCAAATTTGACGAACGAAACAATAAATTGAAAGTAAGAAGCAGAAGCACTGTACTGAAAAGCAATAGCATTGTCACACAGAGATGCCAGATTTGAAGATTTGTCTTCATTTTGAAGACATTTGAAATGTTGTGAAGACGTATTTTCCATTTTGAAGACAAATTTATTCGTATGTCTGACTAATTTCTGGCACAATTCTGGCTCAAAATCAATAACCGATTCAGAATCCCGGCCGTTGAAGACAAATGAAGACATTTTTATGAAATGTGAAGGCATTTGAAAAAGACACCTGGTATCTCTGTTGCCACACCTTAAAATGCAGTACATTCCCAGTCACCAAAATTTCTGGGAGAGGCTGTCCTGCTAGATTTCTGTAAGTTTTGGTTTGGAAGCTCTGTTAGATTTCTGTGCGCATCCTATCGGGTTAGTTGAACTAGGGCTAAATCGGTTTCGCTCGCGTTTTCTGGCAAATTTTCACAGAAACCGAGCAAAACCCTGGTCTAACTCGGAAATAAATCGTTCAAAGATCCTGGTAATTCCTACCTGGTAGAATTTAGCACGAATCGAGCAAAACAAAGATGTGACAGGAAGCGTATTACTTGATCGTACATTCCTGACTGGATTCTGGATAAAAGTGAGCAGCATCGGTTAGTTTAACCGCTTCTGTCAGAAACGGTTGTTGCATTTGAGCGAATTCTTTGCCAGAATTCTCGCACAAATCGCGCAAAATGCTGGCAGAAACGCTGCCAGAATCAATTTCACTTTGCTCAACTTTTGCTAACTTTCTGCTTACCATGGTGAAGTGAGTGGGAAAGTGAGGAATAAGAGAGCATGAGTAATGTTTATTTACATTGCTCGATTGATCTGCTCAATGCGGCATCACAGAGAACAGACATCCATGATCGAACAAAAATATTTAAAAAACGTGTGTAAACATTTGAATTATTATGCAATAAACACTAGCGCCGCCACACCAACCTATCCCAACTATTCGTCAAATCCATTCCGGAACCGGTTCGAAATCCTGAATGGATTCAGTATGGAATCTTGCCCAAAGAAAACAACCGATTCCTACTCTATCGGTTGATGCATTTAAAGCACTATTTACACTCTCGGTGAAAATGAACGTGAACATGTGTTGAATACCTTCCATTGTTCACGGTGGAGGACGTCGTGAACAGTTTCATCAGCGAACACCGATTTCACGCTCAACTGGCAGTTTACAGTTTGTCAGAATGTAATTTGGTATTCGAAGGTGAACGTTCACCGTGAACAGCGATGACATTTATATTCACCACTCCGCATCAATTCCGCCCATCGTCGCGTTTACACTCCCGGTGAACAAGTGAAATATCCACTGCGAACATATTTCACCGTGGAATATTTAAAATGATCGGGGAATACGAAAATTATTACATTGGTTCAATTATATCGAATAATTGTGCATGGATTCGCTAAGTATATTAATGAACTATCGTTTAATTCCATTTTCATCAATTTCTATGCACTAATAAGTGAGATATTGGAAAAAAACAATTTGGTTCGCATCGATTTCACGTTCATTTTCACCGAAGGTGTAAATAGGCCTTAAGCTGGAATTCATGCTGGAAGTCCGAACCGGTTCCGGACTAGTTTGACTGGGTAGAGGAATAACCGCTGTCAATTCTGTCGAACTCAGCCACAAAAAAAACATGACGACTGTAGCGCACCTGGTTTGGATATCCCAATTACCTTCGAAACCGTTGGGGATTTTTACACAAGTTGGATTCTGAAGATGGACGTCTGTTCTCTGTGCGTCAATCGTTGGACGTGCTGAACTATTTTGAAACAATTTTTTGAGCGTCTCAGTGGGAACTCAAATGCAACAACCGATTCCTACTCACCCAGTAAATTACAGCCGGAAATGAACTGGAATTCTGGCTGGTTCCAGTTCGCATCCCGGCTCCAGTGACACAACCGATTCTAACTAAAATCGGTTGTGTCACTGGAGCCGGAATACGAACTGGAACCAGCCAGAATTCCAGTTCATTTCCGGCTGAGCTTAACTGGGCAATCGGTTTCCGAAGCGATTATTGCAGGGATACCACAGGTATATTTTTCAAATGTCTTCACATTTCATGAAAAATGTCTTCATTAGTCTTCAACGAACCCTCTAAGAACGGTTGGTTTCAAAATCGTCCAATGAAGGACGTTCGTTGGACCAATTTGGACGACCGTTCAACAAACGTCCATCGTTGGACCCGTGTTGAACGATTTTGAAACAATTTTTTGGACGTCTCAGTGGGAAGGACCAGAATTCTTAATCGATTTTTTAATTTTGAGAGAATTTTGCCAGAAATCAGTCAGACATTCGAAAAAAATGTATTCAAAATGAAAAACACGTCTTCACAACAATTCAAATGTCTTCAAAATGTTTTCACATCTGGCATCGCAGCTTCCCGGTCAAACCATTCGGAATTTGATTCGGAATCCTGAATGGAGTCATTACGGATTCCAGCACAAACGCTACAACCGATTCTGAAACCGATTGATTCGGAATCGGTTGTTGCATTTGAGTTGGAAACCACCCTCTAAGAACGGTTGGTTTCAAAATTGTCCAATAAAGGACGTTCGTTGGACCAATTTGGACAACGTCCAAATAACCGTTCAACAAACGTCCATCGTTGGACCCGTGTTGAACGATTTTGAAACAATTTTTTGGACGTCTCAGTGGGCATAATGACTCCCCACTGAGACGTCCAAAAAATTGTTTCAAAATCGTTCAACACGGGTCCAAACGATGGACGTTTGTTGAACGGTTATTTGGACGTCTTCCAAATTGGTCCAACGAACGTCCATCATTGGACGTTTTTGAAACCAACCGTTCTTAGAGGGTCCGTCCATTCAGAAATCCGAACCGGTTCCGAAATGAGTTTAACTCGTTTAACTACCCACTGAGACGTCCAAAAAATTGTTTCAAAATCGTTCAACACGGGTCCAACGATGGACGTTCGTTGAACGGTTATTTGGACGTTGTCCAAATTGGTCCAACGAACGTCCTTCATTGGACGATTTTGAAACCAACCGTTCTTAGAGGGTACCCACTGAGACGTCCAAAAAATTGTTTCAAAATCGTTCAACACGGGTCCAATGATGGACGTTCGTTGAACGGTTATTTGGACGTTGTCCAAATTGGTCCAACGAACGTCCTTCATTGGACGATTTTGAAACCAACCGTTCTTAGAGGGTACCCTCTAAGAACGGTTGGTTTCAAAATTGTCCGAAGAAGGACGTTCGTTGGATCAATTTGGACAACGTCCAAATAACCGTTCGACAAACGTCCATCGTTGGACCCGTGTTGAACGATTTTGAAACACTTTTTTGGACGTCTCAGTGGGTGGAAGAGGTCGACTAAAAATGTATCGATTATAATTTTTAGTAATCGATTAGTTCGATTATTCGGGTTCTCACTCCTCACCACTCACTACCGAAAATAAAAATCTTGAGCGTTTTTTCAAAACGTCATATCTGCAATGAGTTACTCTCTGTTTATACTTTCTCTTTCGATTTTTACGGCGTCACTATAACACTTTTCACTTATTTTACAGTACAGATCGAAAGACGGTGGTTTTAGCTAGCATATTATGCAAAGAGCTGAGGGATAAATGTTAAAGTGACCGAATTATTAACAGAAGAGAAAGTAAACAAAGAGAGTAACTCATTGCAGATATGACGTTTTGAAAAAACGCTCAAGAAATGTCTCGTGTCATATACCTGCATTGCGGACAGAATTGAATTCATATTAAAAAGTTCACCCACCGTAAATTTTCAACTTGAAACAGGTTTATAGACCATCTTTATTTTGTAGTGTTTAGAGCAGAACAGTAACGAATAAACGTTTTAATTTTTCTTTCCAGCTACATCAATCAAAGTGCCTCATTCAGTTCAGCAGTTTTGAATCAGCAAAAGGTAGGTCGGCGGCATGTTTCTGTAATACTCGGCTCATTCTGGCATCGGCCTCGAACAATTCATTCAATTTCATATTTTTGTCCCTATTTTGTAGATATTGAATCTGATAAATCAGTGTTTAATGAAATGATTTATAAAAGGTCTAGTCCAGCGATTCTCAACCTTTTTCGTGCCACGGACCCCTTGGAAATCAACCGGACTTGTTGCGGACCAGTCGGTCTGTTTTTAGTCGGTTAGAAAACATGACGAAATTTCTAAATCCACTCGGAAAAAAAAATTCGCGGATCCCCAACAACGACTTCATGGGAGCCCGCGGACCCCAGGTTGAGAACCACTGGTCTAGTCTTTCATCTTTCCAGTGATAAAGGAAAAAAAACTTAAAGCAATCCATAGCGCCCAGGCTACATTAAATAATCACAGAATTTTCTTCTCTATTCACGTTCAGTTGTTGCCACATGTGAAAAGCTAGAACGAAATCCTTATTATCATGGCGTGTGTTCGTCAAGTTTGTAGTTAGCTTTGAGAAATTTATTAACCATTAATGCTCCTTTCAAAATATTGTATCAGCTTGACTAAAACACCGCTAATCTTCGTTCCTGAAAATATTTATTTGCGCCCCCTTTGTTTATTACATTTTATCGGAATATTTCGCTCCTTGAGCCTTCACTTTTTCTGCCAAGATGTTTAACCGGTACTGCAAATCCAGTGAACACAACTCCAATTCCTTGGCTTCCTGCTGCTCCAGGGCGATATCCAATTCGTAGGCTTCCGCTTTAGCAATCAGCTTGTCGAACTTGTTCTGCATTTCCAAGTTTTGCTGGCGGACTACGGTAAAGGTACGGGCAGCGTCCATCGCTGCACGTTTCACCGCGGCAGCAGTCAAATCATCCGACGACTCCGTGGACTGCGAGGATGATTTTAGCAATTCCAAAATGTGCTCATCCGATATGTAGTCCTCGATTTTTGATGGCTTCCGTTGGAGTTCTTGATATTCCAGGATGGCTTGTTTTAAGAGTTGCTGATTGGACATGTTTTGGACGATTATTTTTGTGGTTTTCGAAACTGTTTATTGCTTATGAGAATTTAAGTGGCACTAACAGCACTACACGCTTACCGGCCGTTACCTAATTTTGGGTAGAATCCTACCCAAAATGGACTAAAGTGCATCTCCTCACTTTTGGGTAACAAGCTTTGAACTTAAATTTTGGGTAGTGTGAGGACTACCCAAAGTTTGGGTTACAGATAACCCAAGCGTTGGGTACAGAGCGGGTAACCCAAAGTTTAAGTAACGATGAAATAATCCAAAATTTGAGTAACGAGCGGATAACCCAACATTTGAGTAACGCGCGGATAACCCAACATTTGAGTACTGAGCGGATAACCGAAAATTTGAGTACTGAGCGGATAACCCAAAATTTGAGTAAAGAGCGGATAACCCAAAGTTTGTGTACTGAGCGCATAACCCAAAATTTATAACGAGCGGATAACCCAAAATTTCTGTAACGTTCGGATAACCCAAAATATAGGCTTCCAATATATATTATATGGATGCTTGGCATTCGCACTAAGAACAGCCATCAATATGGGTATCATTTGAAAAGTAGCCATTTGTAGAAGCTGTAAATTGATGATTGGCGCCATTTTGAAATTCAAGATGGCGGCTTTCGGTTACCACAAAACACTTGAAACTACCATAAATATGGGTGTCATTTGAAAGGTATTGATTAGTTGAAGGCGAAAATTGATGATTGGTGCCATTTTGAAATCCAAAATGGCGGCTTCCGGTTACCACAAAACACTTGAAATTATCATAAATATTGGTGTCATTTGAAAGGTATTGATTAGTTGAAGGCAAAAATTGATGATTGGTGCCATTATGAAATCCAAAATGGCGGCTTCCGGTTACCACAAAACACTGAAAACCACCATCAATATGGCTATCATTTAAACGGTAATAATTAGTAGAAGGCGAAAATCGATGATTGGCGCCATTTTGAAATCCAAGATGGCGGTTTCCGATTACCACAAAACATCAAAAACCACCATCAATATTGGGGTCATTTGAAAGGTAGTAATTGTTAGAAGACGAAAATTGATGATTGACGCCATTTTGAAATCCAAGATGGCGGCTTCCGGTTACCATAAAACACTGAAAATCACCATCAATATGGGTGTCGTTTGAAAGGTAGTAATTAGTAGAAGGCGAAAATTGATGATTGGCGCCATTTTGAAATCCAAGATGGCGGCTTCCCGTTACCACAAAACACTGAAAACCACCATCAATATGGCTATCATTTAAACGGTAATAATTAGTAGAAGGCGAAAATCGATGATTGGCGCCATTTTGAAATCCAAGATGGCGGTTTCCGATTACCACAAAACATCAAAAACCACCATCAATATTGGGGTCATTTGAAAGGTAGTAATTGTTAGAAGACGAAAATTGATGATTGACGCCATTTTGAAATCCAAGATGGCGGCTTCCGGTTACCATAAAACACTGAAAATCACCATCAATATGGGTGTCGTTTGAAAGGTAGTAATTAGTAGAAGGCGAAAATTGATGATTGGCGCCATTTTGAAATCCAAGATGGCGGCTTCCCGTTACCACAAAACACTGAAAACCACCATCAATATGGCTATCATTTAAACGGTAATAATTAGTAGAAGGCGAAAATCGATGATTGGCGCCATTTTGAAATCCAAGATGGCGGTTTCCGATTACCACAAAACATCAAAAACCACCATCAATATTGGGGTCATTTGAAAGGTAGTAATTGTTAGAAGACGAAAATTGATGATTGACGCCATTTTGAAATCCAAGATGGCGGCTTCCGGTTACCATAAAACACTGAAAATCACCATCAATATGGGTGTCGTTTGAAAGGTAGTAATTAGTAGAAGGCGAAAATTGATGATTGGCGCCATTTTGAAATCCAAGATGGCGGCTTCCCGTTACCACAAAACACTCAAAACCACCATCAATATGGGTGTCATTTGAAAGGTAGTAATTAGTAGAAGATAAAAATCGATGCTTGGTGCCATTTTGAAATCCAAGATGGCGGCTTCCGGTTACCACAAAACACTGAAAACCACCATCAATATGATGGTCATTTGAAAGGTAGTAATTGTTAGAAGGCGAAAATTGATGATTGGTGCCATTTTGAAATCCAAGATGGCGCCTTCCGGTTACCACAAAATACTGAAAACCACCACCAATATGAGGGTCATTTGAAAAGTAGTAATTAGTAGAAGATAAAAATCGATGATTGGTGCCATTTTGAAATCCAAGATGGCGGCTTCCGGTTACCACAAAATACTGAAAACCACCATCAATATGAGGGTCATTTGAAAGGTAGTAATTGTTAGAAGGCGAAAATTGATGATTGGCGCCATTTTGAAATCCAAGATGGCGGCTTCCTGTTACCATAAAACACTGAAAACCGTCATCAATATGGGTGTCGTTTGAAAGTTAGTAATTAGTAGGAGGCAAAGATTGATGATTGGTGCCATTTTGAAATCCAAGATGGCGGTTTCCGGTTACCACAAAACACTAAAAATCACCATCAATATGGGTGTCATTTGAAAGGTAGTAATTAGTAGACGATAAAAATCGATGATTCGTGCCATTTTGAAATCCAAGATGGCGCCTTCCGGTTACCACAAAACACTGAAAACCACCATCAATATGAGGGTCATTTGAAAGGTAGTAATTAGTAGAAAGTGAAAATTGATGATTGGCGTCATTTTGAAATCCAAGATGGCGGCTGGTAACAAAACACTTAAAACCACCATCAATATGGGTGGTTACCCCTCAGGTTTAAGAACAATTATTCACTAGTGGTCTATCCCCCATACGCTTGCTCATATGTCAGTGGCACCATAATTGCAAATGTGGCCATAGTCCCAACTACAAATATATTTGAAATGAATTAATCATCAACAAAAAACAAAAAAAAATGAATGCACAATTAAAATACTTGTCTCTTAGACAGCCAGAATTCTATATTATATTCCAGCCGGTATGACTAAAGTCAAATGGAATTGTAGTGGCTCGGAGCTCGGGTAAGCTACAGTCTTGTTCAAATGTTCCGTATTGCTCGATGTATCTGAAGTCAATAACCGAGATGACGTTGTTTCACCGGTGTTGACTATTGGAAGCCTCAGTTTGACATGACTGAAGTTTCCTTAAAAAAATGTTATTATATATACGTTATACCACAACCGATCATCTTAACCATACCTGAAGTCACCACGCAGATGCGAGGTCATCTAGAGGCAACCAAGGCCCATAGCAACAGGTGGAATATCGAAACAAGCCACGCGGCTCGCTACCAACGAGTTGCCGATCCACGAGGCAGCACGTCGAAGCCACGTGAACGGAATCGAACGACCGCAAGGAGTGCAGAGGCAGCAGAAATATTCTATAAAAAGTGGTAGAAATTAAATAAGTCTTATGGCGCTTTCGTTTGTTCTTGGTGCTACACAGGTGTAGTGCAAAAAAAGAGATAGACTGATTACACTCAGGTTTGAATGAGTGTAGCACCGACTACACTGGTGTAGTGCAGAGTCAAAAACGAAAACGCCATTAGTTTATCTTCCAGTGTATCCACAAGTAATAGTGAATAAATGTCGTTTCCTTATTTACTTACCAAATATTTTGAGGAGAAAAATTTCTTCAATTATTTATTTTTTTCCGTTCGTTGGCAACAAAAAGTGCAACTCGATCATCATCTGCAAAACGAAACGCGTCAGATTTTTAATTTTTAGTTTGTGTAATTTTGCAACATTTTCCCTTTAGATAGATTTAATAGGTGTTTGAAACAAGACGACCTAAAATGCACGGAATAAATTCTTCGATGCCGCACGCCATATTCTTTAGATTTGGAGTCACAGGACCGAATCAATTTTGCAACCCTGGGGGTATTGATGACAATGCTTTAAATATACGATTCGATTAATAGAATTAAATTACAGGACTAGATTTAAAATAATAAATATCCTTACATATCCAACTGCTCCGCAAAACGATGCGAGGCTACCAAAATTTGTTTATATTTCTTTAACCGTATCCAGGCCTGCGTTGACGATTTTCGTTTTCTCAGTTTTCTCAAACCACTCAAAAGAAATATCAAACTGGGACGTCATCAAGCGGTAAGTGCGGTCAAATTTGAAGGGACATGAGCCACTCATTATAAAAGTGTTAAATGTACCACTATTTGCTATAACTTGTTCGTACGATTTACGTTTTGCCTTTCTCAATAGAAAACTGATCTGAAAACCGTCTTTTCAACGGAGACCCGGAGGCTCGAGTGACATATACCATTCGATTCAGTCCGTCAATTCTCTGTGTGTATGTGACCACAATCTCACTCACTTTACTCAGAGATGGCTGAACCGATTTTCATAAACTTAGTCTCAAATGAAACGTGCATCCTGCAGGCTGCTATTGAATTTATAATGGATCTGACTTCCAGTTCCGGAGTTACAGAGTGAAGAGTACGATCACGCAGAAAATGTTGATTTTAAAAAATTCTGTAATGAATGTATAAAGGTGAAAACTTTTTCAAACTGGTGCCACATCTACTTAGATTTGTAGTACTAGGTCACTAACAGCCATTCAAAGTCTCTTTGGTCACATTGGCCACCATCGTTGGTTCCGGAAGCCCCGGCGGAAGTATCCAAATTTAGAATTACAGTCTCATTGGTTTTTCGGAGATTCGACCAAACTTGGTCTCAAATGAAAGGTGTTTTATCCCCGTAAATGGCTATTAAATTTCATCTCGATCCGATTTCCCATTCCAGAGTTATGGGTTGTGGGGTGCGGTCACTAAGCAAAATCTGTTTCAAATCGATTATTCTAGGGGAATTGTATTGACCATTAGAAGGTAGAAATTGAGCAGCTTCTAGTGCTGCGAGGGAAGCTCCTATCTTTATGAAAAAAGAATTCGTGTTTCTTAACATCACTGTTTTCAAGGAAAAATAGTTTTGAAACCCTACATGCACTAGAAAAACTTTGGGAATGAAAGGGTTAAAAGCAATAGATAGATGATTTGAAAAAAGGAAGAGCGTCAGTACGATGATTTCCATTTCACCGAATGCTAGTTTACGAAATGGATGATTCTAGAAACATAGTTATTTTTAATGGTACTATCGAAGTACTTAGAAATATAGGGAAGATCCGATATTATCAGCCACCGATATTGTCTGTGCCTGATTCAGTCTACCCCCGATTTTGTCAGTGCATTGACCCCATTCTGTCACCTCTTGCATGAAAATTTGTTTGATGGGCTCTATCAAACAAGCCAAGTCAATCGTCTTAGATTTCAAAATTAATTTTTGCCTTCTACTAAACACTACATTTTAATTGACACCCATATTGATGATGGTTTTCAATATTTTGTAGTAAATGGAAGTCGCCATCATGGAACTCAAAATGGCGCCAATAGGGATCTTTAATTTGGAAAAATTATGTCAGTGTAACATTTGTACTGATAGCGGGTGTCCTCACGAGTACACTCATATCATTCTTAAACCTTAATTATTCTTTTCTGATTTTTAAATTTAAAAAAACCAAATTAAATTCAACCAACAAACTGACAGTTGTTCTACTAAATGACGTATATGCAAATATCTCGTTCGCCTCATTGTCAACCGGGTCAGCACCCCACACGGCATGATCTGGTACTTTTGCAATCCGCTAGCAGCCTGCCATCCCAAGTTTCATCTGCAAACTATGGTAGATCTGATAAGGCAACCTATAGAGCTGTGCAAGTCGCATGGGTTTGGATGTGTTATTGTCTTAAAAGGAAACAAACTAAAACATGTTTTTTCAATAGTTTTTGGCCTAAAATTGAAAAAGGACTGAGATATTAACTCACGGTACTAATATGCATCAGAAAATGCCTTAACCCGCACACCCCTAAAGATCCCTATTATCAATTTTTGCCATCTACTAATTACTACCTTGCAAATGACACCCATGCTGATGGTGGTTTTCAGTGTTTTGTGATAATCGGAATCCACCATCTTGGATTTTTAAATGGCTCCAATCATCATTTTTTGCCTTCTAATAAACACTACCTTTCAAATGGCACCTATATTAACGGTGGTTTTAAGTGTTTGGTTGTAACCATAAACCGCCTTCTTGAATTTCAAAAAAACGCCTATCTTCAATTTACGTCATTCAGAAACTTCCCAACTGCCATTATCCAAAAGGAAATGTTACCCGAAAATTCAAAAAAAATATCTGAAAAAAACGCAACACTTTTTGGTTCTAATCACCTACATTTTTTAGGTGAGCACGCGCAGAAAAATAATTATTAAAGTCGAATAAAATGAGGGTTAAAACAACAAATTTATCAAATTGTTCAGTGTTCAATAAAAAATGTTTGTTAATTTAAATAAAACAATTGTTGAAATAACTCTGAATAATTTATTGGGTCAAACATGAAAAAAAAATTGAATCAAAAAATGTTTTATTGATCTCATCATAACAATAATCGAAACAAAAATACAAATTTGTTGTTTCAATAAGTCCGTTTGGTTGCTTTAAACAATACAAATATTTGTATCAATACATATCAAACATTGAAATGAAAAAAAACTATTTTATCAATTCAAATTGTACATTTCGTTGTTTTAAATATAAGAAACGTTCAAAATAATGGTTTTGAAATGTTGAGTCAACACCAATTTTGTTGCAAAATGTAATTATATTTGTTGCAGGGCATATAATTTCAACCATCGCTCCTTCACCTGGTACATTCGCATCAACTTCAGTAGTAACAATCGGTATATTTTCCGTGACACTATCGAGTGTCTCCTGTTCATCTGCAGAATTCACTTATTCTGGGCCAATTTCAGTAGCATCTATAAGGACTATTTAAGCGTGAGAAAACATCGCCACTGTCGCTGTAGCCTGACGAATATCTCGTACTACTAGAACTGTGTCTTCTGCAGAGTTATTCTATAAAATGAAGTTGAAAGCAAACAAGACTCTATGGATGCGATCGTCTCTGTTCTATTCTTTGATGCGTCGAAAAATCCAACAGCAGATTTTTCGTAGCATTCCTTGTACCTTCAAATGAATAAATTGTTCTCAACTCATTGCGCAAGACTAAATGATAAGTAACTTACCACTGAAGAATTTTGTTATGTTTAGAACCTTCGGCATAGCGACGGCCTACTCGCGTAAGACCATTACTTCCGCGGGATGCTTTTGCTCAGTTAGTTCCTCGGTCAAATGCTCGCTTGATATCAACTTCGAACGACTCAACGAATCCGGCAGTAATGCCAACTTGACCTTTGTTGCTATTGAATCCAACAAATCGCTGGAGAGTATATTTTCTTTGGGATTTTGTTTTCGATGTAACGCATCAAAAACAAATTACTTTCGATCGCTTCAGAATTCGATTGTTTGTCGCACGTGTAAACAACGTTCTTATTAGTTAGAACAAACTTTTATCTCTTTGTTTCAATCCAGCAAGGATTGTCGAACTAATACAGGAAGACTTTTGGAATCAATCAGACGCATGTTTATGCTTCAATCACTGATTTATTTGAAATAAACAATAATTTGGTTGATCTTCGAAAAACACAGATAACAAAACCTGTAAGATTAATGTAATAGATATTTTGGTTGATCCAACCCAAAAATCCATTTTAGTTTAATAAATTCCTTGATTTAAAATGAAAATTTTATCTTGATTAAAAGTGAAGAAATAATTTGTGGAATTAAACATAGATAATTCTTTTTCGTGCATTTAGTCACTTTTTCCCATCTTACGGTGACCGTCGTCACTCAAAATGATTATTGGAATCGCTCTGCCAGGTGACTTCTGTCACCTTGGGTGACTATAGTCACCTAAGTGACTGCGGTGATCGCTTTTTCGATCTCACCTCACCAAACTAGGCGAGGTGACACGTCATAACGGTGATAATACATTATTCTGTTTTTTAAATTTTAAACTTTTGTTTCATTAAACCTTTTAGTAACATTGGAACCTTTGTTATTTTCAATCATTTGCTATATTCGACCTTTTATCATTCAACATTTCGTCGCATCTTTTAGAATTACCCCGTTTACTAAATTCACACCGCTTGAGGTTTTTGCCTGCTTTTGATCAATAGACTCGACTTAGAATTGTTGCAGCCTGGAACATTTGGCATATAATTGCCAAACTGTATCGCTTTGTAGCTGCTATTGTTACTAATTACTTTAACCTGCGTGTGTCAGGGGCAACAAATGTCAATCTAATGGGCCCATCATATGTAAGAACGAGAAAATATTTAATCACCGCTAGCCGCTGCCATTGCCCTCTAATAGTTATATTCTATTTTAACTCTAGCGATATGCATTTCAGACATTTCCAAAAAATATGAATCATCAACGTCCCATCATGAGTTCAATGTGTCTTTCGAGGTCCGATCGGGTTTCGGAATGATGCGGTGGCCGCTATTTAAGTACTATGAGCAACTCAACATGAACCCACAAGCAAAAAATAAACAACGTTTCAGTACTCACCGACTCATGTTTTAGATCCAGCGCTAATTGCTTTATCCTACGCTAAGGCAAAATGCATAGCGAAATTCATAAGATTCATCTTATGATGACTAGAAAAGTAACAAAACTATGATTTCATAAGATTAATATGGAAAACATACGACTTGTATGATTACCTTTACATTTTACAATTTATTGCATATGTCAGTCGTTCGAGTTTCATACGAGCATCTTATGATTCTCATAAACATAAGAGAAATGTATGATATTGTCTTATGATAATTCAAAGATGCCTTATGGAACATGAAATCATAGCAAACCGATTTGACCAAATAAATGCCGTTTCATAAGATAATCTTATGATTTACATACGTGCTGCTTGTGGCTAAAAATTATACGATATTCATGTGAAATTCGCTGTATGTATGCCTGAGTGTAAGTTTCTAGGCTGAAATAAATTAATCATTAATTTTAGTTGAAATTATTGCATTATGCATTATAATTACCATTCTTTTCCAGAGCCACTTCATGCAATTTGATTCACAACAATAACAATGGCTGTCAAAAACATTACCTACTACTTTGTTTGAAATGGACTACCCAAAATATAAGTACAAAGCGATGAACTTGAATTTGAGTAGACGTCATTATTCAATTCCTACCCAACACGAAGTTCACAGCGACCAACTCAAATTATGGGTAATCGCCATGTTCAAATTTCTACCTAATTTTGGGTTGCCCATGTATAAACTTTCCAGTGAGCAAATTTAACCCAAAAAATAGGTAACTTTGATTTTCAGTGTAAACATGAGGACGAACATGTGAAAAGGTCACAAAACATATCTAGCCAACTAATTAAAATAGTCCTAATAGATGTTACAATAGTTAATTGGAAACGCGCCTTTCGAGCGCTTTGCAAAAAAGCGGTGCGTTCGACCAATTGAATTCTTTCAATAATCTGAAAAATGTGTGTCTCTCTTATGTAATATATACTAATTAACAATAACACCCGAGGGGAACTACACGCCGTGATTTGTAGGTGAAATGAGCTCATAATTTATAATTCTGAACGTATTGATAAAGATTGGTTAAAACTGTCAAAACTCTGAAAGGAAATTCCGGACAAACCGTTACTGCCCAAACACTGCTCACAGCAGTTAATGAAAAAGAAAACCTCTCTTTTGTTTACTCCCAGCATCTGCTAACGGTCTATCCGGAATTTCCTTTCAAAGAGAATTTTGACAGTTGGTTGTTAAGCCGTAATCATATGTTTGTCGAGAAATGTATCCTGAAAAAATAATTGAATTGCTGAAAAAATAATTGAATTTTGACAGTTTCAGCACAGACTAACAGACATAACACTCAAAAATAATGCTCCGCCCACTTTAACGGTCATTTTAAATATATTTCTCGATAAACATATGATTACGGCCTAAAAGCCAACTGTCAAAGTCCACTTTGAATGGAAATTTCGGACAAACCGTCGCATGCCAATCACAGATGTTGGTATTAAATGAAAGAGAAAAGTTTTCACTTTCATAAACGGTTGTGAACTGTGTTCGACTAGTAACGGTTTGTCTGGAATTTCCATTCAAAGTGGATTTTGACAGTTGGCTTTTAGGCCGTAATATGTTTGTAGAGATTTGTAGTTGGGACTGTGGCCGCTTTTGAAATTATGGCGCCACTTACATATGAACGAGCATATGGGGGATAGACCACTAGTGAAAAATTGTTCCCAAGCCTGAGGGGTAACCTACCAGCAAATGAGTGTTGGGGACCGTGAATTAAAGGTGGAGCTAGTGTTCTGGGAAAATTACCAGATCGATATTTTTTAAGGAAATTCTCTCATAGTGTTATGTCTGTTAGTCTGTGGTTTCAGTGCTCGATGAAATTTAAACAAAAACTAATTTTGCTAGCAGAATTTTTGAAAGATTCGAACATAGAATATGCAGAATTCGAGCAAATTTGGATTGAGATTGGATAGATTTGTTGTAATTTGTGTTTGTTTTAGCAATACTTGATTCGTTCGGAAATTAATAAAATTTTCTAAAATTACCTGAAAAATGCAAGTTCATGCAAAATTGAACAGAATATAACAATTATTCTTAAGTGACGTTTCCCTCGACAGCAACTATAATTGTACGTCAAATTCACAAACATACACTTCTTAATAGTCATTAGGTTTGTTCCAGTATACGGAAGTCACTCCGGAGTAAACGGGAGCAAAAAATGTTTGCTCCTTTTTACTCCGGTTTGCTGCCAGAAGAAGAAAAAAGAGAAGAAGAGAGTACAGGAACGATTTTCTCGGGAGTGCTTCCAGTTTCTCCTGGTACTGGAACAGACCTATTATTTTGCATATTGCGTTTTGAACCAGATTTTTACAAAATCTATCATTATCTACAACGTGCGCGAGATTTATCCACAAAGAGGCTTATACTATGTTTACATTAGCGCTGATATCAAGTGATATGCGGATTATCTTGATATCCGGTGATATTACATAGCATATCACTTGATATCCCATACATTTTAAATGTCATCTCATATCATCATGTTTGCGTGATATCCGGGATATCATGAACGAAATCAAGTCAATTTGTCAAAAGTAACGACTAGCAACACGGATAGCGACATTGAACGCACTCATTTATTAACGTCATTTTAAAAATTCTGAAGATCACGGCAAGCGCTGACCTATTTTCGCAATGATACAAAAACGACAAAAACAAACTTCAAATAAGTAAACAAGTGGATAAATTATTCAAAAAATTTAGCCGGTTTGTGGTGGCTGTTTTACGACGAGATATTAACCGCTAACCAACCATGTCAAACCATCCGAATTGATTGTATTCGGTTGTGAAGGGTTCACCTGTTCCCGGATAACATGAAATGTGTTTGGTTACGATACAGATCATCGATTTGTTACGATTTGGTGAGTTGCTGCCAAAAGTACCAACAATGTTTGTTGTTAAAATCCGGATTCTGAAATTTTCCCAACATGGTTTTGGCGACATGTTTCCAAAAGTCTTCAAATATTCAGAGATCAAGAACACTTTGCTAAATGCGTAGCAAGACAGGGACATTTCCGTGAACGGAATTCTGAAATCGTCCGTCGTAAAGTGTTCACATGTATCCGAAGGAGTTCCAATGTGATTAAATTGTTAAAAAATCACCGAGGTGGAATAGTTCATTGTGCCGCATAACAGGAATATTAACCAAAAATTTGTAGTCCGAAGAATCAGACTCTAGAATCATTTTTTTATTTTCCAGCTACTGTCAAAAGTGCCCAATATGAGACTGGACACATTTTTCTGTTTACGAAGACCGCTGATGTTATATATTCCGGTCGCTATGGTCTGCGCTTTTCGGTATATGTGTGTACAAGATCTCCCAGAACCAGCTGCAATGTACCTGCAGCTGGTCAAAGTGATTACATATGAATTAAAGAGTTTACATCGAGGTTCAAATAATAAAACCTCAAAAAGTGACCAACTTTGAAAACAAAAAATGCAGTTTTTTTCTATTGGGTTGGAACAGTCATCATTAAACAATGCCCCAAATATATTGATTGACTTTCATGATGATTGTGACAGGGGTAGCGGAAAAAACTACCTTCGGTTTCAGAGGTAACCGCTTTTTAAAGCTTTCTCAGTTGAACCTCAACCCTGTAATTCTCAAAAAAACTATTTTGTGTTTAGTGGTAAAATCATTAAACAAATTTTAACTATTTTTGGAAATTTCTATAATTTCAAATATTTTTGAGTAGCCTATTAATAGTATTTCACTATAGATGTGAATTGGTTTCGTGGAATTAATCGAAAGTTTAGCTTTTTTGGAAAAAATATTTTGCCCACCTGAAGACGGTGTTGGGCAGCTAAGCGAAAAAAAACATTGTTTTTTTCGCTCACTGTTACTGATACTGACTGTTACTGATTAATAATTGTACCGGAACTAGCATTGTCTTCTAAAAAGAAGCATATTTACAAAATTCTGTGCGAATGATTCTATTAAAAAATCAATATCCTTATCATTCAATAATATTTAGGAAAGTTTAGGGCTAGTTAGCGGAATCTATTTTTAATTTTTTCTGACATGGCTATGTATCTAGTTGTGCGCTTCAAATACTGTGTAATACATTCTCCAATGTGCAATAATGCAATATTCTTTTTTGTAGCGTTGACCTTATTGGGTTTTCGAGCGTAATAGATGAAGTTACTAAATTTCATCATTTTTGTTTTAAATTTAAACTTTTTTTTTTAATTTCAACTTGCCTAACTAAATAATTTGACTTCGTCTATTATGTATGATACATAATTGATGAATTCAAATTATTTTATTAGGCAACTTACACTGATAATGATGCCCACACAGCGAAATGAGCCTAGCTAATATCAAATTAACTAGAAGAAAAAAAGTTCTTGATTTTTATTCGCCCAACTTCAGAACAGCGCCTCTAAGTGGCTTGCATATTTTAAGGTTTGAATGAAAAATGTATTACTTACAGGAACTATTAATATTATTTTCTTCATTCTCACCTCGAAGACTATAGCAGAAGTTTTTTTCAAGCAAAACAATAATTTGGGCATTAGAGGGGTAACGATTTTTTAAGATCAGGTTTCAATAATGCCATTTATTTTCGTAGGTATCGATACACGTAATGCTGCCTTGAGCGCTGAAGCATGGCCAGACTGTGTTTATTTCCAGGAATTCATTGATAATCGACTGGCGTTTTCAAAAACGCCGATGTTGATCTGATAAAAGATGACTACGACACTGCTGCTCATAACTCTCGATCAGCGTTGGAAAAGACCCCATTCCATCTAAGTATTTATGTATCCATAATTTTCAGAAAAAAGTGAAATGCTCGTTTCCCTTAACTTCTAGCGCACAGCGACAAATGATCAAACAAGTGACCAACCTTCTGCACTGAATGGCTCCGTGATGATTGACGTTTCTCCCGAGTGTATGCATTCCAATTTTGTGAACCGACTATCCAGCTAGAAACGTATAGCATTCACTTCTGATACCAGAATGTTCGAGAGTAGGTCGTTGTCAAACGTTCATTGGATTCTAGTTTATATGCTCAGGAAATATCTCAACGTATCGGAAAAGATCGTCCTACGTATGTAGCAACGAAAAATTTCATTTGCTCATTTTATCTGCCGTGTGAGAAGCGAAGTAGTCGCACAGGGACTATTACTAGATGGAATGGCTCATAGCAGCGTACAGTAGGTCAACACCATCCAGAATTTCAAAGGGCGCGTACTTGATCTGGTATTCGTTCACGAAGTGACGTCTTATACTGTCTTGGAAGAATTCGACTAACCGTTAGTACCATTGGATAAGCACCATCCTACCGTTGTTTTCGACCTACTAAATCTCCCTAGTGTTTCAATAACACCCAGTCGTTGAACTCAAATAAACCCAAATTTTCTCCTACGTGAACTGGAAGCAACCGCCTGGTCATCTATATTGAACTGCTATGACGTTAACTATGCGTATGTTTGGCAATATAAGTCGGGTTTTAATGTTTAACAAAACACCATATTTCCGAACACATCCAAAGCTTCCCTAGTCAAATGTCCATCTTCGGTGTTTAACAGAAAACGTAGGTAGCCCATTCTTGTGGATCGACTTTTAAATACCAAGTTTTCAATATAAGTGATATATAATCAACAACGATACGCATCATATATTCGAAGAACGACAAGAGCTACGTCGTTGTTATCCAACTAAGTTCTCGTTTGTAAATACTAAATACAATGGATTAGAAATCATTCAATTCATTGTTTATAAATGCTGATTATTCGCTCAACATCCCGAATCTATTTTCCAACATCAGAACATCGATGATGATACCATGTAGTTTTTAGAAACTTCCAGTATCAGGTTGTTGTGGATGTTCTCACCATCACGGAAATACGGAATCAGCGAAACTAAGTGTTTAAGAAAGGGCAGAAACGTGTCATCAGCAATTATCGCGGAATAACACCAATTTGCACGGTTTCGAAATTGTTTGGTATTATCATTACCGAATCGCTACTGTTCAACTACTGTAGGTGTATAGCTCCTGAGTAGCATGGTTTCATCTCAAGTAGATCGATTACCACCAACCTCATGGAGTTTACGACGTTTTGAACCGATAATATTAAAGAAAAGTTGAACTGGACGCCATCTACACTGACTTAAAGGTTTCATTCGACCGCATTAATCCTGATATTGCCCTTTAAAAATATTCCAAACTTGGATTTTCTGCGATACTATGCTGCTGGCTTGAAATCCACCTCAACTTTCTGCAGGTGAAAATCGGAAATTCGTTTCCGAATTTCACCAAACGCTCTGGTGTACCACAAGGTACAATCTTGGGCAGATTCTGTTCGTGCTGTGCTTCAATGGTATTACCTCGATATTCTTTGAACCTTGTATATTACTTTTCACAAATGATTACAAAACATTTACTATTGGCGGAAGTCTAAACTGCTATCGACTACAATGATGATTCTCTATGTTCTCGGAATGGTGCATTGAAAACCGAAAGACATTGAGGAACGGAAAATGTGTCGTGATCTCATTTCATATTACAAAAACTAAGAAGTCCGTATCGCAAGTATTCAGCGGAAATTTGTTTGGTATGCTCTAAGAAAAGTTGCAAAAGTAGTTCTATTTGCAGCGAAAGTCTGATATCGACAGCCCGCACATACTAGCGCAAGTATGCAGACTAGGTTTCTTTGAATTCGGTCTGCTTAATTTCGTCGAACAGCTGACAGATCGGATTTCCAGAAAAACTTCGTTCCGTTCAATATACAGCCTCTTTATGATTCTAAGTCGGATAATACAATACAATAAACAAAATGAACAATTTAAATGTAATGATAGAACAAAAGTTTGCACTCATAACACACCAACTCAGATAACTTTCCGGGGTTTTCCTGTAACTACTGTCGTTACTGCTCAGAACTTGAGATCCCCATTCACACTTCTAAGAGAAATCGTACGACAGCGAACTGAGTGTTGTCAAGGGAACTTGTTTCATCTTCAAAGAAACCCCATCTTATTCCGGATACCGATGTCTCTTTATTCTATTAACCGTTTCATTAATTTATTTGGGCAACTCGTATTTTGATTGTCACGCTGCTCCTACGGTTTACCCGCTTCCACCGCTGCCGTTGCTTCCTAGTCCTCATTCTCGTTCACGCTCCTGGTTTACTTACTATTCGCCTGGCGGCCACGATATTTGTCTGCATATTAATGTTTCGATGTCTCCGTTGCCTACAGAAAGCTCTAGGTTACCTTGCTGTTCTTGCTTGGGTATGGTGACGTTTTCAAGCCACACCGATTAGTACCATCGGCGTCCGTACTGCGATGGTGGTCGTGAATGGAGCGATTTTTGGCGACGGTATTTGCGGGACGCGGATCTCCTGCGCCGAAAGACCCCGCGCAATTTTTGTGTAACTCAAAGAGCATACAATGGACCTACGTCTATCAATTAACTTGCACATGTAAGAATATTTTTGTATACATCCCGGTTTGAAATGAATGACACTTGAGTTGTCAATTGAAATGTCAAACGATATTATCTCGCACAAATGTGAACACTTTGACGTGATATCCATATCATCTCGGTATATCAAGTGATATCAGTGCTAATGTGAACATAGTATTATTTATACACGGTACATCTTGTTGAAATAGCAACCGATATTTTTTTGGATGATGAAATACCACGCGTCCCCATAAAATCAGAATTTTCAACCCTTCCCATTATTACAGTGAACTGTTGTTTTCATCACTCCTGTAAGCCAATTTTTAAAACAATTTGATCAACGTGGCGGTATAGTTGAACCTCTATAAAACAAATGGTTCAATTATGGGAAGAGAGTCCGTGAAACATCTGTGAAATTTCAAGTCAAGTTTCCATCTCAATCGAAATACTGAACATCGATGAAATATATCACACTATCGAAGGCGGGTCTGTCCAATTAAAATGACAGTCACGTAACCGAATAATGTAGGCCACGGTTCAACCGATTAAAGCAAAACCCGGATAGAATTTTACAATAGCATTTACCCTACAAACAATCATAAAACAATGAATATTATAGTTATTATTGTTTCAACATTGTTCGATGCCAAGTTCTCACGGTAGATTTACAATAAAATTTCATGTAACAATAAATTTCACTGTTCAGCAAAAAAATGATACAGTGCATTAACATTAAATTTTACTGTTTTCGAGAAAAAAATGTATGGAGAAAAAATGATTTTTTTAATGTTAAGATACATAACCACCCCCCTTTTTCACTGGAAAAGTCTATTTTACATTGAAATTTACTGTAAAAACGTTAAAGTTTATTGTTTTTGTATTGTAGCATAACACTAAAACTTACTGTAAATTATTGTGTAATTACTGTACTGTCACAGTGAAAATCATGGTTTTGTTACTGTACATTTCTATTCGGGAACTCAGCCGAATAGAAAAGTTAGTTAACGTATAGTGCATTTTCCTCTTGAGTGCGTTATTTTACAATGTCACCTACTGACAGCCATCCAGAAACCGATGCAAATGCTTTTGCCTACGTCGGAAACTTTCAAGCAAAAATCCAAACTCCGCGTACTTTCATCAGTTCCGTGTCTCAAGACTCCGGCGAATCATGTGTGTGAGTGCTTCGAAATTATGATGCGGCTCATGGACTTAACGCTCTTGACGTGTCGAGCGGTGAAAGTTTGAAGCGTCAATCTTTCGGCGGTGTGCTGTGCATGTTGAAAAAACGTGATTTTTTTCTTTCGGGTGCAACCAACGACACGACTAGACACTGGAATTTCAAAACTGTATCGCAAATCTGACTACCCCTCAGTGACTCAGGTAACTGGTAATGTCAAATATGACTTTTCGTTAGAAAATGCATGAAACTACCAACACTGAAAAATCTGTTGTTATTTTTTCCAAATAACCTCTTGCATCCCTTGGTTACGCAGGGAAAAACAAATACACGACAACAATACAAATCTTGATTTTTAAAATATGTTATAATAGTCTGATTATTGCGCTAATGTTACTACTATTTTCAGCGATCAAGATACGACTCATGGATAATTCGCAGATCGGGACCAGTTTGCTGAACAACGTTCTCTTCGATAAAGTTCGTCTCCCCCCAGTAACACTCCAATCTTTTGAAAGAAATGCTAGTGGTTTCACCACTAATGACAATTGCTACCTGGTTTTGCTGATGAAATTTTCTGACATCTTCCTAGTTAAACCCATTCCGAACCGGTTCGGAATTTTGAATGGAATCAGTATGGATTCCAACTCAATCGGTTTCGGAATCAGTCGTTGCATTTGAGTTAGAATCTATACTGACTCTATTCAGGAGTCCGAATCAAATTTCGAATGGTTTGACCGGGTTGGACAGCTTCAAAAATTTCTGCCAACATGCATCAGAGTCCTACTGATGATCGTAGTGCCCTCACATTTGTGCCTGCATTAACTGGCTGTAGGTATCTGAAGCTGTAGTGTTGGAAATTAAAAACAGAGCTCCCTGGAGGTCGAGCCCATTTTTAAACGATTACCTGCGAGATTGATAAGGGTAACCTGGCGTCCCGGTACGTGATGTCAGACCGAGGGCGTGACACTCTTTTATAAAAATATTTCACCTGATTTTATATTTTTTATATCACCTTATATTTGTTTATAATTATCTATAAAGGTTATAACTGTATTCGAATTGCTGAAAGTTCGAAAAAAAATTCGAACAACCGTTTCCATAGTAGCCTTAGTTACGCGTATAATTAAAAACAATGAAAAAATGGAATCGCATCAACAAGAAATGGTAAGTACCTGCATATTTATACGTAATTATCTTTTTTTTTTCGACAATCCGTTTGTTCCTTCGCTGTTCATCGTTCGCGGTTTGACGCGAGTTGACAGCACAGAATTAAAAATTATATTTTTACCGCACGAGTTCGACAGTTCGTTGCCGTTCTGAGCGGGTTACCATTCCTAATAATCCTTTTCGACTGTGTATTTCATTAGTTTCCAGTAAAGAGTATAGTCTCTTTAGTTTCCAGGAATCAACTTGCTGATAGGAAAAATGGGTATAAATCGACCTGCCAGATAAATACCGGCTGAAGTTTGGCATCGACAGGGAATAACTGCTCAGAAAATTACGGTTCCTATTGGTACGTTGTATCTAGTTTCCTGTTGTTACATAACTTTCTTTTCTCTTACAGTAGTAATCGCTACTTCTAGAAAAATCCTATATTTCCTGAAAGCTGGTCCGAAAAGATACAAAAAGGAACACACACTGGACGAATCGATCTACCAGGACTCGATTGTTAATAGGGTCTATACTTTTATAAATCCTGAAAAAACGACTAAAGCTCATATTATGAATTTTATCACTACCGCACTAGCACAGTTAATTTTGGTGTGCTCGCATCCAGTCTTTCGGAGTCCTCACGCAAGTAAAAGCCTATCAAACAATGCTGTCGCGAAATGGCCTTGGTACACCATGACAGGTGTTGATAAGAAAATATCGGGCAGATCACATACGAAGGCGCCGAAATCAATAGGGCATTCCAATAAGCAACAGATCTTCAATAATGGAATTGTTTTAAAAACATCAACACTCCTGTGTTTTTAGGAAAGGATCCTTAAATGACTGCTCCCATGGTAATTTCTCTAACAGCGTTCTTCTTTTCGCATGCTATTTACTATGATTGACGCTAACGCACGCACGGTTTCATTTCGTTAATTGCTTTCGTCTTAAAAGAAGAATACGGATTCCAAACGGAGCATGAGTATGAAAAAAAAAAACGGAGCATGAGATACTGCTCCAAGCAACGAGCGCAGCGTCCTTTACGCCGAATGTGCGAATAATTGGTAAATTATTGTGCTAATCAAGCGCTACACCAACGACGCTACACTGTCGTATTAAATTCGCCATCGTCGTCTTCCGAGGGCTGGCCCGCCCCTTTTAGATCGTACTCCTCTTCCAGAACAACTCGGAGCGTTTTGAGAAGAAGCAACAGTAAAACTTTTACCGCAATGAAGGTTTCCAACCACGAAATGAATCGACCGGTTGAATTAACTGAGATTAAAAAGAGTTGATTGATTAGGACGGAAACATGTCAGATTCGTTTCCCGTTTTTGGATAGTTTAGTTTGTACAGTGACCGCCCCAGTTTGACGCAGGGACGCTAACAATGTTTCAGGTAGGAAATAAAAGCCGTCGCTCTTCAGTTACAATTTCAAAATCTATGTTCACTACTTTACAGATTTTTCGATTGTTCTACAAGTTTCTATGTTGCTTGACCCGGGGGGCGATGATACGACTAGAGCGCTGCCCTAACTTCGAAAACTATTCAACAAGCACCGCATTATGTTAAATGTTGATCACTTCCAATCATCAGCAGTAGAAAGCGAATTTTTATTAGAACTTCATCCTCTAGAGTTATACAAATGAAGCTTTATCAGGAGATGGAGCCGATCGATTACTAGGAATCATCACATGCACATCATCGCGATCTGTTCGGATTTAAGCGCTGACGTTCGCATTGAACTCATGGCCCGAGGCGATAGGGATAACGTTAACGTTTTTTCGGACAGGTTTAAGCTAAATATATTTTTATTTTCCTGGACATTTCGATATGTTGTATTCTTTTAACCCATTATGTCCTAGCGTATGAAATTTCATACGCAAAAACAACACATTTCTGGATCATACTTGTTATACAATAAAGCCGTTTTCAAACTTCTGGTCTTCTGTGAATGTTAACTAATACCCTATAGTTTATAATGTGTATGCTCAATAATCATTTTTTATTAAATTCCATTGTGTTTTCGAATGTCAAAGTTGGATAAAATTCAAACCAAAATGTGAACAATACATATTATTAATTTTCTCTTCTAAATCACTAGTTCTTGTTTCGGATTGTGAACGAATGGCCATAAGAGAAGTGAAAGATGTGGCTCAGTGCGAAAAAATGGAAGAAATTGGTGAAACAATTGCAAACATTCTGCTGGTAGTTCAACGTATGAAATTTCATACGCTAGGCTGAACCGATATCTTTTTTCCCAAGGCAAAATTATTTCCTCTTTAGGATTAGGAGGAGATTTACAATTTTCTCGCTGATTTTAAAGTTGAATCAGTACATTTAAGGCTAACAAATGCTTAATACGTAGCAAATCATACCTGGTTCTACCCGGAATATTTTTTATGTAAATTCTCGTAAGAAAATGTTCTTTTTTTAAAATAATTACTAAGTTTGAGAGAAAGATGGTTTGATGCAACGAACCAATCATGAGACGAAACGGCACGAGAGAGGAGAGTAGTGTTAAAATCATTCAAAAAAGCTGCTAAATGAATGATCTCGCAAGGTTGAAGATATTATTCGATTTTATGCTGAGTATAAAGATTTTAGCCGAATTTTCTCTGTAATGATTTTTTGATACCCTATCAGCCCAGCGTATGAAATTTCATACGTTAGTTTTTTTCGCAACGAAACGGTCCAAAGTGGTTATTTTATTTTTCCCATACTTAATTCGGCATAATATGAGAGCTCACGAAGTATTTTATAAATTACCAAAAGTTTTAACATAGCTGGGTTATAATGGGTTAAAGAAGAGCTGCAATAAACTAATCAAAAAACAGCCTTTTGCGACTCTTTCAAACTCTATTTAATGGTAGTGATCATAATGATATATACACTATGTATACAAACCTATCTGCTGAACCGAACACAAATCTATCCGCTGGAATCTTTGAGATCAGGCGCAACATAGCGATTGTTTTGTAATATATGTTGGTGTCCATTGAAAAGCATCATGTATCTTTCAGTCGGAGCGCTTCAGACATAATCAATATCTTTATTATTCGAATCCTGGTAGGAACAGGCTGGAATATCGGCAACAAATTGTCCGTACTGTAGCTGTGAATGTTAACACCATTTGACACTTCATGCTTCCATTTTACCGACGTTGTCGCACTCACCTTAACAATCTCACAGGAACATTTGCCGATCGCAGCGGACCGAAGCCAGGTACATACCTTCCGGATATGATTCCGTGGATAAAATTTCTTCTCCATGAACCTCGAGATGTTAGTTCAACGTTCTAGAAGAGCGAAAATATGTGGTTTGAAGATCAGTAGTATCATTATGTTGGCCTATCTGCTGCTCCGGCTGCTCCATAAGTAGTTATACTTTTACGGTGTAAGTAATTAGGTCGGTTTCGGA
Organism: Topomyia yanbarensis; assembly: GCF_030247195.1. Taxonomy (NCBI): domain Eukaryota; kingdom Metazoa; phylum Arthropoda; class Insecta; order Diptera; family Culicidae; genus Topomyia; species Topomyia yanbarensis. The sequence continues at coordinate 204,152,006 of NC_080670.1, read as the reverse complement.
TTCTTAACTTGTGGCATAGTTACAAAGACGTCCGATACTTTTGCACCGCGAACGTTTAAAATTTAATTTTTTTTTAATTTTCACTGGAATGCATTTTGACAATGTCAACAATGAAAAAATACCCAGAAATTCGCCGCACACTGAGAATAAATTCGAAAGCAAATTCGAAAGTTCCTGGTTTCTTATATGTTTATAAGGTGTCAATAAAATTACAATGTTGCTCTATAATTCTACAAGATTATATTTGTATAATATTTTATAATTTATTGGAAGTGTCACGCCCCTTGTGTCAGACAGTTCGAGAATTTAATTGATGTTTATCTTCCAGATGCCACAAAGCTGCAAGTTTTATCTTCTACTTTCCCCGGTCATCGTTGTCCGCCCTCTCACCCCTGTGGTATACTTATGAAATATCACAAGTGTCCGAATTAAAAAGTGAGAAGAATATATTTTCAATCCTGTGGTGATGTAAATTCTTAAAGACTACACATACTACAATTTGGTATCCCTTATAGACAATATAATTTAAACAATATCAATAGTACAGCCTTTGTGAATCCTTCTTGATCATGATCTGCCTTCAGCGCCCCTCAAACAGACACATCACTGTTCAAAGACAACCGCATGCAGCGCTTCTTGTGCTTGCAGTACGATGCACCATCGCTGAATCGTTTCTGACAGATTTCACACTGAAATGGTTTCTCACCTGAATGGGTCCTGCAACCAAAAAAAAACTTCCTTTTCATTAACAACCCAACTACTATAAACTCTTTCTCACCGGCGATGTATGCTCAACTGATCCTTTCGCATAAAATCTTTCCGACATATATCACACCGGTATTGCTTCCCGCGGCTATGGGTGAGCACGTGCGTTCGCAGGGCGGATGCCAATTTGTACAATTTACTGTTGCAGATGGGACAGTCATACCTACGCTCTTCATTGTGATGATTTTCGACGTGGGTTTGCAGCCGGTGAATTGTCGCATTGCGCGCGCCGCAGTACATACAGGTGTACTTGTCCGTATGAATCTCTTTATGGCAACTCAGATGTTGCGTAGACAAAAAGGTTTTTGGACAAACCGGACACTGTACGTATGGATACGTTTCATTAGTGGTCCTGTCGAATATGTTCAATCAGTTCACTAGATTTTCTGTGAGGTCGCTTACAGAGCTTACAGATCAAGTGATACGGCTTAAACCGTACCGCTGGCAGAGATTTGTTTAAATGAACAATCTGACGATGTTTGCAAAGACCGTGATAGTTTTTGAATTGTTCACTACATTCCTCACAAACGTGAGGATTTAAACTTCGTGCACCATTCTTACATGATTCTTAACATCAAGCGAACGACTAAAGTAGGTGTCACACAAGTCGCAAACGAAAGGTTTTTCTTGCGTGTGTAAAAGCATGTGTCGTTCCAAACTTGACTTAGCTGTGAAGGTCTTGTCGCATATGTTACAGGTAGGAATCCCCTGGCTGTTGTGTACCCTTCGTATGTGAAAGTTCAGTTTAGAGTTACACCTGAATGTTTTATCACAAATATTACAGCTTTTGAATATCGTCACTGGTGAACGAATTTTGGCATTATTTTCAATTCCATGAACTTTGTTTTCATGGGCCTTCACCTGATTTGGGGAAGAAAATCCAAGCTGACAGACGCTACATTTGTTCGGTCGTTCCTTTGTTTCATGTCGACCCAGATGACGGTTATATGCGATAACCTGACGGAACTTGGAAAAACATTTTTTGCAATGGTATCCCACGTTTGTGGCATGTACTTCCGACAAATGTTGGAGTAACCCGTTTGCGTCTTCAAAAACAGTTACGCAGATATAACACTTTCTACCAACGACGGCTTTCAATGCAACCGATTTCGTCGAGTTTCTAAATCTGGTTATTGTTTTAGGTGCGATTACTGCTGTATTCTTGAAAGGTGATCTAAGCAATGGTTCATCTGGAGGTAGTGTTAATTGTAACGACTGTTCGTTCTCAGCTTCTACGATACTACATAGTTCTGTTTCCTCAATGAACGCATCTACGGACGGATGTTCTAAAACAATTTTACTGTGAATCTCCAGTGCCGAGGTTTGTGCAGTCGCTAACAACTTCGTAAAATCTTTCTCAGCTGCAAGAAACGCCGCCCAGATTGAATGTAATATTTCGCCACGAGCGATACATTCGCCGCATATCATCAACAGGAGATCATCGTCCCTAAAGTGAATGTTCAATATTTCAAACACAATGGAAGGGACAATCTTTCCCTCCAGCATATTGCCTATGGCAATCATATTGGTACTGGGATGAAAGTTTAAGCACAACCGGCAGCTACCAACTTCCAGTAAATCACCGTTGCTATAATCGATTAAAAGGAACAATCACTCACTCGTAAAATTAATCTCAATCTACATACTGGTACCAACAGTCTTCCGGTTGCGTGTCCTGTACGGTCGTAAAATGCTGCTCGCAGATCTCGTACTGAGACAGTTCCTGTTTATCACAAACTGCTACCGGCAGTCCAGTGCCGACCTATATTGCCTTGAGCCACCGTTCCGAAAGCAGGTCGTACCGCGGAAAATGCTTAAACGTTCCATCCGTGGTTAAACAGGTAGGCACGGTACAGGGCATAATGAGATGTTCAAGATGTAACAATAATTATTATCTATCTTCTATTTGATTCAACACAAAGAAAATACTCATTACGAGGACGACACCCTCCTCCCCGTTGGAATTTTTTTTCATTTAATACCAGCAAAACTCGCTGAACCGAAACAAACAAAACATGGTTGCTACACAGCAACCGAAAATCAGCTAAACAAAGAAGTGTTGCTGAAGAAATTATTTTGTTGCGCGCATCGAGGGGTGACTCAATATACTGGTAACTGGAGGTAAATCGCTCGAGACACTTTTTCTAAGGTATGTTGCATTGAATGTCTAGTCGTGTCGTTGGTGCAACCGTGTGACAGCGTGGGGGTGGAGTTTTTCCGTTTGGTTTAATATGATTTCTCATGCGAATTATTTTGCTCATGACGCTGATTTTTTTTTGCGTATTGACTTCTGCTTATGACGTGCTGCTTGGCGACTCTGCGAAGGGAGGAGCTTGCCTGTACATGGATATGCCAGGGGAACAGTTAGCAATATTTGCTGAAGTGGAATAAGCGGTTGCTCAGTGATTGTTAGACATATGTCATTTATGAATCTTTGATGGACTTTTATGTGGGTTCTGAGTTTTGGATACCTTTATTTATAGCATCAAACGAATTTTATTCCAAACACCGAAAATATGTTTTCATTTCAATGGAAATTTCTCCATCAGTGCGTAACCATTCTGCGCCTACTCCCACGAGGTTGCGATGACGTACGCTTTTATTACCAGCCGATCAGACCAGAAAAGCGACCTCGACGAAACGCCCAACCAGTGCCCACGGCAACAGATGATAGACGTGAATGGAAAGCAAAAATGCCAGGAATTTTTATTGCAGTCAGCATGCTCTCTCCTCCGGCGACCAATTCTGGTCAAGTAAGTCCAGGCTGTTTGGTCAGAATCTCAAGCGGTGGCATTATTGCGGACCTGACAGAGTTTACGCCCCCACACGTTTGGTATGTGGCGTTGGAAGTTGGCGTTTGTAATATTGGATTTGTATCTGATTCAAGACGGTTAAAAAAAACAATTAATCTCAACTCATTAATCTAAAGCCTTCGTATGTCTAAAAATGTCTTGATTTTAAGGGTTTTCTTACGATTTTATTTAAATTATTTTTAACATTTTTAGGACAGTACATATCCAATACCCACGGACCTAAAACTGGGATGGAGGAAAAATGCGTGCACTTATGCTCGGTAATTTCGGTTGTCAATCAACTAATGCTTGACGCGCATTAGTGCTTGAGCCGATCGTAATCACTGTCAAGGACCGATCGAAGATTTTGAAAAGGAAACAGGCACAAGTTTGAAGAAGGATTAGTTTCCATTAACTGTTTCGATTCGCTGAACGGAAATGAAAATTAGTTAAATTATGCAATATTCGCTTTAGTAAGAATATCACAAAAGTAACCAAACCACATTTCCGTTTGAAGTCCCTTGAACCATAGTGAGTGGCTATTATTTATTTATAAGTTTATTCATAATGTAATACTTTCTCTTTCATGTACGAGTGGAGTAAAACACGCAATCTGCGGAGTTGGACCGAGCCTTGTACCTCAATACAATGAAGTGGATAGGACGGTCAAAGGACAATTACTACTTGAAGCAACAGCATCCCCCTACGCTCGAAGGTGACATAAGTGAAAATGTAAATAGAAATTGAAAGAAGTACATCTGTTGATACATGACTGGCAGGGTTTCGTCGATATAACCGGTGATTGATCTTATTAAATATCATAATTATATTCTACTTTATAGAGGAAACAAACGATGAAGATACAAATCAAACAAACACAAAAAAGATAACATTAAAATGTGATTAAGGTGCATAAACTTGTCAGCAGATACCCGTCAATATGACTGCAACAACGAAATCAAAGCTCGCTTTCGCCTGAAAAAAATATTTCAACATTTCCTATTCCCAAAAGCTCCAACCTTCTGCACCCTGCGGAAAAATCGATTCAGTACATAATCGCCAAAACTATTGCAAAAGTAATTTTGTTAGCACGTCGACGTCCTAGCTGCACCTAGATTCAACTTTCCGACTATCCGACCAGGATCGTGTAGTACGGCAACGGTATGTGGTGAAATTGGATTTCTATTTTTCCCCCAATCAGCTAGGATCGAATGGGTGTTTACTTGCTGCTATTGGGACCGGTGTTAGTGCAGTACAGTACCACCTAGAGCAAGTATAGTGGTTTGCCCAAACATTGCCTGAAATTTTCTCCGTAGAAACGTGGGAAGGGTGGCTACAAATTACACTCCACCAACAACGAATGGTTAGCGGGGGGGATTGGATGGGGCAGGAAGCTTTCTTACACTGGGATGGGAGGACGAAAAAGATGAGATTCCCGTAGGATAACGATTCGAATCGGAAGGAAGAGGAAGGAATACACGATGATAACGGGTAAGGTGTGTTTTGGATGGGAAATTCGATAGATATCCATATATTGCTTTTGCAGAGTAGCAGTTTGTGTAGTTCGGAACTTGCACCAGCTGAAAGATTGTAGGGAATGGAACCAAATCAGGGGTTTGTCGATAAAGTTTTTGTATGTTTGTGTTTGTATGTGTGATGCAAAAGATCTACTTCCTAGCAGCACCAGGTTAGGTATTATACAACGACCAAAACGATTCAGGCGACTCGAATGGTGCGAGTAATAAGGATGGCAGAAGAACGTATAAATTAAATAATTGTGTGCAAATAGTTATCTGTCAGCCTAGTTGTTCCTAGAGTTCGAACAATCTTAGGTAGGGTAAAGTGCCTATTTTCACCATACTAAGGAGGGTGCCTCACTGATTTATTAATTACTCGGTCTACAAACAATGGAATGCGTACTAATTGGCATCAACAGCTTTGCTTCGTTGTATAGAACCAAGATAATAACACACATGCGCTGAAAATAGTGAAATTCTCGTGTTTGAGCACAACGAAAACACGAATCGAGTGCCCCTATTGTTGCACTACCATTTGACTCAATGCGTTGAACAAAGATGGCAGACACTGCTCTAACCAACGGCTTCAAATGAGTAGGGTGATAATAGAACCACAGCAATAATAGGCTCATCACCCTAAATGGGAAAGAAGGATGTCTTTTGGGGCTATTAATATTAAATTATTAAGCCAGAGTGAATTCTTTATTACTTTATTAGTTTTTGTCATCATATTCTGATCGATGAAATACATTTCAAAGCTCTCCGCACACAATATCGTGTCGCGTATGGTAACAGGAAAGATTTTTCAAAGTTTTTAAATTCGATGCTTCAACTAGTTGACTAGTACTGAAGTGCGCAGTCTGGACCATTTGGGTTAATAGAGGAAAATATGAACGAGTTCTGTTTTCTTTTTGTATTTGTTTTCAATTTTCCTAGTATTACTGAACACAAGGTAAAATCGGTTGCTACTGATGTATCTAACAAGTAAGTCTGGTTTTAAACGGGTGCGAAACCGAAATAAATGTTCCCAAGGTTCCTGAATTCGGTTATATAATTAGGCTTACCGTGGTAACTGCAGTCACAAAAAAACCAAAACTGTCGCAAAGAAAAAAGAGGATCCAAACGAATGAAGTTACGTTTACTTTTGCTTCCAAGCGACCGAACATCCTGGAGGCAATACCAGACTAGATTCATGTTACTGATGCTTTTTGTGACAAACGAGTGTTGGGCAACCGTATATCACTATGAAAACCACATATGTGAGCATGTGTTGTGTGTGTGGACCGGCTTGCGTTTACACGGGATTCCATAGCTTGCTTGCGCATTTCGTTGTCATCGTTGCTCTTTCCGTCATAGCGCTAGTATGTAGCTTCCCGGAGGGACTAACTAATGGTAAATGTGGAAAATGATAGCAGGACAATTTATACATATGGTCGTGAAGGAAAGGTACCTACCCGCCGCGTCGGTGGGGTAGTTTGGAATGGAAAACGACCCCTCTGAAATTCCTGTTATGATCAGGGATGTTGGCATTGGACATACATCCCTGTCTCAGCTCCAGGAAAGGAGCAACAAAAGTACAATGTCTAAATTAGTATCAAGTCGTTTACAAAAAAACCCTCAGTCGGTATGGCATGAAAGTGAAACCAAATCACCAAATGGTAAATGTTCATTCATTTAAGGGAGTATGACCCATCGAGGTTAAAACCCCAATAAACAATACAATTTATTCAATTAGATTATACTATAATTCTCCACTGATTTTTTCAACAATAAAAACTAATTTTAAATTCATCAAGTTGGATCCTTGACGCTCCACCAAAGACATTTTTCTCTATTTTCATCATACTGGAGTCATCTGGAGTCAACTGTCAAAGAGAGAGGATAGTAAGAAATGATAGGTTTTCCTTATCGAATTCCATCAATCGAAGCTCATCATAACCGGAGCGAAGCGAAACCACCCAGCAGCAGAACCCGACATGTAATCGTCACACCACCAGTTTTTCCATCGATCGGTCCACCACCGTTTATCATGGCATGGAAAAAGAAACAAAAGGTTTGATTAGCGCACTATCCAAAAAACGATTCGTGGAATTTTATTACCAGATAAGGAGTATCATGCGAACGTGGAAGTGTAGTACCAATCAAGTTGACATTTGCTTAAAAGCGAAAACTTCTTATCCGTTTCAAAAGAGGCTTCTATTTCTTGTTAGGTTGATACGATAATCTGGTAACAAAGACCTGCTTGGATGAATTATAACGGATTTAGGAATACTACCTACTCATACCCATGGAAAAAGAAATGGCATGCTAAAATAATTCAACCCGGATCTGTCCAAGTCCATTATTGCGGGGTCGAACTTTCGCAGAGCAAAAAAAACAGTTGCCATTCGTGACGGCCATGAGTGAATAGGAAATTTGAACCGGATTATCACCGTAACCGATAAAATGTGTGGTGGCTAGAAAAAAGGACGACGAACCAGCGTACATCTTTGAAAGAAACAGAAAGCCATGGAATCAATTCATCTTGTCTGTCAGATCTTGTTTTATTACCGCTCGTCGTAGTATGGTTGCTTTTTTTTTTTTCTACTGTAGAGTGGGGTCTTTAGATAGCCCGCTTTAGTACATTCGATATGAGGATGATAGTGAACAAGGGTTGATGTTGAATTAGACTTATTTTTGGAACGGGTAAAATCAAATCCCATAGATTCTGGTCGTTAGATATGGCTCTTATTGTTCAACAGGCCCGTCAGTTTCTGTAATCATTCGCGTGAAGGGGAGATTTTATTTTATTGACCATCAATTTGCAAAGGAAGACTTGAAATGATGTCGAATTCAAAAACCAATAATTATCCGGTAGACAGCAGATTGTCCTTATTTTTTCACATAAATCGGTAGCCTTTTTGAACACGAGACTACTAATTTGTGACAGTTCATTACATGGGGAAGGTGGGAGTCAATTTTGGACAATTTTTGCGTTACCTAATTTATGAATGGTCTCAAAAGTGAGAGTGAGAACAGTCACGTAGTAGTGCTCTGATGCAAGTCGGTGCTACAAAGCAGTACAGGAGCCCTCTGAGAACGAGAAAAAAAGAGAGGAGCCTAATGATTTTATGAAAAGATAGATGAGGGACATATAGAGAGGAAATAGCGGCTTACCATGGCATCTCGATCCGGGACGTTTGGTGGTCTTCCTCGAGCCCGTGTGGGATCCATTAGTCGCGACCTGGCGGAACTGTACTCGGTACACGCCCAGACAATGTGCTCGATATCGTGATCGCCACAAGCGCAGAGCCCAATACGCCGGAGATGTGCATCCAGCGTGTAATGGTTTGCCACGAGTCGGGACATCACACGAACCAACATCCATCCCCTTGAACCAAGGTTTCGTCGATATCATAGGGACTATCAAATGTAGCCACCTTCCTAGTTCCTTTCGAGGGTTTTCTGATGAGTAATACTGAAAAATTCGTTGAAGTAAATTGGTCTTTCATAAATGTCACCTTCTAAAGCACCCTAAAGCTAAAGAGTCCACCTTTTCGTTGCCCGGAATAGAGCAATAAGAGGGAACCCTATCCAACGTAATTTGGAAAGCTTTGTCAGATGAAGCACTCAGTAGCTCCCGTACCCTAAAAAAACGAGGAGTGCTTTCCATGTTTCATCGAGCGAATAGCGTCAATGGAATTGAAGCTATCTGAAATGACGAAGTAACGGTCTATGGGTAATGTGTCAATGCCTTAAGGTATACTGAATAGCAGCTAGCTCTGCGGCGTAATCTGAAACAGGGTAACCGAGTTTTTAAAAAGCGGTGAACTTTTGATTGAAAATACCGAAGCCAGTGAACTTTTAATTGAAAATATCAAAGCCAGTGGACCCTTCGGGGTTTTATCCGTCAGTATGAAACATCTTAGAGTAGTCGACTTCTCGGAATTTTTTTTATAAAAAATGTTTGGAAGCACTTGTGGGGGTGTGTGGACCAGAATTTCACGAATCTCGTCTTTCGTGAATGTCTCGAAAAGAGTAGATTCAGAAGTATTCAAGAAACGGTACGTTTGGGATTGTAAGAAAAAGGATTAATATTTTGTGCCATGTAGTCAAAGTTCAGGGACATAAAACGGGTTTGAGAGTTGAGCTCGGTAAGCCTTTTGAGATTTTCAGTAACCACCGGGTTCAAGATATCGCATCGAATGAGCAATTGATATGAGAGCTCCCAAATCGATTTTTCAGCGAAAGAGCGCCCGAAATAACTTCGAGACTCATCGTATGAGTCGATTGCCTGCTCCTTAATCCGATAGGCAAACAACGATACTGAATTCTTCCGAGTTTGATGAAATGTATGTTCGCAGCGAAGCGAAATCAGAAGCATCCGTATTCCATTATCGACAGCATCGTGGTTTGATACTACCTATTTAGGTCTCCTGGGTGGGCACCCCACCGTGTTCCGGTTATTGTACAAGGAAAGTTGATCCTTTGTTGGCACTTCTGTTTCAGGTACCTAATGCGGCACCCCAAGAACCTTTCGAGTCGAACCCTAGATATTTTACTGTGAAGACCTGAGCGATAGTTTGACCCATTAATAGAATGACTTAATAGCCTAAGCAGACAAATTGTCCAAGGTATTCTGTAGTGGTTCTTGTAGATCGACAGCTTTGGGTCCCGTAACAGAAACCACGCCATCGTGTGCAAGTGGCATTAACGTACAGGAATTGTCAAGACATTAATCAATGTCGTTGACATAAAAATTGTACAAAACGGGGCTTAGACCTGAGCCCTGGCGAAGGCCCATGTAGCCAAATCGTGATGCCGATAAGTCACCATGCGAAAAATGCATGTACTTTTCCCACAACAAGTTTAGTAAAAGGTTGATTAAGAGTCGGTGAATGACAATACTGGTGCAGCTTCTCTAAAAGAATGTTAATAGAAACTGAATCAAAAGCCCCCTAACATCGAAGAACACGGATGCCATCTGTTCTTTGCTATCATAGGCCATTTGAATTCCGGTTCGTCCCTTTGCCTTTGCCGAATCGGAATTGTTTATCTGACAGAAAGCCATTTGTTTCGACCCAATTGTCGATACGGAACAGGATAATTTTCTCGAACAGCATCCGGATACAGGAGAGCATTGCAATCGGTCGATACGAGTTGTGTTCGGAGGCTGATTTTCCTAGTTTTAAAATGGCGATAACTCTCACTTGTCTCCAATCGTGTGGGACAATGTTACCCTCAAGAAACTTGTTATATAAGTCCAGCAAGCTTCTTTTGACATATTCTTCAACAAGTTCAATTTGATTCTGTCTGGCCCTGGAGTTTTATTGTTAATGATAAGTGAGCGAGTGAGAACTCAACCATCGAAAGCGGTGCTTCGTTCGCGTTATCGCGAGGGGGTGTAGCACGGTAGGTCTTCTGTGCCAGGCGGAATCCGGGCAAACCTTCTTGGCAAAATCGAATATACAACGATTTCGCATACACCGGACCGTGTCCCAAAGAGTGCTCATCGCTGTTTCGCGCGTTAATCCATCAACGAACCGGCGCCAGTAACCACGTTTCTTGGCTTTCGTCAAACTCCTCATTCGCGTTTCTAGCATCGCGTTTCTGTCGATAGCTAGCGGGTAGCCCGTCGTCGCGGTGGGCATTATACACGTTTGCTTTCTCTTCGTATGCGTCTGAACACAATTTTAACCGATTTTCCATACTCATTTCCATATAAACTTTGAAATTTTTGGAGGGTCCGTAGACACAACCGATCGGTACCAAAAATTGCACAATTACTAAGGGGGATAAAAGGAATCAATAGAGCCTGGTGGAGCTAAAAGTCAAAAATTGAACCAGTCTACTGAACACTATTTATCTCACCATGGGTTGGGGGAGTGTCTTTGGATGTTCTGGATGATTATTCTCGAACTGAAATCAACAGTTTTTGATGTTCCGGGAAGTGCTGGGAACTCGTTCTCGGAGCTTAATTCCCCGGAACCAGGATCTACTTGCTTCGGTTTGGTTGCAACACTTCCAAGAGATGTCACTTTCGGAGCCACGTCAAGCGACACCTTCTGGCCTTTACAAGAAAGTTTATGAAGGGAAATGTTCCTCCTCTTCCGAACTCTCTTCTCAGGCGAGGAAAATTTGCCACCGCGACTGCATCAACCAATTCATCCTGCGCTACCATCACCGGGACGCTCGTTATACAGTACTATGGAAGCCCTCGAGCACTCCGACGCAGTCGTGCTACCAGCAGTTTTGGCCCTGCGTTCGGAGGTCGTGAGGGGGTCTTCCAAACTCCCTTCTCAGGCGAGTATTTTGCTGTATATGATGATCCGCTTCCTGAAAACCTTTCGGTTTCTAGTTTTCCATCGAGTACATTACGTTCGGATAATATGCCGGGACACCTGTCTGGCGTTGACGGTTTGCGGTTGTACTATCAAAATGTCAGAGGACTAAGGACGTAAATTGAAGACGAGTAATTGCGGATCGTAGTAATTTTCGCCAAACTGATCTAGCTACATTGCTCCGCTCCCTACTGTCGATCGACTGGAGATGCTGCCGTTGACCTTTACAACCGATTACTACTTGACTATGTTGAAACATCCGTGCCTAAATACCAACCTCCTAGGAAGTCTTCATGGTCTAACGCCATGCTTCGGAATCTAAAACGTACTCGTGCCAAAGCGCTTCGTGCGTACACAAATCGACGATGTCCTTTTCTCAAGCGCTTCTTTGTAATAGCCAGTACTGAGTATCACAGTTACAATAAACTGCTGTACAAACGATATGTGAACCACATTCAATAAAAACTTACGAAGAAATCCGAAAGGCTTTTGGTCTTTCGTTAACACGAAAAGAAAAGAAACTGGCCTCCCATCTAAGATGGTTTACAATGACGAAATAACGACTACGAGCAAAAGCTCAGTTACTTCTCGAGTGTTTTCACGACTGATGCGCCATCTGTTATCGAGCTCCAAAATGCTGTTCGCGATGTTCCCGTTGATGCTGTGGACATGGATGTACTCACAACTTCAGAACAATCGGTTCTCTCTGTAATTCGGAAAACTAAATCGTCGTTTGCTCCAGGACTAAGTGCTATACCTTCTATTTATATTTTAGCGATCCGACTGGCACACCTTTTCAATAAGTCACTTCAGCAGCAAAAATTTCCTAATAAATGGAAGTGTTCGGTGATGTTTCCGGTGTACAAAAAAGGTGACAAATGCAATATCGAAAACTATCGTAGTATAACTTCATTGTGAGTTGAGTCTAAGGTTTTCGAATCACGCATCAACGAGGCGCTGTTCTCAGTTTCCAGACACTACATTAGCCCTTGTCAGAACTGTTTTTTCCCCGGTAGATCGGTTGAGACGAACCTGGTCTCTTTCACGTCCTTCTGCACAGAACAAGTGTCCAAACAACTGCAGGTGGACACGATCTACACAGATCTTAAGGCTGTGTTAGACACTGTTAATCATGAGATACTGTTAACGAAGCTTGATAAACTTGGCTGCACTGCCCGATTCTACCGTTGGCTGCGATCATACCTTGTTCACCGTGATGTCGTTGTCCAAATTGGTGGCAATGTATCTGAATCTTTTTTCAACTATTCTGGAGTTCCTAATGGTAGTACGCTTGGTCCGCTACTGTTTTCACTGTTCGTGAGCGATGTGGTTTTCATCTTAACGCGTTGACCATGTAAAAGATTTGAATGTCATTCTAGATGAAAGGCCCATCATTTCTCAGCGATCATTGACAAAGCAAATCGTCTACTAGGTTTCATGTTCAAAATAGCCAATGAATTCCGGGATCCTTTATGTTTCAAAGCGTTACATTGTTCACTGATGCGGTCACAGTTGGAATTCGAGAACGTTGTCTGGTGCCCGTAGCATGAAACTTGGAGCCAAAGAATTGAAGCCGTCCAGGGCAGATTCATACGATATGCGTTACGTCAATACGAAGACCGTAGGCACGCCTCGCAAGCCACCTTCGTATCTAAGCTTCTTCTGGCTGAATATGATGTTCCCGATCTCCTATCACAAATTAACCTGTACGCCCCAACCCGTGTCCTTCGTCCTCTAACACTGCTACAGCCGGAAATGCGCAACACTAACTACGCTGCCAACAACCCGATATTAGCAATGATCCGTCGCTTCAACGAGTATACACATACACACATAATAGTCCTACGTAAACCGTTCGCAGCAAGCAATATCGTTTGCCTGCTGTGTTATTTCGGTCACAACCGAGAACCGTTCTGTCAGGTCTTTCAAAATCTGTAAGATTCAGCGATTTTGTATTGGGCCGAAAGAAGATCACAAACGTACCGGTCGAGGGCTCTGTATATCGTTTGGGTCGGGGGGAGCCTTGGGAATCGATTCGACCTCCATTTGACCGTCCGGGGAAAAAACAGGAAATGGGTAGAAAAAGGTAGAGATAGATAGAGAGATTCATATTTGTTTCCCACGCTGCACCAATCCAGCTTATATGGCTGGCTATTGTTCAATCTTCACTGCGCGAACAAAAGGCTGAGGAATGTGACCTTATAAAATAAAACACAAAGCGAAACCGAAACATAGTGTATGATACCGCACCGATATTAAAAAAACACCCGAACTGTCTGAGAGTCACGGTACAAATGGACAACTTTGTTTTGCCTTACACCTGCGAACACGTAAAAACATTCGACAAACATTTTTCGTCAGTCCGATTCGTTTGATGTTGGATCGAATCAACGATTTGTCGGACGTTGTGGAGTAACATCAGAAGAAATAAACAAGAGATCATCAGCTGTGTGAACGATTACCACCCGGTCAAACCATTCAGAATTTGATTCGGAATCCTGAATGGAGTCAGTATGGATTCCAAATCAAATGCAACAACCGATTCTGAGTCGGAATCGGTTGTTGCATTTGATTTGGAATCCATAATGACTCCATTCAGAAATCCGAATCGGTTCCGGAATGAGTTTAACTGGGCACCACTGCACAACTAACAAACTCGATTCGCTAGTTGAACCGACTGGCAGATGTCAAAAAAAAAAGGTCAATAGGATTTTTAGTAGTGTAAATGCATCTGTACACATCTCTAACTGTTGTCAGTTTGATTATTGAAGTAAATTTGACATGAGATTTTGACTTTCATTTTCATACTAAAGTCCTCACCTAGCGAATCACGGTTGTACAAAGTGACTCTTGCAAAATACATTATCTGATAAGGCAATCTTATCGCCATTGTTTAAATATTTAAAAAATCATCCTTCAACAAGCTCTTCCGCTTTTAGAAATAGATAAAGGGCTGAGATAGTAACTTTTGCCAATAACCCGGCTCATAAGATTTAATAACCTGCAAACCCCTGAAGATTCCTACTGTACAGTACACCGAGAATCGGCTGCGAAGTTTATCGAAACAAAAGATCGAAACTACGCAACGAGATTGCTTGTTTTATGAGTCATAGCTAAAGCTACTATGTATATGTCATGGATGGCTGCACCTTGCCGGATGATTAATCTCATCATTCGAGACGAGTCTCGGTACGCCCAAACAAAGAGTATTATTCAAACGGACAGCGGAAAAGGATTCCATTCTTCAGAAGCCTTTTTTTGCTTTTCCCACTCGCGCTCTAGCTGCTGGAATGATTGTGTCAACTGGAATGAGAACGAAGCTGGGGATGGAATCATTAATCATAGGAATTCCCAGAAGCCCCAGCATTTATTATCATCCGTTATCATCGGCGGGTTACAACGGACGGCGAGGATGGCAATATGTATCGGATTACAATACACACATGGATGAATGGCGTCTGATTATGGTCAAAAGAGTCTTTGCCGCGCTTTTCTGTTGCTGACTTACATTTTTTTCTAGTGAAAACTAACTAATCGGTCGTCACTTGGAGTCACTTCGAATGCATTAATTTTACTTTCTTTTGGAAGTCATATAACGTGTCTTAGTAATGTCAGTATTGGTGGCTTAACCTTATCATCAAAACATACAAAAAATCTGTGTAACTTAGGGTTATTTTTTGCATATTGTAAAGCATAGAAGAACCACGGCTCAGTTAAGCTAATGCATTGAGCTGTGTCAAAAAAACTGGACGTTATATGGTAAAACATCCATTATAAGAAATACTTAGGAACAATTTACAATTTAAATGCTGTCTAATTTTATTTCCAACCTTCCCACATCCCTTCATTACTGCTAACATCTCGCCCTTCAAACATTTTCAAACCTCTATGCTAAACCTCCCCTGTATTTATCTCGCAGCCCCGACTTTCCCCACACCATGAACACCATGAACAACTGTCGAATCCTGGTCGACGTCGACTGTAGTCGCTACGAGGACGATGCCTTTTCCCTTCTGGACAAATCTGCCGAGGTCAACGTGGTCAAAGACCTTAAATCCTCCACGGTGGCCACATTTGATCAGTAAGTTTTTTTTCATCTCGGTGGTGCTGGGATCTTATTTAGTTAAGAGTTACACAACTGTTACCGACTTCCACAGGACAAGCTTCCCGCACCTGACCAGCTCGTCGCGAACTCAGCTCAAGCAGCAGCTGCTGCGCGAGCAGCTGAAAAGCTATGAGAAAAGTCCTTCGCCGCATGCAACGCCGTCGGTATTTTCCGTTCAACTCCCGCTGGAGAACATGGACATCGATCTACCGAAGAAGGTGCTGCAGGTTGAGACTCGCCTGGAGAATCCAACCCGTTATCACGTGATCCAGAAGCAGAAGACCCAGGTTCGCGAGTACGTCACGGCTGCCCTAAAACTAACCAAGCAGACGGTACTGCGAGAGGCTAGCCACTCTCGGCTAATGATTCTGACCAAGCTGTACGATTCGTTCATCAACACCAAACCGGGGAATAGCGCGACTCCGAATCGACCGACGACTCCGTCGGCTACGGTGGTTTCGTCCGCAACGGCCGATCAACAGCAGGAATGGCGTTTGGAGATGAAACTGGCGGCGCGTTTCGGAAATAAGATCTACCAGACGTTTATCGACGAGTTTGATTACATCCGGGATCTGCTGTGTCAGGTTCGGTTCGAGATTCCGAAGTGGGTCTTCGTGGTGACGGAGTTCGAGAGTGAGATTTCTTCCTACCAAAATGCGAAGATAGCCGCCGGAGTGGAGGAAATGCTGCTGAAGCAGACGCTGAGCAGCGAGAAGAATTCGAAGCATGAGAAGTTTATCGAACCGGAAGTGCGTGATCGGATCAAGAAGGATAACCACAACTGTAGTATGTATTTGGGGTTCGGGTGGGACACAGGTTGAGGAGAGGTTCCTCTGGTCTAAGTGTTGAAACCTGGTATAACGTACAGTGTATGGTTGAAAGTTAGCTCAATCCCGATTCGAAATTGCACATCGAAAGATTTCAAATCTGTTGCTTTTTATCGATAATATTTCTGTGATCAATGAGATTTTACGCTGGAAAGTTGTCTTCCCAGATTTTAGTTTTTCTTTGGCAGGTAGATTTGTTCCAGTCGCATGGAGACGGTGATCGACCAAGGGCTTCTTCCGGACGACGTAGCAGTATTATTACACTTTTTTCTTCTACAAAAAGACATTAAAATTATAACGTTCGTATGAAAGATTACGTTTGATTATTGATAGAGAAACGCCTGCTTTCAGAAGTATTATTATGCTTCAATTTCTACTCACTACGTTGGTTCCCAACTTTAAAAATAAACTCGTGGTCTTCAGTAGCCATGGTTCGAAATAGCTAGAATAACAAACTATTTGTTAGTGTAGTCTCTTTAGCCCCGTCATTATAGGGAACAAAAGCGTCGCCTGCTATGAACCGGTTCAAAAGATGCAAATTGCACTACCCATTACTTCTTAATCGCCGGCAATCATCTTATCGCATTGCTGTCATCAATAACAGGACCCAACCGCAAACGAAGCCTATATATATATCTAGTCGGAAAACTACCGATGATGGATGGTTCCTTCGCATCGAAGCCGAGAGGTGAGTTATTCATTGCGGCTGCCGGCTAGTGAATCGTGAAATAATTTTCCACCGACACCGGGGCTGCTCAAGGAAGATTCATGACATGAGCGCCTAGCCACCGATGCGGGTTTCCTGTCACGTCCGTCACGTCACAACATGGCCATGGCTATTATATCATCTCGCATTTGAAGAACCAAAATCAATGAAAGTGTACGGGTTGCATAGCGGCGTTTGGTACGGGGTTGGAAAGGATTGGAGGGGGGCATCATCACGTTTCACCTGCGGCACGATAAATCTATGTCACATTCAATTACGCCCACTCACGTTCACTCATTGTAAGGCGAGTCTGATCCTAGGCTTTTGTTTCTTGACGTTTAGGTGCATCCCGTCTGGGGGCGTGATTTCTGGGCGCTGTGGAGTTGGTTCGTGTCATTATTAGTAAAACTATTTTTTGAGGCTCAAGGAACCAGCTGACGAAATTTGCTTCGAGGGGTAAATTTACGTACCAATGTTTTTCCTTATTTCTGTAACATCTGACGTTTAAGATACGTACTAAAACTTTCTTTTTCACATTTCTTATAAAATATACTTATACTGGGTAGGGAAAGTCATGAAAATTAGAGCCATAGTACTCAAGTGAGAGCAAGGATGTGAAGTAAACAGATCGGAAAACTAGAAGTGGTAGGGTCATTAGAACACGCTGAATATCGTACGGGCTTAATCTTTGTCTTCTGCTAATGAGGGTCGAGCTTAGGCAGTATAACTACGAATCACCCGAGCTCACTAGCATGTGTCCTGGTATCGATAGACGTGTCCATCTTTACCGTGACAACCGACAAAAATTAAGCCTGGTTGAAGAAGAAACCCGATCAACTGGAAATGTTTGTGAAAAATCGGATCGATGAGATTGTTTCTACGGAAGATATATTCGAGTGGAGATATGTGCATACCACTGAAAATCCAGAAGATATAGTATCACGTGGCCAATCAGCTAAGAAATTGGCAACTAACGTATTATGGTGGAATTGTGCAGAGTATCAAAGAAGTGAATTTTGTGAAATGGAGATACCTGATCTTTTGCCCGATAATGCCATACCTGAGCTTCGTCGCTCTGCGATCGTCAGCGTGGCGGTTTAGTACGAATCTTTTCGTCCTATGTTCGAAAGAATCGCTTCCTTCCGGAAACTGATGCGTATTTTTGCCTTTGTTGTGCGATTTTGCCGAAACTGCAAAGAGAAATGCAATGACAAGCGTATCGTTTCGGATTACCCGACGACTTCAGAGCTGCGAGAGTCATTGAGGGTAATAGTGAAGACGGTGCAACATTTGGAATTTGCCACCGAAATTGCCAACCTCGAAAAAGGTGAGTCACCCAAGAGACTTTACAGCTTAAGCCATTTCCTTGATGACGGAATGCTTCGAGTGGGTAGTCGGCTGCGCCACTCAAACTTACCGTATTCTACCAAGCACCAATGGGTTCTACCTCACCGCAGTCCAATTGTGCAAAGTCTGGTCAGATGCATTCACCAAGAAAATTTGCATATTGGCCCTTTGTCACTGCTAGCTACTGTTCGGAGACAGCTTTGGATAACAAACGGCCGCTCTGTAGTCAGCAATATCACACGGAGTTGCGTTAAATGTTTCAAGTTCAATCCCATCACAATGGAGCAGTTTATGGAAGACCTTCCGTCGAGTCGCTGTGACAGAGCACCATCATTTCAGAAGGTTGGCCTGGATTTTGCTGGCCCGTTCCTAATTAAGCAAGCTGGACGGAAGGCAGCCCCTGTCAAAGGGTATATATGCGTGTTCGTGTGCATGGCGACAAAGGGGATTCACCTGGAGGCTGTTGAAAATTCGTCCACTGAAGCGCTACTTCGTTTCGTTTCCCGTCGTGTTGTCCCTGAAGAGCTATTTTCGGATAATGGGACAAACTTTGTAGGCGCAAAGCACGAGTTGCTTGAGCTGTGTTTGTAGTTTAAACAACAGCTGATGGAAAGAAAAAAATTTGCATTTTACCAACCGCGCGAGATTCAATAGAGAATGATTCCCATATGGGAGGAATTTGGGAGGCAGGAGTGAAAAGTGCAAAGATAATACCGAAGAAGGTGTGCAATACGGCGTTGCTTACGATGATGGAATTCGCTACTCTACTTTGCCAAATTGAGGCACTTCTGAATTCGCGGCCTTTGTATGCGCTATCCGAGGATCCAAATGATCTCGAACCGCTTACACCTGGGCCACTTTTTAATTGATCGTCCGCTGACAGCGATTCCGGAGCCAACTTATAAGGAGATTTCTACCAATAGGTTGTCTCGTTGGTAGTACGTGCAGGTACTCCGTGACAACTTTTGTAGACGTTGATCACGTATCTGATGCAGCTACAAACCAGGGGCAAATGGACCAAGAAGAAGGCCAATGCTCCTTGGGCATGATTGTCATGATAAAGGAGGACAATCTACCTCTCCAATCATGGAGACTTGCAAAAAATATTAAAGCTCACTCAGGTCCAGACAACATGGTTCGAGTTGTCAGCTTGAAGTCACAGTCCGGAATACTGGAACGGCCAATCCACAAGCTGGCCCCGATTCCAATTCTTGATAACTTGAAGTCGTCAACCACTTCCGCTGGGGAGGATGTTCGTGCTGCACCTTGACAGCCCGAGAAAAAATTGAGAATGCGTATATTTGCAGACCCCTCGCTTGCTGTGATCGTTCGAGAAATTTGTCGACGCGTCGCCGTTACGGAAATGGTAGAAAGGGAAAGGACATTTTTGGCGCGTGTGTGCAATATAAATGGCGGCGCGTGCGCGTTTCATCATCATAGTTTTGTGAGCCGTTCAAGTGAACTGTTGTTATTATTAACAGTTTATAGTTAAAGTAAAAATGTTTTAAGTTATTAAATAGAAGCATCGAAAGAAGTTAAGTGGTTTCAATCGCAATTCGACCCTCCGAACAAGTGTCCGCTAGGTTCCAGAGTCCACTTCCCAAGTTCTAGAATTTACAGTCCACCTCTGAAGAAAGTAAACAAAGAGAAACTGTCATTTTCACTTAGGACCATTTGACATGTTTGGCTAGATTTATTATTCACTGTGTCCCACATTGAAATTTGGCGAACCTACTCCCAAGGGTATCCTAAATTAATCGGTACATTTGAGGGTTTGTATATGTTGCGGTTCGAGAAAGTACAGGAATTTTCGTCATTTATTCAATATTACAAAAACTAATTAAACAAACTTTCACTGATAAGCTTGTGAATATTATAAGGTATTTGAAAATTTTAATTCTTTTTAATTGTACAGAGCAGAATACCGTCGCTTCAAAATGCAGTTTTTTTATGGCTTGCGATATAGGCGGCTCCAGTCCAATGGATAAGGTGGGGGGGGGGGGGGGTGGTAAAGGCTTCAGCGTGAAAAAAACACTTTTTTAGCGAATTTGTTTTAGAACTGTGGGTGAAACTTTTGTACATTATAGTGTATCATTTCAATAACATGCTGTAATTTTTCTACGCAAAAATGTCGACAAACGACTCGGTGACGAAGCTTTTTGTGGAACGTCTTTGGAAAAAAAACATGATTTGCAGTGTTACCTGCCATTCAAAAACTAATTAACCGATTTCTTTCAAACTTTGCTTACACATTTTTTGTTAAAAATACCTAACCCCTACGTTGATTTTTTGAGATAATTTTTCATTTAAAGGGGTAGTAAGGCGGAATTTTCCGTGAAAAATAATAATTAGTTTACATGAGTGAAAAACCACCTAATTGAAAATTTATCTCAAAAACTCAAGGGGGCGGGGGCACGCCGTCTTGGAAAAATATATCTGATGATCCACGATTTGGAAAGTGGAATTTCGATTGTTGAGAACGATTTCCTTGACTAGCGTGGAGAGCCATGAAGAATTTGGCAAAAAATACGATCCTCGAAATGTCGAAAAATATGCAAACGCTTTTCTACTGGAACACTTTCTGGTTGAATAGGGGCCACGTATTCCTCCGCGCCGTATTCGAAAAATATTGCTCACCTAGAGGTCACTTTTCAAAAAAGCTGATATCGAAATAAAGTTTTAAGTATGGTTTAACCATTGAGATTTCTCGCACTGATGTTGCCCCATGCTGATTTGAGTATTTCTCTGAGTCTTGCCACTATCTCATGAAGTATGTGTTATCAAAAACATCGCGAGAAATCATGTTCTAAATGTCCTCATTCGATATAATATCCGAGGAGAGTAATGAGAGTTATAAGAAATGTCTCATAACACTGTTAGGTGGATCAAAAGCGTTTTTGATGATGAAAATACTGTTAAACAGAATCACATTTTTAATTCAATCAACTTGAGCCCTAGCCGTTAGCTGGGTTAACTGTCGAAAATGCTAACCCATGTGGCAAAAACCATTGTCAAGTAAGACCAATAGTGTCAAACAACGTCCGTACATTTTCGAAGAAAATCAATTAGCAACAGCTGCATCGATGTATGAAATGGTGGGCAAAATTATTCTTCATTTGGTGCAGGGGGTATATTTTTCAAATGTCTTCACATTTCATAAAAAAATGCCTTCATTTGTCTTCAACGGCCAGGATTCTGAATCGGGTATTGATTTTGAGCCAGAATTCTGCCAGAAATCAATCGGACATCCGAAAAAAATTGTCTTCGAAATGAAAAACACGCCTTCACAACATTTCAAATGTCTTCAAAATAAAGACAAATCTTAAAAAATCTGGCATCTCTGATTTGGTGACATATTGCTGGTCTATTACAGAGAAAATTATGATTTCATTGCTATACATGTTCATTCGTATTAAAACCTGCTAAATGAATTAAGGCAGTTACCTCACTGTTATTTATTATTCTTTAGTACATGCATAATATTCTGTACGTCGTACGCAAAATGGTACTGTGGTTTAAGTACTATCTCAGCACCATTCCATTCAACGTTGAAAACAGGGGCAATTCTGCTCTGGTACAACAGCTACGCCATTTCCAAGTTTTAGCACAACGATAACAGTGTATGCAATCCGGCGCAGTTCCCTCCCTGCTCCCTGTAATAATAGGACACCCGAGAAGCGTGTCAAGCGCCCGGAAGCAACATAATCAGGGAACGCACAACACGGGACTAGCCCGCCACAGCTGATGATGAAAGTTGGGAAAATTGCTCCTGTGTGTGTGAGTGTGGGATGTGGGAGCGTAATAAAAATTCAAGATCGTAACTTTAAATCCACTATTAATTTTCCAACCCGAGCGGTGGCAAGTCGCCGAGCGAACAACGAGCCCGAATGGTAGCAGTCTTGTGCGTATCCTGAGGCAAAATCCACTTGCTACCGGAGAAAGAATGGGCAAGGTTACGTGTGAGGCAAAAGGATGATTTTAAATTTGAACCTGGTAACGGTTTTCAGTCTAATATTGAAGAGACGATTGGATAAGTTTGAAACTTATTTGAGCTCGCCTTTTACCAGGATTACGCTCTTGCCCCACTGTACTCCAAGGATAATGACGGAGAGCCATTGTGCCACCACACCGGTGGAAAAATGTTGTTGAACATTCCACAGAGAAAGTTTCTCAAGGATAACGTTACATAATTGCTGCCGGTCGGTGGTGGTGCGTTTTAGCTCCCTGCGGCTCGAGTTGATGAGTTTTTCTCATCACGAACGAGAGCAGCGTCTGGTCTAAGAAGGTGTAGATAAATCTGTTCGAGTAAGGGTGCGCCCTGGGCTTACAACTATTTATTAAAACGGAGAAAAAATGTCCGTTTTAGAGCCGCAAACCAGTCCTGTGATCACTGTTACTACTGTGGAGTTCAGTTGGGTCATTGAATGAAGAGTCATACTTCATACAATATTCTCCAATTAGCTTTCTACGATATTATAAACAATGTAAAAATTCTTGTTTGACACTATCGATCTTACTTGACAATGGTTTCAGCCACAGGGGTTAGCATCTTTGACAGTTAAATTAGTAACGCAACCATTTTTCAGTCCATGTCGGAAATGACACTACCACATTATTTCAACCGTATAAAATCCACAAGAATCAACTTCACAGCTTCAATTAGGCATCAACAGGAGGTTAATTATATGACACATACTCGCTTTTAGAACAATAAATCCATGGCCTATTTAGTCTGCGGCTTTGTATTATTCGGTGTGTCATCGGTGGGTTTTCCCGACAGAGCCAGAAACGCCCGCCCCAATCGTTGGAAAATGGATAGAAGTTCAGTCGGCTGGTTGATAAATGATTGGAATGAATCCGGGTTGATTTGTTTGTGGGGGGGGAGGAAACATCGGCCAACCGATTTGTACCGTAGTGTTGTTTTTGTACCAGACACCGCCAGCATCGTATACCACAATCGCTGTTTATTTATTAGTCGAATGCATTTTACGATAACCGCATGATGGTGATTATCGACGGACAGATGTGTGCTGGTTTGATTTATAACTTGCCATTGCGAACAAAGACTCCCGACTTCGACAGACGAACATATTTCTAACATATCTAATTGATTTTGATGTAGAATACTTATAACTCGTTTTGTTCAGGGGCCTCGGTAGTTGCACTGAACAGAATAATAATTAGACGCTGCTCAGAAATGAATAATAAAAATCTTTTCTTTTTGATATTTTTAAATTCGAAGAATCTCTGGTTTCTTTTTTGAGTCGGCATCTCGGTTGCCCCAGAAAAAAAGTAATCATTGTAAAAACAAATTCAAATTAGTTGGCGCCAAGACTAAACTTAGTTTAGTTTCAAGCTAACCAAATAAGGCAAATCGGGAATTCATGGAATGTAATGAAATAGGTCAAATCTAGAACACCTCGACCATTACGTTTAAAATTTTCCACAATTTGAAACACAAATAGAACACTGTTTCAATCATTTTTCATTAGTATATGTGACGACTGACAGCAGAATGAACAATATGTGTCACATAAGTGATAAACAATAACAAAATCGAAGAAATAATATTTAGAACAGATGGCTAAATCATCGCATTTGGAACACTGTTTTTCAGATGTATTTTTTGCAGATCCAAATTATTCGACGGCTTCTCATTTTGAAACAGATTTACATCATAGCATTGCGAACAGTCTCCTCAGTCAAAAAGGGCAAGTTACTGGCTAGCGGGGGCTATTTGCCATCTTGGATGCGCTAATTGCCCTACAATTTGTCGGAAAAATGGGGCTATTTCAAATGCAACATTTTGGGCCGCTCTAGACACCCTTAAATCGTCCGCCGAACGCACAATTTAATCGCCCTAAATCGACTATATGGAAATTGCAAACAATAATTATTTTCCGATTAGTCATCAAATAATACTGTTGCAAAATTGTTTGTATCAAATTTCAACGCATTTTATTTTGCAGTCAAATGCCATTTTTTTCATTAGCTGAGAAATAAGATATCAGAAGCTGGAACAAAATTCTTGATATTATAATTAAAATATTCCCCAGTCAAGCCCTATGTTATAAACAGTCTTCTCAAATGAACATCGTACGCAATGTTCGCTCTGGTTCTGTGCTCATATTAAACCCACATTTTGTGTACGAAACGCGCTATTTCGTAGCAAAACACATACACATGTTCGCCTGCATTACCGAACTCCATGTACGTACACGGTGTGGGTACTCCTGGCGTAACCACAGGTTCATGGCACCAATTTTCTCTTTCTCACTCTTATCATCACTAGCGTTGGCTCTTTTTGCTTTGTGCGAATCGTTCTCATGTACGTACCCGTTCGTACATCGTTCGCATGGTTTCGATGTTCAAGGCCAACCTGTACATCGAGACAACGGATGTTTGAGGTTGAACGCGTGCACGAAATTTTTTACACAGGTACAAAGTTGTCGATGTGCATGGGAACTTTGTATTAAAATAACCTAAAATTGCCATAGTCTGATGCTCAAATAACGTATATTAAATGTACATCAAACGAAATACACTTGAGAACACGCGAATTGTTTAAAAACTAATGCGAGCTGCATCCAAACATGAACCGTTCCGTTAGAGACACACGAAAAATAACTAAGTCCATTTCAGCCGCCAGAAAATTTATCTTCTGAAGTGCTGAAATTGCCTTCTAATTTGTTCCTGTGGGCAACAGCACAGGCAAGTAGAGTCAAACGTCAATAAAGTGTTTAAATCACCGGACCATGTTCGTCCGCCTTTTTTAAGTGGGCTTATTCGTTGCGATATTTACGTTTGATTGGAAACGCGCCTTTCCATCATTTTGATGATGCCCAGTAAACCAAAAGGTGGCTAGGCGGGTTAAACTAGATGCTGGCGGTCGATGGGCTAATGAAACTTTGTTCTAGGCTATCCGCCGTAACGTGCCGTTTACTATAAAATTAGTGTGGGATACGTCTTGTCAGCCATGCGCCACCGCCCAGTAAAGTTCAGCCGGAAATGAACTGGAATTCTGGCTGGTTCCAGTTCGCATTCCGGCTCCAGTGCAACAACCGATTCTAACTAGAATCGGTTGTGTCACTGGAGCCGGAATACGAACTGGAACCAGCCAGAATTCCGGTTCATTTCCGGCTGAGCTTAACTGGGCGGGCTAAGCGTTGGATTACGCGCCCATCTAATTTGCATCAATGCGAGTAAGGAAACGTTTTGACATTTGTTTTTGTTTCGATTGCACTCGAGTGTTTTTCAAATAGCAACAAATCAACGAAATGCGAGATCATGTCGAGATAGACAATACACAAATTTAATGTGTGCTAATTGGCTACGTTAACTGTAATTGTTAATTAAACTGAATAAAAATGATACTTTTCAGGTATGCGTAAATTGTATTTACAATTAATGTATTCATTCCATAAGAAAATCATTGCAACGAATTGGGTGCCGTAAACTAAAAGACAGGTAGGCGAGTTAAACTGAATGCCGGCGATCGGTAGGCTATTGAAACTTTGTTCTAGGCTATCCGCCGTAACTTGCCGTTTACTGTAAAAGTAGTGTGGGATAGCGCTCTGAATTTTCCTGCGATAAGAAGTAATCATCGCTTAACTTATGGAAAAGCATGGACAATTCTTTTCCCGACTTTGAGCATTATCCGGCGACTGCTGATTTGACGTCGTTGATATAGTGTTATTCCCTTTGGCTCCTTTGGGTATAGAATCACTATATCGTTTGCCGTCACACGGGACGGGTCCATGGATGTTGTCTTTTGTCGCATATGTGCGAGATGAAACATTTCTCAGTAACCATGCATGGGTGGAGGGTTGTGAACACAGAATTCATCGATATTAGAAAAAGTGTGACTGCTAACATAGATCCTACCCAGTTAAATCCATTCCGGAATTCTGAATGGAGTCAGTATGGATTCAATCTCAAACCGGTTTCGTAATCAGTTGTTGCATTTGAGCAGGAATTCATACTGACTCCATTCAGGATTCCGAATGGTTTGACCTGGTAGCAGAACACCGTTTTCGTTTTGGTAAAACCCGTACGTACAGTACGGGTTTTACCAAAACAGTACGCCACCGGTTGCTACTTCGAAGCTCCGGTTGGTGAGGTATCCTTGAACGAGTTTATCGAGGTTCCCTGTGAAAACCCAATCGTACAACTGCATCAGTACACTTTCCCTGCTCGTTTGTATGCTTTGGCTAGATCTAAAACTCCACGTGTTCTCCTGACCGCCCAGTATCCTCAAGCGTTCTCTCTAGTAATACTAAATATGCAGCGGATCCTGTTCCTTTCCGAAATGCGAATTGTCGATTGTCTATCAGCCTTTGGTCTTTGAGAACTCCAACAAGGTGGTGGTTTACCATATGTATGAATAACTGAAGACCAGATTTCGGTGTAAGAATTCGGGAGGGTGGTTTTAACTCTTAGAGACATTTTAATATGTGATACGAAATTTCCTTTGGACTGCATGAAGTTGCTCGTCCGGTGTCCAAAACTAGCAATAGTTCCTCCATCGTAAACGACATATTGCAGTCTTTCAACTATTCGTCATCTTCAAATATGCTTCACTCCTGTTCTCGATCCCATGCAATCTCCAGCTGTAGTTACTTGTCGCTGATAAGTTCTCAAAATAGCTATTAATCTCGTCTAATATTCTGATAGGGTCGTCAATCACGGAGTCACCGATCGATATTGAATACTTAGCGGTTCTATGCCTGCCGCTATGTGCTTTCACCCATTGGCATAGCTCCTGTGCAAGTGTATACCATATATAAACTGTTTTCAACTTCAGTTTTTAGCTTCCCAAAAAACAGAGCGAAAGTTATTTCGTGATGTTTGAACGGCGTTCAGGATTTCTGCTTTTTAGAGTAAATTTGGTAGTATGGTAGTATAAGAGCTTTTCGACATTCTTAGAAAGCTGCAAGCTCTACCAATTTTTCATAGAATATTATTCATCTCGTGAGCCTCGCTTCAAACAGGCATCTTTGAATGCCTCACAGTTCAAATCCTGACGCTGCCATCTTCTCCTTATCGTGATGGGTGTAGATCGCTACCCATTTGATTAGACCAATTTCTCCAGTTTAAGGCAGTAATTTAATCGCTAGTGCAAGAGCATATCATCAATAGTCGTGACAGTTGATCGTCTGCGAAAGGTTCTGCTACTGTCATTAATAATAATCTGTCCTTTCTCGGTCACAACATGTATTATTTTTGCTTACAGAAAGATGTCGCTATTTCAGTTTTGACATTTACTCTTCCGTTATCAAAATAGCGTCCAAGCAAGAAGAACGACGCATCCAAATTTTGCTGCCCTTTGCAAAGATCTAAACTTCTTTCACACCGAATTAGCGAAATAAGTGGCTAAATAAACTGTCACTACCGTGATAAAACCGTTCGGAAAGCGTTTATCAAGCGCCAGGAAGCCTGAGTCGGTGTGAGATCGAATGAGAGAAGCCAAAATTTTGCAAACACGCTAAAACGAACCGGACTGTCGATTTATAAGAAGGGAGTAACACCAAATTGTGACGATGAACAAATTATGATGGTCAAAGCACAATCCCGGAAGCTATACAAGCCTTGTCTTGACTTCAGCTGTCGTTAGAAGCCGCCTTGACTTGTCTTGACTTCAGCTGTCGTTAGAAGCCGCCGAATTAGTCAGCCAGCCAGAGCTAATCAGAGTCTGTCACTTAGGCAATTAATGAGTCAGTCCGCGCTTTCGAGCATTGCATTTTACTCGCGACCTACTTATTATATGTAGAAATCACTAGCATTAAGTTTGCTAAACAGCAGACGGGTGCGAAAGATATGGAAAAAACTGTTAGGCGTTGGATATTTTTAGGCGCGAATCGACCTTGAATGCCGACCAAAATCAGGAGCTGGAAAAACGTAGCTTTTTAGGGAATACAAGAGGCTCATGGTTCCCGTAAAACTACAATGACAATAACTATAGCCATTTCCAGCCGATTTGGTCACTTTGGGATTTTTTGGTGGTATCCAACAGGGAAAAGGAATCCAAATGGTAAGTTAAACGAAAGCGATTGTGTAATTTTACTTCATTACCCATCGTACTTCGGTGGGTGACAGAGCTAATGGAGATTGCCGATTTCTGGTTCCTTGCCCAGTCAACAGAGGTATGATGGGAGCGAACACGCTGTTCGAATTTACAATTAATTCATGTTTGTGGACATTATTTAAGACTTTTTGGTGGTATTCAACGGGGGACACGGATCGAAATGGTGAGTTAACTGGGCAAGGGATCAGAATTCAGCAGTCTCCATTAGCTCTGTCCGATGGGTAATGAACTAAAAATCAGACATCAAACGATAATAAAAACCCAGGCCTTGGTATCTAGCGGGGAAATTAAAAAATCTCTTGGGCGGCATCGGCGGTTTTGTGTGCTCTCTCTCTAGAGGCAGTGGTATGATCACTGTTGCCAATTTGATAATCATAGCCCAGCGATAGCATATGGGTTTGTGCATTGGGCCGGAATCCCAAGGGTTGCAGGTTCGAATCCTGCCCCTGGGGGAACTTTTTCACATAATCGCTTTCGTTTAACTCACCATTTCGATCCGTTTCCCCGTTGGATACCGCCGAAAAGTGTTACATATGAAAAAACAGTCAGATACATTTTGCAAAACAACCTAAAATACGTGGTCGAATATGACAGCACCTGAATTCAGATCGCCGTTTTTATGGATGATGGTAAAATCGAAACTCGTCTACAAGATTTGGCATCACTTACCTGTAGACAGTTCATGTCACATTTCGGAGTGGTGGAATCTATTATGGAGTTATGGATGTTTCTCGCTACTTGTCCCTGGAATATAAAACAAAATGTGGTACCATTGCCCAGACTACTCTTTACACATACGATAGGAAAGACAAAATAATACGTACCAGTTCTGTGAGCAGACGGCGCATTACAGATAACCTTGCTCAGAAATCGACGAGGAAATATCATGTACAAAAATACATTCCAACACAGAAGCTAGAAAAAAAAATCTGATTGCCAACATCCAGGCAGTAGCCACAAAGATAACACGAACATATAGGGCGAGAGAGACGTAATTTGTGTGCTGAAAAACACTCACTAATATCATTTATTTAAATTTTATTTTTGACATCTTGTACAAATGTAAACCACTCAACGAATAATGGAAGCTGAACAAGTATTTATTACTGGGGGGATAAGCTGAACAATAACTGTTAAAGCTTTTATCCAGTTAAATTGTTTGTTGGGAATCCAAATAAACTGATTTTGAATTGATATTCAGTCTTGTACTTACAGGTTTTTGTATCCAATAAAACAAATTATAAATAAAAAATAAAAACAAGATGCAAACAATATTCAACCGGAAAGGCTTAACCACAGGTAACAGACATTTTGGCTGGAACAAAATTTCTTAAAAACCTGTGTAAACTTAAAATTGATAAACGTTGGAAATCCGTGTTTTACTATTGCCATCCACGCAACTGCTTGCTACACGTGTTTGACAACTGCATTCCCACTGCATTGTGTCGATCACTGCGTCACCTACAAACGGTTACCAAACGAATTTCAGTAGCGCGCATTTCCACACATTTCGAATCGAGCCTAAACGTAACATCTGTTATCTGTGGCCCAACCTAGGGGCAGATAACTCTTGGAATGTATAATAAATTTAAATTCAATCAAAAAAACAAAATTCACAAACGACTCCGGCTGATCTACTTCGTTCGATGGTGTGCTGGATCCCAGTAAAGTTCAGCCGGAAATTAACTGGAATTCTGACTGGTTTCAGTTCGTACTAGAATCGGTTGTGTCACTGGAGTCGGAATACGGAATACGAGCCAGAATTCCGGTTCATTTCCGGCTGAGCTTAAGTGGGATGTAGAGCTAAATTTCTTGCGGGGCTTTGCATTTTAATACGTTGATTTAAAAAACAAAAGCATGTCCCTAGGGCCTAACACACCGCAATTAGATTGTTCGTCTATTTTCCTAAAATGTTAGAAAGTCTTCCAACTGTTTTCTCAACATCAAATATCTTCTCAATATCAAATGTCTTCATCATCTTCGACAAATCAAATGTCTTCGACTATGAAGAGTGAAGACATATTTTCACGTCTGGCATCCCTGGACCGGCATCGAACAACACCGTCTGTCATTGTAATGTATCGTGAAGCTTCGAAGTGAGGATAGAAAAAACAACTAAACCACTAATATGATCGAGGTAATATTTTGGCATGGTAATGTTTTAGTGCAAGTAATTTCTGAGTGAAAAAGTGCATGAAAATAGTGATAATATCGGCCTAATACGGTGCAATTTTCGGAAGTGAATTCAGGGTTTCATTTTCATTCATTGCTTCGGTGCTACACCATCCGGTAAGATCAAGTTTGAGTTCGCGAATGTGTAGTGGTGTGGTAAGTTTTTGAATTGGAAAGGAGCCTGAAAGAATATGTACCCGATCAAACTAGTTAGAAGTTGCTCATATGTAACAGGTGATCACAAAACCGATTGATCCGGGATCGGTTGTGTTAGAGGTGGAATCCATTCAGGATTCCAAACCGAGTTTTCAGTGGTTTTATTGGAAATGTGATCATCAGTGTATTGCGTGATTTTGCACCAATAATTTAGTTTAAATAATACTAAGGGGCCGTACACAAATGACGTAGCTTTTTTCGGCGATTTTTGACACCTCCCTCCCCCCTCGTAGCATTTGGTCACAAAATTCTAACCGCCCCCTCGTAAATAACGTAGCATTTACCTACCCCCTCCCCCTCGTCCCATGCACAGCGCCCGGGTGATGAAAAAAAATTAGATGTTTTTCAATTATTTTAAATTTAAATTTTAAATTATAATTTTAATTTTTTCAAAATGTTTGACGACTTTTATCAACATTTTCATTATAACAGCAAATTGCGTGCAAAATAAACCCATTTCATGACAAATATAGTGTTGATAGTTTTTTTTAATTTTATATGTCAAGGAGAGCATGAAGACAAGTTCTCTCAGTTCACAATCGTGCAGCTGCCAACGATTCTAAGAACCATACGTTCATCTAAATTACTAAATTTTGTTTGGTTGAATCGGAAGTGAAAATTTAATTCAGCTTCCAAAATAAGTCTACTAGTTAGCAACATTAGCTAACTAATGCAGCAAGTTAAATCCGCATACAAAATCTTTTCGTATTATTGTAATTCCGCGAATCGTAAAATTTACCTCATGAAAACCCGCATCAAAAGTAACTTGTTTGAATTTAAATTTATTTCTCTTGGGAATGGAGGATCATTAAATTGTTTTCTGTAAACAATGGGTTTTAAACTTAATGCTACGTCGCGCAACTTCTGACCCTACCCTCCCCCTCGTCACACTTCGTCACAAATTTGCTATACCCTCCCTACCCCTCAAAATGCTACGTCATTTATGCATGGCCCCTAATTTGCACTCGTCTTAAAAGTGTGAAAGTACACGTTTACATCTGATGGTCTAGAAGGCGGATGAACTTCTCATCGGCAACGGTGTTTTTGTTTTCCAAATGCACAGGAGTTTGTAGTGAGCTAGAGACGATGAAAATTAGGTCGATCATTGGAAATAATTCTGGATACCATCAGATTTTGGAAAACGAGGACGCATTGAGTCCAAGTGTTGGTAAGTTTAATGCTATTTTTCAAGACCTTTATAAATTTAGTCAAATATTTAGCTCATTTAATGTGTCAGGATAAAAAGTAATTTTTCCTACTAGAACTGGTAATATATTGCCCGTATCCTATTGATACGGAGATTTAGTCGTGCGTAATCATCGAATAGCGACTAATAATACATCCATGATGTTCATATGGAATATTTTAGTTTGCTAGGTCAGGGTGCTCACAGTTACCTGATAACTGACTGTAAATTACTTCTATTTACAATAGAACTGTTTTGTCAATTAAATATTTAATCATTTAACGACTGAACCATAAGAACTAGAGGCTAATCTCAGCCTAAATAAAAACCGATCCAAAATTAATATTCCAACAGGCAGCGTCGTGCTCCGTTGACATGAAAATCAGCTGACCTATACCCCAGTCCTGCAACCATTTCCTCGAAGCCAAATTTTCCCCAAACTCCATTGTTCCGTCGCAAATGCAAATTTTACGGGGCTTTACCCTTTGAACCTATCCCGATGGAAGATCAAAGCACCGTTTCGGAAATAGGCACTTTTTCCACTTTAGGATACGTATTTTTTTCGTACGCTCTCGCTCCAACCAGGATCTTCAAAGTCTTTCCGCAGCTGAGATGAACGGCGCAAGATGCACGACGTCTGTCGTTATCATTCAAACCCAACTTCCAACTTTGTGTCGTTTTACCCCGACTGACCCTGTCATTTTTCCCGTTTTCCACTCTGCACAACGACGACGATGCACTCTGCCTGCTACTCGAGTGGTAAAACATTTCTTCTCGCTTGAAGGCGGATTGAGAGGGCGAACGTTTAACACAATCGATAAAATCTGGTCGGGTCGGTCGTATGGGCAAGCAGCAGCAATGCACACCGACACAGTGACACATACATACAGTAGTCATACAGCCCCGGGATTTTCAGGCCTTCGGAGGCCATTGCTCTGGACTACGGTGATGCCCGTATGCTTTGCTGGTAGTGGAATAACAGGAAAAGGGAGGAGATTTTTAAGCAGTTGGCAGTTGTTTGCTTTGAATGTACAACTAACTGGTTGTTGAAATTGCTAAACAAGAGAAGATTTCTAGATGGTCAAGGTTCACCCATCAGCTGAAGTGGTAAATTGAGAGATTAGCTTGATGAAGAGGATGTTCTTGTTTGAGGAGGCTTTGTTTCAATTGAAGTCGTAGTTTCTGTTCATAGATTGCATTATTTCAAGTAATCAATAACGAACCATTTATATTTATTGGCACAGATACAATTTCATTTCGGTACTTCTCGACTTGGTAGCTTGAAATTGTGCTTCAATTTCCTCACAGCCTGGTGAGAATAGTCTAGAGCTGTAACATATTGCAGAAGAGCATAAATTTTTCATTTTTATGTTACACCTTCCCCCCTCGACGTTCCTTGGATAGCAGCGCAACAACTACACCAACCAACGGAGTCGAATATTGTGTCACGCCGAAAGAAAGAAAAAGAAAGATTCCCACGATGGCCCAATTCATGTCCGGTAGAGTGTGGAGAAAATAAGATGGTTAGTAAAAAAACGTACTTCAAAACAGGCTGTTGCTCGGCCATTGATGCTACTACTATACGGTCGAGACGGGTGCAGAGCACAGTATAGCAAGCAAAGGCCAGCCAGTTGCTATGAGCTACACAGATGATGAAGTGAACACCATCCCAACGCTTCGTTTGCTGCTCTATTCATGGCGGGATCGGTGGTGGATGATTGATTGGTTGGAACGCACTGCATGTGGATAGTCGATGGAGGATTGTCTGTGTGAAATTGACGCAGTTGCTAACAGTATCGATGTTGTCCCTGACTAGAGCTAGGTTGTTGGATTTGTTGATTTCGAAAGTGAATGTCATAAATAATGGCCGTTCGTTTCGAGCGTTTGTGTACTGTAAAAATGCGGTATTTGCGCCACTGAATTCCACAGAACAAACTTAGAATTAAACAAATATCAATTGATCTCTGTAAATAGTGAGCATTTGCTGAAATACTTTTTGAAAGCAACTTTGTGTTGGTACTATTGACACTGATGGTTGGGAGTAGCAAATCTCTGTGCATGTTTCACTATCCCAACATTTTCATAAAATAGTCAATCACGACGCCGACCACGCCCAATGCTGTTCTACCAGGGATGGAAAGGAATGTTAGTTCAACACTCGCTGTTGATAGAGACCGTGCTCTAACTCAGCATCTCCGCGAGCATCACGAAAAAGGAGGTGTATTAGTAGGACAGAAAAGATCAGGAGGTATGTATTGGCAGACAATATGTTCTTAGCAATATGTACGAAAGTCGCCCGCGATCAATTTCAGAAAATTTTAAACGAGCAACTTGAACTCCGGACAGCCAGCCATCGGGAGTGTTGTTTCTTATTAACACTTCAATGATCATTTCCAGATTTTTTTAGTTTTCGTTAAGCTTAAGCTTGAATTTCATGTTAAATGGCGAGAAATGTCTTGACACATACGAAATCGATATTTTTTAAAATCCTCTTCGTAAAAAGAAAACTAGCAAAAGAAAATATTGAAAAAGTCTCGAAAACTAATCGAGGGTAGTAAACAAACCGAGACTGCAACAGAAAACTTGCTTTTCTTTGTGAAGAGACTAGGAAATAATTTTGAGCGGACCACAATGAGCATTAACTAAACCGAAAGCTTTACTTTGTATGCCGGATACATACGGTCTTAGATATGGTCTTAGCATACGATCCACAGATTTTCACTAATGTTGCTCATTCCCAAAGCTGAGCTGAGTCAGGCTCCAACCCTGTCAAAATGTATGAACTGATAGCGGCGGTGGTCAAAACCCGACCCTGAGTCCAAGCAGAAACGACATAAGTTGGCTCGTACTTTTGGTTGATACCTCGGGGAGGTAAGGAATAGGAGCTCTATATCAGAGGTGAATGGCGACATAGTTTGGCCACATGTTGCACAATAATACAACTTTGCACACCAGAAGTTATTCTGATCGGAATTCTGACTGAAAACTGTTTAGGATTGTGATGCAGTTGCTTTCAAAATTCCGGTGGAATCTTACTCTGAATTGTGTTGCAATCCTTTCCAGATGATAGTCATGCCCAGGACTCTGACGGTGTCTAGTTTTGACTTTTACGGCGGTATTGTTTTGTATTAGACGGTGGCTTGCTCAGGATTGTGGTGAAATATTTATGTTCATTTTGTCCGAATCTTCAGGATTATGGCGAAATTCTTCTTAGGACTCACAAAAACCTATCTTAAGAAATCCGGCAAAATATTTCGACGAACTGCTATACTGCGCTTTGGCGGTGTCCTACTCGTTACTTTGAGTAATCCTTTTCAACGGAATTCTGTTGATTGAATCCTTCTCAGAATTCCAATGGAACTGGATCAGATCATCATTCAGAGCAGCTTTTTCATCTGCATTCTTGGTTGCACTTTATCAGATCCTATTAAAGACATGAGCTGGATTCCGTGAGAATCCTCAGCAAGTCTTCGATAAAAGAACAACAGGATTCATTCAACTTTCTATTTCTAGGACAGGCTATGTCGTAGTTCTTAGCATGTCTTGCTCGGTAGCAGTTCCAAGTTCCATCAGAATACAGACAAATTTTCTAAAGTTTCGGAGAAAAAAAGATTCATCTAGAATCTAGTAGCTTTTTCATACTTGACCGAAATCGACCAAGTGTTGCCCGGTTTCTCTTTAGGGGGTCTTGTTTACATCCGCTCAGCATTGCAGTTGCTAGTGAAATTACGGTAGCGATGGAAGAAATCAATGAACAAGAAAAAGTTTCTCACCTTACTTATTATTTACTTTCAGTACTCCATTAAAACCACGTCAACTAAACTTACCTCGGAGCCGAACATGTTCATCGCATTAAAATAAGTTACAGCAGGTTTTCACAAGGACATCGGTTTTCTAAAAAGAAGCAGAAAACACCAATTACCACCCAAAAGCCACAAAAGTCGGAACAACAACCCACATGGAAGAAGAATGGATCAATCGGAACATCCGGTCGCTGTACAGAAAGTTAATCATAAAAATGTTGAGAGTGCTACTCATTGCATCCCAAAATTAGCAAAGGATTTCCTTGCTGAATCCTCCATTTTTCGGATAAAAGTTGAAATTATTGAACACTGCGATTAGGGAAGGAAAAGGAAATCACGGCAGAGAACGAACCTGCTCCCAGACATGGAAAAACGAGTCGACGAAATCATCAAACAAGTAAGTCTTAAGACACTTTCTAGAATTAAACGTCTTTTGAAAGTATATAAACCAGGGAATGAGATGAGAGAAATTGGTTTAGCCTTCGGAGCACCAACTGAGAAACTAGCCATGCCTACAAATTCCGGAGTCGAACAGTGAAAAAACAAGAATTCTTCGAACAGCTTCAATCAATAAACCACATCAGAGACGACGAAATCATTATTTCCTTCGATGTCAGCATTATTTCCACGCGTTCTGGTAAAACGACAACGGATGGAAGGACAAGCTACGGTGTTACCTGAAGCTGACACGGCTGTGCATGGAGAAGGACTACTTTAAGTTTAGAGACAACTTCTACAAACAGCAGCACTGATGGGTACCCCATGTTCCCGTTTTTATACGAATTCGATATGGTAATCATTGAGAAAAAATAGACGATAAACATCTGCTGCCAGAACGTTGATGGAGATACGTCGACGACACGTTCAACATCATCAAAGGTGAGAAATTACCTTGAATTATTAAAATCTGTCCACAACATTAACAGGAATATTTGCTTCTCATTTGAACAGGTACAACATGGAAAGCTCACGTTTTTAGACGTTTTCGTTGCAAGAGAGTCAAACAATTTTGAATTCTAAATGTACAGAAAGCCATAGAATATCAGCACGTCAAACTATTCTCACCAACGCAAAATAGCAGCATTTCATCATATGCAGCCTTATTCATCATAACGACGGATCACATTTTCGAACGAATGTAGTTCGATCGAAGTAGGCAATGCAGATCACATTCGTTCGAAAAAGTGATCCGTTGTAATAGGGAATAAAGCTGATGATATATCAACGAGAACAGCATCCAAAGAATTATCGATAAACTAAAAATTCGAGTTAAACAAGTCAGGAATCCACAAAATAGGGTGATGAGCCTATTTGCACCATGTTTCTATTATCACCCTACCCATTTGAAGCCGTTGGTTAGAGCAGTGTCTGCCATCTTTGTTCAACGCATTGAGTCAAATGGTAGCGCAACAATAGGGGCTCTCGATTCGAGTTTTCATTGTGCTCAAACACGAGAATTTTACTGTTTTCAACGCATTTGTGTTATTATATTGGTTCTTAACAACGAAGCAAAGCGGTTCATGTCAATTTTTACGCATTCCATTGATTGTAAGGCAAGAAATTACCGAATTAGTGAGGCACCTTGCTTAGTATGGTGAAAATACGCTCATCACCCTAACTAACAAAAGGCGCGCTAGCTTTGAATAACGTTCCTAGTTTGCTACTTATTCCTTATACACAGAGAGAAGCTTACGAAGTTCAATCCAATTTCCAGCCAATGCGTCGCTTGATTACTACTGATTCATTCCGCCCGCTTCCGTCCATACTGTTCTCTCTGCTGTTGTTAGAGCTCGTTGATTGTTTTCATTAGTGAGTGAATCCTTGTTCCATGTTTCCTGTCTTCTCATTAGCGGTGCCGATTGTTGCTACAATAATAATCATCGTTGGCTTAGTGTTCGTTATTGATTTTGGTACTCGTTACCGTTTGGACACATCTTGCGATCTAACGGCAGCTTAAATTCTTTGTATTTGTTATGGTAGATTTCTTTGCCTTGAGTACTGCAGCTTGTTTCCGTAGTGAAATTCACCTTACAATACTGACAAGCGGGAAACTGATTGTCATAAGTACACATCGTAGTCTGAGAATAGACCGATCTAGGCTGCATGTTACGAAGGATGCCATAGGGTATTTCAACTGAATTTTAACTACTCTAACATCGTTTAGAATTCCCGAGTCTATCCCCCATAACGGAGATAATCTTTCCATATTGGGACAAAATTTTACAATTTGCATCGAGTGTTTACGGAGACTGATTGTGTAGTAGTACTTCGGCTGTATTATCTTACCCTCATAAAGGCAAGGGGTCTCAGAGGGCCGATTGGTAACAAGTCTTTAGTATGAATGAACTAGTAATATTGGAGCGTTGTCGGGCCCTTTATTCTCTTACTGATAAAATCATTCAAAAAGAGACTTCAAATTTCACTGGATCTTTGGAGCGATGCTTCTTAAAGTCATGATTCTGGTTTGTTTGTCTTTTTCAAGTAATAACGGATAACGATCCTATAAGTACATTTCTAATCTAATCTAAGCTGTAATCGGGTTTTGTATTTTTTTTAATCTGTACTACACATTAAATGGTGAAATAAATTATTATATAAAAATAAAATCAACCTGGCAACACCTTGGGCATAATTACTTTGTTGGATAAACTGTCAAAGGTTCCAAC
Organism: Topomyia yanbarensis; assembly: GCF_030247195.1. Classification (NCBI taxonomy): domain Eukaryota; kingdom Metazoa; phylum Arthropoda; class Insecta; order Diptera; family Culicidae; genus Topomyia; species Topomyia yanbarensis. Next base: position 204,113,500 of record NC_080670.1, on the reverse strand, counting down.
TAACCCCTAGAAATAACCATAAAATTGCACCAATACTGTCAAACAAGGACGCTCAACAGAAAATGTTTAAATCATTCACGGGTGTAGCTGTTTCCTATAAACTAATTTTGTTTCTAAATTCCGAGTTAAATTCACTGTAATCGGGCGTATATTAAATGGATATTCCTTACTCGTTGGTTCATTATTGCAATATCCAGTTCTGCCTGGTCTGACACTTAGCTTACGGCGTACACATACCCGCAATCATCCACACCCAACAACTTCCTGCTGCTGCCGAAAAACATGCAAATTTTGCAATCTGTGAACTAGCAGATAGCACCAAAATAGTTTTCCCTGCCAACCGAGTACACGCCGGTAACAACAACAGCATTCATGTAGATTGTATCGCCAGCCAATCTGCCGCAAGGTGTCTGTTGTTGTACACCTGACAGGCGGCGAATGGAGCGGGTCTGTTGTTTGCAGTATAGATATCGGATGTTTGTCCGTGTTGAAACTTCTGGTGTCACTTGTTTCATGCACTCTTCCATTGGTGGCAAAATTCTAATACAACGAAAATGTTTCCATTCTGGGAGCTTTAACATGTCGGAACGAACCATCAAAATACTTAACAAAATTCCAAAAGAATAGATGCCATAAGACTTCTAAGAGAGAACCAGTTCCTAGTTCAGAGTACCCGATCAAACCACATTTTCAAAATGACTCACAGCATTCAATTTTTCTCTGATCAAGAAATTATGCAATTTTCAAAAAAAAGTTCAAACCCTTCTGGGTGAGAGGAGTTAACCCCTACCTCACTCTCCAAAATATGTATTCCAACTGCTTAAGGGTTTTTTTTATAATCCAGATTTCGGCCAATCGCGATGATCGTGTACTTGCCTTGCGTCGACATTTATGTTTAGTTTTTTTTTCAGTGTTGCCATCTTAACGAATCGTACGAAAAATCAACTAGTTCTAAAACACCTCACGCACCCTGTATATTCATTACAACATATTTATAAGACAAGTGAAAATCCTCACCTGATCCAGTCTGGGGCCAGACCGGTCGAAGCACACGGTTTGATTACCGGGAAATGAGCAGCCGTAAATTATGATTTGGTCTGCTTTGCGAGCATACTACATAGGCAGGCTGGTACCGTCATTGAGGTACCTACTTCTGGCTCTATTTTGAATAAGACGGCAAAGTTAGTTGGTTACGGCCGGGATAGGCCACCCACCATACCATCGGTTGCCTTCTGTGAAAGTGGTCTATATTTATAGAAACAACTTTTCCTATTAATAAGAAATAAGCTTTTGAAATGGTACCCCCGGCAAGTCATGACGGAGAACCGGTGGTGAGAGGTTGAGGGAAGACAGAAATGTGCCAGCAGGGAGCAGAAATTAAAGCTGATTGAAAAGCGTCTCTTCGTTTCCTGATAGAGCACTGTATTTCATTGGAATAATATTCTACCGGAACTTTTACTTCTCCGTTCCGCGTTAATGGGTATTAATGAAGCAATGATTTATATTCCTTATTACCGTTTCTCTTGTTGCAACGAAATCGAATGACGCACTTGTTACGGCGGATCGTAAATTCCAATTCGTCGGATTCGGTCCGCCGAAATTCATTTCGACTGTAAACGTGCGCCTTCTCGAACGATACGCACGTAGCAATTCAGGGGAATTTGTGTACGAGATACTACACCCTTTCAGGCGCACCGGTGACGACTTTCGGCACGGCCGACTGCGATGGGAAGGTGTAGCAGTATTCACCGATGCGAGATACGAACGATCCAAAGTACACCAAGTATCGGGCACGGATTTCATGAGTGAGGCTTTGGTTCATTGAATGGAAGCCGCTACCGTTTGAAGTAACAGGAAAATTGAGTTAACGCGTGGTTGCTTTTCACGTAGTAGTGAATGGGTTTCCCCGCAGGATTTGGGAGAATTTGGAAACTTCTGTCGTAACGACGGAAGCGTGTCAGATTAATCTGCTGTTGTATATTTACTCGGTTGCGTGTAGTAGGTAATCTAATAATGGTACGAAGGCTGATTCACGATAGAGTTTGATAACTAACTTATCGAAACATGGTACCAACTTAGGACGTCTATTCTCCCAGGCAAAGTAGCTGGTTGGCAATATCTTGCACTTGAAAAGGATGGGACTGTTTCACAATCGGGTGTGACACTATGAAGATGACCCGCTAAAACCCAAAATCACTAATATTCGTGGAGCTAAGGCTGCGTTTGAAAGGGATAAAAACTGTTTCACCATCTGAGGAGCTGTTATGGGTCTATTTGTCAGCATTTGACCCCAGCACGACGGATGATCCAGTTCCTAAGGACAAGGATGTAACATCTCCGAGCTACATAACATTTAAAATCGGTGTCCGCAAATCGTATGGGGATAAGGCTCTCTCCAAACACACCTGGCCCTAAAGAAATCTACTTTCTTGAATTTGTGAATAACTCAACAATCCAACGACCAATTATCAGGGTTGTTGCAGAGAGGAATTGATCTGTTGGTGGTCTATAACTCATCGCTGTTCCGGAGAAACTCGTCGTTCTAACTTTATTTTTCTCAGCGATCAACCTACCAGACGAATCGGAGACTCCTTCTGTGTCAGAATGCTGCTTAACACAACAGTTTCAACGCAGTCACCGAAGATCATCTGCATACCTGTCCATTGGAATTTCATCGGGTCGGGCTCTCTAATGACTTGAACCGAATAAATGAAAGGTGCACTTTATTTATCGCTGCCGTCACCGTACCACGTACCACGGAAGCCTCCGAGTGCTCCGACGCAGCCACGCTACCAGCCAGCGACCAGCTTAGTCGTCCCGGTCCTGCGTTCGGAGGTCGTGAGGGTCTTCTGAATTTCCTTATCAGACGAGTATTTTGCTTTAAATGATAATCCGATCCCTAAAAACCTCTTGGTTCATAGCACACCGTCGCGTACAACACCTGATTTAATGACCGTCTACTACCAGAACGTTCGTGGAATGAGATCTAAAACGCAGGCATTATCGTTCTCACCGAAACCTGGCTACGTAATGATATATTAAACGCCGAGCCAAAGACGAACTACGCAATCTACCGATGCGATCGCAGCTCTTCTACCAGTCGGGAGGTGGTGTTCTTATAGCGGTAAAGAAACATCTAACTCGGATTGTACTAAAATGCCTGGATGTGAACGTTTGGAGCAAATTGTCGTCCGCGTTTCACTGCCAGGTAGATCGTTATATATTTACAGCATTTATCTGAGGTCGAACAGCGATTCTGGTTTGTACAACGTTCACTCCTCTGCTATCCAAAGCATTCTGGACAAAACTAATATGTGCGGCAATGTACTTGCTGTAGGTGAATACAATCTCTCATTTCCGGTTGATTTTCGATGACAATTATAAGTGCTTCCTGAAAATGCAACATCGGAACAAGAGACGGATATAGCTTTCGTTAACGACACGGACGTGTTCGAATTGATTGAGCCTCCGACATCTATACTGAAGGTAGACCCTCACCATAAACCCTTCGTTTTAAGATTTGATATGCATTCTGGTAATGGTGAAGCCTTTGATACAATTAACGACGACCTCAAACTCGATGCAACTTCGATGAAATCTCAGTGGCCATTGATGCACTCAATTGGCGTAGGATGCTGGTTGGAAATGATTTAAATCAGGCAGTTGCGGCGTTCTATCATGCCATATATGACATTCTTCGCCGTAATGCTCCTAAAAACCGTGTCAGCAGAAAAGCAGATTTGAAGTTTCCGTGGTGGAACGCTGAGCTTGGTCGTCTACGCTATGTACTCCGAAAACAACGAAAGTGATACTTACATCGTAGGGCCGGCGACAACAAATCTATTCTAACTGAACTGTAATATGAAACAGCCCGAAACAGTGCATTCGGTGAATATCTGAACCAAGTTCTCAACATTCTGGACGTTTATAAATAGCAGAAAACGCTCCGGGGTTATACCAGAAAATGTCTATCTTCGAAACAAAAATTCACAATCTGCAGCCGAGTCGGTGGACCTTTTTGCTGATCACCTCAGATATGTATTTACCAGCCCTCCTGTCTATCCATCACAACAGTACCTTGAAACATTTCCAACATTTAATATCAACCTTCATCTTCCTGGTTCGGATTGCTTGCCTCCTGTGTTTATAAAACATTGTTCCTATTCGTAAGATTGGTGATATGCACAATGTTGAAAACTAGAGGAATTTCGCTGTTGAACTGCTTGGCTAAAGTTCTGGAAGTACAAGGCGCTGTACACTGCTTCTTCTGGCATAATTGACAAACGTCAACACGGATTCCGCCACTTCGAACTTGATGACGTACACAAGCTTTCTAGCTCTAGCTGTAGAGAAGCGTAAACAAGTGAACGCTATATATTTTGATTTCGCTAAAGTATTCGACAAGGCGCCCCATAACATTGCTATTTTGAAACTGGAGCGACTAGATTTTTCTGGATAGGTAACCAGATGGCTGCATTCTTACCTCTCACAACGATCCGTCCGTTCGTTAGAAGGCTAACCGGCGTGCCTCGAGGAAGTCACCTATGGGCTCTGATCATTCTTTTATTCATCAACGACCTCTCTGCACCCTCATCAAGTCTGAAAAACTACTCTATGCTGATGATCTGAAAATCTTTCGCTCAATTCGATTCTATTGTGCTCCAAGATGACATAGCAAATATTGAGAACTGGTGCTGTTCAGCATGCAAATCAACGTCGATAAATGTAAGGTGACAAGTTTCGAACGCTCTGCAGGTCTAAGGCGTTGCGAATATACCCTGCAAGTCTGTGTCATTCAGAGGGAGAATTCTATCCGTGACGTGGGAGTGTTATTCGACAGAAAATTTCGTTTTGCCGACCACATCACTGCAACAACGGTGAAGGCTTTTTTTAAACGGAACACCGTCGATTTTGTGGATTTCTACGTACTGAAATATTTATGCTGTGCACTGGTCCGGAGTATATTGGAGTATGCTGTACAAGTATGGGTGCCCCGGCTAGAGCGCGTTCAGAGAAGCTTTGTACGATTTGCACTTTCTTGCAAAGACTGTTCAGTTTCGAAGGAATGAGGAAATGTCAGGTGGTATATGTTCTACTCAAAAGGAAAGATACAAAATGTTTACCGAAAAATAACGCGATAGAAATTTTTAATTTGGAACAAAAACTCCTTCATATTTCTATTAATCGATTTAAAAGTGTCTCGTGTTATTCGACAACCAACTTGGCCATCACATAGACGCTAAATTCAAAATGAAACAATACTTGTATTCACAATAAAAAACTGACTGGAGCTGATGTCCCGGAAGCACAGAAAATTCAATAACTCACATACCCCTGAGGAACCCTATTCCTTGCTCGGTGTCTCACTTTCGAAATTTATTTAATTTCTCGCCACAATATTGATTAAAGTAGAGCCAAATTATTTTCTGAATGGAAATGGTATCTTCTCTGTACCATACCCCCCTCCCCCTACTCCCCACCCGAACCCCCGTCAGCTATATTCCGCACGCGTTGAAACAAAAGCGCTTCCCAACAATAGGCAACTCTCTAACACTCCCTTCTCATTAGTGTCGCGCATTAATTCTGCGTGGAACGTGTAAATGCGATCCGAAACGTTGCAACTCGCTGATTTTATTGGGGTTGGGGATGGGAGCGGGAGGGGGCCGTACATTGTCGTCGAAGTTCACGGGGGTGAGTCGAGCCAACATGGGATGCTCATTCGACTCTCTATTCTGGTCTCCCGATCTAGTTGGAAACGTGGAAGGGGATGTGAAAGGACAGTCAGTTTTGTGTAGCGCAAATATGTATAATCAGGAACATCCCGTGCACCATACAGTCAATGCCATGTTTTATGTAAGTGGGAATTTATTGAGAAAGGGATGCTCAAAGGGAAAGTTGTACAGAGAGCAAATGGAAAATTTCACTTTTATTGCATAGATTGGTAGAGCACAATTTACTAATTATACGAATCATTTTTAATAAATAATTGACAATTTTTAATTTGACAATTGACAATGGTTTCAGCCACAGGGGGTTAGCATCTGTGACAGTTAACCGAGCAAAAAAATAGAAATGAAGGTGGTTGAATGGAACGTGTACCTGTGTGTTCAAATTTCTTTTTTTTTATCATTTTACGCAGAAAGAAAATAATAAAAAATTTATTCAAAACAACAGACTTGAGCAATCCTGCCTCCCCAGCCGCTGACTGCTCTTATTCGAGCAAACAACAGGAAACACACATCCCAGCAGAGCATATTCGGTTCGCAGCCTCGTTTTGGCGACAGGAAGCACAGCGGAACAGGCACGTCTGTCGACTGTTCCTGAAAAGCGTGGTGGGTGTCTGTTGTATTAGAAATAAAATATTTACCAGAAACTGGTGAAAGCTGCCAGCGACCAGCAGGCAACACTGCTTGCAGTAATATGGATCTTTAGGGGTATGTGGGTTGTTTAATTTTCTGGTGCGGCGTATTGTGAGTTGATATTTAAATTCTATTATTTCTAAGAGCGAAATTAAAAAAAAATCTTTTTAATTTTAATTAGGACAATAACATATCCGAAACCCATGAGACTAAAACGGATATAAAGTTGCCTCTACCGAGCTACTATAGTTCGCTAATGTCACTTGGGATTGCAAACAGAAAGCAGATTGAATAAGTATCCGAAGTAGACTCAAAATACGGAAATCATTCAAATTTCCGAACCGATTTCCAAATGTTTTGACAGGGTAGTTGACATCAGAATTTCCACCGCGCACCAAAATCAGTGGAATTAACATATACCTTCTGCTCAAGTGGATCCGAAATCTCGTTTCGAGCGTAGCAAGCGTAGACTCGAAACAGAAAGTGACAATCATCGTTCAGAGTTAGTTCCACTTGAACAGTTCAAATTCAATTTTGTGTCTCATCGATCGGTTCTCTATCCTATCCGGTCGGTCGCAACAGCGTGTTGGAGACAAATTTGTGATGCTCGTTCCACCATTCTGTTTGCCTAGATGTCCTAGATCAATTTCAGCTGAGCTGTGATTTGCCACACCCCGGTCCACTTCGGGGAGGATGACGATAATCGCTTTAAACCGTCAGCACCAGTCAGTCAGTCGGGCTATATATTTTAGTTGAGTGGCGCTAGGCGATGCTGATGACGGTGATGATTCTACACGCCAGTCGCCGGAGTGGTTGGTAAATATAGCACCCCTTCCGTTAAAATGCCACCGTTTGTGTGGGCGTGCGGATGTAAATATACCGTTTGTAGCCATGTACGTCTGTTATTTTTGGAGGACCTGTCACTATCGACACTATACAGGATAGTACCAGATTAATTTCTCATCGAATTAAAGGTACTTCTCGGTATCGATATTGAAGGCAAACAAGAAGACCAAATGGTTTCATGGTAATCCTCCAAAATTTCAACCCTGAAAATGGTACTTTGTTTTTAACTGCTGAAATTTGAGCTGAGTTTTTTTTTTGTTAATAATGTACAATATATTCAAAATACAACCCCTGGGAATTCCAAGTTATTTATTTACGATACCTGCGCCCGGGCCAGGCCCTAACGTAGATCGCAATAGGGGAGGGAAGGAATGTTAGTCCGACACTTACTTTTGATAGCGACTATATAGACTGCTGCGTACATCACAAGTGCCACGGGAGGAGCAAGATTGTTAGCAAGAACAAGTATTCAAAATTGGAGTTCGCGTGCGAAGTTTTTATAAGATACTGGGCGTCCGGCCATCAAAATTCATAAGGTTCCTAAAATCCGTAACGGTGAATACCGAGAGAATGTCTGGTAATATGCTTAATAATAAAATTTCACGAAGAAAAAATAATTAAGAAGGGAAAATAAACTGGGGCCACTATTAAAAAAGTTCGACTGTTTTCGTATCGAGAATTTTGGGCGGCCCAAAATAAGCAAAAACTGTACCGAAACCCGTACTTTGTATGATGGACATACTAGCCATTCCATGGGTGCGTACTTTATTATTTTCCTTACCACTGGAATGTAGTTCAAGCAGATATCATAGCCTCTAGGCTGGGTTTGTCCGGAGTAAGATAATGATGATATCAACCTTCTAACAGGTACCAGCCGCACGCGTGTTTTCATGCTATTTACTAGAACAAGATTGAAGACAATAAGGTCGAAAAGATTAATTAATTCACTTATTTAAAACAACAATTAGGCGAATGACCATATTGTTTATATGACCATATTGATTATCAAAAATGTGCTAAAACCAAAAAAATGTAGAAGATACAAGAAATAAAGAAGAGATTCCTGGCTTTGTCCCCTTTTGCGGCAATAATAAAGCTATAATAATATTATGCTCATGATATGGTTAACATGGCAATCGATAGTATAGTTCGTGTCCCAATCAAGGGTATATGAAGATACTCAATGCAATGGGAAAAATCAATATAATGAAACCAATGAATGTGACAATAATACATTTGTTCTTCATGCGGACATGGCTGACGCAAATTTGTAACTAATTTTCGATTCTTCTCACGAATTGTCAATTTTCCACCCTCGTTTACGATCCAACAATCATCATTCCGCTCAGACAAGGCCATGCGTATTCTCCACGCACATTTAAATTCCCTGGTTGTTCAAATAGATACTACACAACGAAATAAAGAATATAGTCTTCTCAGTCCAAAGAAACGTCAGCACAATTGCTATCGCCAGGCGGATTTGTGTTCCCTTACAATGCCATCAAATCAACGAACATTTAAAATTACTTGCGTCTATGATCGGAAAAAATGTTTACATAACCTCGGTGGCTCAAACCGAGGTAATCTGGTAAGATTTTTCCAGATTAAGCACTCAGATATTCCCGTTATTTTCCAAGGAAACACCGGTGAGTGCTTTCCAGGTTTCGGCGGACGGGTTACCTCAATGGAGCTGAGGATCACTGGGTTCGAATTAGGCGGCGAGATTTTCGTTGAAGATAATAAAACCAGCAAACCTGTCGAGATTTGATCCTTCAGTGTAGAACACTTTGCCACAGTCGGTTGGTATTTATTATTAAAGGTGCTTGGGATCACTTACGGGCTAATGTGATCCGGGACTTCACTAATCCTTTCCGTCATGGAAGTATCGAAAAATACTGTTGAATCAGATGAGCACGATTAAGATCATACGAAGTAGACTGTATGTTTTATGATCAAAGTACAAATCGGTCTGAGAATTTAGCTCGACAAACTATTCAAAATTTACAATTATCAGCAGAAGAAATACAGCCCAAATCTATGCGCAATCCACGATACTCTTTAGTTTAACAAAATATATGCTCGCAGTGGAACGGCAACAGAAACTTCCGTACTCTATCTTCGTTGACAATATCGTTGCTCTGTAAAGTCTCTTTGCGAGCATAGGCTATTTGAATTTTGGTTTGGAGTAACGCAAGACAATCGTTTGATCCTATACCTTTGCGGTGCCCAAATTTTATCTTACAAAAACCACTTGTTTCTACTTAATTGTCGGGGCGAAACAGAATTATTTTCTCGAACAACTTCCGGATATAGGACAGTATCACAATCGACCGATACGAGTTATGATCGGAGGCTGGTTTTCCTTGTTTTGCAGTGGTGATGGACTGCACTTGTCTCCAAACATGGAGGACCACGTTACCCCTAAGGAACTTGTTAAATAAATGGAAAAGACCCTTTTCGCAGAGTCAGGCACCTTATTCAACAAGTTGAATTTGATTCTGTCTCTGGGCGTTATTGTTGCATGGCCCCACCATTGAAAATGGTGATTCGTTCACAGTGTTGTGAGGAGAAACTAAGCGGTAGGTTTTTTGTTCCGGGTCAGAGTCTGGGCGAAAGCGAACAGCGGTTGTGACTGTTTCGGTTACTCATACTTGGTCCAAAGAGTGCTCATCGATGTTTCTCTCGTTAACCCGTCAATGAATCAGCGCCAATAACTGCATTTTTTGGCTTTTATTAAGCTCTTCATTGTCTTTTCTATCGTCTAGGAAGGTTCAGTACCCTAACGAGGTTCTAGAAGGAATGTAGATAGCAGCAGTGCAACTGGTATCGAAGGGAGGTCAAAAGAATAGCACTTTTTAATTTCCAAAAGTACTTCGTAGGGAAATTCACGATACAGACGAATAATTATAAAATAGTGGAAGTTGGAATCTATATCGGAAGTTAGACAAGTATCGGATAATGCAAATGCATCACATATTAAACAACTGTTTAGTAACATTTTGAAGGAATCGATTTTCGAGAGGATTCTTCTCCAATTCCGCTGTAGAACAGTGATCGTACAGGTGATTTCGTTCGATGACTTAACCATCGAAGGATACAATCGCTTCAAGGAATTTGATAATCAACTACTTCAAAAATGTTCACACTATAATGAGAAAAGCTATCGGGAATCTGTGGAAATTGCTGTCAGAAAAATTCATTGATCCAGTTACTGGAATGTATTTGATACAAGGAGACACTTGGGGTTTTTTGTGTGAATTTGAATTCAAATTTCCAAGTCCCTCGGCATGATACTGTACCTTGATGTGGTCCGGGGACTTTTCCACCAAAGCAATATTACAGTGATTATATCACAGAAACTTGGGATACGATTATTTTCTTTTTAGTTAAGCTACATTGTGATCAATTTTAGTACTTAACTTGGCGACCTTTATTATCCACCGCCATGGTCAAATAATATACAATGTGGGTTTATGGTCCAATTCTCTCTGCAGGCACCCTTCTTTTGTTGCTATATTCTCTCATATACACAAACAATATCTCATTCCAAACGTACAAACGTGGCCAACGCGATAACACAAATACGAACGCCCGCGATCTCGCCAATATTCAAACACCCCGATTGATTAGGTGAACGTTGGTACCTAAGCTCGCGCAATCATGAATCGGTCACGTCCGGAAGTCTCCGCCCTTGATCCTAGCAGCCCAAATTCATGCCTTTAGTTGGACCAATAGAAATAAAAACTAGATAAGACGTCCACGCGCAATCATTGAAGAATACGCGAACATGCGAATGGCCACACGCTTATAAAATAATGTGTCCACGCGAAGTTACATACATACTAGCACACGCGACAAAAACGTCCACATACAAACGCTCGAGTCCTTCCATACCCACGATCTTGTAAAAGTATAACACCCCGGTGACTAAATGAATGGTTTAGCACTTATAAATTAACAATCCCGGTCTCGATAGTGAACCTCAAAATACCCGTGTTCACGCGATCATGAATCGGTTTCGTCCGGAATCCCCTATTCTCGGCCCTAGTAGCATAAGTCCAATGGCGTCAGGTGGACCAATCAAAAATATATTGCTCATATCTACTAAACTACATAAAAATGGAATGTATACACACAATGTCACATACACGCGACAAACAAATATAAAAATGCTTGAGCCCTTCGCGACCATCCACGCAACCTATACCCGCGCTCTTCCAGACATTATAACATCCCGGTGATAATATGAACGTATCAGCACTTGTAATCACTCAAACGCAGTCTCAAGCGTGAACATACAGTCCCCCGCACTCGCGCGATCGTGAATTGTTCACGTCCGGAAGTCTCTATCCTCGATTCCAGAAGTCTAGGCCCATGCCTTCAATTGAATCAATTAAAAAGAAAGCTCTCATATAAACTGGACAACTCGGTCCATGGCGACATGACCGGGAAATCTAGTGATATGGAGTAACTCACTCCCTGTCAGAATGTGATCCGTACACCGAAAACTAAGTATCAGAATGACGGTCCGCGTGGCACATACACACGAACACACGTTACAAACACGTCAACAAACGATACTTCAGCTCTTCGAGATCTACAGCTCTTCGCGATCATCCACGCACACATTCGCGATCGCAACACTCCGGTAAAAACGTGAACGTTTTAGTACTTACGAAGTTACAAACGCGGTCTCAAACGTGAACCCGCAAACGCGCGCGATCATGAATCGGTCACGTCCAGAAATCTTTATCCTCCATTCTAGTAACTTAGGTCCATACATTCAGTTATACCAATCGAAAAATAAAGCTCATATCCACAAGGTAACATGTTCCTTGGCGACATGACTGAGAACTCTAGTGATATGTAAGAACCCTTTTTTTCTAGAATCTGAACCGCACACGAAAAATTAAGTATCAGGTTCACGGTCTGCGCGCGATCATTCTAGAATACACGCGAATATGCGAAAGCAAACGGCATTTATATAGAATTTATGCACGCAAAGTTACATACACGTTAGCACACGCGACATACAAAGGCACACGCGATCGAACACATTAACGTACAAATGCTCGAGCTCTTCGCGATGATACACGCGATCGCGAGTCCCTACGCCCGCACATACTTGAGCCGTACAATGAATATCACATTCAGAATCACAGCCCGCTTCAATTGGCCTAATGCAGTGTTTTAGTGGGCGACATTGCCTGCCTCTTCTTTTGAATTAATTAGTTGTAGTTGACACACTCTCAGAGGGATCTTAGAACTCTTATGAGGAAGTCTAGAGGAGTAGAGATTTCTCCTTCTCCTAAGGGTCCCAGATTAACAAAAGATGTTTCCTCTTCCGGTCCATCAGATTTATACTGAATGATCGAAGATCATGCAGAGTCCCCCGCAGTAAATACATGTTTCAGTGTGTTTGCTTAAAGAGTCATGCTCATGCTCTACCTTGCATTTGCCGTACCGCACCGTTCACAGTTGCTGCAGTTCATTACTCACAGTACGAACAGGCATGGACGAAATTTGTCCTGGCGGACGAAACTCACCCGAAGCGAATCTGATAGAGAATAAGTTTTAAACTTAGTTTTCGCAATGTTCGCTGAATTGCATTCTAGAATCTGCAACTGTTGAAATGAGGGGTCCTTGTACTTCAACTGTACTTCAGAGACCCGATTCGGAGACAACACCATCGATCTCCACAGCCTTTTCAGGTACGTATACATGCTGGTGCTTCATTAAACGCTCCCGGCAAGCAATTTGGTTTACCAGCTCGAGGTCATTCATTAAAACTCGAATCCTATTAGCTCGAACACGTGTTATCTGGGTTACATTTCGAGTTGGGCTGGAAGTTGATTTCCGAAGGGCCTATTTGAACTGGTTGGACATTTTTTATGCGAGGAATATTGAGAGAATCAGGTGAGGGAGTAATTGTTTGGACTATCCTTTAAATTCATGGGAGGAAAAGGAACCCATAAAAGTAGCGAATCATCAGGGAAAAAGGCGTAAAGAAAATATTTTACTTAGCATCACCTGCGGTGTGTCAGACTCATCTTCGATTCACTGTACCGACCGCGGTACCGGTCAACAAAGCCTGTGACAAACGTTGAGCTTCAAATTCAAACATTAGCGCATTAGCATTAGAATATCAGGACAGCAAAATATAGCGTCTGTGCCAGCTCTATATACGAATATTAACGCATACAAGCGATAAAAATCTTTGAACCATGAATGCTGTACATATACATTTAGTGCTATTATAGAGCATTATAGTGCTGTTATAGAGCAAATATTGCACTGGTATTATAGATGTACTGATGCAATGCTGTGATATTTTTTGTTATGCATATACTCTTGAATATTAAGTGCGACATATTTCATTGCATTGGAACAATTTTCACAGTAACATTACAGTATTTTACGGTGAAGTCTAATATTATGCTACAATGAATAAAAAATAAAATTTGGCAGTTCGGGGTAGCTCTGGTCTGAGTAGGTTCACTCTAAACGGTAGTTTCGGTATGAATTTTGTAAACATTGAAGCGAATCTACTCTGATTCAAATTAACGACGTTGAATCTCTGAATAAAGATTCGCCATCCTAATCGTTGTTGTAATAATTTACCGTTGTCCTGTCACTAATCAATTAGAGAAAAATGTCTTCGAATCGCTCTAGAACGAAGGCCATTGACAGATAAATAGTAAACAAAGATAAAGATGTCAAATCCTTATACCACATATTCAGCAAGCGTCTTTCAATCAGATAAAAAAACGGAATTAGCATTAGAGCACTCTAGTTAGAGTGTGGTCATGAGGAAGAACAAGACACATGACGCATCCAAATGAGCTTGAAATTTGACGTATTTCTATTGTGTATCTGTCAAATTCCATTCTCGTTTGGATACGTCATGTGTCTTTTTCTTCCTCATGGCCACACTCTAACTAGAGTGTTCTAATTAGCATGAGAAGAACGACAAATCGGCCTTCGTTATGTTGCCTGGCCTACTTCGACTTGACGCGTTCAATTCTTTTGAGCTATAGATTCTCATAGATAGAGCACAGTGGAGACTCCATTTTGAAGCTCGACTAGATAAGTGTTCAGATGTGAAAAGAGATCTAATAAAAAAATTATGTTTTTCTCTTCTCTGCTATTTGTCGGCGTTTTTCTAAAGTAAACTATCACTATAAACGAAACGCCTCCATAAGAATCTGACGGATGAAGGCGCTTGGTAATTTGTTATAGATTGCATCAGAGCTGTTGTCATAAACTGAATAAAGGAACTTATAGTACTTACCTGCGATGGTGACTTATGTCAGTACCTTGCAGCTTCTAAACGAGACAAGTTTATTCGTATTGATTGACTTATTGTTGTACGGAGACATTGATTTATCAAATAACCTAATGCTTCTGCTTTATACCTGTTTTTTAATGGGACTTATTGTTGGTCTGAATAAGTGATTTATAATATTTTCACGTATTACAAATGGACACTCGAACCACGAAACAAACTCGGCCACATTTAAGCTGCATCATATCTATCCTTGGCTTCAGTGCTATTTTTGACTCACTAATCTCAGTCAGATCTCAACTGGCATACAACAGAAAAAATGGTCCAGCGCATAGAACCGGGGAACAAACAACAAGTTCGAAGGCCGGAATATATAATTTCCCTTCATCTGCCTGGTGTGTGATAGCAGTAAAAAAGGAAAAGTTTCTAACGACACCACATCCCAAAAAAAAGCCACAATCATACAATCACGCCACGGCACAGAGATTGCAGTGGCAAATTTGGCACCAGTTGACATTTTATTGATATATTTTTATGCATCAATATTTTTTTAAATTTTTGCTAAAATTTTGAGTAGATGAGATGTTTCCCCTGTTGATCACGTTGAAACATCAATAAAACTAGATGTATGAGATAAAAACTATCCATAAAACCGGATTTGGGATGCATTTTGCGTTGCGTGTGTAACGTCAGTCTTGCAAATAATAAATAAAAAGCCTAATAAAAAAAAACTACCATCACGGCCGATCGCATAAGCTCTGCAAGAACTTTTCCCTTCACTTCCTCGTGTTCGTTTGGCTGCAATTTTTATAGTTCAACTGAGAAAACCTCAAAAAGCGTCCATCTTTGAACACCAAAAAAGCAGTTTTCCACACTAAAACTGCTTGAAAATCTAGGGGCAGATCACTTGTGATGCATTTTTCTAAATCAACAAAATTAAATGCATTTTTTTGCCATCAAAATAGAAACTTCGAATGTATTTTGCGTTGCGTGTAAAACGTCAAAGCCCTGCAAGAAACTAGCTCTACATCTAACAAAACATCGAACGAAGTGGATCGGCGTTAGGCGTTTGTTGAATAGACTTGTCTGCGAGGGAGCGCAAAGTTGATGCAAAAATGGACATTAAATGCATTTTATTCAAATTTGATGTACATTTCTAGAGTGATCTGTCCCAGTCAGCACCATTCAAATAATTCCTTGATTACATTGAATAATTTTCATAATGAAACAAAAAGACGTGCCCACGTCAACCGTCAGGCTTTCGACAATCGACAATCACGCGGTAGCAAAAAAAAACCTTTTCAAAAGCGAAAAAATAATTGCCGAAGAGCTTAATTTCCGCTCGTCATATCGAAATGGGACAGGACGAGCAAAAAAAAGTTTTCGCAGCCCCATCCGTTTAGCCTACTAGGACTGTTTGTTGTTGCTAGGGGGTCGAACGAGTGTGGTGATGTGGGTCAGCCGAGTTCTACTCGATTCGATGGTTTCGGGGAAACGCAAATTGTATCCAGGAGTGCCCGATTTTCGTGCGAAATTCCATCGATTTTCATCACATCCGCTCGTTAACAGATCAAAGAGTTCTAGATTTACGGTGATTGTGATATTTTCTTTTTCAACGAGTAAAACAGTGTGCTGGATTCTCGTGTATGGTAGCTTTATTCATCAGTTGTTTGTTTGTTTGTTTTTCCTTCTTTTATTCATGATTTATCTCACTTTCACCGAGTGAAACGGGATGTAAAGTTTATTTTCTCATCACTAAGTTGTGTCTACTTTCGGCGTTTTTTGGCCATTTTTCTCCTCTGCTGGTTCGTCATAGTCACATTGCCTATATGTATATAAGTTTCTAATTCATCAGAATGCTTCAAATATTTATGATTTCTTTTGCTGCTTGTATTACTTGGTATCTTAGACGTACGCTAAATTTATTTATTATTCGCTATATCTAAAATCTTCAGATAATATTTTTTATTCTTGATTCAAAGGTTTCTTCTAATAATATATAATACCATTTTGGTTTCTTGTGTGTCTCGGTTTACTTCCATTATTTGATTTGGTTTTAAAGGGATTCTTTTTGCTTAGTTAAATTCTATTAAGTTTCAAATCTCACTTCTCTTACCCAAGAGTGTATGTATGTATCGCTTATATATTTTGCTTAACTGTGGAATTCTCATAGCCTCCTGTTTGGGTGTATTATTTACGGCTGTACACGCTACTGCTTTTTTATTTCTTTTTGTTGTTCATGTGTAAGAGTAAGTTTTTGCTGCTGATCTGTATGTATGATTTGCTCTAGCTTTCCGGGAAAAAGTTTATATTGTAGTGTATTTAAAATGGGTTTTTCTTCTGAATATTTTTTTTAGCTCGCACCTTCCATTCCATCGTTTATCTTTGTATAATTTGCCACTGTCTCGTTTGCGTGTTAACGATATTCTCAACATTGCTAGTGCAAGTCTGTATGTATTCGAGTCTACTATAGATTATCTCGTTTTATTGCAGTGTTGAAACATTTTGTTTGCGTCCACTTCTCACTATGTTTGCTACGCCTTTTTCGGGCTAGTTAATCAATTCAATTACAAACTTTTCTTCCAACGCCTACTGCTACCACTGCTTGGCTCCAACTCTAGAACCCCTTTTCAATCCGGCTAACTTGCTGTTATACCCCGCGCACTCTTCCAACTCCAGCCAAAAAAAAACCGCGAAATGATTTTCATGTTTATTTCAATTTGTTGCTTGCGCCGTAGATAGATAGAAAATCTGTTTTGCGGAAACTCTGCGGGAAAAATCAAATCGCGAGCGATCGTCTCTGCTTTTATCATATTTCTTCAGACCGTGTGCGGGAACATCAAATCAAATAGCAAAGCAAATCCGTTTATAAATAACTTTCGGTCTGGCTTTTTCGCACCCCCCGACCCCCAACGTATTCGTTTGACAGTCGATTTACAGCAGCGCCACCATCGCGCGCCCCCCTTCCGGTATCCGTACACCTTTCCACCTTCGAGTTTTTTGTTATTATTTATGTTGCCACCTTGCCGAGCCATCATCACCACCAGCAGCAGTGCACTCTGGCGCTGACTGGGTCTGATTGAAAAGTTTTCCACGTTTTCGTTTCGCAATTCATGATTTTCTCGCTCAACCTTTAGCGAATTATGTGTTTACATTTCAATTTGCTTCTTTGCCATTATAGTAAACTGCAACCGGCAGTCGTTTCGGCTGTTTTAGTACCAGGCCACGCCAGACGGTTCATTTCATTTCGAACCGGTGTCAGGGCAGTAAATTGGAAAAAAATGAATTGACTGCTTTTCACGGGGGGTTTACCTGTGGCGCCCTCGTGGATTATGAAACTTTATCTAGTGTTTAAATTGCTTTTTTTAAATCGTGGGTGTTTTTTTGTTGTTTCTCGATTCAATTTTCGAGTGTCAATACATCTCCATGGAAACAGCACGACGTTCAGTTTAGGTGACGGAAAAAACCGGTTACTCGTTTATTATTCAGTGATTGATTTAAAAAAAATGTTTGCTTTCAGTTACTTTAATCGGTTTTCCAAAACTCTTGCCGATCCATGGACCGGAAGCTTGTTCCAGCTGCACAAAACAACGTTCAAATTGCATTTCACTGCGACGCATCCGACTGTCCATCCGTTCCGCAGTACACATACAAACCCCGAAGGAAGAACTTTCACAATCTTCCAGTTGCACGTTTTCTCAAAACCCAACACAGAGGATGAGTTAATGTTGTACCCAACTTTCAGGAAAAGCGAGGGAAAGTCCCTTAGCATCCCGTAAATACCCAGAAAAGGTACGTCAGCAAGGTAACACCACCACCTGGGGCTCTTTATTCGTGTAAACGAGAGAAGTTCGTGCAGGGCCCCAGCAGTCGGTTGGTTGGTTGGTCGGTCGAGATCGTCGGAAGCAGACTAGGACATAGAAACGGGGGGCGGTGTGTGTTTGCATTAAAACTCATCCGATTCAGTATGGTTGACGGGAAACTGAAAAATTATGTGCAGCACGTTTCCTCAGCTGGTGCTTGGAAAAGCTAAAGTGACGCAATTGCCAGCGTAGGAACATGCACGGATAGTTTTTCGGTTTGAATTGAGTTTGACAACCTAGCAGAGCACAAGAAGAACACATATTCTTAGAGAAAAATTTGTTTGGAAGAAACATCAGTTTTTAATAAAACTTATTCCGAGTTTAGATTTCGCCAAATGAAACATTTGAATTGATATCAGCGCAATCTGTTGAGATCATCATCATCTGATCACTAATTATTTAGAGGTCATAAATATGTGCACACCTTTCCATGAACTGCCTTGATCAGTTTGACGTTTATTTGCTAGATACGCGATACGCAAGATGTGTTTCTTTTTATCAGCTTTGCGCTGTTGTGTAAATAAGCCGAGTTTTCTCGTGTCATATGGGATCAAATTACGCCCTAACCTGCAAACCTATTTGTCCATGTAACATCGAAAAAACGATTAAAAACATGTTCGAAACATATTTGTTCCTGGTCGAGTGATTCTATTTCCTTCTTGATTGAGGAGGATTGCAAAATGTTACCTGTTCGATGGTACAAATTGGACCTTCCAGGACTGACAGACGCCCAGAATATTAAAATCTTTCCGGGACTATTTTCCGCCATTGTTGCCAGCGAAGGTAAGGGAGTTCGTTCGACGGCAGGATACAACCGCCGAAGAGTCTCAACCCGTAGTTCGGGAACACCTAACTATGACGTTGATTCGCCATAAGGAGATAGCTAACTACTAAAGAGAACTCTCGCTTTCTCGGCTAAACGCGAAGAAATCAAACCACCGACCGTTCTCGCTGTGAAAGATCATTTGGAACGAGCCAAGCTCTGCTTGCACGGTTAATCGCCAAGGAGAACGAAGTAGGGTGACTTCCGGGATCGTTTACGGTAAGTAGACGATCCGGCACGAGGTTGCTCCGTCGAAAAGAACCAAGCTTACTTCTCTAGTTAATTGTAAAGGAGCGTTGCCGGAGCCGTCAACAAAACCGTTGCCTTCCTGCCATCACCAGCAGTAACAGCGCGCGGTAGAAGTAATTATTTATTTGTTTTGTTCGTTTATGCACGAAGATCTGAAATTTTAGTAGAAGCATCTAAGCCGCCCTGTCAGTAAGGGTCAGCGCGGACAGATGTATATAGAACCCAAATACTGGGCAAACTGTTGCAACTAGCTCTATGGAAACAAAATAGTTTCATAAATACGAGGTTTATAATACACGATTTCATGTGTCTGGTTACGATTTTTGTTAACAGAAAACTACCGAATCGTGATTTTTTTTTCGTGTTTCAACAAAATATCTAAACTGTAAAGGCTCTGAATCTACTATACAATGGTCAATTGTGCTCGTTTTACAAGGGTTCGACAAGATTCATTTCGATTCGAATGTTTTTGTCAGGTCTAGCATTAGATTGGAATGACGCTGACAGATAAATGGCAAACAAAATATTAAGAGGTCGAATCTTTATTTAAAGATTCAGCGATGTTGCGTAACGCCAGGCGTTGTGAGTGTTCTCACAAAAACAAATACTTGTTTCCAACATGCTATGCTAGAAATCAGTAGAGATCGGATATTCCTTCGTTGGTTTGCTTCGTCACTCATTCGTTCGATGCCGCGCAGTCATTCCATTAAAATTCAGTTACAAGCTGAATTTACATTCTGTGGCAGCTCTGAGTTGGACTATTGAGCAACAATGCGCCATGCTTACATAACGCAGTTCGCTATGCACCAGCAGTGAAGCTTTGGAGAAAAAGCAAAAGTAATTATTCATTTGTTTTGATTACTTTGTTCGGTTATGTACGAAGATCCGAAATTCTAGTTGAAGCATCTAGGCCGCCCTGTCAATAAGGGTCTTCCAGGCAGGTGTATGTATATAGAACCCAAATACTGGGTTATAAATACGAGTTTAATAATACACGATTTCATGAGTTTTGTCACGCCTGGCGGTGGGAGTGTCCACACAGGATCAAAATCTTGTTTTCATCTGTTTCTTATGCTAGAGATCGGCAGAGATCGGAAATATTAGAGAACTTAAAGCGTTTCCAAGAATGTGAAAGTGAAAAGACGACATGGCAAGGCACGTATTTCCGAATAACATGGGGAACGTGCCATTCGAGCCAATATATTTTTATTCCCGATTCTTTCATATGGTTCAGCAAGACTCTTTAAAAATTCGTTGAAGTCAGCCGAACCAAAACCTACTGGCCATCACGAGTGAATATTTATGTGTTTGTGCAACATGAGATCTGTTCTCTATAGTAGGAGCGGCTTTAAACAGTGTCTGTCCCGGAACGGGCGTCTGAAGCAGATATGCGCGGTACCTTGTCTTCTATACTAAAGATGCCAGACCTATGAAGAGTATCGCAACCCTTGTTAGGCGGCATGTCGAATAAACAATCAAACAACTCCGAAAGAATATACGAAAGCACACCCCCGAGACCCCTGAAAAGCGTGTAGCTCGCCAAACGAACATGTTTTGAAGGACGATCGTAATTTGATGCCTTGATGTCTTTGATGTCAGCACCTTTCGAGGACTGAAAGACTTCTAGTGGTGTATAAAATTCGCGCAAGAATGTCCAGCATAGTCGGTTTCAGACGTGAGAAAATCATGCGACCGTCAGCTTAAAATGTTGTCGAAGATTATACCCGAAGGATCAAAGTTCGATTATCGGTCGGCAAGTGAACTACCTGAATGGTTGGTTCGATACTGAGTACCAGACCAGAAGCTGAATGCTAGCAGCGGCTACATGTCTGAACAGGAAACGATATAGTGAGCAGAGGTGAACCGAGAAAAAATACCGTCGGCGTAAGAATCCCGGGCAAGACGAACTGGTACTCGCCGAGGCACAGGAAAGCTTTCCGTGGAATGGCCAGTTATGATTAACGACTGAAATGGGAATCTGTTGACAGATCGTACAGGAGTGGCTGCCAGGTCAAAGAAGCACTTTGAATTGCTATTGAAAGGACAAACGAGTAGAGAGGGCACAAACAGAATGAGGATCGGAGATGATGGACAAGCAGCGGATCCACCGAGTCAAAGTAGAGAGAGAGAGCCAAGGTCAGGCCGTTGAGAAGGACGGAATACCGATCGAACTTCTAAAAGTCGGGAGTGACTAGCTTTACGAAGCAATCCACTGCGTGATAGGTTCAGTGAACTGCACTATACTGAAGTAATTCTCGGTCGTTTCGGCGGATGAAATCTAGCAAGCCAGTATCAGCTCCTATAGGTGTTAACATGCAGCTTCAGAGGCCGAAAGAGGATCAAATTCTAGATTAGCCTATCACGAATTGACTGATCTATGCGGTTGTGTCGTTCCAATGTAGCCCACCGTAAGAGTATTAGACGCACCTGTAGACACTACTGCGGTGTCTCACCAGGAACGTCGCGGTACGTTTTAATATACTGTCAACAGAAGGTAGGCAATCGGTACTGATGATGGCAACTCTGTTCCTGGGTATGCATTCAAGAAGATACGTGGAGCTATTACATCATCAAATGGCTTGCTCCAGTCATCTTCAAGAAGCATTGCTTGACCTTGGGCATTTGTTAGTTATTGTTGGGATCTATCTGATCACTATCTCTGGTACTATACCCACCCCAATTCTCATACGACGAACTAGCTTGAAGTGTCATATTCGATACAGAAAGGTTCACAGCGAATGTCTTCCTAACTGGTCTCTTGAGTTAATTCCAATTGAGTATTGTACGGAGGCTGAAGCTCCAAGATCACTCGTTCCAGCAGACCAAGCTTCAAAAGACCTATCTACATCTTAGAGGTATCGAATGCGCCCAATTGCCAAGGCACGACAGAAAATTCATCGAAGCAGTCCTGTCACACAAGTGCATGTTAATTCTAAGAAGTTCGGCAACTGAGCTGCTTGATGAGCTGCACCAGATCTGATCTTATAAAGAAGGCAGCAATGGCTACACAACTAGAATCTTAGGAAAACAAAAGAATCTCTTAAGAGACCTGTGCGAAGAGTTCACGGTGGGTTTGAAACCGGCCATTGTGCCCAAACAGCTATCCCCTGGCGCTGAACAGAAGCCAAGAAAGCAGGTCTTCGAGAACGAGTGAACGTACTGTCAGCAGTGTACGCCCACCAAATTACACAAGAGGAGGTGGAGTCGACGAATAATGATCGCTTATGGTATTATACTAGGGATCGCGAGAAACCCTAAGAACCAAGTGAAAATGCATCTGATGTGAGAAGATGCTGCACGTGCAAATGGTGTTTCACTCAATGATACGCTCCTGAAGGGGCTAGATATATTGAGGCCACTATTCGCAGTTCTGATGCGGCTCCGTAATTCGTGGGAGATTCGAGAGATGTTTGTTCCTCCAAATCCAGATCACTTTGCAGGATAACTAGTCGCAGAGGTTAGTTTATCGGGAGCAACCGGAACAGTCATCGCACAGGACGATCACAATTCTCAAAGGCTACCGAAGTTATGATCAAGTCTCATTACCTTGACTACTACCTGGATAGTGTATACACGATCCATAAATCGGTTCAACACGTGATAAAAGTGAAGTCCATACATGCTCAAGCAAGATTTGACATTCGGAACTTCTCGTCGAATTCCTCTGAGGTACGATGCTACGATCGAGCGTGTTGAGAACATTCTAGGGAGGGTTTCGGAAACTCGCGGTAGATGATTATCACTGTCGACACCATTTCATCATCCGTGGCAAAATCCTGATCGGGTTCTCAAACTGATTTCCTAAGTTGCGAGCGACAGCTTCCTTTGCCGAGAGCAACGAAACTGTTCCGAAAAGAAACCGAATAAGAGCCGCTGACTAGTGATGAGTGACAGTAGGTGCAGGTATTGCTGAAAGATCACGAGGATCTTCGGCAGCAGTTATCACTGACCTTCCAAACACCAGAACCATAAAACGGCGTTCAATGAGATTCTTCAGCGGTTTCGTATGCAAAAGCTAAGCATTTTGAAACAAAGTTTTGTTAGAAGCTGGCACTACTGCAGGTGCTGGAAGGTAACACGATGATTGGACCACTTTTGTAGGTTTGTTTGAAAATTCCCGTATACGGGTGTTTAGATACATCGTTGACGACTATTTAGGCCCAATCCAAAAAAAAAAAAGCACGGTCGCAGTTTGGTGAAGCACTGGGTCGCACTCTTCACGTGTCCCACTATGAGAGAGTCGTTCATCTAGATATAGTCAACTCACACCGGATTCGCAGTATTGATTTTGCCTTTAGAAATGAGCTGGTACTAAATCGTTATGAAAACAAAACATTTTGCACTGCAAAAGCTGCTTGAAGTTAGTTATTTCGTGATGAAAACAAACCAAACTCCGTTCACTTGACTTTGCATCTGTGATTGTAAATCAGCTGTCAAAAATTTTAATTCTATGGTGCATTCGTAGCACTCGTAAGCGTAGCTTGCTTGATCAAAAAAGCATGCGGTGAGGTATGGAATTGTCATCCTTGAAAAATCCACAGGCTTATTTTTCAATATGTCCTATCTACAAATAAGAATTATTCGGTCGCTTTCACTTTTATTCCGTTTATTTTTCGATTCTTTGCATGGTAGCTAGTTAAGTTAGCTGTTTTTTTTTGTTTACAGCAAAAATCGGAAACATTTAAGATGTAGTCGATGGAGCAAAAGTCTCTTTGGGGTGCAACGGAACGAATGACAAAACGAAAACCTAACCAAATTCCGAAATAGTCCGGTCGTTTAAAGTAGATTTCTAATCGGCAAATGCAATATGAAACAGACGCGATGTTGGACACTTTAATCCTAAAATAGACTTCATTTCGTAAAAAAACAATCGTGAGCGTAAGGCTTATCGTTAGAAGAACAATTCGTTCCATTCTCGGAAAATCGAAACCATTTCCCAGTGAATTATAAGCTTAATTCCTTTACCCAACCCTACTGCAAGAGTGGAATTTTTAGCCATTTCTCAGTTTTTCTCGTGAAACAGACTCGACAGAAACTGTCGTCGTCGTCGGCTAGGTTACTTTTGCGCCTTCCATCTGTAGAACTGGAATGCCGTCGAAAACCAAACGCATCAGCGGCCCGCTGGAATTTAATCCGCTTGGCAGACATTCTGCCATGCTGACCGGAAACTTCCTTCAACTCGACTCTGTCGGAGACGGAGATGGAAAACAGTTACAGAGTACGTGTTGCGTGGTGGTCGTGTCCGTGACGATGGTTTTTAGTTCGAGCGGCTGTATAGTCTACTCGGATTAAGAGACGTGGATACCGAAAGAGGCCTAACGCGATGGCGGCGGCGGTGGTGGTTCATTTATGTGTTTTTGCTGTTTTTCTGACATGTCACATTTTCAAGATGGCGGAGGTCATATTTTGGTGCTTTTTTCCCACGAAAAGAGTCAGTTTGGTGTTTTCGGTGTGGGATTTTAAGCCTGTGTTTACTGTTCAGGGGGGGGGGGGGAAGATAGGTGTCATCAAGTGAAAGTTTGCTTTTAGCGCTCTAATGGGTATTTATGGTTCATTAGCGGGAGCGGGAGTGTTTTCGTTTTTTGATGTTTTTGCGTGGTTTGGGTTTTGTTAGAGGGATCCCAGAAGCGTGTTTTAAGAGGGGTCTCTTTTACAATTTTGTAAGAGCCAATCAAGTTGTGTGTGGTTGGTTGTTTACAGCGGCGTGAAATTACGTGTTGGTTTATGGAGCACTTAATACTGTTTCGATTGTTAGGTTCGGTAAGCGCAATTCTAGGAGCCCTGCCCTTTGCTTCACTGATTCATTAACAATACATTTTCCAAAGAAGTTAAGTTGATTATGTGAGAGAAAGAGAATTTGAATAATAGACAACAATATAAATATTTTTAGTAGATCCTAAATATTGTGGAAGTTACAGTGAATACCCGTTTTTATCGCACTTTCTCGTCGTTTTAAAAACACAATTTTTCGAGAATTTTTTTTCTTCTGATGGACAACTAAAATATCTAAATACTCAATCTTCTTCACGATTGTATCAACAAAGCTCGGTGGGTATAGTTTGCTGTTGAATAGTCGAGAAATGATACATTTCCTCAAACTGATTGTACCTTTTGATAAAAACCTATACGGACAGATATAGTTAGAAACGTGTATGTGTGTGTATTGAAGAATGCATCGATTTCGACGGAACGGACCGGTTTGTATTTTTTTCTTTCATCCAGGCTAGATTCCAATCACGGTATGATCCAATCAACTGATTTGAGTTCACCTTCTTCCTATTAAACTCTAAACGATCGGTCCAATAACGGTACGCATCACCTCAAGGGGCTACGAAAGTTATGCGACCGCCATTGGCAAAGGACGCATCTATTCCTCGTCTTTCCACTTTCGAAGTTTTTCGAATCATTCGAGTTGATCTGTGTGTGTGTGTGTGAGTGTGGCAAGGCAATCTAGCCCGAAGCATTTTCGACGGAAACAACTTGGCATCTGATGAGATGGAGTCTTTTTGGCACAAGAGTCACTGCAATATATTCAAAAAATCTACTTCAATTCCAGTAACCAAACCTCTTCTTATCCAGGTGGGATAAGAAAATGGCATATAGGTACACGAGCTCGAGCCTACTTTGATGCCTTTGATTCTAACCCGCCCTGGCAAAGTAATCAAAAATATATAACAGATAAGTGGATCCAAAAAATGAATTTTACGTCGCCTGCTACGTTTTTTGCCATTTGTCGTAAGTTAACCCAACCCAAAAATAGGTGTTTTCTTTTTTTTGCTTTTCTACGTTCACCTTTATCAGCGAGAAGACCCTCCAAATGAGAGGTTTTTTCTAATGGACCTGCTTGTCTTCAGGATTCGGGACAGAGAACTTGACCCTCGTTTCGTTGTGGGAGGAGGAAGTCAAACGTGACAACGGAAGGAAAAATCAATATCGGGGAAAGTTTCACGGGAGCGGGAACAAGATGATGTGCTTGAGTGAAGGAACAAATCTGTTTTTTGAAAAGGGCCAATAAGCATACTGTCAAAATTCACTTTGAGAGGAAATTCTGGACAGACCATTAGTCGCCGACTATAAATCAGAACAGCGGATGAAAGAGAAAACTTTTCTCTTTCATAAAATGTTAAATTCTCGGCGAGTTACGGGTTGTCCGGAATTTCAAAGTGAATTTTGACAGTATTGGCCGTTTGCAAAAAACACGCGAGAAATCAGAAGGTAACGAGGGGCACGGTTTACTAGCAGTCTTTTGAGATTTACTGTGTGCGGTGGAACTAGTAGTGACGGGAGTAGTAATAGTAGGAAAAGCAATTAGGGTAATGCGATTCTATTCCTGGGATAAATGTGACCCCGATTGGCAGGGGAGGTGTTTCGATATCGACTGAAGTAGCTTATTGGTACGTGAAATATGTTTTTCTTGTACGGAAGTAGACTTTTAATCCGATGCTTTCCTGAGTTGATTAAAACACTGTTTTTTACATTACGAAATGTTGCTGAACGATGCCCTTTTGAAAAGTTTATGAAATCTGAACGACTTAGGCTGGGAACCGATTGGCGATTTTTACGATGCTAAATTTCTCCCAAAGAAGAAAATTTGGATCTTTTTGATCACATTCTCGTTTGATTATCATACAGCCAATCAGTCGGCCATGACAAGATTCATAGGCATTTAACACATCGGTTGCTTTCAAACTGCTGTTCAGTTCATGGCTCTTCATTCATCGTTGCTTTCAAATGAGTTGCAGTTGATATTCAATCTACTTCGTTTGCTCGTGTCAAATGAAAAAAATTCCGCTATCAATTGACCCAGTGAACACCCGTCAAATGAGATTCGGGTAAACAGTCGAAATTGTCCAAGGTCAAGGGTATTTGGTGATAGATGATGGATATTGATGATTAAAGCCATTTTCAAGTACAAGATAACGGCAAAAATGTTGCTGTCGGTATATGACGGAAATTGATGATTGAGGCCATTTTGAGATTCAAGATGACGGCTTCCGGCTATCACAAAACAGCGAGAACTACTATCAATATGGGTATCATTTGAAATGGGCTGATCAGTTAATGACGAAAACTGATGATTGAGGCCAGTTTGTAATCGAAGATGGCGGCTTCCGGTTACCACAGAACAGTGAAAAACATCATCAATATGGGTCAATCAATATTGTTTATTGCTTTGAAAGTTGGATTTTCGATGCACTTCGCTACCACAGTTTTTCCATGGTTGCCAAATGAAATTAATTTTTTCGATCAAATATATTATAAAAACCTCGAGACCGGCAGCCATGCTATCCTAACAACTAGTAAAAGTAAGAAGAAGTCGGTTTTTGACACGTTTCAATGTCAAAAATTTGTCAGGTCAAAGGAGATGCACTTTTGATCACACTTTTGATTCATCACACTTTCAAACTGTGCAGTTCGATTTGGTGTGAACTGTGCAATATGGGTATCATTGGAAAGGTTATGATCGGCGGATGGCAAAAATTTATTATTCAACATGGCGGCTTGCGGTTACCACAAAACAGTGGGAACTACCATCAATATGGGTATCATTTGGAAGGGGCTGTTCAGTTGAGGCCATTTTGTAATTCAAGATGGCGATTTCCAGTTGCTACAAGACAGTGAAAAATATCATCAATATGGGTATTATTTGAAGACGGGTGGTCAGTAGATGACGAAAATTTATGATTGAGGCCATTTTGAAATCCAAGATTGCGGCTTCGTACGAAAAATTGCTCCGTCGTAATGTAGAATAAAGGCTATCTACTAAACAATACCTTTCAATTGACACCCGTATTGACGATTTTTAGAGTTCTCTGGCTACCGGAAGCCCTCCTTTTGGGCTTCAAAATGGGAAATGTCACCCATTTCCGACATGTACTGACAACCCCTTTCAACTGACATCAATACTGAGGAAGCTTTTTGCTGTTTTGTGGCACCAATAAACCGTCACCCTGAATTTCAAAACAGTGTTAATCATCAATTTCCTTTATCCAATGACCATCACCTGTCAAATGACACCCACATTGATGATAATTTGTGATAATTTAATTTTTATAGCCGCCATCTTGGATTTCAAAACGAAGTCATCTATTTTCGTCGTCTTCTGACAACTTCTTTTCAAATGACACCCATATTGTCGATGGATTTTTTAATTGAACCCAATGCTTTTTGTACAAGACTGCACCTTACCATACCCGGAATTGTAGTTTCGGATTCGTCTCATCAGTAACTAACATTAGACTTTGGGTCAGTTAGTCGATAAATCTTAACTAGCACCAAAATTGGCACCAGTTAGAAGTTAAATCAAAAAGATCAAACGTCCCTGTCTGACGACTACACAACTAATTTGTTCCGAGAACAGAAGTTTTTGTTCGCAGATGATAATACAGAAATTGTCTTTTGATTCGAGGACCACACTTCTGTACTTGGTTATCCAAGACATCACTCAAACCCAACCAATTGTTTAGGCGCCATGCAAGACGTAGATATAGCGTCTAACTAGAGCTAATTTTGTTGCTAGTGTGTCGACTAATGCGTCTCAAGTCTGGTGCTGACAATCGGAAACGTAAAAAATACAACTCGTTCAAAGTGCAAAGGCAATCTTAAATTTGCATCTTCTACTGACTGTCACCTTTCATATGACACCCATATTGATGATAGTTATCGCTGTTTTGTGAAAACCGGAATTTTCCTTTACAGAATGGCACCAATCGCTGATTTTCATCACCTACTGACGCCACTTTCCATATGACATCCATATCGGATGGCAGTTTTCACTGTTTTGTGATAACCGGAAGACGCCATTTCGGGGTTTCAAAATGATACCAATCATCGATTAACATCACCTACTAATTGCCACCTTTCGCTTTTCAATTAACACCCATATTGATGATAGTTTTACTGTTTGGTGATAATCGTAACCCGTCACCTTGGTTTTCAAAATGGCATCAATCATTAAAGCAACCTAAAAAATTAATTCACATCCTGAATTAAAGATTACTTCTACCTGTATTTATTATCTTGTTTTCAATGTGGTTCATTTGAAGGTTTCTCTTCCATAAGCTGAGATAGTACTGAGAACCATAAGCTGAGATAGTGTCTTCAATTGAAAGTAAACAGGTAAAAAGTCCAATGACTAAAAGCTGTTATTCAATTGACAGTGAACTCTGAATGACTGATATACTGACGATATGCTTATAATCATATTTTGTATATCGTGCTCTGTTTGTGAATCTGGGAATTAATGAATCATATAGTTTTTTCAACATGTCAGATGTGCCTCAAGCAAGCAAGCTAGGAACTTTGCTGTTTTCGCTGTTCTTCACTGACGTTGACTCGCATATTTCCAGCCTCGTGAATACCGTTTGTTGCCTGAAGCTGCCACTAAACGCCAGTAGTGTTAGCTACGTTTCAAATGTTTAAGGTCTGTTCACACGAACAGTAAAATATAGTTTATCAGTGGCTTTTGAAATAATTTTCTTGCATTGCTTTTGCCCGAATTAATCCGAAGGCTTCTACCAGCTGACCACCAGTTAGACACATCAAAATAAAGTTTATTTGTATTCGACAAATTTCGAATCGAGTTAACAACGTTGGCTCGTAGTAATGTGAACGTTGTTTAAAGCGCGTTCGCTGTCATTTTTGGCAACTAGCTGAGCCAGGAAGTCAGCTGTTGGCTTCATTTGTCAAAGAAACGTCAAAACATTCACTCTCTTGCTTATTTTCTATGTATGTACAGATCGTACACACCAAACTTTGGTTGTCGATTTCAGCAAAAATTTGCTGAATTTTCATCAGCTGAAAGTTTCAGCAATGCAAGATGCCGAAAAATCGGCAATTTAAATTGAAACTGATTGACAGATTCGCTTTGCTGAAAATTCAGTAAGTCAAATTGACAGCGCAATTTCCGGATTTACAGCAATCCAACCCGGACTACTGAGAATCCGGCAATTGCGCTGTCAATTTGACAATTTGAATTACTAAATTTTCAGCAAAACGAATCTGTCAAACAAGTTCAATTCAAATTGCTGATTTTTCGGCAACTTGTATTGATAGATAGATCAATTAACGGAAGCGAAAATAAATAATGAGAATTTCATTGATAGATACACCTATTTGAAAAAGTATTCGAGATATATCTAAATGAGGAATTTTGACAGTTCGATAATGTACTAATCCAAGACGGGTACAGGTGGGCACATTTTTTTTCTATGCAGGTGGAGGATATGAAGAAGAAAAACATAAACAAAAGACGTTGTGGGCTTCCTCTGTTGCCATAAGTTTTGTTTCGGTTTGGCCATAATTATGTTTTATCGGTATTTTCGGGATAAATAGAAGATCCGAGGTGAAGCTCGGCCCTTTTCTCTTTTTTCATCGTATGCCACAGAATCAAGATACTCGTCCGGATGTTTATGTTTACTTCCAAGGCCCCGGACGCCATGTTTAATTTTTTCGCAAGTATAAAACTAATCCACTCAAAAGCGTCAAATGTTTCCACCTTTTTTTCTCTTCATCTAGGTAGTAATACATGTGTAGTTGAGTTAATGCGAGATTGTGTGCGTGTTCTACTTCGTTCTACAGGCAGGGATGCCATTATGCCAGATTTATTTGACACAGCCAGAGGTTTTGGCAGCTTCCAGACAAAAAGACCCGATTTGTAGGTTTTAGAAGCAGCTACATACACATTTTGGAAATTTGGGTAATAATGTCCCAAATTTTACAAAAAATTGATTGATGCACATTCTATGAAAACTAAAATATATGCCAAATTTCGATGACTTTGAGGTCGCTATCAAGTGCCAGATTTCGCCAGATATTTTTAGTTGAACTGCCAACCCTGTCTACAGGCAAAGGAGACATTTTTCTGTACAAGAGTGTAATAGTAATCGTTTCTCACTAGTGTTTAGTATAAATTTGTTCAAATTGTGAACAACTAGAAAGAAAATAATTTATCTGTTTGCAAATATTTCCTCCGGCCTACTACAATCACTCTTCAAACCTTCTTTGACGTTTGCTCGCTGGCTTCCTGTGTCGTTTTGCCGTAACCAAGACAACGAGATGTTTGTTGATTGCAAAAGTGTATCAGTTTGGAAACCTTCAACCAGATATCGTCCACCGTATTGGTGTGCCTGCTCTAGCTCTTTGAACCGGATTCCCATCCAACGAATCTCATCTATCGTCTTCCCGAGCCCCAATTCAATTGAAAAAAGCCGGTAATTGTTTAGATATTCCTCTCAATTTGGTATACACAAGGTCCGTAGCACATTGTCTGAATTTATAATCATCTCATTTTTCATCATTTAAACAACCCCGGTAGCTTCCCGTAACGTCTGACGGGGTCGCTAAGGAAGAAGGTGGTTCCATTTCGGCCAAAGCTTATCGAAGGTGGAAGGGTGAAACTGAACGAAATAGAGCATTCCCAACGAATCGAATTCCTTTTTTCGCTTATTTTTCATTGAAAGAGTTCAAAATTATAACATCACTTTCGCAAGAGTGAATGTTTTATTAGTGTCTACGATTTATTAAAATTGTTCAAAAATTGAGTTGTAACTTTAATGCAAATGGCCTTCCGCTGGCTAGCAACTTTCCCCGATGAACGCTAACAGAAGGCAAACGGGAGGTGTTTTGAACTCGCAAAACGCAAAAAAATTAATTTTGTTCATGCAGAATTGTCTCTAGAAATATTTAAAGGTTTATCGATAAAAAATAATAAATTCTATGCGAGAAGGACCTATTGCTACACCGAAAAAGCACGGAGCGCAAAATGTTAATAACAAGTACTGTAGTGTAGCCATCATGGAATGGAGCATCCCCCCGGGGCCGAAACGTGCGAAAATTATCGCCCGCCTCGAGGAGGAAGAAATTAGTATTCCGTTTGCGAAAGTGATTACTTTCATCCGTCAAGTTTAATTTTAATCAGGAATTTCGGACGATATTGGAAGCGATGGAAAAATAAAGAAAAACCGATTTCTTCAAGTGGCTCTTCGTGATAGACGCCTACTGAGAAGTTTTGTAAAGTGGCTTCCGATTCGTCGAATATGGGTTCCATGATATGAATTGATCGGTTGGATGTCGTCCAACGTTGGATCAATAAAGGTCCGAAGGATTGTGTTGAGATATTTTTATTTTGGGGGGAAGCAGTTTTCACGTTTCGAAAAGCAAAGCAAGCTTTGCCATAGAAACCCTACAGTCAAATTAAAGGGAAGTTATCAATTACGAATTTCTGGACTCCATTTTGATAAGATTTTTTTTTCAAATACGTTCACAATTGCAGTAGTTTATACCCGAGATGAGACTCGCTAAGTGACAAGTTCACCAAAAATCATCTAGACATTGCTCTAATACAGGAGCCTTGGGCACAATTTTTTTGTTTAAATTCCTCAGCTTACAAGTTAGTATATTCTAAAGACCAACCAGCTCCAAAGGCCGCAGCTTTAATAAACTGAGTAATAAAATTCTCTCCAATTTCGGGATTCATTCAATGCAAGATGGAGAAAAAAGTGGGAACATTTGACACTTTTGAGTGTATTAGTTTTATTACTTGCAAAAAATAAGCATGGCGGCCGGGGCCCCCTGAAGTAAACATAAACATCCGAACGAGCATCCTGATTCTTTGGCGCACGACGAAAAGTGAGAAAAGGCCGAGCTTCACCTCGGATCTACCGATTAGAACACTTAGGGACACTTTTTACCCCGAAAAAAACCGATTAAATTAACTATGGCCGAACCGAAACAAAACTTACGGCAACAGAAAGGCCCACTACGTCATTTGTTTGTGCTTTTCTTTTTCATATTCTCTTGTTTTCTCGGCTTCATCAAAGAAAAATGTCAACCGCACTCACACACAGAAAAAAAATGTTCACACCTTTATCCGTCTTGCATTCAACGAGACGTCATTGCAATAACAGTAGAGGCCTCGACTGGTAGGGGCAAGCAGGAGATTGTAATCACATCTGTTTACTTCCCTGGCGATACGGATGGATACAGCTCCATCTTTTGAAATCGATTCATTTATAAAGTACTGCAAAAACATAATAAATCGTTCATCATTGGATATGATGTCAATGCACATCACACAGTATGGGCTAGCACGGATATAAATACCAGAGGTGAGTACCTACTAGAATACCTTTCGTCAAATGATGTAGATGTATGTAACAAGGGAGATAAGCCTACATTTATGAACGCAGTTAGCAGCGAAGTACTGGACCTCAAGTTAAGGTGAAGATATGTGGAAGCCAGGAACGCACGCTTGTTGCTAGGCACCGACGCACTTGTTTACATTGAGAAAAAATGGAATTCGAAGTGAAAATTCAAACGCACAAATGAGAGTTTTCGGACATTTTCCCTCGGTCATCTGCACATTGGCAGAAAATTTGAAGTTTTGTTAATAAACGATTAAAGTTTCGCGAATGTTTTTGCAGTGGTGTTTGATTTTAGTGCATTTGAAGAAGTGCACTGAAAATGAGAAGAAGAAAAATAGGAGTGTTTGGAAAAGGAACCCCAAGTAGAGAGGGATGATATTTTCGCACAAAATAAGGGCTACAGATAGAATTCCGTCAAAAACTCGGGTTGGTTGTATAGGAAAGTGTTCTAGCTTCCTCAAATAGCAGTTTCGTGGTACACCGGCAAGGTTAGTGTATTGAAAAACGTATTTTTTGATTTGCTCATGTCAGATACATGGTTAGGCAGGGGAGACGGGTGTGGCTCGCTTGTATAATGTCCTTAAGCAGCACTCAAATAATGGAAATTATAAAGGGTTAGCACGTTTCTAACGAACCTAGTCTGTCGAATCACAGACA
This sequence comes from Topomyia yanbarensis, assembly GCF_030247195.1. NCBI lineage: Eukaryota > Metazoa > Arthropoda > Insecta > Diptera > Culicidae > Topomyia > Topomyia yanbarensis. The sequence goes on along the minus strand of NC_080670.1, from coordinate 204,079,274 downwards.
CGAAATTGAAGCCAAAACACCGACAGTACAAAAATACAGCGAGCACTAAACAGTACAGCGAAACAACACGAAAAATACTAATTTGATTCCGTACACTTCACCCTAAGCACTTTGCGAGTCGGAAATTCATCATTTTCGCACCATGAATTAAGTGGAAGTTACACTGACAACAGACAGGCAACCCCGAGACGATATTGAATATTGCCAGCAAATCGCAAAATTCGAACAGAAGGTGTAGCTGTAGGCAGCCATTTCCGAGAAGTGTTTCAGTGCCTTTCTCTGCCGTCTAAACAAAGCTAAAGCGATCGATGCGCGTATGTTTATACCGATAAATTGAAGCATTTCGTCGAAAAATGGCACGCTCGTGAAGAAGTTATGTTTTGGTGGGATCCTTCAAGCTGCCACCATGCGACAAAACGATGCATTGGCTGAATAGACAAACAATGCCATTGATGTCGTGCCTATTAAGGCTGTGAATTTTTATTTGGCGATTTTTTTAAACTTTTAGTTAAAATTTGACAGTTTGAAAGTTATTTTCTCTCGAATGGCAAAATTTAACCAAGAGAGCAAACCATTTCGAAAGTTGACATTTCGATAGTTATTAGGATTAACAAATGACAGCTGCGATGACCTCAAATTGGTATAGGTGTGAACATTTTTCGATATTTTTAAATCAGTTTTTTTTGTTATTACGTTAAGTATGAAAGCTATAGCCTCGAAACGTAAACATCCACATCATGGAATAACCCAAACAAAGCTTGACACAACACATTATCGTTTTTATCTTTATCCCTTAATTTTGAATTAAAAAATATTGACAACCTCGATTAGGTACAGAAAATGTTTCCACCTTTTTATTCTGCACCATGTACAAAATTTTAACTATCGAGGTGTCAAATTCCACTATCGCTCTATCAATTTTAATCATGTTCCAGAGCAGGGGTATTTTGCAAATAACTTCCGAAGTGTCCAAAAGTTAAAAATTTCGCCAAATGGTTCCCAGCCTAAAGCTATTGGTAAAACCTTAGATAGAGAGAGAAAGAGAAAACTGTGCGCACGAAATGTAAACATCAACACTTTTCATGAAGCAAAAATACTTGCGATAGTCAAAATTAATCAGGCAGGCGCTTAACCCATTCATGCCCATGTTGTTTGGGAACAACTACGTTTTTAAACAGCTATAACTTCTGATTGAGGCAAGATTTGCTCACAAAAACAAGTAATGCTAACAAATGTGACTATTGCCTTTCAGTTGAGTAATAACAGTTACAAGGATCAGCTCTAGAACTGAAGTTATTGCAAACAATCTATTTTGATTCCGATGGAGCAGTGCTGCCAGGGACAGTTTATGTTGACGACGGAAAATGAATTTTACATATATCTTCGTTATGTTGCAATATTATTAAAAACTGATAAAACCTATCAATTTGGATTGTCTTTGGCTAAGTTTTTCATGCAATTGGACTATTGTAAATATTCTAGGAGAACTGTATTGAGCATTGGAAGGTAAAAATTCAGCAGCTTCCACCCTGTCAAAAAAAATGCGGACGAACATGGTCAGGCGATTTAAACAGTTTGACGTTTAACTCAACTCGCCTGTGCTAATTGCCCCTAGGAACAAATGCAATTTGCGAATGCGATTTAAAGGCAATTTCAATACTTAGACAAATTTTCTGGCGGCTGAAAAGGACTTGGTTGATTTTGCGTTTTTCAAACATGGCGGTTCATGTTTGGCTTAAGCTTAAAATAGTTTTTTTTTAAACGATTGGCGTGTTCTCGCTTGTATTTTGTTTGTCTAGTGCACTTCATTTAGCCAACGAATGTGGAAAATTGTGGAATCGTGTGTAAATATAGTGGAACAAGATATCTGACCTAAACTCTTAATAAAAGTCAGATTGTGATAAGTTTTGGTGGCAATGTCAATTTTACTATTGATTCTTCCTATAGTTTGGTGGTGATTACCTAGTGTAGTGATAACTTTATGTGAGTAGATAATGAATCCCAAATGTTGCATTTGAAATAGCCTCCTAATTGCCAGCAATTTGCTGGCAAATTGAAGGGCAATTAGCGCATTCGAGTTGGCAAATAGCCCCCCGTTAGCCAGCAACTTGCCCTTTTTGACTGGGCAGCACTTCGAGGAAAGCACCTATCTTTATGAAAAAGGCTTTTCAAGAAAAAAATGTTTTGTAAAAACCCTTCATGCATTAGAAAAAAGTTGGGCATGAAAGGGTTCAATGTATTCGGACGTACAATTAACACGGTTTCTGAATCTATTCTAAGCACTTTTGAATGCAAAGTACTTGATGAATTTTGAAAAGGTGGTAATGACGGATCTTCAACAATATGGCTGTTTTCGGAGCAGGACTAACGTGTACACGCCAAAATTTGATGTTTGACGCCATTTTGAAGACCATGATGGTGGCTTCCGGTTAAGCGCAATTCTTTAAAATATCATCAATATGGGTATTCTTAGAACGTGCTTGACGTGTTTAGTGAAAATTTAATTAACTTTAATAATATAGTAAATACCAGATTTGGTCTACCCCAGATTTTACCAGTTTTATGACTCAACTGTCACGGTTTTGTATTGACTCATATATTGATCTTTATTATGCATTCATCGAGCCCACTCCGCCCAATATCCATATTGATTGGGTTTTAGGAAATTCCGCTTAACCAGAAACTGCCATCTTAAGAATGGTGTCAAACATCGATATTTGGCGTTTACCAGTCAAAACCGTTCCAAAAATATCCACATTGATTGGGTTTTAGACAGTGGCGGATCCAAGGAGAGGGTCCTGGAGGTCCGGACCCCCTCCGAATTTTTTACATTGTTGAGAAATTTTAAATTAGTTTCAAGATTATATTAGTTTCGTTATTGTTATTGTTGAAGTGCGGGCCAAAATGGAATTTTCAAGAATTTCCACTGTTTCAATAATAACTTTGATCAACCTAGACAAAAAAAAATCAAAGAAACTTATTGTTCGGAAGCAAGAGTAAGACAATTTTTTTTCTCGATGGTTACTTTGTCATGGCTCGGAGTGACAGCTTCATTCTGGGTCACTATGTCATTCGCATTTTTTTTGAGTCTGCCCAGGTAACCAATAAGCATTCTAACGTAGCCTAATATCTGCTTTAGATCTACATAGGCAGTTCTAAAGAGCCGCTAAGCCAAATATTGTGATATAATGCCAGTTTTATGTCAGAAAAGGCGAAATATTGTGCTATTACTGTGCAGAGATTGACAGCCCGTTTTTGCGGTACTAATGCTATTATATAGCACCAGTGCACTAAAGTCATGCCATTAGAAAGCTTGAATTGGCTGTCATTTTCTGTAATGTGGTTTTGCAACGATTTTTAAATTTCCATTTCGGTATGATAAACAAAAAAGGAAAAATTTAAAAATACTGTTTGGAACCGTGACTTCCTTCTAATGCATTGTAATGAATATCCTTATCGAAGTTTCGTTCTTACACGATATGCATAATGTTTTTTGAAAATCAACTTTAGTAAGTCTTGAACAAAGGTACCTAGCCTCGTCCTTACGGCAAGTGCGCAACTCTTTCTGTGTAAGCTATATTGCATATGTTGTTAGCATTATATCGGCTTTATATTTGGCACTAAATGTACATGTAAAGCATACATGCTGTAAAGATCCTTCAAGCATGTACATATATCAGCTTTATATACGTATCGAAAGCAAACGACAATCCTATATTTCGGCTGTGCATGTATGCATTCATGATGCTAATATAGAGCTTGATTGCATTGTTAATGCTATAATTGAGTTTCAATGCAACATTAGTACAAATGTATAGTCAAAATTGTGCTATGGCTTAATGCTTATGGATACTTGGGTGGTTCTGTCTCCCAAGAAAATATTTATGAAAATGTAGACTTTTTGATAGAATACAACAGCGTGCTGCTAAATCCCTGCCAGGAGACCACTGATTTTACAAGGAGCTTTCATTATGCATCCAGAAGAATCATCTGATTGAATCTAGCTCTGCTCGACAACAGCAGACAGCAAAAGAGAGCCTGACAGGTTGAACAGTGGGGGTTCCTATGGGATGAGCGGTTTTTTTAGAGAAGCAAGATAATCTGGTTTTCGTCACTACCGTCGCTAGGGAGATTTCAGCAGAAAAATTTGTTTCTTCTGTCTTCCGGAAACAGAAGAAGCCATCCAATTTAACGGTGGTGCACCCGCGTCTGTAGCACAGCAAACGTCCAGTAATCTCAAGATGATGAAACAGTTGTCAGAACTGAAATGGGTAAAATCATTATTTATTTTCCATTTCCGTTTTGTTCAGTACGGAAAATTGTTGATTAATACAGTTTTTTGCGTGAATTATATATATATATATACCTATTATATAATTGTCCCATTTCAAATTCGCGAATATTTTTGAGGCTAGAGAAATATTTGAACTGGTATGCGCCATCTTGGATTTCAAAATGGCTTCAGACATCGATTTGCGTCATCTACTGTTCACCCTCATTCCAAAAATTCTCATTTTGAATTTATCTAAACCGGATGTCGCCATCCTAAGTTTCAAAATGGCTCTAGACATCGATTTCTGTCATGTACTCGTCAGCATCATTCCGAAAATACCCTTATTGTTGAGGTTATTTAGATTTTATCTAAACAGAAAGTCGCCACACTGGTTTTCTAAATGGCCTCAGACATCGATTTCCGTCATACACTCGTCAACCTTCATTCTGAAAATACCCAACTTTTATTAGCAAACAGTTTGCTTAGAATATGTTAAATTGTATACAACTTCATATTATACTGTGGGTATTAAAATTTTGTTACGAACTTTCGTGCAAAAAGAGTACGTTTTTTCGGATTCAATTCGTATTAAAGTTGCATATATCAAACAGGACGTAAAAAAGAGTTCGTAAATAGAGGTTTCAGTGTATTAAATTGAAGAGTAACTCTAATTTTGTTATTCATCGATTTGATCGAATTGTTGGATAAGGCGGAGGAATTGCAACAAGCGGGCAACCGCAGAATCAAACATTGCATTTTGCCTTCATTTCACAGCAAGGCGATCGAGTATTCGGATATTGAAGTTGAAACCGATCTTGCTACAGAGCATACTTGGTACAAAACTCGAAAGATATCGGTCAAAATTCTTCATAACCGGTGAGTTTAACGCTGTCTTAGAGAACAGCTCATGAAATGAAGAAGGATCAATTTTATTATTCATTCATCAAATATATTCATGGCTGCTTCTACAATGTTTTTTTTCTGTTCAATGATTATATTCTTTTTTTCCATCGAAGATAAAACTACGCATTTCATTGAAATAAATTTTAAAAATTCCAATTTCTGACCTCATTTCAAACATCCTGAAATGAATATGTTGCCGAAAAAAATCCCAACGTCTTCCCATTCTAGCTTTTCACTTTGTCAATCAATTTCTCTTCTTCATCATCATCATCATCGACACCAGCATCATCGTTAACCACATCAAAGATCGCTTCGGCAGTGTCACATTCCAAACACGAACAGTCCTATGATTGTGACGTGGGTCTCGAAACAAACATCCCCCCCGCCCCTCGAACGTACACAGACTGAGTGACGAAGGGTGTTCCATTTGTTCCGTCTCAGTGCTTCAAATTATTCCGTTCACCACTTCCGGGTCGTTTTGATTTTCCCCTCCCCTTCTCCCGTCACCAACCAAAACAAGAACCGTACGCTTCTCTTTGCAGCAACCGTTCCGGGAACGGGTCCCGACCAGCAATCGCGATAAAAGCGATAATGATGATGATGTGGCTCTTCGTTCGCCCGGGCCCCGTCGGGATTTTCAACCAGTCCACCCACTTTCTTCGTGCTATCTCGTTATAACGAACCGACCGTCGAAATCGATGCATGTCACGTTTGATGTAGTGATTTTTGTTTTATGCTCTAAATAGGTTCCTGCACTAAAACTAGTCAACCGAACGTGTCACAAAATCAGCACTATACCTTGGTTTCAATCCCTCGCTCGGTTGCATGATACCTAATAAAAGTAAAAACAGTTCCATCTGTCTGTCCCCTGCCCGATAACGCTTGATCTTCAACCGATTTCAAATGCACGCCAATCTCCGTCCTTCGGTTCTCACCCCCGCTTAATCACGGAGAAAAACAAACTCATTGTAGTGATTCCAGCGATTCTCCTCGGAATCAACTCCCGGTTTCAGGTTCTCATTCACCGATCCGGCCGTACCGGAACCACAGCTTCCGACACACCGGAAACCGTTATCCTGCAACATGTCGAACGCCTGCTCGATGAAAACGTGCTTCAGGAAAAACCGAGCCGTGTATCGATCCGGACCTCCGTGATCCGGATCGCGGGACTCGTTCAGCGTATCCCCGAATACCTCCCGACAGACCGCCACCCGTCCGTGAACCAACAGTCGGGTAATCTTCCGGAACTTAACATCAGCCAACCCGTCGCGACCGAACTGGAAGCTACCCCGGTAGCCGATCGTGATACAGCCCGGATCCTTGGTCACTGCCTCGATCATACCGCCCAACCGGTAGAACTCCGCCTCCTTCCGTAGCCGATCTCGCTCGCGGAATTCTGCAGGGATTCTAAACTTGGCCGGATCGCGCAGGTAATCCAACACATACCGAAACAACACTCCATCCCGGTCGATGAAGAACCGACCTTGACTATCCTTCGGTGCATCGTCGGCGCTTCCACTGAAAACTTCCCGCAACCAGGAACCCTCCTCCAGCTTCAAAGTATCCAAACTAGTCGCGTACAGGGTACCACCGACGTTCAACTCCACCACTGCCGGAAATTCACTCATCTTCTTTCTTTCGCTTCGGTCACTGGATCCTCAATTAGCAAATTAGCTCCGGTTTGAACTTCCTTTTTTTTTCGTTTCGTTTCGTTACTCACTGCACAAGTCACCTTGGCATAGCACTCTCTCACTATTCCCTTTCAAGGAATTGAATTGATTTTCCTTCTTCTTAGTTGAAAAAATGAAATCTTATCCAAAATCCGGTCTATTCCAATAATCTAGATTAAAATATCACTAATCGGATACAGTAACTTCCGTTTGCTCCCGTGTTTTATCTTCTTTCGGCGTCCGTACGTTTCCAATCCGTGGAAAATTCTTCCTACGACAAACACACGCCCAAAACGCGCACCAACGAACCGACCCCCCAATCCGTGTGTGTGTGTGGTCGGTGGTCCTTCGGAACAGGCAGCGGATGTGAAAAAAACAAAGTTCAGATCATGGACCCCGTCTGCAAATGAGTGCACCTTGACTCTGTACCAATCTGTACTGCTTCCACTCTGTTGCTTCCACGGTGAAGGACAAGTCCGTTCTCGTACCCGTACGCGATTGTAATGATGAAAATCGGAAAACTGGTCTCTGGTTGGGCGCCTTTTTCCCTTGTACTCTCTTTTATTGTTCTCAATCTCTCTCTTTCTCTACCTCTCTGATGGGAGCCTTTTTCGCTGCCGGAAATGAATCGTCTCTCTCCGATTATCCGCTGAAGATGATTTTCACCTCCATGCAACCAGTCAGCATCGCAGTAGGCAGGAAATTTCTCTCGCAGCAGCCCGTTTAACGGGCCGGTGGAATTTACTGCGCGGATGCTGGTCAGTGAGGGCAGATTTTACCGAAGGAAGGAACATTGCGATATAACTTCAAGCAGCGTATTAAATGGGTTCGTAAAATTGCCTTGTCATAAATAAAAAAATAAATAAACAGAGAGGATTGACATTCCATCGTATTCCGTACCTTTATCAACACCCTTTACCTTCATCGATATTTTTTTCACGAATCACCCAGTAGGCCACGACAAACTGTCAAATGTTAGAAACAGTTACGGGCGTCGCAAATTAAGTTTTACGATTTTTTTATATTTGTGAATAATTAAAAGATACGTGTTTCAATCAGGTGCAACGAATGAGTAAGTAAAACCGTCCAGATCTCTCTCTCGTGAAATCATTTCTGGTCCGACACCAAACGCGAACACCAACAACGACCTACCTCCACCTAAAATGTAACCTCCCCGGACGGGGGATACCCCGTTCATTTGCTGTAAGCATTATCGATCCTTTTACATTCTCTTTTAAGCGAATTAAACATGTTCTTCTCCCCTGGCCTCCTGACTTCTTCTGGCACAAATCGTGAGAAAATCTCACGCCGTTAAACGGACTGCTTGCTACTACATATTACTTCCTCATTTTCGCTGCTAAACGGCTATGGAAGTAGACCGACCAATGCAAAAGCAACTGATTGCTACCAGTGCAGTCCAGCCAGCCAGTCAGTTAGTCAGTCACCAAGGGCACAAAAAGTGCGCAGCATCATGACTCAAACTGCATGTCCATTGTCCGTACCACCTTCGGGTAGGTATGGTGAATTGATTTCGGATTTTCACAGCTCCGATGTCAGTCACAATCGTGGATCTGACGTTCGATTCAGCTCTACTCGGCATTCGTTGTCATCGGACCTAGTATCAATCAAGTCATGGTGTGCTGGGATCGTGACCGGGTCAGCCATTTTTCAAACGTTGAAATTGAATTTCCAGATGTAAATTTAATTCTAACACAATTCAACAATTTCGATTTCTAATGACGTGCGAATTATTTACACAGCTTTTCAAATTAAACCTTGAAAAGTGTGAAAATTATAGCACGTAACTGATCCAGCTCTCTTTATTTCTCCAACTTGCCACCCTCGTCCTAGACTCCTTTCGAAACGACCCATCGTTATAAGTTAAGCGGGGAATGAATTGAGCGTGACGTCGTTCATGGTATTTTATTTACATCACGCGTACTGATTTTCTTCGAGCACACTCCCCCCCAGGTGCGATGAGTTTCCGGAATGGTTCCCCACTCACCTGTGTCCAATGGGATTAGGTGTATCGCAAGCGATTCGCTTGAGTGCGATTATTATGATTACCCCCTCCCTACGAAACCGGGAGTTAGAAACTCTTTCCTGGTTGTTGTTGTAGTTGGTTTGCTTGGTGGGGGGCATGTAAAATGGTTATAAAATCTAGCGTTGGCATTTGCCCCGTTTATTTCTTTGATTGGTTTTTTACGCGAGTGAACCACCTTAGTAATGCTAAAGAAACGTTGTTCTTGTTCTTTTTCGGTATACCAAACTGGACCCAAACGCGTCTATGCGGGACTTAATTTTATTATTCTGAGCTGCGATCTAGTTTCCACATTTTATTTTAACAAACCCGTCAACCAGTTCAGTTTGACCGAACAAAGTGCTTGCTTGTGCTTGTCGTGGTTACAATTCATTTAAATAGTTGTTGTTACAAGCTATTTGACCAAACAACGCGCTTCGTGTCGTGATTTCGACCGGAATAGTGTCACTGCCGGTTCTCAGCACGTCCAAAAACGATCTTACTGCTCTTTGCATCTTTTCCATCGGTCTATTTCCGCTACGAGGCCAAACACCGAGTCCAGAGAGGTGACTCCCACTATCTGGACTAGATATCGACCCATCAACTCATGGACCGAGGACCAACGCCTTTATTTCCCTTCCGAAGGAAGGCGTGACCTCAGAATTTTTTCACCTCAGAAAAATCTCAACGACCTCGGCTGGGATTGAACGCAGACCAACTGGGCTGAGTGTCGCTCACGCTTACCATATTCAACCGTCGGCGCCGTTCCTCTTTGCATCAGAGGCGATAAACTCGACTGACAATGGAAGTTAGGAAGAATAAATCAATGTTATGTTTTAATTGCTACAAATTTCTACTGTATCGATATTTGCTCTTTTCGATCATGCCCAGATGAGCCTGTCTAGCTCTAGTTTTCCGTTGTAAGTTTATAACTGATTCGTTCTAGAATACCTGTCCGTACTTCACTTTTCACAGCGCACCTTTTTCTTAGTCTTCAATTTGCTGAAAATGTTCAACAAAAATCGATACAGTAGTATGTCAATATCAATGTCGATAAGCGCTTTGATCAATAATACAGGAACGAGCGTCGGAATGATCTAACATATAAAAAATCAGTCAGTCTGAAGCCATATAGAAAGATTAATAAACCGGGCCCGGCATCTGTATTAGCTAGTTTTGCATTTTAGAAGACGACGAGACCTATGTGAAAGAGGATTCAAAGCCCCTTCCAGGTCCACGATACTATACTGCCGTCGAAATGAAAACTAAACTGTACCCGATCCGCTCAGTTTGATTCATGTGTAGAAGTTTGGTCCAAAAAGTGCTGGTATGGCAAGCAATATGTTCTTGTGGTTTGAAGTTTACCGTTTTAATACACTGCCGGAACTATAGTCAACGAGGTCTGAAAAATAAGTTAGAAATAATCGCAGGAAACTATCTTGTCCATTCGCTGGAACCTAGTACCTGTAATTGTAAAAATCTTCCACAGTTTTAACACTACCAAACGCCCGCAGATTCGCCAATAGTTGGTCTACCTTCTACCCCACTTCTACATCAACCGGCGTTTGTCCGACTAACGAGTCGATTAGTGCGCCCAGTAGGGCATCGCAAAAAAACATTTTTTTGGATTCTCAAAGGCCCCCCCTCTCATATTGTGACAAATGTCAAAGTAAGCTCAGATGCCAAATTTCACATCATTTGGACAATTCTAGACCCCCGCGCACTTCGCTTGAAATTTTTGAAATTGGTGCTATGGGAAAATGTGGAGGAAAAATATATTAAATGCTATAACTTTTGAAGTAGCAATCAGAAAATTACAATTTATATTTACAATTTTATAATACAATTTTATAATAAATAACAATTTATTATTACAATTTTATAAAAAGTTAAAGGAAATAACCTTAGTATTGGAATAAAGAATTCCAATTCCTAGAAAAATACGAGAAAGTGGGGTACTGGGTCATTTTGGCCCCAAAATCCCCTATTTTTTAAAAAAAATTTGCTACGTGGTGCAAATCATACATATTTTGCAGTTTTTCTAATGTGAAAAAATCTCAGAAATCGAACGGAATCTTTTAGACTTTTGTACGAATACGAGAAGTTGGGGTTGTAGGGCCTTTTGTCATTTATATTAAATTACATCATTTTCTCATGCATATATCTCTATTATTCTTCATTCAATTTTAATAAATTGTACCTCGTTGTACAAGAAAAATTCTTGGAAATACAACAAAAATAGATTCGTTTGCGTTAAAATTCAAAAACATCAATTTTTTAAAAATTAACTCTATAAACTACATTTTTTTCATTAAATATCCTAATACCTCAACTTCACCTATTTTTCCAGGTATGAAACTTTTCTCATGTGATTCCTAAGCGCATTTTTCACTATAAATAGTAAATTAAATAAGAATGTTGTTAAATGGAGTTAATATGCGCGATTTTATGATAAAAATGTGAAATCGAGACTATATGTGAGATAATTTAATGTTTCTGAATTTCACCGGTAACGAATCTATTTTTATTTTGTTCCTAAGGATTTTCCACGTTCAACAAGGTACAATTTATGAAAATTGAATGAAGAATAATAGAGATATATGCACGAGAAAATGATAAAGTTTAATATGAATGACAAAAGGCCCTATAACCCCAACTTTTCGTATTTGGACAAAGATCAAAAAGGTTTCGTTCGATTTCTGAGATTTTTTCACATTAGAAAAACTGCAATAAATATGTATGGTTTGCACAAAGGAGCAGAAAAATTCAAAAAAATAAATGATTTTGAGGTCAAGATGACCCAGTACCCCACTTTCCCGTATTTTTATAGAAACAGGTATATCTTCATTCCAATACTAAGGTTATTTCCTTTAAAAAGAGGTATAAATTATAATTTTATGATTGCTACTTCAAAAGTTATAGCATTTAATATATTTTTCCTCCACATTTTCCCATAGCACCAATTTCAAAAATTTCAAGCGAAGTGGGCGGGGGTCTAGAATTGTCCAAATGATGTGAAATTTGGCGTCCTCCAGTCTTGAGGGGTCGGTGAATCAGGGTATGCAGTGATATAGGATCCGGTAAACTATACTCACGGGCACGTTTTCGTCTCGAAAGTGGTCTACCGTAAACTTTTCTCCACGATGACCATGCGTTTCGTAAAACCGTACAACACGCTCGCGGAGTGCTTGCTGTTTTGACGACATCTTCGATTGAACTGCCAGCACCCGTTCCTAGGGAGTACAATTCGCTTGGAGAGAAAAAAATACGCTCTTTACTTTAATTACAGAGAGGTATTAAAATCATTCCCATTTTTTATTGAACACCCGTTAGCAACAACATCGCGGTAGACCGAGTTCTTCACGGAATGATCCTTCTTCAGCTCGTATAACATCTCGCCTTTGTGAGTGCACTTCGTTTTAGCAACTCTTTCAGCTCCAGGTCCGCTCTCACTCTCTTGGGAAGAACCGCGTACGATGTTCTGTCGTTCCCTTCAGTGTATCGCTCTTGTATCTCTACCGAGAAGACTGGCATTTTTCTTTCTTCTTCTATTTCTTATCCGTTTCTTCCGATTGCGGCAGTATTTTCAGCTTCGCGTCTGATCGCATTTCACGATGCGCCAGCCACGTTCCACTGATCGCTGCAGGATTTTTTTTTTCATCGGAGTGTCTTTCTCCCCCGACGTGTCCGTCATTCTTTTCGCCGAGTGAATATTGCGGTGCCTCCTCAGTTCCGGCCGTGGCGCGTTCTGAGACTTTCTCTAGAGCTATTTTCGGCTGATTCAGCCTTCTGCTTACGTTTAGATTTAATGCTCGTTACTAGCAGCTTGATCTTGGTGACCTTCCTAAGTTATTCAGGGAGCAGAACAGCTCGACCATTAGTCCAAAGTCGCCGTCTATTCCGTGAGTGTGCTCTGTCCGTGGACGTTCGCCATGACTAATATACCGTAGTCAGCATGCTACTGGTAGTCTACTTTCTACTTCTGCCCGAGTCAGACCTACAATCGAGGCAAGTGAACGACAACTAGCAGCCTCTCGATCTAGTGTGTACTGTCTCGAGAACAAAGAAAGCATTGTATTTATTCTTGCTGTCATAAAGATGATGAAAAAGCGCTGGCCTTGCCCAACGCCGTTGGCGTCACTCGGTCATTGACTTCAAATTTTGCTCTGGATTTTCGTGAAGTGAGATATTGCCTTATTGTGAAAATGGAGTTTAGGCTTACGGAACTCGGCTATCTTCGCCATAGTGTGTGTACTGATGTCAGCCAACACGTTAGCCCTAGCCGAACGTTTCCTGAAATTGACAAATGATTGGATTCCTCGCAAACATTGCCGCTTGGGATTTTGTTTCATCCGGAAGCCAACGATGAAGAACACGCTAGGTATGCTATTCATACACGCCCGCGAACGAATACTACCTAAGGCACCAAAATCAGTTTGTTCGCTTTCCAGACGATTTCGTACTTAAGCTCTGATGCGGGTTGGCAACACACCGAGTTGGATGTGGAAAAGTCGATACAGAATATTTGTGAAAATGAAGAAAACAGAAGGGAAGAATGAGCAAAATCTTTGACTGAAATGCTTTAGACACTTGGGGTTTTTGGTGTTTCTAGCAACGCTGAGAACTTTTTAGCTAAGTCGTTCCTCGAGCTGAGATATATGAAGGCTCCTAAAGGGAAAACTTTTGACCTTTACAAAGAACCTCAGCTGAGCAAATATTTGACTTTATCCTAAAACTTCTTGGCACAGTAAAGAATATCCCGTTCTGGGAAACATCAGTGTAGAACTCGTCATGGGCCGAAAGTGCATGCATAGCTCTCTTTAGCTAACATCCCTGCAGAAGGGTGTTATCCACATGATTCCCGTCGCACATGCCACAGCGGCTATTATCTCTGCAATGAGTGCTATGTGTTGTAAGTAGGGGATTGCCCACTACTCGGGTTCTTGTTTGCCCGGCGAACCCTTCTTTTCAGGGTGGCCTAGGTGCCTCTACAGAAATTCGGATTTTTGTAACAACAAAAAAGGGTAAACAAAACAAAATAAATTACTAAATGTACCGACTTTACTGTCCTTCAACTCTCCACTTCACTACGGTTGCTGGTGATTCACTGCTGCGGTCGGAAAGGCGGGCGGTTTCCTCCGACCGGCCGGGACAACAACGGCCGCGTTCTCCTTTGGTCGTTGGCTGCTCCGGCAGCGGTCCTTGTCTTTTAGCTAGGGAGGTGAGCTTGGCTCCTTTGTTGGAACCTCCCTAGCGACGGTGGTGATGAATCACCGGATTGTTTGCTCCCCGCAAAGAATCCCGGAAGACACCGCAGTGTTCTTCCCAGGGGGAGCCGTTGTCCACCCTGCTTCACCCTCCTTGGCTATTAGCTGGGAAGGAGAGCAAAGCTCGTTCGGCTTATCCTTCCCAGCGAGGGCGGATTGGTGCGTCTGGATCCTTTGCGGTTAGCTGGGGAAGCGAAAATTCCTTGATGATTAGCTTCCCCCGACGGCGATCCAGCACCACAAAATAACTTTCCGTCACACACGCGCACTTCGCACTACGGCTATTGTGGCTGGAAACTGTCCCGAACTGATGGAACGGGGACGTCTGTATTTTACCGTGGTCTGTCACTATCTGCTGGTCAAAAACTCGATGGCCGCCTTCCGCACTCGACTATCACAAACACAATCCGCCTCATAGCATAGCTGTCACCCATGAGCAACATAACCAGCGCACTCGTATTTTCGCAAGAGTAGAGCGATAGCCTAGCCAAACCCTATGCTACTGATTCACAAACATAAAACAAAATTTTCTACGCCTATCTGTACGCACAAAACAGTTCACAAACGCGAAACTATACAAAAATTTACAAGAAAAAGTGAACGGTATCGAAACAGCGGTGAGCATAAATTTTCGTAAACAATACACTCTACGGAGAGAGTACGCACGAAAGGGTATATTTCCACCCAGTGCTAAATTGTTACCCTGACGGGTTACAGTGTCCCAATTGGATCATTAAATCAAGAGCTAAATTCTTTTAATGCATACATTGGTAAAGCTCAACTTTCCAAATGTAACCCTGTAATGTCCCTTAAGGGGCAATTTCAACGGAAAAAAATATGTTGACAGCGAAAATGTTCTAGGAACACTGTTGATTCCTTTGATTACTTCGACAAGACATGCCAAACAAAAATCTAGCATTTCATTTGAAAAAGTCGTCGTTCATAAATGTTTATAACATGCTCACCAATAAACGCAGTGTGGAAAAATAAGATTACATCGTCTAATTTGAGTAGTGTGTAACGGCAACGATATACTGAAGCGAAATAGATAGTTCGACCAGTACATGCAAGGAGACCGCAGAACTTAGCCCTTCTAGAGGACACAATCTTCATACGCCGTAGAGTTGCAATCTGTACTTGGCCTGTGGTTTTCTGGACAGGGTATCCTTACCGAAAATGAATATATTAATTTTATATTCATTCAAAAATGTTTTCTATGCTTTGTTTTAGGCATTGAAGCGAATTGAATACGGTAGATGCAATATGCATGCTGAAAAAATCGTTATATGCAGTAAGTAAATATTCACAGTTTATTATGAAGTGGTCCGTTAAAACTTCAGAACGACACCATCAATCTTACTTGACAATGGTTTTCAGCAGATTCACTAGTGTGAAGCTCGGATCAATGACCACACAGTCGATCTAAACTTTCTGTGCGGGCACGTAGACATGGTACTCCTTCGTAAAAAAATTGTTTCCAGCAATGTGACGTGATATCTTTTGACTAGAAATCACGAGCTCTCGCTAATGTGACCATAATTTCGAAGTGTCAGTTAAGGCCGCTTATCGTTACGTCAGGTCTTTTGAAATCTATTGAAAGAGAGGTCAGGGAATGGTAAGGCAAAAATGTGGATGTTTAGCTTTATTCTATGTGCGGTTGGCACTACTGATTCCCTTAGCAGTAGACACAAAGGAAACGGATTTAGGATCAACAGATTACAAAATCATCTTTGTTAATGATAGTAAAGATTATGATGTGTTTGAAAATTATTATTAGTGTGTCCAAAATAGATTGTAATAGATTTAAACATGTACATACTTATATCTCATCCAGCAAAAACGCCTTTTGATGCCTGACTTGATTTCCCTATTTCAAAAGCTACAGACGTAGAGATTTTCCTTCAGGGCCCTCCCAACCAGTTTAATCACGTAACTGCTGCTATTTTGTCTGCAAATCATGATGCTCGTAATTTCTTCATTTTTATCGTTCTCCGCCAATTGCTTCGGAACCGCAGTAAAATTAGTTCCCTTCTCGCCTCGCCAGTGGAATTCTAGGGAAATAAACTTTTTTTTATATTGCCAATTCTCTAGCTTCATTCAGCTAATGCTATTCCCATTTGTCCATTTTGTGCACCGACCAGACACCGCCGGACAGTAGTAGTAGGAGTAGTAGCGCCCTGCCATAGCTGGCGAATGGTTTCCGTCCTCGTTTTCGTCGGTGTCTGTCTTTCTCTATGTGGGAAGTATTAGTCAGGGTTGCCAAAAGTATAAGTCGATCACACTTTCTTCGATTAATTTTGAATAAACTATCTATATTTTATTTGTTTAGAAAAGACTCACAGATATTTTGAGATATGTGATCATTTGTTGGCTTCAATACCATTTAAATTGCCTCTCAAATTCTTGTTAAGAATTATTTGGATTTGGAATCAAATGATTACTTGTAAGAATAAACGAACATTAATAAAATCTCTGATTGCTCAAAAACACACATAGTGTTTTCGTTTTTGAAGCTTGCGTGAATCCGGCGCTAGCTTAGTCCTGTCACTAAGTTAGTGTCGGATTCTGATGAGACGAAGTCGAAACGCAAATTCTACAACTAAATCTCTGAATTACCGATTTAATTTTAATTTGAAAATGACAAAATGGATTTTTCAAAGAGTGAATACATTTTTTTCTTTTTAGTTAAAGATACTGACTAGTGCTTTGGCTACCCTGGTCCCAGCATATCGCACCGCACTGTTCGACTTGTTGCCCATTTTGTGTACGGAATCAGCGCGGATTTAACCCAATGCTCGCTAGTCCCTGCTGCTACAACTACTGACTTTTCCATTCGGAGATTTCGAAACACACAAAATTTGTATCGTCTATTTGATTGCCGTTCATTTCCATACTGTACCGCAGAAACCCAGTTCTTTAAGGGCGGCGGGTGGGGTTGTAGCAATATTTGCATTTCGCCAAATGCAAATAGTGCGCTTAAGCGACGTGCAGAATTATACTGTTTTCCGTGGCGCATATGCTACCGTGAACGGGGTGTGTTGTTACAACGGGGAAAACAAACTATGGGCAGGGAAATTAACGCGGAAAGATTATATTTTGATTTTGAGCATGGGTTGAGATTACTTTCTATTTGTTTTCTGTACACAGATCGAAAAACCCTGTTAAAGGTAGTTTCCGTATAACTACAGTAAAATTACAACTCATATTTTACATAGGGTTATTATTACTCGAATTTAAATTGATTTTAATTAATTTTGAATATACTTCAAACAACCCAAAAGAATGTCGTTGACAGGAAAAATCATAAAAAACTATGCGGCTCCATCGAACTCCGAACCGACGGAGAAGCATCTTATTTTACACCTTTAAGCATCCATAAACTGAACCCATCAAGCTTACAATTTGCCACTAAATCAGTTGAAAAGCTCAACGTAAATCATATACCATACCGGCTTCCATCAACGACTGCACCGCCCTGGGAATAGCACGCCAGGAAGACGGTCCATCAATCACCATCCGTGCGCGGAGCAAAAGTCGTTCCCTGTTTTATCGCCTTGCATAAAGTTCGTTTTCAGCTTCAATGCACACATCTTGAAGCCGCTAGCTAGCTACCGCCAGCAACCGGTCCGCGCCGACGACGAGGGAGGGAAAAAACATCTCTTTCAATCTGTCCCTGGCCCTGCCATATGAACCCTAACCAAATCGAATAAGATCTTCGGTACTTACCCAGAGTCGTGATTCCAAAATTATGGAAAATCGATTTTCCTTCGGGTAGGTAGTCGAGTATTTCTTCGTGTATTTTTTTAGTTTTAATTTCTTGCTTGTCTCTGACTCTCACTGCTCCGAGTTCGCTCTCGTCGTTTTCGGTTCCTCCTGGATGGAACATCGTTTCACCAAAACTCTCACAGTTAACCACCTCCTTCAGCGCCTGCAGTCACATGTGGGTCGGAAAATGCGTTCGTTTGTTTTCTTGTCAATCTTTCCAATTCTCTGTTGTGTGTAGAGTCTGTCTATGTCAATGCCAACTTGATGGTTGAAGAATGTAAAATCATCAAGTGAAATTTGAACAATTTGAACAAGGGGGTCGTGGGAGAGTAGGGGCAAGCATAGCAACAAAAGTGAATCTGCCACGGAAACGCTCCCGATCGCATAGCAACTAATATATTAGTCGAATTTCTGAAATCGATTGGTTAAAATTTGGTACAGCTAAACGATTGTTGATTTTTCTAAACTTTCATTTTTGTTTTTGAATGAACAAAACAGTTGCTGAAACAACTAAATCATCTAGTTGAAAATGCGATGCTGTCAGTTAGCAAAGACACACACCATCCGAATCAGCTCATCAAATAGCTGTAACAACTAATATAATTGTCGATTTCAAGATTGGTGCGAGTTGAAACTGAAAACCGAGATGGTTGTTTCAGTCAATTGTAATATTGGAATAATTCACAACCAGTTGTAACAACTAATATAATTGTTGATTTCAAGATTGGTGCGTGTTGAAACTAAAAACCAAGATGGTTGTTTCAATCAATTGTATTATTGAAAAATATCCCAACCAGTTGTAACAACTAATATAATTGTTGATTTCAAGATTGGTGCGAGTTGAAACTGAAAACCGAGATGGTTGTTTCAGTCAATTGTAATATTGGAATAATTCCCAACCAGTTGTAACAACTAATATAATTGTTGATTTCAAGATTGGTGCGTGTTGAAACTAAAAACCAAGATGGTTGTTTCAGTCAATTGTATTATTGAAAAATATCCCAACCAGTTGTAACAGCTAACGATTTTGTTAATTATAAGGAGGATTTGTTACCCAGTAATAAAAAGCCAAATTATCTTCGAAGAAGTTTATTGCTATCATATCAATGGTTTGATTTATCCAAACGCGTTGCATTACTAGGAAATATAAATATTAACACTGTTCAGCGCCAATACGTTTACATTAATTCTATTTTATAAAAAAATATATAGCATTGACTTTCTATACGAATTATGGTTCCATGTTCCACTAGATTCTCTATTTGCATGGAACAATTATTTATGCAATGATAGAATATACAGATCAATTTACTGATGGAGACTAATGTCCTATTCTAATGTCTAACATTCGTTAATATGTGAGAAAATTGGATGGCTGATTTGTAAAAACACATGAAACATACACACCTGGTTCCAGAAGATTTGCTCACGTTCGAACATCAGTCGAATCATGCAATTTGTTGTCTACCTGACGTATTATATAAAAATACTTTCATAAATTCACATATATATCACTA
This sequence comes from Topomyia yanbarensis, assembly GCF_030247195.1. NCBI lineage: Eukaryota > Metazoa > Arthropoda > Insecta > Diptera > Culicidae > Topomyia > Topomyia yanbarensis. Next base: position 204,059,859 of record NC_080670.1, on the reverse strand, counting down.
AATTAGGTAGGCACTTCTAAGTATTATAACTGGTTTATTAATCTAAACTTCAAAATCAAGCTCTTTTATGTTAGCCTCAAAAATTTTACAAAATGAATATAGCGAGAAAACTGACGTATCCTTTTCAACTAAAGAAATGGTTAAAAAAAATTTGCAAATTTTTGTTTCCTTTTTGCTGTCTTTATTTTCTGAAAACTGACAGCTTTCAGAAACAACTAATTTATTCAGCCAATTGATGATGCGAAAATCAACAGGACAGTTAATTGAATCAACAATTTTTAGTTGAAACAGTCAAGACAAAAATCAAAAATTGCAATATTCATTTTTTGTGATTGCGGGGTTTTCCGTGTGACATATTTGACATGTTGAATGTTTAATAAATCGAATGACTTTCGGTGCCATTTACTGTATATGCGAATGGTTCTCGCATTGATCACACAGGAAAATTCATTCTTGATTATCATCATTTTCACATTTACAACACCAGTCAGTCTGTGACCTCATTCCAATTATAGAGCCACCAGATGTACAATAAAAATTTAACATCAAACCATAATACAATCATACCGGTCCCCTTTCCCGTGTGGGATGACGCATTTTTTGCCAAGCGAAAAAAAACCGCAACCCATCAGGCACCGCATTTAATGGACACCGTAAAAAGAGTGCATTATATAGATTACCGGAGGGATTCTGGGAAACGGTAAAAAAAACGCATAAAGATGGTAACCGAAAAGCGACAACTCGAACGACGCACCTCCCTCACTGACATAATCTGGCAGCGCCGTGTGTGTGCTGCGGTTGTAATTCAGTCCAAAAAGTCAAAAATATAAAACATTCGCACACTTCCGTCGCCCATCGTGTGTTTTTAATGTGGGAATTGATTTACGATCCGAACTGATTCCGGAACAATAATGGGGACTTTTTTTGCTATCGCACACTCAGAATTTTATTTATGCATCGATAGCATACTTTTCTATTTGCCTCTCGTTACTTCTGCTGTAAATTTTATGCATTGGACATATTCGGTCTATCCACTCATTGAATGCTTACTAGAAGTATATGCATCAAAATGCATAAAAATCACAGCAGAAGAAAAGAGACGGGAATAGAAAGTATGCTAACTATGCATATTTTTGTTTCTCAGTGCAGTAGGCCGTCGCAGAAAATAAGCAACACGATCATTCTACTGTACGGCACACGGCTCACAGAATAGAGGCTTTCTACTCCGCGAATTGACAGTTTTCGGTGACGTCAGAGAAATCGTTCAGATAAACAAACGAATTTCTCGAAAGTTGTTAATTGACAATATTTGAGCTCTTATGGTGTAAAAAATAGTGTGAAATGGATTCTTGACGTAAATCACGCCATAATTACACTAGACACAGTGGATAATCAGTGTATCTATGTGATTGTTAGCGTAAATTTGGTAAAGGTATTGAACATCGGCATAGGTTCCTTGTGATTTATCAAGTGTCGATCATTCGGTAGCACCAAACAATAAATGAATTTCATGTAATTGTTTTCGCCGACGATTTCTATGACGCGCGCTCGTCAAATGTTTACACTTTAACGAGCTAGCCTAGTATATGCAGGCCCGACGAGAGGGGGGGTCAGGGGGGGCAACTACCCTGGGGCCCGGGTCTGTTTTGGGGGCCCGCATTTTTAACTGAATTAAATTTATTTTAATTTAATTGTTGAAGTTTATTGTTTCTGTCGACACTGCAAATATATTATATAACTACGTTCCAATCGTTCCAATGGTTTTCTGAAGTACGTGAACGTAACCCAATTAAATTCATTTAACAGTGCAATTGAACCATTCTGGTTTCATTTATCGCAAGTGTTTGTCAAAGTGTACAGTATGAAGTTGTATACAATTTATCATATTCTTAACTAACTGTTACTAATAAAAGTTGGATATTTTCGGAATGGGGTTGACGAGTAAATGACGAAAATCTATGAATGAAGCGATTTTGAAAACCAAGATGGCGAATTCTAGTTAAGACATCTCTATAAGGGATCATCCATAAATGACGTAGCATTATATGGGGGAGGGGGAGTATTGTATTTTGTGATGATGTGTGACGACAGGGAGGTAGTGGGTCAGGTCATGCGACGTAGCTTTTTTAAAGGGGAATAACTAACATCGTTTTTTTTTTTTAATTTTACGTTGACAGGGGGGGGGGGGGAATTACCGTCAAGCTACGTAATTACCAGGGGGTGGTACTTAGAGGTTTGTGTAGAGATATAGGTATATTGATTTGTGATGCGGATGATATGATTATAGAAAACTTTTCTCAACCAGAAGACGCTATATTGGCCTTCAAAAGGGCATCGCTCATCTATTCGTCAAACCTTCTTAAAAATACCCTCATAGTTTATACAGATATTGTTCGAAATAGCTCCAAAGTACCATTTCTATCATCTACTCGTCAAGCCCGTTTCAAAAATTCCCAAATTGTTGGGGTTATCGAGATTATTGTTCAATCGGAAGTCTCCATCCTGGATTTCAAAAGGTATTAAATTTCCATTTTCATCATGTACTTGTCAAGCCCGTTCCGGAAATACCCATATTGTTAGGGTAATCGATAATGTTACTGAACCAACGAATTTTAATAAGAATGTGAAGTGAACTTTTTTTACGATCTTAATCCCAAAAAACGAACTAATTCAATTTACGAACCTTTGGCTTGGTTCGTAAATGGAGGTTCCAGTGTACACATTTGATGCAGAAAAATATGGGAATTTAACTAGATACTTATTCTACCCATTAGTTTCCACCAAAAGTCGAAACTCTTTCTCTCACAACTCTCTGTCTCAGTCTTTCTAACAGCAGACTTCGCTGTTGGATCACAGTCATCGCATTCAGAATGTTTTCTCTCTGAATGTCAGCGCAAATGTAACATGATTCCAAAACCGATTTTACCATGTTCAGAAACCAATAAAGAAAATTCATTCAGGTCATAGTGACAACTGCAATAGCTGCATCCAGTTCCTCAAAATCAACAACATGTACCAACAACAAGAAACAAGGTAGCATCAGTAACGCGAAATTTCACATTCAGTTGCCTATTTCTGAATAATTTGCTGAATTCAACATTCAGTTCCAATGCTTCCCTCATTAATTCACTGCCAAACTGACCGAAGCATTCATTTGTTATTATGTGGACAGTTTGTAGGCAGTTTTTTTTACATTTTCGAGCATAACTGAACTGCATAATCTATATCTGGTGCACTTTTGCTTGATGATCTCAGAGCTAGTATAGAAACAAAATTCAGTTTGCTCCTGAAACCGAATATATGCGTTGTACCGAAAAAGCGAAGAACGAGGGAAACAAACAAACCTTCGATTCATCGCGGCGGGCATGAATTGAATTTTGTTTCTCTTTCAAGCTCACAAAGGGATGTCAATTTTTCTACGCTCGGATTCTGGGCAGCATTAACGATGGTAGCATTAACGTGCGTCAAGGGAGCATGAACGATGGTGATATGGACTGTATGGCAATGCCGCAAAAAAGGTTTCCAATCGCAATGGCAAATCGGACGCAAGTAATTCTAATGGCCAGCCACAAATATTCCTTTATTATTTTTATTTTTTCCATCTATTACTTATTTAAAATACTGACGACTCTGTTAAGTTAACGCATTGAATTGTGTCAAATAAACAATATTCATAAAAAATAGTTTAATTGAAACGGTTGCATCCGTATAGTTTCTCTAATCGATATTGAAATAAGAAGTCATATATGGTAGGGCCCGTCAGTACTTCAAACCCTGGGGCCCGGCGCGGCTCTCGACGGCCCTGAGTATATGTAAGCCGTGCTGTACGGCTTGAATGTAAAATAGGCTCGTTCTGCGAATGTCATTTTTCTCTGGCGTCATTGAACATGTTGAAATAGTCTTCTTTGTAGGCAGTTTACAATGTTAAAGCTCTTGCAACGAATAATACTAATTTGCTAAGTATTATTTACGTAAAGTATATCATAGCCACAGTGAAAGTGATAAATAATAATATAAATTATAGCCTGCATCGTGGTGATGATTGGTGAAACTTACTGTAAGTAGGTGAAATGATAAATGCCAAAGAAAACATACATAATTTACTCTTCCCAGCAAAGATTTTAGACATCGTATGAGCTACCTCATGCTTCCCCGGGTCATATGATTACAACGACCGCCAGCTAAGAGTTGTGTGCTTAACTGGTAGTGCAGCCTGGGCACTGTTGTCCTTCTGACTTCAGCTAGATTGAGGAGGTACGCCCCGAGCGTCTGTTCACCAAGGAGGGTGCGGCTGAAACAGCGTCTCTTCTGGCATTCAGCGGTTGAGTATGAAATGCTGTATCGCTTCAGTTATACCTAAGCTGGCAGCCCCACCAGCGCGATGAAGGTAGCGCGACCCCGGTAAGGTAGCCACTTACCACGAAAAGTGACGAAGAAAAGAAAAACGAACGATACATTCGGCAACCGACTCGGCTGCGAAATAAGGACAATGATTGGAAACTCGGAACATGGAATGTCAGGACTTTGAATGAACCCGGACGAGTCTTTTGGCTCGCGAACTGCAGGAGGTGCAGTGGCCTAGAACTGGAGAACGTGAATTCAGGGCGGTGAATCTCATCGCCAACACTTCCTTCAAATACAACATCTACTATAGCGGCGGAGAAAAGGCAGAACAGTCGGAGTCGGTTACATAGTGATCGGCAAGCAGATACAGCGTGTTATAAGGTGGAAACCGAGCGAATCTGTGTATTGAGGGTACGGGGCAAATTCTTCAACTACAGCTTGATCAACACTGACAAACGATAAACCCGATGACGTGAAGGACGCGTTTTACGAGTGTCTCGACAAAACCTACGGAGAGTGCCCAAAGCATGACGTGAAAATTGTTATCGGGGACGCCAACGCTCAGGTCGGTAGAGAGGACTTTTTCCGTCCAATCATTGGAAAGAAGAGCCTTCACTCTCTAACCAATGACAACGGCCTGAGACTAGTAACCTTCGCTGTAGCTAGAGAGCAGCACTTACTTTACACGCAAAGACATCCGTAAGCACACCTGGATGCACCCGAACGGCGAAACTTGCAATCAAATAGACCATGTCCTGTTAGACGGCCGACACTTCTCGGATAGATGTGAGGACCTTCAAAGGACCAAACATTGACTCTGATCACTATCTCGTTGTCAGCAAGATTCAAGCACGGTTATCAACCGTAGCGAACTCAAGAACTCAGCGACCGTTGCGTTTCAATATCCAGCGCTTCTCAGCAGAAGGTGTGACGGACGAGTACCGCCAGAAGCTTGATGAGCGGATAAGGGGAATCAACGTAGACGACAACCTCAACAATCTGTGGGAGCGGTGAGCACAGCAGCGCGAGAAGTAATAGGTACTGCTCAGAGACGACCCAGAAACGGTTGGTTCGATGAGGAGTGCCAGAGAGTGACGGATGAGAAAAATGCTGCCAGAAGGCGGATGTTAGAACAGAGAGTGGTACAAGGAAGCAAGAGGAGCCGAAAAAAGAATTCACCGCAGAAAGAAAAAGCAGTATGAGGAGAAAGTCATTACTGAGGCGCAAAACAGTATGGAACAAAATGATATGCGGAAATTTTATGAAACTGTCAATGTCGTACGGAGAAAAACAGCGCCGTCTCCCGTCATGTGCAATGACCGTGAAGGTAACTTGCTGACAGATAAAACTATGATAGCAGCGCCAGGTGGAGAGAGCACTTCAAGACATTGTTGAATGGAGAAAATGTTAGCGCGTCAACGAACAGAATAAGCATAAGCGACGATGGACAAGCTGTGGAGCCTCCGACGCTAGAAGAGGTGAAAAAGGCAATCAAAGAGCTGAAAAATTGTAAGGCTGCTGGAAAGGACGAGCTCCCGGCCGAACTTTTCAAACACGGTAGTGAGCAGCTGCACGAAATACTTCACTGTACTCTTTTGAAGATATAGGAAGAAGAAGAACTACCTGCTGACTGGCTAGAGGGCCTCATTTGTCCCTTATACAAAAAGGGACACAGACTGGAGTGCGCCAATTATCGAGGAATATCGCTCCTCAATTCGGCGTAAAAAATCATGTCACGCATTCTGTTCAACAGATTGAGGCCGTTGGAGGAGTCTTTCGTCGGCGAATACCAAGGTAGTCTTCGTGAAAGCCGATCAACGACGGATCAAATGTTTACCCTGCGACAGATCCTAGATAAATTCCGGGAATACAACTTGCAGACACACCATCTGCTTATTGATTTCAAAGCGGCGTACGATTCAGTGAAAAGAAACGAGTTATGACAGATAATGGTAGAACATGGTTTTCTGACGAAACTAATTAGGCTGATTCGTGGAACGCTGGATGGATCGAAATCAAGTGTTCGGAATGCGGATGAGATTTCGACGTCCTTCGTAACCTTACGTAACGGATTGAAGCAGGGTGATGCGCCGTCAAACTTGCTGTTCAACATTGCTCTTGAAGGTGTCATCAGGAGAGCAGGCGTGCAAAAGAACGGTACCATCGTCACTCGGTCGCATATGCTCCTAGGATTTGCGGACGATATTGATATCATTGGAATCGACCGCCGAGCCGTGGAAGAGGCATTCGTGCCGTTTAAAAGGTAGACAGCAAGAATTGGTCTCACAATCAACACCAGCAAGACGAAGTACATGATAGCTGGAAGAATACGTGGGTCCAATAGTGATGTTGTGTTAGGTGGTGATAAATTTGAAGTAGTGGAAGAATTTGTGTACCTTGGAACTTTAGTGACGTGCGATAATTATGATACCCGCGAGATGAAAAGGCGTCTTGCAGCTGCGAATAGGGTTTTTTACGGACTTGGTAGCCAGCTGAAGTCCCGTAGTTTGCGGACGAAGGAAAAATTCGCGTTGTACATGAAACGTGGACGTCAAAGGAAGTTGATCGTAGAGCGTTCGGTGTCTTCGAACGTAAGGTGCTGCGAACAATACTCGGCGGTAAAGAAGAAAATGGCATCTGGCGGCGTCGCATGAATCACGAGTTATACCAAGTATATAAAGGAGTAGATATTGTCAAGCTAATAGAAAACGGCAGGCCGCGTACAAGATGGCTGTTTGCAGTGGAAGAGGACCTAAAAGCCCTCAATGTCCAGGGTGACTGGAAGAGATTGGCCCAGGACCGGGTCCAGTGGAGGAGAATTCTTCACTCGGCGTAGATTCAACGAAGCGAATTGTTGCCCATCAAGTATAAGTAAGTATGAGCGTCTTCATGATTTTCCAGGTTCCGATCACGCGTTAATTAGAAAAAAAAATCGAATTTTTCAGATTTGTTTACGTCTTTGATGACACCCACTCGGCGAATGTTTGCATTCTAATTAATAACCCGGCATATATGTGAAGCTGCTGCTTCTGTCATCAATGATCCATTAGGCTAGTACGTTTTCGATCGAATCCAATGCAGCTGATCATAAAGTGACGTAATCGAACATTTTCCTTGTGTAATTGAAATAGTACAGATCTTCCGCAAACCTTTTGCAGGCAAGTATTGTACGTAAGTTAGCCTTTTTTGCCTAAAAGCATCCCTATTTCCAGTCTCGGTATTGCGAATCTAAGAAGACTAAATGTATAATCGTCAAGGAGAACGAAGCGGGACGGACCAAGGTAGTCATTGTGGTGACTTTCGCGGTCGCTATTGACGAGCAAGGCGATTCGGCAATAGTTTGACACCATCGCCATGGATGTTCCAACAAAGGAGCCAAACTCACCTCCGTAACGTGTAACGCGTCAGGGTAACAATTTAGAACTGGATGCAAATATACCTATTTTTGTGTTTACACTCCGTAGAGTGTATTTGTTTACGAAAAATTATGCTCACCGGCTATTCTGCATCGTTCACATTTAGTTGTAAATGTTTGTTGATTTTTGTGTTTGTGAACAGTTTTAGTTGCACAGATAGGTTAAATAAAATTTGTTTCATGTTTATAAGTAACATAAAGCTAGATAATTCTGCCTTACTGTCGAAAAGTGTGCTGAAATCGCGGAGCGATGGGCGTCAGTGACGACGGTGGTGTAAGGCGGGCGGTTTATTTACATCGTGCGAGAGGCGGCGATCGTAGTTGATCCACAGGGCTCGGACCAGGTCGGTTTGTTTTCGATTTTGGAAAGATTTGTTGCTGAACACATCCAAGTGTCCAGAAAGTGTCGGTTCGAGAACTCAGGTCGATTAGGGAAGCTCATCGCAAAGGAGCTACTCGCTTCCAAACCCCCTTCCTAACCAAAGGACATAGGAGACGCTAAGCCGAACTCGCAGTGAAGGATCAGCCGAACGAGCCTTGCTCTCTTCCACTGCGGTGTCTACCTGGGCCATTCATGGGAAGTGAGTGGGGCCGGCGATTATTCACGCAGTCTCTAGGGGGATTCTTACAAAAGATAACCTTGCTCACCTTCCTAGCTAATCGCTACGGACCGCTGCCGGAGCAGCCAACAGTCCCCCGGGAGAACTCGACCCTTTTTGTTCCAACCGGTCGGACGAAACCACCTGCATTGGATCTACAGCAGCAGTAGCAGTGAAGTGGAGTCTTGAGGAGGAGTAATAGTCGTTAAATTCATACATATGTTTGGTTTTCCCTTTTATTTGTTTATGTACGAAAATCCGAAACTCTGGTAGAGGCACCTGGGTCGCCCTGTCACCTAGAGTCTGCCGGGCAGGTAAAATTAGAACCTATGAAGTGGGGGGAAACCTTACACTAGCTAACCAACTTCAGCGGATCCGCAAAACGACCAGCAGTGAAGAATTTTGGGAGAATAAACGGTAAACTTCAATTTATTTGTTTTCTTTTTCAGCGCAAATGACACCGAAAAGTCCTCGGAATCCACGTTTGAAGAAAAGAAAGAGCACCGTAATAAAGATTGATTTGAGCACCTTAAGAAAGATGACGAGCTGAGAAGTAGCAATGTGATTTGGGAGATGCACCGATGGGTGTGAAGAAGGCGTACAGTGGTACGCAGAAAGGTTCGATACGACTTTAGATGACCGTGCCGTCAAACAGACAGTTCGGATTCCGGGAAGATAGACGATGGAAGTAATCCGAACGGTCACAGAGAGTGCCGATATGGCGTCCAAAGAGAAGAGAAGGGGAAATCGATATTGCGCCCTGGAAACGATAGACGCCAAGAATGGAGTTAGGTTACAGCTCGCACACCACAAAATGGAGGTTATGCTAGTTAGAAATTGGGTAAGGCACTTTAGCGGGCTAAGATCGCTGGAATGCGCTGCCATCGGCGTTGTAATTATGCGGAAAAATGGTTTGGTCGTTGATGCTGCGATCGCCACAATGCTTTGCGAAAATGTATTTTGTCCGCAGAGCACCGGAATGGGGGATGGATACCTGGCTAAAATCTGCAAACGGCACGTGCGTGGGGTAGTAGCAATTGCTCCTCTGGTTGTGACTGAGGTTCGTGGACAATGGGGAGCCAGCAGTTCAGCTTGGGCTTGTTATGTCCACGCCGAGAGTTATAAACGGATTCTGGGAAATGCATCAGCAGAAGCAGAGTCTGGTGTGGAAGGATCTATTCGAGCCGTTTATTAAATTATGCAGGAAGAGAATGCGAGTGTCCGGTTTTGTGGCAAGCTGAACGAGTTCGGATTCGGTCGCTTCTGGTATGTGTTGCACTAAAAAATGGGTCTTTTGAGCTTGGGCTTGTGCGACCACCTCTGGCTACCACTACGTTATAGATCTGAACTAGCTGAAGTTACACAGGGAAACAGTAGATAATTATGCTTGAGAATAGCGAAACATCTTTCAATGTGCAACTCCTGCTAATCCTAAACGTCGGCGGCCAGGCCCGAACGTAGATCACGGAAGGAAAGGGAAGGAATGTTAGTCCGATACTTGCTTTTGCTAGAGACCGTATGTATTACTGCGCACTCCACAAGTATCACGGGAGGAAGATTTTTGTTAAAGAGTATAGAAGTTGGATTCTACTTCTGCATTACCGACGCCAGAGAGGTAACTCCACTATCTGGGCTCGATTATCGATCCATTAACACATGGACCGGGGACCAACGGCTTCACTTCCCTTCCGAAGGAAGACGTGACCACAGATTTTTTCACCTCAGAAAAATCTCAACGACCTCGGCTGGGATTAAACCCAGACCAACTGGAATGAGGGGCGGTCACGGTTACCACTCAACCACCGCCGCCGTGCACAGGAAAATGGGTCTTTTCTGTCGAAACTGTTTACGAGGATCTAGACCCGGAAGCTCTGCTAACTTGGCATCGACTCGGACTTCGTAATGCGAATTGAACTAGTGCTCCGCACTCTTAATAGTAAATCATACGCGAACGGAATTCGCGCGAAAATCGATGAAGACAGAGGGTTGAAAGCCTACGAATACTATGAGGCTGTATTCGCTGAACCGAAGGATCACGGCAAACGTTTCAGTGCTGGCGTCCAATCGGAATGCGGTGGCGATATTTATTACTTATTATTACTTCGTAAGAATTCTCGTTTCGGCTGTAACCGTCGGTCCCAATCGACAGGCATTGCTTTGATCAACAACCTCTCGACACCGGAGGTTGTCAACTCGTTTCGAGGTTCTGCGTCGCATCGGGAAAACGACCGCTGTCTGCAATGACTCCCACCATCGTGGTCGATGGTCACGGGGCGGTCTGGATGGTTGTGAAACACGAATTACAACGTCCATGGTGCTGATGGTACTGCGAAGTAGTCCGAAGGGGTAAAATAGGTCAAGGAAACCAAATCCCTGGAACTACATTCCATTTCGGAGCTTGACCTGCTATCTGGACTGACTTCCTAACTAGGGATCGAACATCCAAGGGAAGCAACGAAGATGTGAGTGACGGTGATGTTTCGGAGGTCCCTCGGTTTCTCGGAACCTTGCCAAGTTTAAAAGGATTATCGAAATTTGGCCGCTGTTTATCAACAGCTTCGAGTACACAACAGCTGCCAGTGAGTTTTTAAACCTAGAGTTTTTGAAGCGTTTGTAGGGCTGTCTACAGGATGAAGAATTGGAGGCTAGGAGAAGCCAGCTACTGTCGCCGGATTCTGCTCCGGTCTAGAAATTTTCGGAATCTATTCGGAATGCACTGGAATAGCTATGCGACTATCTTGTTGTGACGGGTTTCAGATATATCAGAGGTTACGGAGTTCTTGACATTGCGGCTGAGCGAGCGCGAGCCTACGCGTATGGAAAACGCAATGTTCCTGGAAGAAATATTTCGCCCATCTTTATGACTCGGACCAGATGAAGCCTTGCGAAGCAGAACGTGCTATTCGTAGATATGGTGAAAGGAGCGAGTTGCCTGCTCCAAGCGTAGGGAATGTCGTAGAAGAGATGTGCGATGCGATGAGGACAAGAAACACCATCACTAGTTGCGCAACTAGTGGAGCTGCAGAAGAACCAAGTGACCACAGCTGACAGTTTGAATAAGCACACTTATCCACAGGGTAGGCTAGATGCACCAGTTGCGGGTCGTCGAGGTGCCAGTGAACCGGATGCCGTTCCGACCTTGGTCCTTACCAGGAAGCTAATGAGTAGGATAGATCCACTGCTGAGGATCTAGCCTACTCCGCGTCGAAGCGCCAGCTATGTTCCTTCCGAAATTGTCCTGTTGAGTAGGCTAGGTCCACTGCCGGGGACTATTCGAGTAGATCGTAGCAAAACTGGGAGATAAACGGCTCACGGAAGCAGGACCTAGTTGTTCGAAGTGCGATTATACTCAAATAGGGACGTGACTGATACCTACTTCATACCAATTTATTAGTTATTTAATAGTTGGAATTTTGTCCATCGCTGGTCATAAAATCAATCAAGGCAAAAAAATGGGCAAAATTTTATTGAAAATTGGTGGAGTACATGATAAAAATCCAAAAACAAAATTTCGATTTCGCTTTCTAACCAGCAAACCAGAGCTCCAGTCCTTTGTTTGGGCGTTCATACGAGTATCTAACTGGTTGCCGCTACGATGCCAGTTACTAATGAGATGAATACGAAACTCTAAAACCTTACTTTATTGGCCCGAAAAATCCCAGTCCGGCTCGGAAGCGAAATGAATACGGGAGTGTACTGTCAAGACCTAACCGGGGTGACATAGATTCTAACGAACAATACAGGTTATAGCTGAAAAAACTTTTCAAAACAAACATATGAGAAGCGCTGTCTATTCCTACTATACGAGACACCCTACTAGCCTTCAGCTATATACCATGACCACCATTAAACCGGCCAAGCCACGAGTCTGCCAATTTCAATTACTTCTCACTGTTTTGTTTTTGTTTTTCTTTTTCCATTTCTATTTCTAGCCTAAAAGCATGTTCCTGTTACGGCTGCTTGGTCGCCGCGGACGCTCCACCTCGGCTAGCCAAACTGGAACGGCCATGCTCGGACTATTTGGCACTGCTGCCGTGGTCGCAATCAACCTTCTGTCGACGTCCAGGTCAGTGTGAGATGGGCAAGCTAGCAGCAGCACCGTATAAAGCGTAAGAGTTCCCCCGGAACGAACGAACGAACGACGGAACGTGATGCATTTTTGGATACGATTCAATTAGGTTTTAGGACCGGGCTGAATGTATTTGCACTCGGGATGAAAATTAACCATGGTTTGGTTGGTGTGGTTGTTGTTTCGTGGTTGAGCTGCAATTTGCTCGAAGCGGGAAATGAAGTTTTGAAATTTTTTGTCGATTCCATGCTTTAACTAAAAATAAGACTCAATATTGAATGTTCAACCAAAACAATACTTACCAGTCTTAAATTATTCTTTGTCTAATTATATTCCCACTTCATCCACCTCTCACAGAAGCTTTTTTCTCATTAACTTTCTGTAATAACTTTTCTCCGCCAAAACATCTCCGCACCGAAGAAAAACTTCCAACCGCTAATTAATCATTTTAATCAAACATAAATATTTATGTAGCGCATACACTCACACACACTTACAAAAGCAAACTTATCTCTCCAACGCAATTGCTTCTACACATATACTTCCAGTGTCATGGCCTGCCCCTCTTCGCAGCCGGTTTCCAGCCCGTTGACTGGTGGAAAGGGTGGAGGCTCGGTGTACGATTTCAGTCCCGTCGACATCGATGGGAATGTGGTAGATTTGAGTGGGGACCGGTACAAGGGCCACGTGCTAATCATTGTCAACGTGGCGAGCAAATGCGGCTACACCGATGGTCATTACGCCGAGCTAAATCAGCTGCTGGAGGAGTACGGTGAGACGAAGGGTGAGTATCAAGGAGTCTTTGGGGAGGGAGTGGTTCCGGTCGCATTAATCATACATAATACATAGCGGGTTTCATCGTGACGGGAAACTTTTCCGAGTACCGGTGTCTGGTTTCCCTGACGTGCAGGTTCGTAATCTTCCGTAATGGTGTGTTTGATTATGACAGGTGATGAAATATTGTACGTTTAATCGGGATAATGATAAGTGTGTTTGTTCCGAACAAAGTGACAACAATTTAAACGAAAGCCGTTTCTGTTTTGCAGGACTCCGCATACTGGCATTCCCGAGCGATCAGTTTCATCAGGAACCGGGCAGCAATGCGGAAATTAAACACTTCGCGCGGGATGTGAAGGGTGCAAAGTTTGATCTGTTCTCCAAGATCTACGTTAACGGTGATGAGACGCATCCGTTGTGGAAGTTTCTGAAGCAACAGCAGGGTGGAACGTTGTTCGATGCTATCAAGTGGAACTTTACCAAGTTTATTGTGGACAAGAAGGGTCAAGTGGTCGAGCGGCATGGGCCACAAACTAGTCCGTTGGAGCTGCGCAAGAATTTGGAGAAATATTTTTGAAGGGTTTGGAGAAGAAGCTGCATTTATAAGGGATTGAAAATGATTTTGCTTGACTAAAGGACCATGTTTATTTGCACGTATCCGAATAATAACGTCATTATAATAAATGCTATCGAATATATTGGTGATTGATTAATTGACAATACGTCATTCAGTTACAGATTGTATTAAAAAAAGTTGATCACTCAAAAAAAGGTTGTCATAATTTTTTCAAAGTCCGATTCTTTATTAACTTTTTGGAATTGAAATATTAATAAGAAGATCACTAGTGATGCTTTTTTTAAAAATCAGCGAAATTAAATGCATTTCTTTCCATCAAAATAGAAATTCATAATGTATTTTGCGTTGCGTGTAAGACGTCAAAACCCTACAAAACAATTAGCCCTCCATCCACCAAAACGTCGAACAAAGTGGATCAGCGTAGGACGTTTGTTAAACAAGCTTTTCAGCGATGGAGTGCAAAGTGGATGCAAAAATGGAAATTAAATGCATTTTTTCTAATTTGATGTAAATTTGTTATACATTCCTAGAGTGATCAGCCCCTAGAGGTTGTCCCACTGCTTAGGTCCTGATATAAATTTGCCCGGCAGACCCGTGAGACAGGGTGGCCAAGATGCCTCTGCTGGTAATCCCGGAATTTCGTGACGGCGAGAGTTCAGGCGCATCAGTAGAAGCTGTTATGAGATTTCGGTCGCGGAATAAACGGTAAAACTACGCGAAAAATAAGTTTTAGTAAACAACTTTATTTAACGATCTTAATGGTCGGAAAGCACGTTTTAGTTTTGGATGATGCTACTCGATAGCTGTCGGAATCATTGGCGTTATACCAAGGTGCGCACATATAATAAAGGTGCACTCACAGTAGGGCGCAAGGTATCTGCTCGTCAGGTAAGGCACAAGCAATGCTCCCGTTCCACACTCCCCCTCAATGCGATGTCCTCACTGTTCGACGCCAAGCCCAAGGATCGTACGAAAAAATGATGCTTCTGTGGGCCGAGCGGCTGCGTACATATGTCTGCCAACATTTGGTCCGTAGTGCAGTATTCCAGTACAACCGCTCCTTTCAGACACAACTCCTTCACAAAATGCTCCCGAGTAGTAATATGCTTCGAACGTCTATTGCTCCTTTCTGTTCTCACAAAGGCGAAACAACCTTGGTTGTCCTCCTCAATCACGGTTGGCTGTTCCTGCTTCTCACCGAAGTCGTTCAGTAGTTGCCGAAGCCATATTGTCTCTTGCAAAGCTTCACTGACGGCATAGTATCCAGCCTCCATTGAGGATAAAGTGACACTCGATTGACGGCGGCTGGTCCAGGAAACTACACCACCACCGTACGCAAACGCAAAACCAGTCGTCGACTTTCTGGTGGCCAGGTCGCCGGCCCAATCGGCATCAGAATAACCAATCAATTTCTGATCTGGAATGTCATCAACATACACAACAAGGAACACTCTCACTTCTCTTATCAACTTAATGTACAAGCACGGGTCTGCGCCTGATCTCTTGAATTCGTATCTCACTAGGACATCCTGCAGCCGCTTACACCAACATCGAGCCGACTGCTGAAGTCCATAGATACTTCGCTTCAATTTACACACTAACTGTTCCTGTCCATGCTTCGCGTATCCTTGCGGCTGTCGCATAAAAATCTCTTCGTCAAGGCTACCATAGCGGTACACTGTCTTGACGTCCAGGTGACGAACAGCTAACTTTCGTTTCGAAGCAACCGCGAAAAACATTATCAACGTTGCTTGACGAGTCACGGGCGCGAAGACTTCTTCAAAGTCTTCCCCATAACGCTGGGTGTTGTTACATTTGAAGTGGGTAAAGGGTAATTATAAGTGCAATAATGAGGTGTTAGGCGGGAGTGTGTAGCACGCGTGTGAACGCACCCCACACGGGATGCGTTGTTGGGATAACGGCAGCACTGGAGCTGTCAGAAAAGAAAACCGCATGTTCATAATTTTTCTGAGCCGGTGGAGTGCGGACGGCCAGTGGTGCGATTTCTGAAGAAAACTTGCTGTGCAGCTCTGGTTTTTCCCTGCTGTGTAGTGTTAACGATTTTCGGACGGTCTCTGTCTCACCTGGCCGCTCTATTATTAATTCTGGTATGGATAAAATTGCCAGTTTCCCCCAATTTCTGCTTGTCTCTGCTGCTGTGGAACGGTTCAACGTACGGGAGGTGGATAATCGGATGCCCAGGACGTACGCCGGAACCCCTGCACCCAAGGGACGGATGAAGAACCACGACGGCTGAGCGGTAAGTCTACACATTTCTCATCTTACCTCAGGCACTGTTCGCTTTTGTTAGTGGGTCAGCGAGCCTTTTTTCTCTCAAGATAACAATGTGTCCTTGTGCGACAATCCGGGACTTGAATTTAACGATTTCATTCTGTTCGTTGCGTTTTATCTTATAAACACATCTCGATCGGACGGTTTTCCTTCCGTGGGGTAGCGTGGTTAGCTCCCAGGTACTATTCACCCGGTGAGACATGGAGTCTTCATACATTGCCAAACGCCATTCCCGTATCTTGACAGCTTGCTTGAAATCAACCGGCTCATCTATAGCGCACGCTGCAACTCCTGCTGAACCGAGCTCGAAATCCTCCAGGTAGCGGGGAGCTGCATCCTGGTTCTGTCTGCCAGATCGTCGAACTTCTTCTGAGGTTTCGTTTTCGACAGTTCGCGATTCGTAGAATTCTTCCGAATCCGTTTCCCCACCAACTGCTCCTTCATTTTCAAAATCTTCTTCCTTGAATGGAATCAATTTAATTTCATCCTTGGGCTGTTCTGTATTAGTATCTACATCCACCAAAGGGAATTCTATGGAGGAGGATCCGTTGCCTAGCTCGATAAAACGGGCATCACGACTCACAACAATGTTATCTGTTCCGGGGACTAGAAAGCGGTAACCCTTTTGATTCATACAATACCCAACAAACTTGAGCTTACGGGCCTTGCTGTCTAATTTTCCCCTTTTGAAATCTGGCACGTGCACAAATGCTTCACTCCCAAAAATATGAACTTGACTCAAATCGGGTTTTGTTCCCCACCATAGCTCGAATGGTGTCTTTTGAAGTGATCGCGGCGGTAATCTATTTTGGAGGTAAGTAGAAGTAAGAATTGCCTCCCCCAAAACCAAATAAAATAGAAAATAGAAGATAATGTATTCACATTGCCAGAAATGCTTCTCCAACTTCCTTCTTTCGGTGTGGAACTCCACCGGATTCTGCAGATGATTATTGTTTTGTGCAGTCTTTCGGGGTCGTTTAGTTCCGAATCTCTGGAGTGCAGAAAAGACGACAACCTTACCCTAGGCTAAATTGAGAGAACCCAATAGATACCGGAACCGGTCTCCCCGTGGATGATTAGTCGAACGAACCAGGCTCTCCTCCGCAGTTAAACGCAAAGAAGAACGAAGCAGTGTGGGCGAAGGTTTTTCCTGGGGTAGATCATTAATCGGTGTTTACCGCGGCGAGTGAGTGGACCCGACGACATTTCGCCACTATCGCTAGGAACGTTTCGACAAAGGAGCTTTGCTCACTTCCCTAGTAAAGGAACGCTGCCGGAGCAGCCAACGGAAACACCCAAGAGAACTCGCCGGTCGGACAGCGCGCAGTGCAGTGAAGAGTGCGCTGGAAGCGAGGTTGGAAGTGAAGAATAAAGACGGGAAATTTATATTTTTTCTGGTTGTTTACGTACGAAAATCCTAAATTTTGGTAGACACATGCTTACCGCCCTGTCATTTAGGGTCTGCCGGGTAGATAAAAGTAGAACCCAAGTGGTGGGCAGCAAACCTCTACTCACACACTGTAAGAAGGTTGGTCATAAGAAGACCTATTGTAAACTACTTTCAAAACAGATTAGGGAAGAAAAGGGGTAGTTTGAACACACCCAAAAGCGTTCAGCTAAACCGAAAGTGGAGTTTGCCCCAGAAGAACTGTGTTCTACCACTACGTTTCAACGAAAGAAGCGCGTTAGCCAAGCAATTATATGATTAAAACACAGACCTTTGCAGAAGCGATAGTTCATCCTGAACGGGTGCAGTAGAAAGCGATGGAGGAGGAGTTGAATTCTCTAGTCAACAACGGACTTGGTAACAGGTCTCATTGACATCAACAGAAAACATTAAGAAAACAATGATATAAGAATTCTCTGGTTTCACGCGGATAAATTGAACCTCGTATGGAACAGAATTGGAGGGAGTGTTTCTCTTATTGCAAAACAGCAGGTATTTCGGGTTCTTTTGAAAATTGCGGCGAAAAAGATGACGTCCCTTATGTAAAGGGTGTCCCACATAAAACTGCATCACGGAAAAAATGCTTTAGAAAATATGGGTTATTTTCTCTTGAAAATTTGGGTAGAAATAGTTTAGAGTGTATTGTTTACACTGTATTGACCATTGTATGAATCGACTTAACCTCACAAATTTGACAAGGGCTGGTCCTTTTGTTTACAGTTGGGACTTAACAAATTTGAATTCCATTGAAATAAGCTTAGTGCTAATAATTAATTACCAAGAAATTTAACCGCAAAACTACTTACCGATTCAGAGAACACTAGAAGTAATTGATAAACAAATAATTAGTTCACTTATTAGATCTTTCATATACATTTTCGCAAAATAGGGAATAACACCATTTAATTCTAAGGCGCTCTACAAAACATTTATACTTCTAAAAACATGATTTCCAATATATTTTAAATGCTTCATTTTGAGAATACGAATAATCTCTAGGTTCAAAATGTAATCAACAGGACCACTACCTGTCACATTTAATGCATGACGTCACTGTGCAGTGACCAATTTAACGACGCTGAATCCCTCTGGATAAAGATTCGACATGTCTATCGTTTGTTTACCATTTATCTGTCAGTGTCATTCCAATCGAGTACAAGACCTGTCAATGGGCCTCGTTCCAGAAGGATTCGAAGCGATTTTCTTCGGATTGAGGGATTTTGACAGGTCTCGTTCTCGATTGGAATGACACAGATGAATAATAAGAATACAGATGAATAATAAGATGGCGAGTTTTTATCCAAAGGGATTCAGCGTCTTTAACTGTATTTTTTTATCGCTGCAGTTTTTCGAAAATTGAAAAAAATGGCGTCACCTGAAAAGCAACGTTGCGAGTTGAATCTGGCAAATCTTCAACTCTTATCGGGACATCGGAAAACAACTCGGAATCGTGAGTCGTTTGATTAAACGTTACTTAAGAACTCCGAGCATCGAACGGAAGAAGGAAAGCGGCCAGAATGGATGTTATATTACTGTTCAGGATCACAAGCGTCTAGTGATAGCGTTTAAGTGGAATCCCGATGATCCAGTTAGGGATGGGGCCAAAAAGTTGAATCTGTCCAAGTGCTTCGTTCAGAGAGCCAAGGACCGGGAGGGACTGCATACGTACAAAGTACAGAAGATTCTAAATCGTGACGAACGGCAAAATACGGTGGGAAAGTTACTGGCCCGGAAACAATACACCCAGATGCTGACGAAGCCTCGTTGTCTCATGGATGATGAGAGTTGCGTCAAGGCGGTTTTCCGGCAGCATCCGGGGCTACTGCACTTCATCACCCAGCACAAGTTTGATGTTCCGGAGGAATATGGTAAACATGGTCGGCAGGGGATAGGGGAATTCCGACAACAACATTGTAATATTGAAAAAAGAGGCTAGCTGACCCAAATACGAAAAGCGATGTAAAGTGTATGAGGAAAGGAGAAAATTTGTGCAGATTTATAGCTCAACCGTCGTTACTTCCTCATTCCTTTTGCTGGGTCCAATGCTTGGCCAGAACACACATCTGCCACTTCCTCCTCCCGGGAACCTTCCGGAAGCTACTTAATGGTAGCGATGCGCCGCCGGCCGGAATTATCAAGTAACTTTTATCTGGGGACAATTTTAGATTATTAATTTACACTTGCTTATGGTCAACCCAGTCACGAATTGGACACTAAACCGATTGAAACTTCCAAATAGCACATCAGTCCAGCCCTTCGCTGACATGAACCGCACTTCACACGATATTCCGATAGACGACGCAAACAGCTGGAAGCAAGTGGCACTATTTACAACCACCCCCCAGTGAGCAAATTTTCTGGCAGAGACCGCTCTGCTAAATTTCTGTAAGTCTTGGTTTGGCAGCCCTGTCAGATTTCTGAGTGTGTCCTGTCGGGTTAGTTAGGCTAGGGCGAACTCGGTTTCGCTCGCGTTTTCTGGCAAATTTTGGCAGGAACCGAGCTAAACCCTGGCATAACTCGGACATAAACTGTGCAAAGATCCTGGCAATTCCTACATGGTAGAATTTAACACGAATCGAGCAAAACATCTGACAAAGATGTGGCAGGAAGCGTGCAGAGATCTTGGCCATACATATCTGGCTCGATTCTGGATAAAAGTGAGCAGCATCGGTTGGTTTAACCGCTTCTGTCAGAAACGGTTGTTGCATTTGAGCGAATTCGTTGCCAGAATTCTCGCACAAATCGCGCAAAATGATCGCAGAAACTCTGCCAGCATCAATTTCGCTTTGCTCAACTTTTGCTAACTTTCTGCTTGCCACGCTGACCGGGCCACCTTGTCTTAGCTGCAGTTCGAAGCGAAACTTTGAGAACTCCACTGTTTGTAATAGGCATCCGTTTCGTCGGTCGCAATTGTGTAGTTAGTGTGCGCGTACCACCACTCACGTTAAGGTTGGACAGAGAATGGGCAAAAATCGAAAACGAAAAAAGCAGTTTTTCTCCACATCGCGTGTTAGATCTTCATAAAAATCAATCAGCTTATGTAGAATGAAGATCTAACACACAATGTAGAAAAAACTGTTTTTTTTTCGTTATCGATTTTTGCGCTTTCTCTGTTCAACCTTAAGCACATCTGCACTCCGCCGGGTCAAAAAACTTCTCCGCACTTACATTTAGCAAACGATGGGTACGTCTACACATCTCCATCTCACACAACTTCTGACCCGCATGTGGTTCTTTCCTTGACAGCTCCAGTGCTGCCATCATCCCGCGACCGAACCCATCGCCCATAGCTAGAGAGGTGAGAGTTTGCCCCTTTGTTGCGACCTCTGGTGATGAATAACCGACACCACATAGTGCTTCCTACGTGTTGCTGCTGCCCTGCCTCCTTTGCTCACCTTTTCCTGTTAGTTGTGGAGGAGAGCAATGCTCGCTCGCCTTGTCCTCCACAGCAAAAGTAGCAGATGCTTTTGTATTCGTGGCACTTAGTCGGGGAAATTAAATACTACACCAGACAAAATTACAGCTTTACTTTAACATAGTATTAAAAAGCGATTAAAGTGCTCCAAAATGCCGAGCAATCATTTTGATTCCAATTTGTGTCTAGTTCCACTCAGAATACACCACCCCCCAGGTCAGTGAAAATCTCCGGGTCAAAGCCTCTCAAGAAGTGGCAACCCTAGATTCCAGCTCAATGGAAACAACCAAATCAGAATCTCCTACGTAGTCCAAACCATCAAAAAGTTTAACATTGGCATTGATTGGGGCTTCCAGCTGAAATCTTATTTATGAAAAGTATTTTTATAACCACCAAATTATATTTCGAAGAAATGTATAAGTCAAACAGTTTTAAATAATTGTAACTTCTGAATAATTGAAAATAAAACCAAATGACTTACTTGTTTCACTCATATTTTAGCACTAGTAAGATTTTTCCGAAAATAAAATTCAGTTTTTGTTGGAAACGACCTAGGATAGGATCCGCCAGCTGGCTTCTTCTTATATTTTACTAATCCCTGTTGAAAACGACATACCCCCACTCGACCAATGTTGCCAAAATATTTGTTTTGTTTCGGTCGTATATTTGTTCTGATTAAAATATTCTATATTATGTACCAATTTCATGGAAAAATCAAAGATTTAGTCTTTATATCCGCATTTAAACGATCATAACGTTTTTTCCATCGGAATACAGCAAAACAAAATAATATATATTCGTTGTTGGACATTACGAAAAATATCTTCACGCCTCTTCATTTTTGTAAGTTGCTTTCTGAGTCAAGCAACCTCTGTCACAAGAATAATTTTCTCTGCTCGGATTTATTTTAAATATTCTAAAACTACTTTTCTGCAAGGTTTAATTTTTGTTTTGGAGGAATGTATAGGTTTTTACATGTGATTGTTTCGGAGAAAACAGCAGTAGAAAATACACTCTCCTATTTACACCGATGATCGATTCAGTTGAAAACTGTACAATTCAACTGTATCGATAATACCAAAGGAAGAACAAGAAGCGACTTCCGGGATAACTTTCTCCCTGTTTGCTCAGTACTTCCAATTTACTCGGTACTGGAACAAAGACAATTTTTACATGATGTTCAAAATATTTTCATACTTACGCTACACAGCCTGTTGATTTCGAAAAGAGGCATTTCCGCATTACTCCGCACACAGAACAGAATCCACGATAACCGCGCTACCGGATCTCTCGGGAATTTCAGTTCTGGATAATATGTTTGATTTCGTCTGCCAAATAATGCCTGCACTTCATAATTACAGACGGATGTTATAGAAAGAAAGCGGTATCTCGAGAAAACAAAAAAATCAACACGGTTAACAATCGTCGTTTTATGTTTGATATCACAATATGACAACACTTCCAAGCAGCCCTTTGGTACTTTTAGTTTCCAAGCCGAAGGTTTGCCTATGTCACTTTCGTCCAATCACGAGCTGGTTCAGAATTGGTTCAAAAACAGAAGACAGAGCTGGCGGATCCTATCCTAGGAAACGACGATCGACGATCATTTGCGAGTGAAGAAAACAAAATGCATTTCTTAGATAGTTCATGAGCTGAATCGCAGGTGTCGCGTGATCAAATTTAGTTTCGCCGCAAAATGCCAATTCGCGATCTAACGCTGGATGTCGACCGTCAGATGGCACGAGAGTGCAATGATGATGTTTTTATTTCCATCTATCAAAACGCATCGAAAACAAAACTTTTAATTATAAAAACTTTTTCAACATTCTAATAATGTTAGTTCTTCTAATGAAAAGTAATTTCACATTCGTGGAGTACCCCATGGAGCGTAAGGGGTACAGATTCGTTGATCGAGAGACTGATACTATCACCATTAGTCGGGATGCCCGATTCATTGAACTCCAGAACAGCACGGGGTAAGAGAGAGACAAACAAAACAGTTCGAATCATCACTCGTGTAACTACCGCTACCGCGTTCAGACCACTCGCTTACTTGACAATAATAACGTGTAAAGTGATTAACCGCGTGTGTGCTTTCTTTATAACTGATCCGAATCCATACGCTGATTTCCCTGGCTGTGCAATCCTGCCGTCAGATAGTTGAGGCTATCCTAGCTACCAAATTTTCTGGCAGGAACCGTTCTGCCAGAATTCTGTCAGTCTTGGTTTAGCAGCATTGTCGGGGCAGCTGAACTAGGGCGAACGCGGTTTCGCTTGCGTTTTCTGACAGGAACCGAGCAAAACCCTGGCACAACTCGGAAATAAATCGTGCAAAGATCCTGGCAATTCCTACCTGGTACAATTTTAGCACGAATCGAGCAAAACATCTGACAAAGTTGTGGCAGAAAGCGTACAGAAATCCTGGCTGGATTCTGGCTGAAAATGTGCAGCATCGGTTAGTTTAACCGCTTCTGTCAGAAATGGTTGTTGTATTAAGGCGAATTCAATGCCAGAATTCTCGCACAAAATGCTGGCAGAAACTCTGTCAGAATCAATTTCGTTTTGCTCAACTTCTGCTAACTTTCTGCTTGGGCACGGTGACTGAGCAGGATTGAGTGGTAAGCTTTTGTTTTGTTTCTGCCGCAATCGGTTCAATTTTTAGTACTTTTCCTATTTTGAGTCACAATAAAAAATGAAAAACAATTAATTTTTAATAATCATATATGATGCAGCACTACCGGACGCAACTGTTATATGTTGGACACGTTTTTTTCGAACAGAACAGTAATGATCACCATGTTATTGAATGTTAGCAGAGGACTAAAATTTAAAAACTTGACACAATGCTGAGTGTGTTATCGGAAAGCCTTATTGATGCTTTTCAAGATCAAAAAACCCATCGTATAAAACTAAAAAAGATTTTTATTATTTTATTATTTTAATCGATAGATACATCATCTAACAAAAAATAGAAGGCATTTTTCAGCATTTTATAAACAATTCAATCTGAAACCTCGCAAGTTGATCATCTGTTTTCTTCACGTTCAATGTGCACATCCGCCTGCCATCTATAGTGGAGCACAGCGCACTCGCAATCGTCACTCGCGAGCGTCACAATCGTCTTTTGAATGAGAGGCGAATCTCACTCCACAGCTCTTCTCCTCTCAAACCTCACCCGAAAACCAGAAAACAGATTCAGCTGTCAAACAATCTCGCGCTGTCAAACACAACCAAAACTACGTTCTTTTTGTTTGTAGTCGGTCGCGGTTGGGACGAAAAATTACGAAAGTTATTTGCAATTTACACCCGTAAACAACCGCCGTTGTTGTGTACCGTACCGGCAAACGTTCGTGCCGGGTCCGTGACTAGATGTATCAGCAGTCGTGCAATCCGGAATCGATAGTAGCAGCAGCAGCACATCCGCGATGAATCCGGTTTCGCTGTACATCACAACCTCACGGCTAGTGTTCCAAAGCGGTTGCGGCGGTATTGGAGACGGTGGCACCGGAACCGATGCCGTTGGCACGGGAGGAAGTGGCACCATCAGCAACAGCAGTGCATTTGCCGATCTGAACCGACTACTGCCGTACCTGAGGAAGAGTCTGAGCTGTGCCGTCTGTTGCCGGTTGCTAATCGAACCGCACACACCGGCCGAGCTGAACTGTCAGCACCATGTCTGCCGGGGGTGCGTCGGTGAGCGAAAAAAACTTAAACCGTCCTGCGCTTCCTGTAAGGACTACAACCGGTATGTGGAGAACACGCAGCTGAGGATGCTGCTGCAGTGCTACAAAAGCATCTGCGAGTACATCAAGACGAAACCGTTTTTTGCGGAAATCCGGAGGCAAGCAACCGGAGTGAATGGAATTTCAGTAACGGTGGTTGGACAAAGCGCTAGCATGAGTGGGATGGGTGCAGGTGGTGGCCAACAGCAGCAGCAGCAGCAACAACATCAGGGCACAATTTCTGTACCCAGCAACCTTTGGGAACTGATCGAGGAAGGGGCTCTGTTTCAGGACAACTATCGGTGCAGTTCGGGACTGACCAAATCGGCTTACTCAATTCTTCCTTGCATTTATCCGGCACCTCCGGTTACAATGAACGTCCCTTCGACACCGGTAAGTGGTTTTTTGTGTTCGGTTTAGCTTGGACTAAATGATTTTCTTTTTTCAGCCCACCTCCGCGACAGGTCCACAGCAGATGATTATCACTTCCAACAGTGGAGGCATCCAGATGCAAGCGAAAATTATACCTGCCACCTCTGGTCTCGAAAGTCAACCGTACACGGTTAGTGCCTGTCCAATCTCCATCCTGGACAAGCAGCATTTGCACCAACAACAACAACCGAATCAGACGCAGATTCAACAGCATCAGCAACTGCACCATCAACAACACCAGCAGCAGCAGCAACAACAACAGCAGAAGGAGATTAAATTTCGCTCGGCACCGATCAAAACCGTCTCCAATGGTTCGACTATGTACTCCGTTCTGTACGCCGGCAATGGAAACAAAATCACTATCAAACGGAAGACAGATCCACCGCACGTCCAGCGACGAGCCACACTGCATACCCTGGACAAAGATGGGCAAATTAAGCTGGCAAAAACTCTGGCGGAGAATTCGGCCACCATTGCCAGCTTCAAGATGCCTCCGACGGCGACTGCCACCCCGATTCCAGTGATCACCACTAGCAATGCCAATGCCAGTAAACAGACCGCAAAGCAGTTGCTGAAAAGACGCGGCTGCCGTTGTGGCAATGCAACGGCCACCCCCGGTAAGCTGACCTGCTGTGGACAACGATGCCCTTGCTA
The DNA here is from genome assembly GCF_030247195.1 of Topomyia yanbarensis. Lineage (NCBI taxonomy): Eukaryota > Metazoa > Arthropoda > Insecta > Diptera > Culicidae > Topomyia > Topomyia yanbarensis. The sequence goes on along the minus strand of NC_080670.1, from coordinate 204,034,116 downwards.
TGTGGAATCGAAATCATGCATCGACTGCAAGTGTCGTGGCTGCCGGAATCCGCATCGAGCTGATGGCATGAAGGTTAGCTTAGATACTAAGAGGAAGTTGTTTTCGTTTGCTAATCCCTACACTTTTAGGTTCGTCCCCACATTCCAGAACTGCAGAACATCGAAATCAACCTTCACAACGCAACCGCCAGTGAAAGTCTCAGCACAGCGACAACGACGGTTCTGGCTTCTCAGGTGACCGCTGGTGGAAGTGGAAGTGGGGGAGGTCTTGCCACAATCGCATCCATCAACTCACAGCCGCACGGGTCGGGTCTGAGTGGAGCAACAAGTCTGACACATTACGGTATTCCCGGGACGGCACCTGGTTCGACACTGAAAATCACTCCCACGTCGATAGCGAATGTGTTGACCGGCGGGGGTGATGGGATGGAGCTTGGACCGAGTGGTGGTCTGCTGGATTCTAATGGGTTCAGTTATCTAACACCGGCCGCGGCTAGTCTGGATTCGAGCTCGATGTTGTCGGGGCCAACCGTCAGCGGGGGTACAACGACGCAGTATACCGTTCCCGGTAGTAGTTTGACCAACGGAGGGACAATTCACGGTAAGGATGATGGGTGCATAAAATCATTTTAAAATCTTATCATTATCTTTTTCAAAGTGGTCGGAGTGTATACGACTCACCTCGGAGATGTCAGCTGTAGTCCCACGCTGTCCAATATGATCCGAACGGACAGCGGTCTCAGTAGTCTGCTGACTCACAAACCACCGGATGCGCTGCTGACGCAAACTTCCCTCAATACGCTCAACCTGGGCACACCGACAACGCTGCTGGGGCACTCGCTGTTTAATCCCACCACTACGACGACGATGACAGTGGCCAGCGGGTTGAGCGGGGTTAGTGGGGGTAGCGGTGGTGGTGGTGGTGGCGGTCTTGTTGATCACAGCACGGCCAACAGTAGCATGGATCTGACCGGGATGAGTGACGGCAGTGGAATCGATATCAGCGATCAGCTGGATCTTGGTGGAGCGAATCTAATCACCATCGATGGTCCGTTGGATGATCGGTTGCATGGGGATGATGTCTGAATTGTAGTATGTTGATGTATGTGCGTGTGTGTGTATTTCTGTATGTGTACGATGGTAGGTATGTGTGTATAGGAAAACAGGAATAATCCTACTTTTTCACATTTTAATACGGTATAATCGTATCTTTTTTATAACTACTTGTTTAGAAAGTTTAGTTCGTACCGTTTCTGTTCGGGAACGTCGCAATTGCATTAGGTTTCTCTGCTAATTTGTCGATATCTGTAGGCTAAGTGAAAGGTTATTTGATGTATTATGATTACTCTTATTGGTGTACATTACAGGCAAGGAAAAGTAAAAAAACGTACGATTTGCAGTGTAGTAGTGAGATGTTCGTTTTTAGGTCCCCCACTGAATTAAGTAACACACCGTCGCCTTTCCAAATGATTTAATAGAGGTCTCTCCCGATTGTTGGGAGTAAATATGCATAAATAAAAAGCAAGTCCAATTTTGATCATATGGCATTCCTTTTATTTTAGTGTAAGAATAGGAAAGTTGGTGAAATTCCATGAAGGTCTGGGTACAATCTGGCTCTTGTTCGTGTAGCAGCATTTCTGTCATATTACACAGTCCAAAAGTTTCTAATGTCGTTTTCGCTTGAAGCAGAAACTAACTCAGTTTCGGACCTAACTGCTGTCAAACCGTTTGTTTGAAGCCAGTTTCCAACCTAGGTTATGCGCCACTGAACTGAAAACCGGGTTGGGTTCCAACCTGAAATATATTTCGGGTTCGCTCACACCACCGCTGTTTGGCGAGAACCCAACTCAGTTTCATTAAAAACGTTCTTTTGAAGCAACTAACCTGGGTTAGTTTCTAGGTTCTCAATCGAAAACGACATAAGATAGAGTGTCTACGCCGAGAATAACAATGTTTAATGAGTTTGTTGTTCTTACCAGTCCATTCCACACGTGCTCGTCACTGTCAAAATGTCCACAACGCTGCATTTCATCGTTGACCAAAGCAAGCCTTGCTTGATAACCGTTTGACATTTTCCTAATCTTCAATATACATCGGCTTCCGTCAATGAAACAGCACTTCAGGGTCGACACGGTTCAATGCGTTAGCTTAACTGATCCGTGGATCTTTTAATACTTACAATGTATAAATAAAAGTAGATCGAGTTTAGTTATATTTTCATCAGATCTTTCATCGATTTGTTACTTTGCGTAAAGATCTTCTTTCTTGTGAAGACCCATTAGCTTTTGTGGACTATGTGGGTCAAGTGATCCCCAAGTCCACTTTTTCTCGCTGTTGGTGTTTTATAGGTTTTCACGACTAACTAAAGGGTGTTACGATCAAAAATTTACCAAACAAGAATGTGTGTAAATACAGAAGTTTTGCACAGCCTCCTAAGTCACCTTCCGCGCCACAACGCGTTTGCCAGTGCCGCACTGTGCACTGCTAAGCTTCGCTGATCTGTGTACTGCTACCACGGGCGGGAGGGCAGAGTTTATTCCGTCCACCTGGGACTACCACAGCCGCGTTCACCTTTGGTCGTTGGCTGCTACGGTAGCGGTCCTTAACAACTAACCAGGGAGGTGAGCTTTGCTCCTTTGCCGGCACCTCCCTTGGCCGGTGGTGACGAATCACTGGATTCTTTGCTCCCCGCAATCCCGGAATACACCGCAGTGTTCTTCCCAGGAGAAGCGGTTGCTCTACTTGCTTCCCTCTTCTTGTCTTTTAGCTGTAGAGGAGAGCAAGGCTCGTTCGACGTATCCTCTACAACGAGAGGGGTGGGTGATTTGGATGCTTTGCGGTTAGCCGGGGAAGCAGAACCTCCTTTATAATTAGCTTCCTCCGATGGCGATCCAGCAGCACAAATGCTATGAGTGGCTAAACCACGGGCCGGCACTTGACATCTTGTTTTTACCGTGACTGCGGCTTCTGATGAGAATACGAAAAAGTTGGAGTGAGACGGAAGGCGAGGCCAGTACCTATCCCCCGGACTCCCGCCCCAACTCGGTCGACTAGTTTGGACGCACCTGTGCAGATCTGGGTGTGGTTTGTGAACCGATCTCTCATTTGCTGGTAGGACTTAGCTCGGGCTAGCTATGGGAAGGGTCCAGCGCTAAGTGATCTAAATAAGTTGGTGTTCGTGCACGGGCGACTTTCGTACCAGGGGTGGTCTCGGGTTCTACGAAGACGTGCCAGTTGAGGAAGTTCCGTACCGGTATACTCCCGAGATATGTTTTGGGTGGACTGTAGTAAGGCACAGTCGTTGCCCGATGCCCTCTCCAGATATCTTAAGGCGTATCGGCCCACCGGAAGGGCAGCTGACCGGCCTCGACACAGGCGGACTCCGCTGGGGTGCTTGGGAGTAGATTGGAAGCCAGTCGTATCGTGCTTTTGTACAAAGGAGCCAATACAGTCATGAAACCGTCCCAGTTGTGGCTTGTAATCTCGATTCCATAGTAGATCTTGCTATGAATAAGAGCACCCCCAATGCTAAGGACGGTCTTCCTATTCCAAGTCGGATGCCGGTATCTGATGGTCCAGATTAACCGTTTCCTGCTTTTGCAATCGTTTGAGAGGTCGTAGAGATAGTCCTTTATGAAGTTGCCTTAGTTTTGGTAACTCCCCAGTTAGCAAGCTGTCGGAGAACTTCCTCTTGGCTAGCTTGTTTATATGCTTTGGCGATGTCTAAAATAGCGATGTTTGTGTGTTGGTCGTTGGCTAGGGCTCAACGAAGTATCTCTACAAAAGCACCAAAATGGGATCCGGTTCCCGCTCCTTTGCGGAAGGCAAATTAGCGCTGGTCAAGGTGGTAGTTCTCCTCCAAGAAGGTCATAAGGCGTTTATTGATCATCCGTTCCAGTATCTTCCCGAGGAAGTAGACTTTTGGGGTGGAAGTCGTTCAGGGTTTGGAGACCTCCCCCTTGGGGATAGGAATTATCGAGGCCATTTTCCAAGATGATGGAATATGTTGGCCATCCAAGATACGGTTCAGACATTCCAGTAAAACTTTTCCCGGCTGTTGGACTAAGGGGTATCCGACTTTATCGAGAAATTTTTCCCAGTGGCCGGTGGGAATAATCCCTGCGTTCTACCTCGTTTCTGAAGGCGTGTCAGAAGGGTCGGCGGGAGAACAGCGTCGGCAGACATAGTGCAGAAGTGTCTACCGAGTTCGTCAGCAATTTCCTGCGGTTCAGTCATAGTGTTCCCGTTGACAACGAGTGAGAAGCCATCTTGCCGCTGAGGGCATTGACTCTCCTCCACAGTTCGGATGAAGTCGATTCGGGTGAGATGCCTACTCGAGGTAAGGAGTTTCAGATCTTCTTTTTTGCTTCTATGTTGAACATTTCTGGCGATATAGAAGTTGATTGCTCTGTTCTCTTAGTGGGTGATCTAAAGGTGTCCTTATCAGTGATTTTAGTAGGGCTGTGCGGGGATAGCCACTTTGACCTCTGAATTCCACCAATGTATGGGTCGAGGAGAAGGCTTGCCACTAATTTGATGTACATTCGTGATTCGCTGGTTGGTCGCTTTTTAACTGGACCACTTTTTAGTTGGACATCCGCTAGTTGGACCATTGTCCAACTAAAAAGCATCTGAATGTCACAATTGTTGGAAACGGCAAACAGGTTATGTAGCGGACATCCCGACTAATAAGGTAACACCGGGACTGTCGGAAATCGCGTGATCGAAAGAAAAGAAGCACACGCAGACGATTTGAGAACACGTTTCTTACCGCGTATTATTTAATTCACACTGAAAAGTACTTCACTTCACTCTCAGGCTCGTACACACTAAAGTTAAACTAACAACAAAGTGTATACAGTGTACACTACAAAATCAATGCTGTTCAACAAAAATCTCGTGGCAAATTCGCTTTGACAATCAAACTGACAATAATTAGAGATGTCAGCAGACATTTTCGCTCCAACTAGCGAATCAAATGGATAGAGGGTGTGGCCCAACCAGCGAATCACGACTGTATATTATTTGCGGTCGCTACTGCGAAGATTTCCATTAACTGGTTGGGGTTGTATGGTGAGTCTTACTCTACGGCGTCGGAAACTGCGTCTTCGTATCCGTTCCAGTCTACGCGGTCGTATCCCTGTCAAAAAAATGCGGACGAACATGGTCAGGCGATTTAAACAGTTTGACGTTTGACTCAACTCACCCCCAGTCACCGTGGCAAGCAGAAAGTGAGCAAAAGTTGAGCAAACCGAATTTGATGCTGGCAGAGTTTCTGCGAGCATTTTGCGCGAGTATTCTGGCAAAGAATTCGCTCAAATGCAACAACCGTTTCTGACAGAAGCGGTTAAATCAACCGATGCTGCTCACTTTTATCCAGAATCCAGCCAGAAATGTACGGCCAAGATCTCTGCACGCTTCCTGCAACATCTTTGTCAGATGTTTTGCTCGATTCGTGCTAAATTCTACCCGGTAGGAATTGCCAAGATCTTTGCACGATTTATTTCCGAGTTATGCCAGGGTTTTGCTCGGTTCCTGTCAAAATTTGCCAGAAAACGCGAGCGAAACCGAGTTCGCCCTCCCGCTTGGAAGAAAAACGGGCAGCCAGCAAAAATCCGTCAGGATTCCGGCAGCTGTCAAAATTATCAAAATGGCGCTGCCAGAATTCAGCTATACTCCTTCCAGTTATGGCAGGCAGATTCGCCTCACCGGTTCTGTTTTGTTTATCGTTGTTTCGTTTTCGCCATATTTATATTTTTCCTAGAAGGATGGTTTTGGCAGACGAAAAAATAAGAAGAAACAAAAATTTTGGTTTCAAACAAGGTAAGTAATATGGATTTCATGTCTCCAGACATGTTTTATTATAAATTTACACAAAATTAAGAAAAAATGCAAGCAAAACCTGAAGCGGTACAAAACCGGTCCTGCCGGTGCATGCCTGGCAGAAATCCGGCAGAAAAAACCGTTAATAACCGTAAGGCGAAAAATTCTGCCAGAAACGGTTGTTGCATTTGAGCCGGCCGGCTGGGCAGCGCTCTGCCAGCCAGACCCCCAGAAATTCTGCCAGAGTTTTTATTTCGCTGCCGGCTATCTGGGGGGAATCCGGCCAGGCACGTCCGAGCGGGCTAGCTCAACTAACCCGACCGGATGCGCGCGGAAATCTGACAGGGCTGCCAAACCAAGACTGGCAGAAATCTAGCAGAGCGGTCTCTGCTGGAAAATTTGGTGACTGGGTGGCTTCTTATTTTTGATTTTCTTGCATTTTTTGTGCCCTGCCCCAGTAAAGTTCAGCCAGAAATGAACTGGAATTCTGGCCACTAGCTAAGCTCAGCTGGAAATGAACCGGAATTCAGGCTGGTTCCAGCTCGTATTTCAGCTACAGCGACACAACCGTTTCTAGTTAGAATCGGTTGTGTCACTGGACCTGGAATAATAACTGGAACCGGCCAGAATTCCGGTTCATTCCCGGCTGAGCTTAACTGGGCTAGTGATCGTGGCAGTGCAGTCGTTTTCATATTTAGATATGTTGCTTTAAAATACAATGCCCGTTTTATTAACAAGCATTTTGCCGCAATTTATCCGGTATCAATTAATTCAACATTCTGCAATAATACAACCAGTTTCTAGCAAATTTAGCCAGCATAAAATTATGTCAAAGTGGGTAAAATAAGCGTAAAATATTGCATAGCCGGAAAAATTAAAACATGTTTTATCATATTCTTGGAGTATGTTGACTGTTTCACTAGCGGGATTGAATAAATTAGAATACGGATAGTGTTGCGACCGCAAGAACATAACTAACATTCATAAATACATACAATTCATCTTTCCGCCGTCTTGCCATGTGCACGACTCGTTACAGATCAGTCTGTAGTAGAAAAACTCTAGAAAGAGAACTGCGGAGACTCCATTTTAGATCGATTGGATTCGCGTTTAGCTGTCAAAAACGAATCCAATCGAACATTGCCTATCTTTATAACATTGGACGTATTGCCATACAATGCCGGGGCATACGTTGCCAAGAATGCTGTTTTTCTCTCCGCAGTTCTCTTTCTAGAGTTTTTCTAGTCTACAGATACACACTATTTAACATTAACATAAAAAGTGGGATCACTGGATGATGACTCGACATCTCTATATTCTTTTTATACATAGCTCGGTGACATTCCAACTAAGCACGAGAATAGTCAATGTTCTCTTTCAAATAGAATTAGAAGACATTTCGGGTGAAAAAAAATGTTTTTGCCTTATCGATTATTCTTAGGTTTTCCCGAACAATTACCATCATTATAGCCGAAAATCCGGGTTCGCCGAATGTATTTTAGCTTGATCTCGGGTCACCATGTTCCAGTGTCCTTGAACGAACATATTCCACGACTGCACACACCCAACGAGTGCGATTGCTGCCCCTAGGTCGACAATCTCTTCCATGTTCACTGCTAGTCATAACTTTAGCTGGTCTCTCTTCCGGCATTCTCGCTACATGTCCAACTAACTCTATAGTCTGCCGTATGGTATCATCCTTCCGATGTCAGCATGTTTGTATACTTGGCACAGCTTCTTCAACGTTGGCTTCTCTATCCACTGTACCGCCGAGTTTGTTGAACAGTAGATTAGAAAAGGCATCGCCTTGCTTCAATCTATCTAACGTCAGAAAAGAGTCAGATCGGGCTACTAGGACGCTTGATTTTGACCCACCCAAAGTCATAAGAATCAGATTACTCAGTTTTGTCAGAATGCCAACATCAACCATTCTGTGCCATAGTTTGTTCCTGTTTCACTGAATCGTACGCCACATGGAAATCCTCAAACAGATGGCAAGTCCGCAAGTTGTATTCCCGAAATGCGGTCTGTCGGCGCTTTGGTATTAACCGATAAAGGATTCAGTTAGCGGGCGGTAGACAGAATACGGGAGGGTAGCTGGTAGGAACCATTGAGGATCGTTATTACACACGATTTTGTGGCCCTTCTTGTACATTGTTCATAGGAGTTTGGCAAAGTTTTTATTATTGTGCACCATGAGGTCAAACTATGTCACCATACAGCTCTGATACAGAACTGCTATCCCTTTCCTCCCCGCGGTGCCTACCGGGTTACAGTCAACCTTATGCCGTTTTAGCTTGAACCCGGGACTGAGTCAGGTTCTGCACCCCCCCCTCCTCCAACTGGTGTCAGTTCATACATATGCAAATGTTGACGGGTTGGAGATTGCCACGATTTCGTTTCGAGCGGAAGCAGCATTAGTGAAGATCGATTGAGATCAATGGTCGTAAGGTTAAACTATGTTAGACCGTTCAAAATTATTTCATGCTCTCTTCACGAATAAAATGGATAGTTTTCTTTTGTAAGTTCGGATTGTTTACTAACTTTGGGTAATCTTCTCGAGAATTTTTTTTCCTTTTGTCAATTTTCCTTCTATCATTCGTTCGACCGTCGTTGTGCTACCAGCCAGCATCGGTAGTATCAGAGAGGAATTTTTCGTGCCATGGCCCGTACAAAACAGATAACTCGCAAGTCCACCGGATGGAAAGCTCCCTGAAAGCAGTTAGCCGCGAAGGTCGCCCTGTGAGAAATTCGTAGCTATCAGAAGTCAACGAAGCTACTAGTAATCCGCAAGCTGCCCTTCCAGCGCCTGGTTCATGGGATTGCGCAGGACTTACAAAATCGATCTACGTGGTCCTTTTCAGAATCAATTATATTGTAGTAAGAATATATAACTGAAATTTTCATTTTACATTACAATATAAAACAAACCCTACCCGCCTTTCTCTTCTACCGACTTGAATTATTTTCAATCATGATACTGCATCGCGGCACTGGTTTGCTAGTACATTTGTAATAACACGCTGAAACTATTAAAGTTTGTGTGTTGTCCTCATAAGTTTCTTAGGGTATGTATTATTTTCAAGGAAGTTGTAATTTAATTTAAAAAAATATGCAAATATGGAATATCGAATCAAAGCTCTTCATGCAAATGCAATGGTTGTGCTGAAAAGGCCAAACTTTTTTTCGGTCTACTTTGGCAGCAGAATGGTATGGATGTTAGGCAACACATCATCCTAGACAATGGTCACGGGGGGGGGGGGTCAGAATCTGTTCAGCTCTTCGCCATTTCGAATGACCATCTGCAGCTGACGGAGGATATTCCTGATCTTTTCATTTTTACGGGCTGCGTTTCTTGCCAACTTCAATATTTCGGCGACGAGATATTCCATTACGGCCGCAAAAATAGCCCTTTCTTAGCAGATAGTGGGTTCGATCGACAAGAAAACGAGAGACCAGCACGAAACGAGCGGGATTATGGTTTTCCCTTCACCGTATCTACTTTACCGGAACCAGACATAGCGAGCGTATGTGTGGTTCAGCCAGTACGAATATAACACACGAATGATGCCGCACTCGCATCCGACCTCGGTTTTGTACTTGGTTCAGTTTGCATTCGAAGTTAAAGGGGCTGGCCATCGAATGAAATCAGTTTACTTCCATCGTCAAAGAGGAGGAGCTTCGAACAAAACACTTTCGAGATACCCAGCTCGGTGCATGTAATTAGCGGGAACCAATCAGGAAAGAGCTTCAGTCACATGATTTAAAATCGTGTTTTTCGGTATGTGTCTGTTTATTTCGACCCGTCCGAAATGAAATAAATATTGGTAAAGGAAAAGATGTTCAAATTCAATTTTTGGTTTACGGTTTGATAAGGGCTAATTAGTTTTCCAAAGAAAATTTTCTCTGGGTGGGAGATTATTGTTCCATTTGCCTCTTTTTACTGGCACGGACGGAGCTGCGCCAACTAGAAAAACTGTAAAACGAGAACTGCAGAAACATTTTAGCAACGTATGCCAACGTATGCCAGGGCAATTTGTTGGCTACCGGAGGGTTATTCGTCAACTCGGATGCGTCACTTGCTTCTCAATTTGTTAGCAAATAGGGGGCTATCTCAAATGCATCATTTGGGGGATTTGCTGCTTTCATTTTTTGCCGCCTTACGCGGCCCTTAACCGCCCATGGAACGCGCCATTTAACTTATTTTCAAATTCATTATATGCCCACACAAACCTTTCAGCATACTAGGTAATCATCGCCAAACTATATAAAGATATTTTTTTGTAAAATATGTTTATTTGTCGGTTTTGTTATAGTTAAAATGTTATCACAAAATAAAATGTTTTGGTGTTAATTAAGAATTTGAAACTCGAAGTCCAAATTACTTGCATTCACCCTAACGTCTAGGTTGTTCTGAATGAAGGAGATGTAGCAGTATAAAGATTCAATGGTGAAATTGGTATTAGACACCAAAACTTACCACAATCTGACATTCGTTAACGGCCAATTTCTTCACCTGGATAAAAATCGGTTTTCGTTGAAAACCGGTTTTCGGCTGATTGGTCACCAGCAACCTGAAAACTGGTTTTTAGCGAAAGCCGGTTTTCATCCAGTGAAGTAATTGGCCGTGAGACATTTGGTCAGCGATCTTGTTCTACAGTCGTGATTCGCTGGTTGGGCCACACCTCTGTCCAGCTAACGAATTTGATTCGTTAGTTTGACCGACTGACAGATGTCAAAAACTCCCCAAAGGAGACGATAGTAGTGTAATTGTATCTATTCTAATTTCTAATAATTGTCAGATTGATTGTCAAAGTAAATTTGACATAAGATTTTGACATTCAGATGCTTTTTAGTTGGACAATGGTCCAACTAGCGGAGGTCCAACTAAAAAGCGGTCCAGTTAAAAAATGTCCAACTAGCGAATCACGACTGTACACAGAAAAAAAATATTGGTAAAAGTAAGAGTGTTCCGCTCTTAGCAAAAAACAACCAACGCCAACTATTAGGTTGAAAGTAAAACTTTTAAATCAATCAAGAATAATAATCAAAGTAAAAGTTTTCCTTTTAAGCAAATGAAGAATAGTACTCAAAACAAAAGTTTTATTTTTAAACTAAGAGTATACGTTGGTTGTTTTTTGCTAAGAGTGAAAAATTCTTATTTTTACCAACATTTTTTTTCTGTGTGTATAGCCACAGGATGGCACACCTGAGATCGGAGGCGTGTCCAGGAGTTTACAGAAGATACTCACCCTTATTCTGCTCGACGTGTTATATGGGACGTCAGATATCTCAATAGCTTTATCAACAGCTTTAGCCTACATGAAGTTTGAAAAGTTGACAAATCAGAAAATGAAAGACGGCACAAACGCAAAATCACAAGCTGTATCGAGTTATACTAACCTGCTGACAACTGAGAACTGATAAAACACGACTAGACATTTTCGCTGAATGTACCTGTGCAAATGCAAATCACGCCAGGCAAAGGAACTGTGATATCATTCGAAAACAAAACCTCACTCCCATCGTATCTTTTTTTTCTGCTATAATTTCGTATGAAAGTATTTTCTGTATTTCTTACCTCGAGGAAAATACATAATTTATTCCGTTGTTGTTCTCTGACTGTCACTATACTATCTGAATGGTTTAGCGATCCTAGCAACTGTATGTGTGAGTCTGAGTGGCTGTGTTGTGTCATTTTTTTTTTGTTGTGGTTTTTAATGGTTCGTTCATCTGATGGTGACAGTTTGCACATTTTCTCACCCGCAGGCACACAACAACGCACGCAAAGTTTACAGCTCGGTTTACAAGTACACAACCACCGCAGTAGGCGCAGTGGACTAGTCTTCATAGTGAGAGAAAGAGTGTTTATGTGTATGCAGGTGTAGGTGTATTTGTGTGATGGGTATTCACCTCCTTCTAAGGGGAGTATAGTCTTGTTTTGTTTTTGGATTCTCTCCGTACGGAACAATGCGATTGAGAGTGTGTGTGTGTTTTTGTGTATCTTTGATAATGTATGTTTACGGTCTTAAATGCATTCTTTTTCTTCATTATTATTGTTTGTTTTACTATATTTCTTCATTCTCATCATTATTGGTACAACATAGAAATACGAGACTCTTTTTATACTCTGTATGTATGTAGGGTATGTATGTAGGGTATGTATGTATGTTAGTATGTGTAAGTGTTCGTTTCTTTTTTGGAATCAAATGCTTCTACTGTACTCAAATATCGGGAATATCGCATGTCTCCTAACAGTAGTGAGCGTCGGGCTTTATTTGCTTTTCATTCTCCTGTTTTCGTGTTGACTTTATTGTTTGCTTGTTTTGACATGTGTAGGTTTGAGAAATAGTTTGTTATCTACGTTGCCGTTTTCGTCGTCTCATTTATTTACTGTTGTTTTGGTTTTTTTTGTTCATACTCTCGTTCATCGATTTCCTTTTGTTATCTAAATATAATTTATCTTATTGGGCGCTCTTATTTTTTTTCTTCTTCTATCTGTTCTCTACGAAATGTTTTTAGTGATTGGGACGATGTCTTAATGGATGCTTTCATAGGTATGCAAGTACATGTTTTTTCTGTTTTACTCCTGGGATGACATGAAATACTATAATGGATGAGGTTATGATTTTGCTTTAATCGCAACAAAATAATTCTTTACTTAATTGCCAGTCAGTTTTCTTGTTTTTTGCATAATTAGATTTTTTTCTCTCTATTTATTCCCTTTACTTCAATATAAAAATAACACGTAAATGGTTTTAAGTATTTACCGATCGCATGTGTGCTATATGGGATAAACTCGCTCAATCTCTCGGATGTGGATTTTTTATCCGCTTCTAAATCGGGCATTCATATGGTTCAAAACACGAATTCGAATCAAAAGTTTCTCTGCCTCTGTTTTTTTTATTCTCATTAAATAATCCTTTTAATAATATAGTATATTTTCGTTTAAATATTTTATTTAATATCATATCTGATTTGTTTCCAAATATAAATCTATTATAAATGCTTTTGTTTTTAGTTTAATATCTCTCAATATATCTCTGCTGTGCTGCCCTGTGTGTATGTGTGATTTTATGCATCTCTGTGTGTATGTGTGAGTGTTTATCTGTATCTTTAATCATACTAATTTACTTGCTCTTTTTAGTCTCTGGATCACATTTTATATGTGCATATACACACATTCCGTTTTGGGATAAATATATTTTCGCGATTCAATTTGCTCATCACTGATTATTACTGCGCGTACGGTTTTCAATATTTACGATCAACTAAAACAATGGAACGATCTTTTTTTACCAAAAATAAACGCAAAATTACGAGGATCAATCCAAGATTATGGTTTAATTACCATGAACTTTAAAATGTTGTACTTTTGATAGCCCCTCGTTAATAGGCGTCGAAGATTATTTGAATGCGTCGACAGGTTGCCATGGATACGAATCAAACAATGTTGTGAAAAATCACAGCAACATGTTTACATATTTTCGCAATGCTAACAATCCATCAGCAGAATAGTTGAGCCGTGAGTTGTTTTACTGATCAGGAGAAAAATTAACTTGTACAGCTAGTGAGTTAGCTTATTATCGAAGAATTATTAATCAGAATAACAGATTGCATAAGTATTGTTTTTATGGGAGTAAACAACAGGATCCATACGATGTATGGAACATTCCAGGATGACGACATCGATCGAAAACATGACAGTTCAGCGTGTTTGTTTACATTGCATGTATAACAAATTCGAACCGAGTTAATCGTACTGTGGACGAATAAAAAAAGTCCATGTAAACAAGCTCACTGACCTGTTAAAAGAGTTTAATCATTTTCGAGCAAAGTTCTATTGAATACTTTACGTTGACATCACAAATGAACTCGAGTGTTCATTTTTGACAGTTCGCTTATGCTGTTAACATGGACTGTCATTCGGATAGTAAATCGGGTTCATCGAGGCATCATACTGAACTAATATATGTACATGGAAAATCTCTGACCATTTTATCTTGAGTTTATCTTTGGTATTACTATTGCGAAAAATGTAACAAGCTTTTACCAAAACTGTTTTTTTAAACTGATAATTAAACAATGAAATATTTCTGTGAACAATTTGCAGTCAAACATCGCTTCTGTTCAGTCTGTTTCGATTCGAGTAGAGGGAAAACTTAACTTTTTTTACTTTACGGCGATGATCTTTCAAATGTGCCACGTTGCGAGGAGATGCCGAAAACAAATACCGATCGGTGCCTGTGCCTACTGTGATGATGTGGCACTCAATTTCCTATTATAAGCGAATTGCAGCGTTTGTCCGAAAATGTGTTTCGTTTGGGAACTCTGGGGTTATCATCCAGTCGTGTCGGTGTTGAGAGTGGTACGACGTTTCTGATGCGAAAAGAATGAAGCGATGAGCAAAAACGCGGAGGAGAACCACCCTTGCTTGCTTGGGGTTCTCACGTGATGTTTATTGTAGTATAATGTATAGTTCAATACCTACACGTGGTTGTGTGTGTGTGTTAAATCTTTTGTAATCTCTAAAGCGGCGAAGGTGAGTTTGTGAGTATTTTTCTTTTGGTAATTTGGAATAAGTGTATCATCATTTTCAATAATTACTGTAATTGTTTAATTATAATTTTATTAAAATGGTGTATAATCCTGTCTTCCTACTCGTAGATTTTCTACATTGCAGTTGTTGCTGTTTTTCTTTACCTGGTAGAGAGTTGGATGATCATCTCTATTTTAAATATATCAACCTTCTATGGATCTGGGAGATATTTTTTCTTCTTTTAGTATAAAATTGAGCTCTTAAACGTACGTTTGATAGTGTTAGTGTTATCCGTTTCGGTAGTAAGACTCAATGTATGCTCAAATATGCTTGTGTGTGTATTAGTTTTGGATTTTCGTAAGTATGAGTAGGTTTCGTATGTTTTTGGAAGAAAACTGCGGAATCGCCTACTGAGGGTTAAAAATGTTTCGTCCGGTCTAGAGAGTCTATTGACTAACTGTGACAGTAGGAAGTTGTTGGGCCAATCAGAAGTGCGTTGTTAGTTTGTAATTTTCAATAGATGAAAGATGTTTTGCTGGGCAATCGGAGCTAGATTCATTACGAAAGCTTTTGCGAAATTTATTGGGAAGTGAAAGTAAGAATTGGCAATTAGAAATTTTTCTTTGGCCGGTGAAGTTTGAAAATAACTAATTAACTCATCGTTTTGTGTTGCTTTCCGTCATCTCTATGGCAAGAAATGATAATTGCTCAATTTATTTGCTTCATCGCAACGATTTTAAAGCTTAGATTTGTCTTAGAATTCGCAACGCATGCATTAAAAAGATTCGAAGCTCACCGATTTTTG
Organism: Topomyia yanbarensis; assembly: GCF_030247195.1. NCBI lineage: Eukaryota > Metazoa > Arthropoda > Insecta > Diptera > Culicidae > Topomyia > Topomyia yanbarensis. The sequence continues at coordinate 204,018,949 of NC_080670.1, read as the reverse complement.
ATGTGAGTATACTGCCACCTGGTGGTGAGTCCACCGGTTAATCGTCAACAAATATGTGTACTATATACAGAAAAAATTGACAGCTCTATCAGTTCGTTTACGGCAGCCATGGTTAAAGCAGCTGAGCAACTACGTTCGATGGTTTGTAAGTACCACCGGCTTCCTGGAGCGAAGAAGTTCTGAAAAATGTTGAGAATATTTGAGGGTTCGGGCTGTTTAGCGTGACTGGAAGGTTCAGCAAACAGCAGGAATTGAAGTCGTCAAAATCGGTCGTGTCGAAAGCGCAAGAAGCGGCCATCCAAAAGCAGCGGCTGAAGGTACTCGTCACGGATGTGTTCTCCGGGAAGCGCAACGAGGTTGTGATTATGGACTACGAGACGTACCTGAAGTTCGACGGCAATGATTGGAAGGGGGCCTGTTATTTGACGTTTCCCAGGCTAGCAGCGACGTAAAAAAAATCTCCCACACGAAGTTCCCGAAGATTGTCCTCTTGTAGCTGACAATCAGTGAGATGGGGATATACAAGACGGTCTTCTTCGCAACGTGTGGTCAACGGGGAGTTGTACAAAGCAACGATGTCATGTTTTGGTCGGATCTAGCCTCGGCTCATTACACAAAGCAGTCGCTGAAGGAGATGAAGCGTTTCAAGATCCCAGTCGTCCTCAAGAACGCTAACCCCCTAACGACGACGAACCTGAAGCTATTTTTTGTTAAGAAAATTGAAATTTAACTGATCAATAAGGCGACCAGAAATTTGAAGATTATGTCAACATCTTTCTTTTCGATGGATGTAGCCAAAGTTTCAGCCAACTATGGCCAATAATTAATACGCGTCTTTTCTTTTTAGTACAAGCATTACAGCGAAGTTTATCTTGGTTGAGTGGCGAACTCCACCGTCGTGGAAAGGAAAAAAAGTAATGGACCACGGCATCGAACAAATTTGTCTGTTTATCGACGCAGTTTCCAAACCCACAGCTACAGTCGAAAAGTAGCGGATTGTAGTTCGATAGGGCATGTGATTCAAGTTGACGTATGCACTCTTTTCCTACAGCTAATTTTCTAGGAGAACGAAGCAAAGGCATACAGAGGCTCCCCTGGGAAGTTCACCGCGACGACTTACGGCGTGTAGGAAGATCCAGTATTACCGTCGTCGCTAGGAATATTCTAGCAAACGAGCCTAGCTCATCTCTCCAACTAAAAGTCAAGGACCGCTGCCATTGTAGCCACTGACACTGACAACATGGCCGTGGAATCCCTGCACTGGTCAGATACGGTAAGAAACCAGCGTATTCTCACAATTGGCCAGGAACATCGCGGACACTGCAGCTGAGGAGAAGCAGAAAAATAAGTAGAATTTGTATTTACATGATCGCGAAAAATCAATTAAAAATCGTTCTGAGGTTTTAAGGGTCGTGGCATCTATTATTCTACATTTAGAAAGTTGGGCGCTATTGATGCATATAATAGAAGAATTATATTCTTCATTCAACGACTCATGTAACGAAATCTGCCAGGAGTAAAATGTGGAATTTTTTACCCAACCGCCCTATTCTACAGACATAACCCCTTAAGAATTGTACTTGTTTCGATTCTTGCTGTCAGCTCTACATCGAAAAGTTGTTCGAATTGTATCGAATCGAAAAATACGAAATGTTTCTATTCGCGGACTGAAAGATTTGAGAATTTGTCTCATTTAATGGGTACACTACGAATCGGCTGCGAAGCCTGTTGAAACCGAAGGCAAACATTTCGCAAACGGATTGAAGTGTCAAGGTTTTGCGTACGCTTTTCCATACAAAATAATACGCAGCCGAAGCGTGGAACGATAGACCATTCACGTCACTTGGTTGGTTAAACATAAGAAACAGAATACGTGAAATATGCTCATTTTTGCATTCCGAACCGAGTCTTCCTCAACTAGCAAGCAGGATTCCCGGACCAACCAACAGAAAGAAAATCAATTCGTATCTGATCACTCCTGAAAAAGTTTCAGCTACAAACGAAAACAAAAATACTCGTCACTACGACCACAAATGGCTTAGTTGCAATAAGAAACCTAAAAAGTTTTTTCAAAATCACCCAAAACAGCACTGGACACTGCTGAAGGATTCGACCAAACAAGGTTTCTCACTAAATTAGTGAAGCGGAGAATTCTCATGACATTGGTAGTCCAGCGCATGGAAACACCTGTCGTTCAAAGACCGAAATTAAAGGACGATATGGTACCCGCTGGTACATTTTCACAGCTAGAAACCGGCGAGAAAGTAGTTTGACAAACTGCTTCTCACAGCCGACCAAGAAGCTACGCGTCCTTTCGCGCTGGGTCGTTGTACCGCACCGGAGCGGATCAACGACCCCGACCCGATCACTTTCATATGTTCAGAACGCAGCCTCGAAAGCATCCTCTATCCAAGCCTTCTCGGTTGGTCGGTCGGTCCATATCTCAAGACATCGACTGATCCTCTGGATAGTGACAACCCGTCCGTCCTCCCCACCCACTGAGACGTCCAAAAATTGTTTCAAAACCGTTCAACGCGGGTCCAACGATGGACGTTTGTTGAACGGTTATTTGGACGTTGTCCAAATTGGTCCAACGAACGTCCTTCATTGGACTATTTTGAAACCAACCGTTCTTAGAGGGCAGTGACGTGCGAAGAAGCCATCCCACACTACTTTTACAAAACAAAACGGCAAGTTACGGCGGGTAGCCCTGAACAAAGTTTCAATAGCCTACTGATCGTCGGTATCTAGTTTACCACGCCTCTAGCCGCCTTTTCTTTTACTGGGATTGGTCTGCAACCACCGCTTTCGAGTAGTTTGTTCTCGGTATTTTGTTTCTACTCGATACCGCAATTTCCAGGGAACCAACATCCCGGTCAGCGTGGCTAGCAGAAATTTAACAGAAGTTGAGCAAAGCGAAATTGATGCTGGCAGAGTTTCTGCGAGCATTTTGTGCGAGAATTCTGGCAACGAATTCGCTCAAATGCAACAAGCGTTCCTGACAGAAGCGGTTAAACCAACCGATGCTGCTCACTTTTATCCAGAATCCAGTCAGAAATGTACGGCCAAGATCTCTGCACGCTTCCTGCCACATTTTTGTCAGATGTTTGGCTCGATTCGTGCTAAATTCTACCAGGTAGGAATTGCCAGGATCTTTGCATCTTTGCTGCCAAACCAAGACTTACAGAAATCTAGCAGAGCGGTCTCTGCCAGAAAATTTGCTCACTGGGTAGAAATGTAACCGAAAAGTGAGACCCTCTTGTATTCCGCCTGTACTTGGCACTGGTCTAATTGCTGACGACGTCAGCTCCACTCTGTGCAAAGTGGATGATCCCGTGGTACAATGGAACAAGGGCGTACGTCAGCTAGCTTATGTAGTAGTTGGTGAAATATAGGTTGACTAATGTTTTGGAGCAGATCGCTCCGCGCATTACTCCGCTTGGTGTCACTGGGATGACCAGATTTCTAGTTTAGTACCTCCTCGTGGCGTACCGTTATGTAGGTCTCGAAAGACTACAACATGGATGTTTGTGAAGTTGACTCCGGGACGAGTACCCTTTTCGCGGACCGCCAACTGTCACTGGTAAAGCAGCCGAAGCCCTTTGAGGTAACTCATCAATCTCCCATTGGCGAATCGCTCCATGGTCATACCGATATTGATGAAACAATATCGAACAGGTCACAGATTGTGAATCTCTCAAATGCGCAGGTTAGCTTTCTGACATTTGGAAAAAAAACCCCTCAAACATTTCGCTCGAACTTGCCTGGCGAAATTCTCCCAAGAAACTCGGTAGTTTTGAAAATTGTTTTCTTGTTAACTTTCGCAAGGCGCTAGCGGCTCTAATTTGCACCAGTTCATTCAATAATCAACATGCCCCTAAAGATACCTGTTGATCGAATGAGACGAAACATTTTGAGATCATCTGTGAAGGAGTCATAAACAATAAATATACGTTATTGATGTAAAGCACAAACATCAATGATCCCTAGTAGCTTCTCTGAGCTATTCTTGACGTTGAAGTAACTGTGGGTGTCTGGCAATCTCCAACGACAACCATATTCTCTACGAACTGTGAGCTATGTTCGAAATAACTGCATAAACTACCGTTCCTTCCAATTGTTTCTATTTTAACGATTGTTAGATCGTGGTTGATTCACTCAAAAGCGGCATAGGTCAGTGTAAATAATATCGGTTTGAGCCAGACATTCCATAGTTCTTGTTGTGAGGATGTTAGTCACGGCAGGTTAGTCGCTGATCAACATTCAGAGGCGATCATCCATTAGGTACTAATTGCATTGAGCCTTAAGGGGTTCCATAATCGCCAGCTCGGCACAGCGTCCAATGAAGATATTACACGATAGTTACCCTTGTCATGAAGGACAAATGATTGGCCAACAGAGGGCTAGTGGGTAGGTAGTTGAAAAAAGAAATAAGGAGGCACTATTGAGAGATCATAAAGAGACGTTGGATGGTACAATTGGGTGATTAGACTGTATTAGGCTGTTTCTCGTAGTGAGCTTGAGAGTAAGTTTACAGTACATTTGATTGCGGCCGTAACTACAACCTGGACCAGAATGAATCAGGCTAAGACCCGTTGAAAAAAATATTTTAGGTTTATAAGAGAAAAAACAGAACAAATAAAGCTTTTTCATCGACATCCTAGAACACCAGGACAGTCAGGTCAAAACCAGTACATGTCCTGGGAAACCAGGACGTATGGTCGCCCTAGTTGAGATTTTTTAAAGAATTGAAAAATGTTGCGTGAGAAAATCTCTGATAGCTTTAGGATCTGAGGATGCTTCTCCAAAGATAGCTGAGCTGATAGTCTGGTTTCAGCGAGGTTCCTTTACTTGATGGCATTTCCATATGTCCAAATTCAAAGCATGACTTAGAACCTGCCCACTTCTATTGTCATGTGCCCGAAACATTCACATTAAAGTTGGTTTACTGACCACCATATACAAATTTAGACTCGAAGTTACAGGAGCCCCGAGTTCTTAACTAGGCCTTGCTATCTGACAAAAAGATAAACTCCTTACACACTCTGACACAGGTGAGTGAGATTTTTCAAATGTTCGGAATATGTTCGTAACTCCTTAGACTTAGACCTCCCAGGTAGGAAGTGCTAGACACTCGACCACGGGAGACAATGTTTCTGTGCCGATAAAGGCACAGGCAAAATGTAGCGTCCATTGAAGGCCCGTTTAACACTGGAAGGAAAAACGACAAGGTTGATATTGATCCTCATTCTAGTCTTCTAAAGGAAAGGTGCCTCGAAGTCCGTTGGATAACAATTTCGAGCGGTTTGACGTATGCGGTCTCGTCGTCACTGTGCGCTAGAGTTACCTAGTGGACAAACCAGGAGAGATACCCTGGAGAAAAGCAGTTGCGTGAGCATTCTTGGCCATTTCAATCAACCCGTCTTCGAAAATTTGTTTCTATTTCAGCCGAAATCTTCCATCTAATCGATTTCGAAATAAGCTCCAGAATATTTCGATTCCGGAACGTTAAATGTATAGCAAGGCAAGCTTATCATTCAGAAATGTCCTCTAAAATAAATGTCTATCGACTTCATTAGGTTGAGTCGTTCCAGCATCTATCCGATCTCGTATATAAATGATGCCGAAATATTTGGTCGATTTTTCAAAGCGTTTTAGTCAAGATTCGATACTATCTGCGAAATAGATTCCACGGAAACCGTGCTTTTCGAGTTCTCAGCTATTCCAATCTTCTTCATCTTCATGCTATAGTTATTTTTCGTCGGCCTATTTCCGCTATGGGGCCAAACACCGACGCCAGACAGGTGACTCCACTATCTGAACTAGATATCGACCCATCAACTCATGGATTTTTTTCACCTCGGTGGCGTCATTCCAATCTTCAATCCAGTCACCGTGGCAAGCAGAAAGTTAGCAAAAGTTGAGCAAAGCGAAGTTTCTGCCAGCATTTTACGCGATTTGTGCGAGAATTCTGGCAAAAAATTCGCACAAATGCAACAACCGTTTCTGACAGAAGCGGTTAAACTAACCAATGCTGCTCACTTTTTAGCCAGAATTCAGCCAGGAATGCATACAACTTTGCCAGATGTTTTTTTCTAAAATTCAACCAGGTAGGAATTGCCAGGATCTTGGCACGGTTTATTTCCGAGTTGTGCCAGAGTTTTGCTCGGTTCCTGTCACAATTTGCAAGAAAACGCGAGCGAAACCGAGTTCGCCCTAGTTCGGCTTACCCGACAGGATGCGCGCAGAGATCTGACAGGGTTGCTAAACCAAGACTGACAGAAATCTGGCAGAACGGTCTCTGCCAGAAAATTTGGTGACTGGGAAGAAGTAAAAAATGTCGAGTTTCCCACTGAGAATCCAAAAAAAATTATTTCGAAATCGTTCAACACGGGTCCAACGATGGATGTCTGTTGAACGTATATTTGGATGTCGTGCAATGTTGATCCAACGAACGTCCTTCATTGGAGGATTTTGAAACCAACCGTTCTAGGGGGTTGTACTGAAAGAAATACGTGGGGAACAATCGGAAAATGGGCGAACAAAATAAACAAAACCGGTTATCCGCTAGGAGGAAAATCCGACAACCGGTAACATTCTGCTATCAAAACAAATCGAACTAGATCTTACCAAACTTGCAATATCCTCCCAAAGGCGAAAAATTGGTTTAAATCCATATTGCTTGTGGCACTAGAAACTGGATTATAACCGCATTGCGCACTTAACATTCTTCTATTAAATTCTTCTCATAGACTGGTTAGTTCGACTGGTCTGTCTATGAAAGTACCATCTCTATCACTTGAAATACATGTGTTTTGACAGCTCGCAGTTTGATCACTCGCACTTTGAAAGTGCGGTGGGTTGGTGGGAAGTGCGCAATATTGTGCGTAAAGGGCACAAAACCTAATTACATAAGTCCACAGCTTTGTGTTCCGACTTCGTCTCTTCAGAACCATGGCACTTGGCTACTGCACCAGGCTGACGCTAGTCCAAAATTGGAAACACTACTTGTGAACACACTGGACAACTCCCAACTTACGAATGTTCGTAAGGGAAGCAGATCTGTTTGCTGAAGAGACATATTGGTGAGGAGATGAAGTCGAAACGCAAACCCCTGGACTTATGGCAGCAAATGTTCAACCAGAAATGAGTAATGAATCTGGACTGCCAGAAATTCTGCTGGACTCTGTCCGTCATCTGGGAGAGAGGATATGGTGGGATTCAGCCATGCGCGTTCAAGCAGCCCAGTAGTCGCAATGGTGAGCTATTGAAACTTTGTTTTAGGCTAACCCGCCGTAGCTTGTACAGTTTACTGGTCACATGTGTGGAATATAACCATAGGGCGAAATTTCGCCAGTGCTGAATGTAGCATTTGGTCAACTAGATTCCTATAATTTGTGTTAGATATTGTCTTTCTCTGGAACCATACCGAGCAGTGAATAAGCAGATATCATTTCCAAAGCGACAGCGAGATCTGGAAATTCGTCGGAATGATTGTGAGGTATACCAGGGTCAAGATAAGGAATGTGTTATGAAGAAAAACCGCTAATTGTGGCATGAATGGGCGAATAAAGAAGAACCCATAAGTAGGGTGACCACATTAGACCAGCTCAAACCCAGGTAGCGCTCTGTCAGAATATAAGCTATTATTGGACAAATCTGCAATCCTCAATTGAGCGAATGAGACGAAATACTTTGCAATCGTCTGCGATAGAGGAGAGGAGTCATCAAGACTAAACCAATGTCATTGATGTAGAACAGATTCATCAACGGTTCCAATTTGCTTTCCTGGGCTACTCCTGACATAGATGTAAAAATGGATGCCTAGCAATCTTTAGCCATGATCTCTAGAGCTAGGATCGAAACAAATGCAACAACTACCGTTAATTCCAAATCTCTGTTTAGCGATTTTCTATTGTGGTTCACTCTATCAAAAGTAGCAGATAGGTCGGTGTAAAACGTAACAGTTTCAGCGTAACGTTGTAGGATGTTGGATACGGTAGGTTAGTCTCTGTTCAACATCGAGATGGTAAAATACCGCTGGCAAGAGTTTCTCGAAAGATCGTGAGGTCCGGATTGAATGACGATTTAAGCCGAGAAGAAGTTCGATTACCAGAGCTCGTTTCATCGGCATCTACTGATGTCGCCTATAGTGTTTGGTCCACAACTACAACCGGTTCGATGTGTTTATATGTTTTTACCTGCCTTTACACTGTTGCGTTGCGGTGAATAAAGCGAAGACCTAATAAAAAATATAGGCTTAGAGGAGAAAACCCAGGACAAATGAAGAATTTTCCTCGTTGTCCCAGAACACTAGGACAAAGTTTTGAAAACCAGGACGTGTGCTAGGAAACCATCTTCAATCTGCTCCAAATGAATTGAATTGGCATGTGTAACAGTAGCAGTCGAAATTACCCTGCTCAAAATTGCTCCGTAAGCAAGTTCAACCTATCTCCAAAAGCCCAGATTGTCAAACGAACACGCAAACATGAATCTCGTTTTGTTTTTTTTTTTGCATTGTTCCAGTGTCAAAGTGTTATATAGCATGAAAACGTTTCTCATCATCGTCCGCGTCGTTATTAGAATGTAATATAAAAATAAATAATTTTTAAATTTATTTCTCTTTGTATTTCTCTCTTATTTTCTTTTTTTTTGCTTCTCCCTCTTTTCGTCCACTTTACTCCGATATAGCACACTATACTTGTTTATACGTCATGCTATATACGGTTACACTTCCGCTTCGATTTCATATTCTTTTCTCCTTTAGATATTGGTTTTTTTTCTTTATTAAATATTTTTCTTTAATGTAACATAATATCAATATTTTACTGTCTAGTTTACTATAATATTTTCACTCTTTTCTTTTCAATATTCATTTATTATTGGGCTCGTGTTTTCCGCTTCTTTTTTAAATTATTTATGCTTACGATTTTTTTTTTTGCTTGCTTTCTACGCTCACCGCCTCGCTCACCCAAATCTAGTTCAGTGTCGAAAAGCGGGCGCGCCCTTTTTCGCTTCTTCTCCTACTCCTTCACATCCTCACATCTAACGGGGCTCTAGCTCTTTCGAATATAAATATTTAGATAAAAATAAACTATATAAAAATAAATTAAACTTTTAAACGGTAAAAATAAAAGCACTAACAAAAATATAATCAATCAGTTTTCAAAGGGTCTTTTGTTTTTTTCACGTTTTTTTTCAATTATTATTTATAGTAATCGTATCCAATAAGTAATGTGTCATGCTCTTGCTAATTAATAATCAATAGGGTAATGCTAAAATCCAATTCAATTTGTCAAAAAACTACTATAGTTTAGCGAATCTGATTAATCTCTGGTTTCCCACTATTTCTTTCTCTCCCTACTTTTCTCTTATCTCTCATCTTGCTTTGTAATAATTAGAGTTAAATATATTTCTAATTCATAGTAATAAAATCAATCTCATACGATATAATATATTAATAATGAACTTACTCTGTCTGTCTTTCTCTTTCCATCATCTCTTATAAGTCGAGGGTTAATCTTTTGTTTTGCTTACTGGTTTTACGTCTGTTTTCTTCCGCTTTATAATTTGTTTCTCACATCTAGTTCGTAGTCTCTTCAAGTTTTGTTTTTTGCTTTTTTTCGCTTCACATTTAAATTTACTTTATTTTTTCTTCCATCTCATCTCTGTTTTACTCCATTGATAATAATTAAATATAATCATATAAATATATATACTTTCATATAAATAATTTTATTCATATCAATAGTTTTCATTAATTATATTTATTACTTTCTGTTACTCTGCGTTTACGTTTTTTTGCGCCATGTTTTTCTTCGTTTTTCTTTTCACGATAAATTCTCTTCACGTACGTACACTTTTGCCCGCCGGCGCTTTCTACCCAAAAAGTTACACACATAATAATAGTTAATTAAGTAGTAATTTTATACCTGTTGCGGAGGAAAAACGGGGGCGCTAAAATTGCTTCTGTCAATCGCTTGATTATCGATTTTAGTTTCTTTTTTTTTGGTTAAATATATTTTCTCTTTACTCCTCCTGTGTTTCTTACAGGAACAGAAAAAAAACTCCTCATCAGGGTTTCAAACAGGGATAAACAAAACCACAAAACTGTATAGATATAACTGTATTAGAGTCTCGAACACTCGGTAGTAACGTAATGAAAACAAATGTTTGCTGACTACTTGCGTAGGTTACTTTTTTTTAGTTGTTGTTACCTAGCGAGATCATACTTGATCACACGTCTCCCTCTCTCGGCAGCCGACTGCCGACTGAATTTGACATTGAGGTTGGTGGTGAAGCTTTTAAAGGAGGTGGAGGACGAAACAGTGCCAGCCGGTGTCAGGTTTCCAGTTATTCATATTGTTTTTTCTTCTGTTCAATTATTTTGGATTAGGATCTCGAATTTTTTTTGGTTATGAAATAGACTATATTTATGCTTTAGCGGGATTTTTCATAGCTAAAAACAAAGATTTTCGCACTAGGTTTTGATGACAATTAAGATTCCCGATCTTAGGTTCTTTACACACTTTCTTACATGTCAATGATTCGATTCAATGATTTCAAGATCAAACAGGCTAATTTGTAATCGTTCAGTTCCGATTCTGTATTTTGCTATTCTAACAGTCACGTCACCTAGTAACTAGAAGGAAATTAAGTTCTAGCCAGTAGGTCACGTGACTGTAAGAATAAGGCCCCAAGTTTAATATTTCATTCCATCCAAAATTGAAAGTCAGTCAGCCCCATGAAAACTGTTTGTTGCTTGAAGCTACCACCAAATGCCAGTAGCGCTAGCTACGTTCCAAATATTTATGGTCTGGTCACATGAACTGTACAACTCTGTTTGAAAGTGGGATTCAGAATTAGTAAATATTAACAATATATGAGAAAGCTCGCTTTTTCTTGCATTGCTTCTTCTCCATAAAATCCGTACGTTTTCATCACCTGAATACCGGTTAAGCACATCAAAATCAAATGCATTCGACAAGTTTCAGGTCGTGTTAACAACATTGGCTCGTAGCAATGTGAATGTTGCTTAAAGCGCGTTCGCTGTCATTTTTGGCAACTATCCGAGCCAGCAAGCCAGCTTATGTTGGCTTCACTCATTTTTCAAAGAAACGTCAAAACATTCACCCTCTTGAAGTCAGTACAAGAACTGACAAAATGTCAAAAAGTAGTCTATTGCCGTTTAAATTATGGCATAATGACTTCCAACAGAATTTAAATTTTTTATTCCATGAAAATAATGAATTCCGATATTTATTTTTCAAAATAGTTTTAATTCTTATTCGGGCTTCCAATGTCGTTTCGAAATACTTCGATTTCTGTTTGGAACGAGCCGCCGGCAGCCAATGAACTTACGGCGAACTAAATGCTGAAAAACATTATCAACTTTGTTCTAATACTAGCCGCTTGGACAGCGCTGCAATCGCCGAAAGGATGCCATCAAACGTCGCTTGACATTTTTTCTCCAAAAGGTGTTCCATTTTCGAAACGGTCCAAGCCACCCAGTAAGAAACGCAGACCAAATTGAGTTCTTTGCGACCGGTCTCACGAACACTAATGAAGTTTCCTGGTTGAAAACAATCCCATTTACTTTTGCCGTCTTTGTTTATTATTTTCCACCAGCTTGTGATGTAGTATTTGTGTCATGTGGCGTGTACGTACATGAGCCGTAGAAAAGTCTATGTGGCAAAAACGGTAGCTATGGGTACCGTATTTGACGCAAATGAAGAATTTTAGTTAGACGGCTTTTGTTTTGGAAAAAAATAAACATTGATATATCTGGGGTGGCTGCAGCACTGTTCAGTGTTTAAGTGACAGGCACGGAAATACTAAAATGTAAGTTTTTTCGCTTCAGGTCTTTTTTAAAATAATCAGTGGGCTGCAACTAGATACGTTACATGTTGCGGTCCTGACAATTTTTTTTGTTTCTCTGCTCTGTTTCCATTATATATCTATTGAGTAGCTTGGATATTGCTTCCGTATTATTAGAAATAACAGCTGCACTGATTTGTAATGTAAAATAACAAATCAAACAGGGACAAAATAGATGTTTGTATTTACACAATTTTTCACCAAGGTAGCAAAATTTTACAGAATTTTCGTCTGAAATTTTCCAGACTAACTGAGCCCAAAGCACCAAAGAAGAGTACTACCATCACATACGTGGATTATTGAAACGACGAAATTTAAGTTAGCGAGACGCCTCCTAGCCACCCTCTTCGATAATTCTCTTTCGCATCTTCATTTGGATACCGAAAACAGGAGACCAGCAAGAGACAGGAGGCCACATGCGTCAGCGCCTTTCACCAGACGAGATAGGAGATTCTTCGCACTTCGAGGGCTGCAAACTAACAACAGCAAGCTTAAACAGCTGATCACTGAGTACGAACCGAGTCTAATAGCACTATAGGAAAGGTGGACAACCGATTGACTCCAGCTTGTTGAGGTGGACAATCCCGTAGTCATTCGACCTATGCGGCGAAACCCCTTCGCGCGCACCTGTCATCAACAACAACAACAATCAGATAGTAGAAAACTTTTATCAAAGAAACACGCGGTTAATAAACAAATGTTCTTTTTCGCTAAGTAATCGATTATTACGTTTCTATTCCGATATCCGAACCATTCCCTTAATAGGTTATGGGTTCCAGTAGTCCCCGGTAACGGAAGTTCGGTCGGAAGTAAAAGTTTTGCGCGTTATGCTACGGTCATGGAGCGAGAGGGCGATCTAGCGCGTGTGCAACTTTTTGATGGCTCGAACTACCCGGCATGGAAGCTCCGAATGCTGGCCTTGCTCGACCAGCACGAGCTGATGGACTGCGTTGAACAAGAGGTGGCGGAAATAGAGGAGCTTGAGATCAAGGCGGAGGAGCGCCAGCAGAAGACAAAAGCCGTGGAGAAAAGGAAGAAGAAGGACAAGCGATGCCGATCATTGTTGATTTCCCGCATCCACGACGGTCAGCTCGAATACATCCATGACAAATCAACCCCGAAGCATCGCGAGTCGTCTGCATCTTAAGAAGCAGCTGATTACCCTTCGGCAGGACGGCGCTACGGTCTGCGGGAACATTTCCTCCGGTTCAACCGGATCGTTCGTGAGTACAAATCCACCGGAGCTGGCATTGATGACCTCGATATCGTCTGTCACCTGCTGTTGACGCTCGATTCAACATATGCGACAGCCATCGAGACGATGCCGGAAGACGCATTGACGCTGGAATTCGTGAAGATGTCGAATCCATTTCGATGAAGCAGAATGCAGCAGCTTTCTCCGGATCACGAGCTCGGAAGCCTCAGCAGAAACAGAAGAAGGTATGGAAGTGTTTTGGTTGCGGCCAAGAGCGACACAGAGTCGCTGAGTGTCCGCAGAAGAAAAAGAATAACGATAGGAAAAAGACGAGTGCGCACTACGGTGCTGAAGAAAAAGGTGTGTGTATCGTCGCGGCGTACACGATACCAAAGAAGCAAAAAGTGACTTGGATAATCGATTCCGGCTCGTCGGAGCATATCGCAAACGACAGTGAACTTTTTAATGAGTTGATTCCGATGAAAAGGCCTATGGAGATCGCTATTGCCAAGCAGGGGCAGTCACCAGCAAGTTCAAGGAATACGAAGCCTACGTGTCGGCGAAGTTCGGAAGCAAGATCTCGCGGTTCCGCTGTGACAATGGCGGCGAATATAGAGCCTGCGCGTTCCAAAAATTTTGCAAGAAGAATGGAATTCAAATCGAATGGATCATCCCTTACACGCCGGAACAGAACGGCGTCAGCGAACCCATGAATAGGACCCGGGTGGAGAAGGCGCGCTCCATGCTGGAGGATTCCGGAATCGACAAGAAGTTCTGGGGTTCGGCGATCCATACTGCGGCGTTCTTGTCCAACCGCAGTCCAGCGAGCGCTCTCAACAGTAAGCAAACTCCGCTCGAAGTATGGGAAGGACGCAAGCCAGATGTGCACAAGCTGCGGGCATTCGGAGTGGATGTCTATGTGCACATTCCAAAGGAGCGCACAGGAAGAAGCTGGATTCGAAATCATGGCGAGGAGTGTTCATTGGCTATTCCCACAATGGCTACCGTGTATGGGATCCGCAAAGAAAGACCGTTGCGGTCGTGCGTGACGTAGTTTTCGTCGAGAACGGGAGAAGTGGAGGTTCTCTGGTTCCGGAGAGGAAGACAAGTTAAGACTATGTGCGTATGCCGGAAATCGAGGACGAAGCTGATGCCGAAAGTGATGTCGAGAACGAGGTAGCTGAGCAAGAAATTGTAGACGAGGAAAACTTCGATAGTTGCGTTGAGAAAACGTTTCGGGAAAATGGTGAAGAAGCCACGGCGGAAAACGAGCAAGATGATGAATGGCGGAAACAGTGCCGTCAAAGCCAGCCATCACAGCGTGCGGAAAGCACTCCGAAAAGCACGACCCGTCCATTGCGAAAACGTCAGCCTTCAGCGCGTGGCAACGGGACTTCGAGATGGACTACAGTGGATTCGCTCTCAGTGCAGCTAGCTTCGTGGAAAATCTTCCGAGTTCGCTGATGGAGATGAAGAAGCGACCCGACTGGCATCAGTGGGAAGTGGCCGTTAAGGAGGGGATGGAAGCGTTGGAGAAGAACAACACTTGGTCCTTGATGAAGATTCCCGAAGGTCCTGTCCCGATTACCTGCAAGTGGGTGTTCCGACTGAAGCGGGACGACGACGGGGCGGTGAGAATCGCTACAAAGCTAGGCTCGTAGCACGCGGATTCACCCAAAGGTATGGTTTTGATTACTCCGAGACTTATTCCCCAGTTGCGAAGATGGCGGTCTATCAAATGGACGTAAAGACCGCCTTCTTGAACGGCACGATTGCTGAGGAGATATATATGATCCAGCCTGAAGGATTCGAGAAAGGTAAGGGTCTGGTATGTCGCTTGAACCGTTCACTGTACGGACTGAAACAGACATCGAGGGCCTGGAACGAGTGGTTCCACGTTTTCACCGAGAAGCTGGGATTCAAGAGAGGAGCGAGTGATCAGTGCCTGTACATGAAGCGAACCAAAACTGGTTTGCTGTTTCTGGTGATTTATGTGGACGACATTTTGATCATCGGTTCGTATCTGAAGGAGATCGAGCCGGTAAAAAGGTCCTTGGCCAGCGAATTCGAGATGAAGGACCTGGGGGAAGTGAAGAGCTTCCTTTGAATGCGGATTAAACGAGTCGTCGAGGAAAGATACCCCCACGAATCAGTCAGCTTGTTTTTCTGGAAGGTCTACAGCGGCGGTTCAATATGCAGGAGTGCAAACCGATTTCCACGCGATTGAGTGTCTCCTCGAATTCCGGATAGGATTCTCTTAACATCTCTCAGAATTTCGAATTGGATTCTCCCAGAATCTCTGATGGGATTCTCCTGGAATACTGGGTGAGATGCTCCCGAAATTTCGCATGAAATATTCTTCTAGAATCCCGGATGGGATTCCATCAGAACCCCGGATGGGAGATGCTCCCAGAATCCTGGAAAAAATGCTTCTAAAAATTCTAATCCCGGATGGAATTCTTCTAATATCCTGGATAGGATGCTCCTAGAATCACGTTTGGGATTTTCAACATTATCTTGGATAGGATACTCAGCAGTCAGTACGCATGGGATTCTCCCAAAATTCTGGATGGAACTTTTCCATAAACCCGGACAGAATTCTCCCATAATCGCACATGGAATTTTACTAGAATCCCGGATGGACTTCCCCCAGTGGCCCGGATGAAATTCTCCAAGAATCCGGATAGAATTCTTCAAAAATTCCCATTGCTCCAGAGCCCTGGGTGAGCTTCTCCTCGAATTCCGGATAGGATTCTCTTAACATACCGGATGGGATCCTCTCAGAATTTCGAATTGGGTTCTCCCAGAATTTCTCTTAGAATACTGGGTGAGAATCTCCCGAAATGTCGTATGAAATATTCTCCTAGAATCCTGGATGGGATTCCATCAGAACCCCGGATGGGAGATTCTCCCAGAATCCTGAAATTCTAAAAATCTCGGATTGGATTCTCCTAGAATCCCGGATGAACATCTTCCAGAACTTCTTCTAGAATCCCGGATAGGTATCTCCTGGAGTTCCAGGTAAAATTCTCCCAAAATGTTTCTGTAATCTCGGATCGTACTCTCCAAAATCCCGGATGAAATTTTCCCAGAATCCTGGATAGGATTCTTCCAAAGTGCCGAATAATTCTTCCAGAATTCAGGATGTGATGGAACTCTCAAAAGAATCTCGGATAAGATTCTTCCTTGGAAGGAATTCTCCCATAATCCCGGATGGAATTCTTCTAATATCTTGGCTAGGATGTTCCTAGAATCACGGATGGGATTCTCAACATTATCTTGGATAGGATACTCAGCAGTCAGTCCGCATGAGATTCTCCCAAAATCCCGGATTCTCCCATAATTCTGGATGGGATTTTTCCATAAACCCGAACAGAATTCTCCCATAATCGCACATGGAATTTTACTAGAATCCCGGATGGACTTCCCCCAGTGTCCCGGATCAAATTCTCCAAGAATCCGGATAGAATTATTCAAAAATCCCGGATGAATTTCTCCCAGGATCTAAGATGGGATTCTTCCAACATTTTGATGCGATTTTTCCATAATCCCGGATGAAATCATTCCAAAATCGTGGATCGGATTCTCGTTTAATCCCGGATTAAATTCTCACATAATCCCGGTTGGGTTCTTCCAAAATCCTTAATGGAACTCTCCTGGTATCCCGGATGAGATCCTCAACAGAATTCCGGATGAGATTTTCAGCTTAATCCCAGATGGGATTCTCCCTAAATCCCGGGATGGTTTATCCCGAAATTCCGGAGAGAATAATCCTAAAACAACTCTTCCAAAATCCCCAATTGGATTCTCCCAGAACCTCGGATGAAATTCTTTCAGAATCTCGGAACGGATTGTTTCAAAATTCCGAATGAAATTCCACCATAATCTCGGAGAGCATTGTTACAAAATCCTGGAAGGGATTCTCTCAAAATCCCCGAACAAGTTCTCTCAAATTTGCGTTTTACTCTCAGAATCCTGGACGGGATTCTCTTGAAATCCCGGAATGAATTCCCACAGAATCCCGGATTATAATCTTCCGAAATCTCGGATTAGATTCTCCCAGTATCCCGCATGGGAATCTCTCAGAATTCTGGATGAAATTCTACCAGGATTCCGGAAGGGATTCTCCTAGAATCCCGGAAGAGATTCTCATAGGAATTCCCGAATTCGATTCTCAATAGAATCTCGGATGGTTCTACCGGTATCCCAGATAGGATTCTCCATAGATCCATAGATTCTCCCAGAATGTTAATCTATTCTTTCATAGATTCCTCTTTGTTTTACGTTTCTATGAGTACATGATTGTTTCCACGATGGACTGCATCTAGACATGTTACACGAAATTTCTATTGTTTCTCTTAGCTCTGTTTTCATTACATAATTGTTGAATAAAATTTATAGTTTTCTTCCCTGGTTATAAAATCCGCAATCGCAATCGATCCGATATTTTTCCTAAAATGAAATTTTGTCAATTTTGCTTCGAACGTCCAATAAGTATGAAACAATATAATATTTGGGAACAACCCTAGCAGTACTGCCACAATAGCTCCACCAAGCATCACCACCTTCCTCTTCCTGTTCAAGGGCTGTTTAACAAATGCAATTGAAAAAGAAAACAATTTTCATTTACCTTCTTTCGTTTAGTATTTACCGTTGATTGTTTTAGAACCTTTACATTTTTGTTCTCTCACTTTTGCATCTCTCTTCTTTTACACCACCTGACCATTTCCGTCGTCATCTTACTGCGCTTATCCTTCCCTCTTGCCATACATGTGTAGTCCTCATCTAGCGTCTACTGATATAAAATTCGTTTAGAGGATTCTAGTTTCGCGCACTGCTGCCACCTGTTTGCTTGCATGGCCATAATAATCCGAGAGAAAATATATAATCATCAAAAAAATATAACTAAAAATAAAAACACATTAAGTCCACTACTAAGTAAATAATGAGGCGATAATAGTAATAATAGGTGATGGTTTTAGGTTACGGGGGGGAAATGTGGGGGGCTCTCATCAACGCACTCGCTTGCACTTCCCAAGCGCTGACCCTGCTTATCGCTGAAAGATGAAATCATCCGGCGAGTAGGACACCGAATTCCGAGACGACGACGGTAGCGTCCAGATGAGAGACGAGTTATCCGTATCCGTCCCAATCCCGGATCCCTGACTTTCGCTCAGATTCTCCCAAATGTTTCGGAAATCCGGAACGGTTTCGATGAGCCCACCGCCGCCGCCACCGCCGTTGCTGCTACTGTTGCTACCACCACCGTTGCCGAGGCCTCCCCCAAGGCCGGATAGATGCGAATGATGATGCTGCTGATGGTGATGTTGCTGCTGCTGTTGATGATGATGCTGATGGTGCTGGTTAGCACCATTGCCACCAGCGGGAGGCGTCGTCGGCGAATTGTACGCCGAGCTCATGTTATTGAAGTACTCCAGCAGGTTGTCGATGATGAACTGATTGGTGTCGAAATCCGCTGGAAGTCCACCGTGATGACCATGCAAACCATGCAGATTAGCACCACCACCGCCGCCTCCGCCACCACCACCGTGATGCTGCAGTAGATCATGATGGCCGTTGGTCAGTGTGCTCTGGGGTGATGTGGTAGGATTGCTACCACCACTGCTGGAACTGCTGCTGCTCGAACTGCTCGAGCTGGAACTGCTGCTGCTGCTTGAACTTGCGCTGGAACTAGTGGCCGACGTTCCGGCCCTAGTCGCAATATGTTCCTCGATTAGCTGTCGTGCCGTGTGCACATTCGTCGGCAAGCCGGTAATCTCGAACACCGACTCCTGGTTTCGCTTTGGAGTTATGATATACGTGTTGGTTTTGAGCTGAATGTTTTTGATGGTTGCACCCTTCGGTCCCACCACCAATCCGACCACCTTCTGCGGTACCCGAATCTGGATCGTTATCTCATCCGGGGTGCTGTACCCCAGCATGTTTCGACTCTCTGCCAGCAGGGCCATCGCCTGCTTCTTCGACGAACGCAACGTACTGAAGTGATCGGCTGCCGATAGAATTTCCTGCTTCGCCCGGGTCACATCCTCCTTCGTGCCGGTAATAACAAAGATCGGTTCCTCCCCACGAATCGGCGTTTTTATGAATGTGTTCGTCTTCGCCCGAAGGGCCTTAATCTTGCACCCCTGTCGACCCACAATCTCCGCCACATGCTCCGAAGATGGTACCGGAACGCACTCCGTGTGTGACTTGTACTTCACCGGTCGTTCCTCGACCTTCGGTGTCAGTCCGTTGATCATCGCTACGAACGTATCGAACACTTTCGAGTTCTGCTGAATCAGTTCATCCACAACGGCGGCCGAGCTTGAATCCACACTGCCTAGGCTCAATGGACCACCACCGCCACCTCCTCCGCCGCCGCCTCCACCTCCTCCACCGGGACTAAGACTGCCACCGCCGACGCCCAGATGCAGATCCTCGAAGTGGGACGTCAGCTGGGCCAGCGTGGTCGTCCCCGGGGGTAGCAGCGTCGCGGTCGCACTCTGTCGGTTATCATCAAATGCAAGAGAGAATTCATCCATACTGGCAGAGGACATTTTTTTGTGCTGTTGTGGGATGTGTGGAATTTTTGGATTTTATTTTTTTTGTTGGTTTGTTGGAAGTGTGTGTTTTCCGAATTGCAGTACGTGGGTTTGTGTAACAAATTTTGATTATCCGATCCGATTTTTTTTATTTCGTTTTTTTTTGGTTGTTATATTATTTTAGCAATAACGATATTTCACTAGAATATACACTAACGGAAAAAAGAAAGAAAAGAAAAAAAATAGAAAAATTAAACTCTGATTGCTGGTGGTTGGTTAAGCGACATATTGCTTAGGGGTTATGTCAATAGTACGAGAATTATATATGGGGAAGTAGGTTGTGATGGAGAATAGAATAATTTAGGCGGTGACAGGAATCTGGATTTGACCGCCGGAAAGCAGTAGTCATGCGAACTAAAGGAGTTACAACTACAATAAAAGCTGGGGAACTTGCAAGAATACAACGGTAAATTATAACAACTACGGTTATGAAATGATGCACATCTACCCATTATCAATACATATAGTCTAATGGCATTTTCGTTTTTGATATTGCGCTACACTGGTGTAGTCGGTAGCGTGGTATTCAAACTGTAACGCCTCGTGTAAGGACCCCTTATAAGTTACCACGTGGAATGAACTGAACGATAAAAACGAGCAACTGACGGTATGTTGTTGTGTTCGAAAAACGTGGTAGGCCGTGGTTAGAGAGATTCAAACATTTTCGCTTCTTATAATTTGGAAAATTTGCGAATTCAGTATTCATACGAACATTACAAATTGGATTTTCATTTATATTGACCTGGCTTTTGGAGGTTCGAATTCTAAGCTAACAGATATCCAACAAAGATTTACTGGATTTCCCACAAAGGAGATAAGCGCAACTCGTGCAGTAGCTAATATATGACAGTATGAAGAAAAGAACATTGGTGATGTTGCTGCATTACGGGATGTGCAGCATTGATTTGAATAGAATTTGAAAACACCTCGCTGGTGTTATTGTGCTTACAACAGAAGATTAGCATGAGGCGGAAACAAAGCAAAAGACCGAATGGATAATAAGGCCTGATACAGCGCAAATGGGGTAGTGGAGGAACGCGCTAATACCTGGGAACCATGGTGGTGGAGGAACGCTATGTGGGAAGCTGAGCTGCAAGCAACCGGGCGGGTCATAGGTGGTGGATAATGCTTAATCGCGATAGCAACTAGTTATGATTCGCGACCAGAACCATGTACCACATGCCCTAAAGCAGCCCTGACAAGGCGAGCCAGCGCCGCCTTTAAATAAGCGCTTAGCTCATATCTCTTTCTTCCCGTGATCCTTCAGCGTTACTGCGAGGTTGGCGCAGGCCTAGCTAGCCGACCATAAAAATAGCATGCTCAGGAAGTTCAACAAGAAATTTCGGACGGACAAAATTGGCACAGACGTACGCAACGGCAACGGACAAGAGACTGGAAACTTGGGACATGGAACTGCAGGTCGCTCAACTTTACCGGGAGCACTCGCATACTTGCCGATATAGTGAAAGACCGCAAATTCGACATTGTGGCGCTGCAGGAGGTGTTTTTTTTTTTTTTTTACAATGGAGAAGACCTTTATGTCCTAGCCCAGTACACGTGCTAACGGTAGGGTCCAATCTACCACACGGGGTGCACTGGGGGCGTGTCGGACTCGAATGGTGACCAGCCATTAATACCGACTAAACTCCATTGGGCTCCGCCATCATTCCTCCCAGGAACTACCTCTCGGTATTACTTCTGGGGGGATGGCTGTACTAAGTGTACTCATTCACTCTCACTCGCGCGATCATACATCCTGTATGAGGCTTACTTGGGTGCTCTCTCAATCACACTTTGATTCGCTCTCAAACACTCCCACATGAGGCTGACTTTTGTGCTCACCTTTTACGTTCCATGCGAGGCTGACTTGTGTGCTCACCTTACTCATTCCTTGCTAGGCTTACTTTTGTGCTCGCCCTACCCATACATGTGAGGCTGACTTGGGTGCTCACCCTATCACCTGATTCACTCTCAATCGTGCCACTCTATTGTACCTTTGTCACTCCCTCTGGCATCCCATGTGGGACATTTTTCTTAGGCCCCACTTCTGACATACCATGCGAGGCTGACTTTTGTGCTCACCTTTTTCATTCCTTGCTTGCTACCAACCTGTGAGGCTGACTTTTATGCTCACCCTTAACATGCAGTGTGAGACTGACTTGGATGCTCACCCTTTCACTCCTCTGCCACGCCATGAGGCATCGATAGCTTAGTTCCAACATACTACGCTACGACCCTCCCGTCTTGGCATGAGGCAGTCCACTTATACGCCTATACACTCACTCTTCTGTCTTGCTTCGGGGTGGCTGGGTTTACCCCTTACGCGGTTGCCATTCGCTGCGCCAACCTACCTCGGCATGAACAGACCATTCACTCTCTTATTTTGCGCTTGGCCTTTTTCGCTCCAGCTAACCAATCACTAGTTAGCCGTGCCCGCCGTCTGTTGCTCGGTTCGCCAGATTACCTGTAGCCTACTGGCAATCTGGATGGTAGCAGCCGAGACTGCGTTCCACTTCTCCACCGTTTGACACATCCGCTGGATAAGGGTATCCGGGGTTGTGTCCCAGCCACAGACGTCAAGCATTGCTCTTCTTTCGACGTCGAACCGATGACATACGAACAGTATGTGTTCGGCAGTTTCATCTACACCTGGGCAGTCCGGGCAGACTGGGACCTCCGCGTGCCCGAACCTGTGGAGGTACTGACGGAAACAGCCATGGCCTGACAGGAATTGTGTCAGGTGGAAGTGAACTTCCCCATGGGGTCTTCCCACCCAGCTCGATATGCTAGGTATCAGCCGGTGGGTCCACCTACCTTTCGAGGAGTTGTCCCACTCACGCTGCCATCTGGCGACCGAGGTCACCCTGGTGCGCTCGCGGGCTCCCCTATTTCCACGTAGCTCAAAGCACTCCTCATCTTCCCGAATGACCAGCCCGATTGGCATCATGCTCGCTATCACGCAGGATGCATCGTGTGATACCGTGCGGTAGGCAGATATCACTCTGAGGCACATCACGCGGTAGGTGCTCTCCAGTTTCTGTAGGTAACTGGTTACCCTCAGTGCTCTTGACCATGACGGGCCGCCGTACCTGAGGATAGATACGGCAACGCCTGCCAGTAACCTACGTCTACTGGCGCACACCTTTGAGCTGTTGGACATCATTCTCGATAGTGCCGCAACAGCAGTCGACGCTCTCTTGCACGTATAGTCGACATGGCTGCCGAAGGTCAGCTTGTCGTCTATAATGACTCCGAGAGACTTCAGACTTCGCTGTGAAGTGATCGCGACTTCTCCCACGTGGATAACTGCATGTTGTGCCGACTTGCGGTTGTTGACGATAACTACCTCCGTCTTATGATGAGCGAGCTCCAGGCCTCTCGCGCTCATCCATTCCTCCACCGTGCTAATCGCGTGTTCTGCGGTTAGTTCTACCTCAGGAATTGACTCCCCGTAGACCTCCAAGGTTACGTCGTCGGCAAAGCCGACGATCTTGACCCCAGGAGGGAACTTCAGTCTCAGAACCCCGTCATACATGAGGTTCCATAGCACCGGGCCTAGGATCGAGCCCTGCGGGACTCCGGCGGTAATCGGAACCCTTTTCTGACCGGCATCGGTCTCGTATAGCAGTACGCGGTTTTGGAAGTAACTTTCCAGGATCCGGTACAGACCCACCGGTAGGCTAAGCCGGTGTAACGAGAGCGCGATGGCATCCCAGCTTGCGCTGTTGAATGCGTTCTTCACGTCAAGTGTCACTAACGCACAGTATCGAATACCTCGCCTTTTTCGTTGGATCGCTATCTCGGCAGTATTTATCACTGAGTTGAGAGCGTCCACTGTGGACTTACCCTTCCGAAAGCCAAACTGGTTGCTTGACAGACCGTCCGTACCTTCCGCGTACGGGGTGAGCCTGTTGAGGATGATCCTCTCAAGCAGTTTGCCAGTCGTGTCTATCAGACAGATTGGTCTGTACGCCGATGGGTCGCCTGGCGGCTTCCCGGGCTTCGGCAACAGCACCAGTTTCTGCCTTTTCCATCTATCGGGGAAACGGCACTCGTCAAGGCATCTCTGCATAGCTAGCCTGAACATGTTCGGGTTCGCTATGATCGCTGCCTTGAGAGCGTTGTTTGGAACTCCATCCGGCCCTGGAGCTTTGTTCATTGCTAGGGATTTAGCCACTGCGAGTAGTTCTTCATTCGTCACTGGAGCCACCATTTCGACCGTGCCCGCACTGTCTCGTAGTGCAGGTGGCCAGGGGCTTGTGGCTCGAGACGGGAAGAGTACTTCGATAATCGTTGCCAACCGGTCCGAAGACCGTTCTGGGGGTGAGGAGCCCCCTTTGGTCTTGGCCATCACAATCCGGTAGGCGTCACCCCACGGATTCGCGTTGGCACTCTCACACAGGTTGTCGAAACACGCTCTCTTGCTGCTTTTAATAGCCTTGTTAAGGGCTAATTTCGCAGCTCGAAACACTTCACGGCGGTTCTCTCTTGCATCCTCGGTGCGAGCTCTTTGCATCCTACGTCTAGCTCTGAGACAGGCTGACCGTAGAGCTGCAATCTCGGCACTCCACCAGTATACCGGGCATCTGCCGTTTCTTGGCAGTGTTTTTCTCGGCATAGTGGCGTCGCACGCGCGTGATAGAACAGCTACCAGCGCATCCCCGCTTAGACTGTCGGTGTTGGCCTCCAGTCCCAGGGCCGCGGTGAAAGCTTCGCTGTCGAAGTGATTGGACTTCCACCCGCGTACCTGACAGGGATCTCCCGCCCTCGGATGCTGCACACCATAGTTGATCTTAAAGCGGATTGCTAAATGATCACTATGGGTGTAGCCTTCGTCTACCCTCCATTCCATGCCTGGAGCCAGACTCGGGCTGGCAAAGGTCAAATCAATCCACGCCTCCACTCCGTTTCTACGGAATGTACTAGCGGAGCCATCATTAGCTAGCACAGTATCGAGTTTCGCAAACGCTTCCATTAGCGCTTGACCCCTGCTATTTGTACAGCGGCTGCCCCACTCCACTGCCCAAGCGTTGAAGTCTCCCGCTATTACTACCGGTTTCCGGCCCACGAGGTCCGACGAGAGCCTGTCGATCATCTGGTAGAACTGTTCTATTGGCCACCTTGGTGGGGCGTAGCAGCTGCAATAGAACACACCATTGATCTTGGCAATCGCCACACCCTCGGCGGAGGGGTGTATTACCTCTTGAACCGGGAACCTTCCCGTTGTACAGATTGCCACCATTCCAGACCCGTCCGACACCCAATTGCCGTTGCCGGCAGGGATGCTGTACGGGTCTGATAAGAGGGCGACATCTGTCCTCGACTCCGAGACCGACTGCCACAGCAGCTGTTGGGCTGCTGCACAATGGTTAAGATTTAGCTGTGTGACTCTCACGGCTTCTTCTTATTTAACTCGCCGAAGGGACACGAAGGTCCGCCCATAGCATGTTTATGGGCTTGCTTCTTAGAGGTGCAGATAAGGCACTTATATGCCTTAGTGCACCCCCGCTCTTTATGCCCCTCCTCGCCGCATCGACGACATAGCTTACTCCTGTCTAGGCCTTTGCATTCGTAAGCTTTATGGCCGGATTCTAGGCACCGATAGCACCTGTCCACTGAAGGCGGCTGGGGTATACTAATAGGGCATACCGACCAGCCGATCTTCAGCTTCCCTTTCTCGGTTACCTTTTTGGCATCCGCATTGAGTAGCCTGAGGTAGGCTACTTGGGTGCCAGAGGGTCCGTCCCTCAATCGCACAGAGGCCCGCTCGATTGTGACGCCGCAGTGCTCCTTGACGGCTGCGACGACGTCTTCTGCGGTCGCGAACTCGTCCAAGTGCTTGCACTGGAGAGTTGTTTCCGCACCTAGCGACCTGATTTGGGCGCCCTCGCCAAGGACCTCTTGAGCCAAGGCCTTATATATTGCACTTGATTGTGCGCCTCGCTTCAGCACCAGGAGCATCTCTCCCGTGTTGGTGCGTCTTACGCTACGCACATCCTGCCCAAGGGCCGAGAGGCTTTCGGCCGCCTTCATCGATTTAAGGACATCGGCGTATTTGTCCTTGTCGGTTTTTAACCTTGGAGGTGTGTTAGAAGGGGTCTACGGTACGGGTCTTTAGCGGGAACCACACCATCTACCAGAGCCGCAGCAATACATACGAGCTGGGAACAGCTTTTATGGTGGTGGGGAAGATGCAAAAGCGCGTGATCGGATGGTGACCGGTCAGCGACAGAATGTGCATGTTAAGGATCAAGAACCGGTTCTTCAACATCAGCATAATTAACGTGCATAGTCCCTACCTCGGGAGTAGCGATGACGACAAGGACGAATTCTACGCGCAGTTGGAGCGTGAATACGATCGCTGCCCAAGACATGATGTCAAGATCGTCATCGGCGACCTTAATGCTCAGTTTGGCCAGGGGGTGGAATACAGACCGGTAATTGGAAGGTTCAGCGCCCACCAGCAGACGAACGAGAACGGCCTGACTAATCGACTAAGCAGCACCTTCTTCCAGCACCGCCTCTTGCACCGATACACCTGGAGATCACCGCAACAAACAGAGACGCATATTGATCATGTTCTGATTGATGGACGGCACTTCTCGGACATTATCGACGTAAGGACCTATCGGGGCGCTAACATCGACTCGGACCACTATCTGGTGATGGTTAAACTGCGTCCCAAACTATCCCAAGTGAACAGTGCAAGATACCGGCGCCCGCCGCGGTATAAGCTGGACCGACTGAGGAAAACTAACGTCGCGACAACGTACGCGCAGCATCTTGAAGCAGCGCTGCCATCGGAGGAGGAGCTCATCGATGCTATCTTTGAGGACTGCTGGACCAGGACAAAAGCAGCCATAAGCAGCACTGCGGAGAGTGTCTTGGGATACGTACAGATAAGTCGACGAAACGATTGGTTCGATGGCGAGTGCCAAGAGATATTGGACAAGAAGAATGCAGCATGCGCAGCGATGTTGCTTCAAGCCACTCGTCAGAACGTGGAGTCATATCTACCGAAGCGAAAACAGCAGACTCATCTTTTGCAGGACAAAAAGCGCTGCCCGGAAGAGTATGAGAGAGAGAGAGGAGATAGAGCTGCTGTATCGCTGTCGGGAAACGCAGGCGTTCCTCAAGAAGCTGAATGACTCTCGCAACGGTAGAGATAAGGAAGGTGGCATCTTGACGGACGAACGTGAGGTGGTCGAAAGGTGGAGGCAGTACTACAATGAACATCTGAATGGTGTGCAGGCGGACAATCGGGCGTTCGAAGAGGACGATTATGTCAGTGTCGCAGCCGACGGGGATGTACCGGCGCCCACTATGAATGAGGTTAACGAGTCTATTCAACAGCTCAAGAACAACAAGGTAGCTGGTAAGGAAGGTCTAGGTGCGGAACTCTTCAAGGTGGGTCCGGAGAAATTGAATAATTGAAAGAATGTGGGACAGAGAACACCTACCGGAGAAGTGGAAGGAAGGGGTCATCACTCCGATATACAAGAAAGGCGACAAATTGGACTGTGAATACTACAGAGTGATCACAGTGACAAATTCCGTTTAAGGTTGCACAGAGAATGCGCGAAATTCGCAAACGAAAAAAGCAGCTTTTTTCCACACCGTATGTCAGATCTTCATAAAAATCAATCAGCAGTACTGTAACAACATTCTACATACGCTGATTGATTTTTATGAAGATCTGACATACGGTGTGGAAAAAAACTGCTTTTTTCGTTTGCGAACTTTGCGCATTCTCTGTGCAACCTTAAAAAAGTGCTATCCCAGATTCTGTTCCGGCGCCTAACACCGCTGGTAAATGGATTTGTCGGGAATTATCAGGCCGGTTTCATCAACGGCAGATCAACAAACAACCAAATCTTTACTATACGGCAAATCCTCCAAAAATGCCCAGGTCCCGACACATCACCTGTTCATCGACTTTAAAGCCGCATGACACGGTGGACCGTGTAGAGCTATGGAAAATGATGGACGAGAACGGCTTCCCTGGGAAGCTGACAAGACTGATTAAGGCGATGGCTATGTGGAGGAGAAGGATGAACCACGAATTTGCGCGACTCTATGGTGAGCCAAGTATCCGGATAGTAGCTCAAGCTGGAAGGGTACGGTGGGCGGGTCATGTTGTGAGGATGCCGGACAACAACCCCACCAAGTTGGTTTTCACCTCCAACCCGGCAGGTACAAGACGGAGAGGAGCGCATCGTTTCCGGTGGCTGGACCAAGTAGAGCAGAACCTGGTGAGTATCCTGAGAGGTTGGAGACAAGCAGCAACTGATTAAATCATGATAATATGATGTATAATCAGGAAATATAATATAGACAGCGCAAATGTACCGGTTGGGTTACAGCCAGTAAGTCCAACCGGAATTTTAGTTAACTCTAGTTAGTATCTAGCTCCAGTGACACAACCGAATTTCAGCATATTTTCCGGCTGGACTTACTAGGCGACCTCGACCCAAACGGCTCAAAAAGGGTCCACTTTTTTCGGCATAACCATGTTCCCGGAATACTTCCTCTAGGAAGGTCAATTTGACCAATAACCCCACAATTACTACCCAATGCATGTTTTTGTTAAATCACGCCATGCAACATACGATTTTTGGAAGTAATCTCCTTTTTCGGAGGAAGCCGGCATTCCGAATATTGGGGAATATTACGATCGAGTGGCCGTTACCGATATCGTCAAGGTCCGGCCAGATGAACTTATGGTATCTGTTAGCGACTTTGAACAGGCAAACAATATGGCTAGCTCCGAGCTTTTTACGGAAAAGCACTGTGTCCACGTACCCGCCCGGAAAGTCGAGATTGATGGGGTAGTAACCGAAATGGGGTTTACTTGCGAAGATTTGCTTAAGTGTAGGGTTGATTCCTTCACAAACCCTTTGCTTAAACCAGTGAAAATTCTGGATTACAAGCAATTGCGTTCTGCAACAATAGCGGAGGAAAATAAATTTCTTATCCTCCATACTGCCTATGATTGCAAATCAGTCCCATAAAGATAGGAAATTTCATAGAAAACGGGAGAAATACGCGATCATGGGTAGCATAATCCTCATTTCGGGTGACTTTTGTCGAGTCTACTCTTCCGAGCATTGGTCTTTTAGGCCGAGAACGTCTACATGCTTGCCTTTTTCTGACGCGGGTCATGCTTTCATTGTAAACAATATGGCCATACATGTCCCGCGCACAAATTGCGCGAAGAAACATTTAACCCTTAAATGCATACTGTTGCC
Organism: Topomyia yanbarensis; assembly: GCF_030247195.1. Taxonomy (NCBI): domain Eukaryota; kingdom Metazoa; phylum Arthropoda; class Insecta; order Diptera; family Culicidae; genus Topomyia; species Topomyia yanbarensis. The sequence continues at coordinate 203,990,027 of NC_080670.1, read as the reverse complement.
ATTTGGCAACACACATAATTTTATGATATAAAGCCTCAACAAGAGGGCTTAGAACCATCGAAAACAACGTTTCGTACGACCTCATGCGAAACATTGATTAAAAGGGCTACGCGTCCACTTTATCCGAAACCATCGAATCAAATCAAGAACTTCTTCCGGGAGAGAGTACAACTTTGTGGTTGACTTGATTCTCGACAACGCGATTCAAGCTCAGACGAAACGAGTACTCGGTGGGCAAAATCGCGAACGGGTTTTGTAGCCCATAGTAAGACAAAAAAATGCTCAGAGCTATAAACGATGAAGTCCCTCACAAACAAAAGCTTTTTAGATGGTGAATCGCCCGATAATTTCAGAAAAAAGCACGATCTTAAAAACAAATAAAAGCTAAATGAAGGTTAAAAAAACGGATCCAATGACGCCGGTTCGTCGAAGTGTTAACGCGAGAAACATCGATGAATACTCCGGATTCTGAGCTGATAAAGAAAAACTCGCGATACGTCCCCTCACGAAATGTGGTAGGCGACGGATAATGTGACGCCAGGTCACACTTAAAGGACTCGCGATCATTCCTATATGTCCCTCATCTACTTTTTATATTAACTATAATTCCTCGTTCTCAAAAGTACTGCCCTCGTGGAGCCGGTCCGTACCAGAGTCCATTATGTGTCCGCCTTTGCCTTCACCACTACGTCAGCATTCATGGAATTGAAAGCGGGAGCAACCTGATTGTTTGGCCACTTTTGACTCGACACAAGAAAAATTCTGCGGCGCTTCTTGCCAGTTCTTGCTGATGCAAGAGGAAGGAATTTGCTCTAAGCAGTAGTGATGCGAATCCTTGCCTCCGGTGATGTTCTAAAGCGGCCATCCGTTTTGTTCTTGGCTTACGACGCAGAGACTCTACGGAAAGAGAGCTTCATTAATACTGCCCCTTTGGGTCTGTTGTTTCGTGTGGCGGGGCTGTCATGGACAGCTCCCCGTATATCTTCCATAGTACCTACAGAGGAAAGCGTGGAAAAAGCCTTATTCTTCGTCATTTCCCAGCGTACGATGCTAAGAGAAGCGTGTTGCTGGTAAGTGCTTCCCTATGGAATCGAGTGACGCCTTGCAGTGAAGGATGCCTTCAGCAACAAGCTTCAAGAAAGCGGTGAATAGGATAAGCAACAAAAAGGGGCCAAAGTGCAAACGATGCCTTCGATATTTGCACAGTGGACATTGCCAGGGAATACCCGATGAAGAATTGGACCAGCAGAGGTTCGGTGTTCAGCAAACAACGGACAGTAGCTGGTAACTGTTTCTTAAATTTTGATTATAGATGTTTTAACCTTAGGGCTATTCGCCTCTTTTCGGGTTATAGAAATCACTTTTGGAAAAATCTCTAACCCTATGTGCGGGATTGGGAATAGAACCCAGGTGATCTGCGTACAAGGCAATTGATTTACCAACTACGCTATGCCCGTCCCAACTGTGTGTTTGGTTCTGGTGCGAGAGATCATTTCACAAAAGATTGAACCATACTCATAATTGACCATGGCTGCCGTTAAAGGCACAATGAATATTGTTACTACTGGTTCCGTGAACTAATTTGCCATTCATTGTCCAGAGAACCCTCCAGTTGATGTACACAATGTTAAGTTAATCCGGAGGATCCAACAATCTACAGTCCGACGTGAAGTGGCGTTTCAAAAACCAAGCCGTTGAAGTAATCGACAAAAACTGCGATGCAACGAGAAGAAGGCGCTATCTCCTGGATCAATGTCAGCAAACTTGGACTTCTGATACAGATGAATAGGAGCCTTTCAATTCAAGGCGAATATTATTTCCTGAAGACAAAATCTATAATCGAGGCTATAGACGCATTCGATCAGCTTTGTGATTCAGCATAGAAGCCAATCTGATCGAAGTTAAAGGTTCTTCGAAGTGGCACCGGTAAGAAATACAAATCGTCCCGAAAGCCATCATTATCGAGGCATGGATCGTACATTAAACGTCAACTGAGTACATACACTCCGAAACAAAATATTCTGGCGGAACAGGTCTATTATGAGCTACCGAAGAGAGTTTTTCGATACATTTATGCCACGCGGAATCGAACTTTTCAGCTAAGAACTTCCCCCAAAATGCCTTGAAAAGTTCATGGGTGTACACTGGGCCGGAGGTAGCGTTACAGGAAGTCAAACTCTGATACTCTCATCATATTTTGCGGTGAAGGCTTCGGATTCACGCAAACAAACTTGCGTAGATTGAAAGTGATTTAAGTTCCAACGAAACAAAATTTGTGGAACTCGCAGAATGTCCAGAACATATCGATGAGATAACAGAAGATACAACCAGTTTTTGAAAATACCCAGGCTGTTTAAGATGGTAAAAAAAGAATACAATCGAACAACGAAGCAAACATATTGAAATTTATTTCTTTGGTGTGCTAACGAACGGAATCCATGCTACCTAACGTACATACAAAGCTATTGCAAAGAGTTAGAATGCATCGATTACGAGAGGCACTAGGAGCTCATCCGGATCAGTCTGAGGAATAGTGTTGGAAGAAGTAGACGGTCAGAACTTAGAATTAACATAGCAACTCAAATTCAGGAAATTCTGCAAGAGATTTCTACAATCTGAAGCTTCAAAATGATCCCGCAAAGTTCCAGAAAATCTTACATGAGTCTTAACAGATTTAAAGAACTGCTACTAAATTCAGAAAATTTGCACGAAATTCACGGAACTAACTCCGTTCGTGATTTCTTTTATGATATGAAGAGAAACTATAAGAACTTTCACAAAATCCTACAATCCTCAAGAAACTTTACGAAACTGAAGGAACTGTTTTGACTCCAACCGATGATGCTGGGAACTATCCTCTAAAATTATAAATCTGTACCAGCGGAACGTCAGTCTCTACCACTCGTTTTAACCGTACGCAAGTGGCAGTAGCAAAAGTGTATTGTACGGTTATAGACTGTATTCAACAACGGAATGAATACCATGTGATCCGAATCAAATAAAACATTTTCAATCGAACTTCCGATTCAGCTGTGATCATCGCGCCAATGTTCTATTCATGCCTAATGTAGGACCACCGATCTCTGGAATCAGTACTTTTCGAATTAATAGACAAAATTGCGACTTCAATTTTAATACTTGCCAGAACTGAAAATTTGTATACATTTGATTGCAAAGTTTAATAGATTAGCAATATCAATTTTCATTTGTAATTTGTAATTTTATTGAGCACGATAACCTGTTAGTACAGACTTTGAATCAGGTCAAGGAAGTTTTCATATTATTATTATCATATTATGATCAATTAAAATCATGTATCAGCTGAGTCGTTCCATCGAACTTGAGGTAACAGAATCGCTGCAAAATTATATCCCGAAAATAGACCGAAAATTTCAACCGTCTAACTGGCTGGAAAGCTTATAAAATTGTACAAAGACCTCCCAAGAAAGGTTGATCATGTGCTCAAGTTTCCCTTACCTGGGTATCTTTATCCTTTTTTACGTTGTAACAATTTATCCAACTCGGCAGCCTTTTCGTTTGATCTGCCTCTTCCTCTGATCGTGCTACAAACGCGTGGTAATCCACCGTGCAAATCTCCTGCAAGTTCTCGAACACCAACGGCAATTTGCCGCTGAGCAAAAAATATATTCCTTGATACTGCCGTTTGACTAGCTGAGGATATCCAACTGATAACTCTCCTTCTCTCTCTCTTTTCTCTTCAGAGCTTCGATATGCTTATTTTATTGCTCTTCTTTGTGCTATTCGACACTGATCTTCACTCGATTTTCGTTAAAAACAACTGCACAACCTATACGGATCAGCCTGGAAAACGACCAAACAACTGTCATGCACCGTGCAACAACAATCTTCAATCCAAGCGTGATTAGGACTCGGAAGCCACCAACTTCTGACGAAACCCACTCGTGTGCCGGTTTACATTCGAAGGAAAAGAGTAACGATGCGCGAACACTTCCTGTTTCGACGTGCGGTTTCACGACGAGTACCGATGATCAAGTTATGGTAGGTAGGAATGGTACTGCGCTACGGCTCAGGACCAAACAGTGCGTCCGTTCGCGATGAAACACATTTTACTTCTGCTGCCGATTTACCGGTCGAGGATCGCAGAAAGGCTTCCTTTCGTCGTCCGTCACTGCACGCAACGAAGGTTTGTGCGAAAAGGATTGCGAGTGAGCGAACGACAGAAAGAGAGGGGAACGTGCGCAGCTGTTTGTGTGCGATCAGTTGAGTGACTCGCTCAACTGAAGCATCTGCCTGCGCTGCATCGCTCATGAGCAGCTGCGCGCCCCGAGAGAGAAATGAAAAAATGGAAAAATACACTCCTATAGTTCAAGATGTTTGAAGCGGAGGTAGGTGATTTCGATGATACGATTCAGATTTCAACGGCTGCAATGAGAAATTTCTTAAGCTTTTATTTTTAAGACCCATCTGAATTTTGTTTTTTATATTGTCGTAACATCATTACAAAAGTTGGGTTTGTGGAGTAAAATTATCCATTTTCTGACGCGGTTTTTCAAATATTAAGTATAAATGAATTGCATATTCAAAAGTCCACTACTACATAGAGTAAATTGCTTATTTTCACCATACTAAGAAAGGTGTCTCACTAATTCGTCAATTTCTCGCCTTACAATCAATGGAATGCGTAAAAATTGACAACAGCTTTGCTTCGTTGATAAGGACCAAGATATTAACACAAATGCACCGAAAACAGTCTCGTGTTTGAGCGCAATCGAATTGAGTGCCCGTATTGCTGCGCTACCATTTGACTCAAAGCGTTAAACAAAGATGGCAGACTGCTCTAACCAACGAAACTCTGGGTTGCATGAACTATAGAAATGTTAACCCATAAAACGTAGGTATCGACTGTCTCATCACAATCAGTGACCGTCGTATAATAAAACACCATATCCAAGAAAAAATGACTTACTACACCCAGGGTTCAGCTGTAACGAAATCGAAATCATGAATCATTATTATTTACTCATTAAATCAAAATACATGTGAAACTCATTGGATTATTGTCCGCTCAGATAATTATGCTTCAAAAATTCAAAATAATTGCAAACATTCTTCTGAGTCAAAACCAATGGGGCTGTTTGAGAAACACTAGAATTTCGGCATCGATCAGAATGTGCACCAAAGCGCAATCTATCCCCCGTTTCTTACGCTAGGCGATATAAACTCGCATTCAGCGGTATAATTCAGTCCTCCAGAATTGCCTGGAGATCCCGCCGCTGATAAAGCAGTTTTCGCAGTTCAAGCATACTACTCAATACTCAAAATATCGTCCGGAAAACCCAATTGCTAAAATTCAGCGCTTGAAAATTAATGTTACCGGTAAGCTAGAACTAGTAACGAAGCTAACGAAGAAGAGTGCCTGGATGCTAACACCGTAGTAAAACGAGTAGAGCAGAAGAAAACTCAGTCAATTGTTGTATCTGTCCGTTCAGAGCATATTTCAATTGAAAATGATAGTGCATCGCAAGATCTACGCTTGCATTACACCCACCCAGATCAGATCGGCCATTCGAACCAAGCGGATTTTTCCAAACGCAGAGGAAACCCGCAGGCATTGGAGAGGTGGTCAACTTAATCCGAAGAGTATGTTAAGCTAAAGTAGATCAAGGTGCACCCAAAAGGCGATGTGAGCTCCATCGCAGACGGTTGAGTCGATTCCATATACAATATACGCTTAGATGCATAGTCTTTTTGAAAGCGGTTCTCCCTTGACCACGAACTAACTAGCTGCGGTTGAGAATAAAGTATGGAACAGATCAGCGAAAGATAGTTCCGATTGTCAAGCTTCCACTTCCACATATTTCGGCATGCGTGACCGTTTGTCCGTAAAACTGAGCCAGTGAAGAATGAGCTAGTCACTCCTTGCCTCGCGAAAGACAGCCAACTTTAGCACTACAGTTGAACAACATAAAATTTGAACCAACAATATAGCTTTTTTGACAAAATATCCAATGCAGGCCCGTGCGCAAGGGGAGGGTTTTTGGGGGTTCAAACCCCTCCCATGATAGTTTTAAATTACTTTTGAAAAGTTCTTAACTTCCTGATCTGGAAAAATAATAATACTGTGAGCCGTTTTGATACACAAAATGTTATTTTGGGTTCGGTCATTCTAGTAACAAGTTTTCGAAGAAACCCTGCGAGGAGAGCAGTAAAAGGATATAAGTTAAGTTGGTCGGCATCTCTGGATCGTTCCACGTCTCGGCATATTTCGATATTAACAACAGTTGAGAGTAGATCAATTACACAGTAAAAGTCGGTCAGCAAGCTAGCAACAGCAGCTAAGGAGGAATAATAACGAGTGGACAACACGAACTCGGAAAAAATCGGGATATCAATGTCTCGAGAAATTCTACCAGAGTGGTTGAGAACTAAATAGGTCACGAAAACGGGCATCGATATCCGGAGAAATTCCGCCGTCGGGAAACTCTCAGCACTAGCTAGTAGATAAACAGGAACGAGTATCGCTAAAAAGAATAACAAACCCTACGAATATGGTTCTCAAGAGATGTAAGTAGTTGTGTTCGGCATCTCTGGATTGGAACGCGTCTCGGCAGAGCACAATTCCTCCTGAAGTAGTACATAACGAGGTCCCAGAAGGATAAGGATTGGGGATAACAAGATATTTAGGTTTAGTCAGTAGGCTTACTACAAACCACCACAGTAAGAATCCGAAAGTACTATGATCTAGCAGGCGGGCGGCGGTGTCTCATCAAGATTTTTTCTCGATAACAGATATTGTCTCAATCTGTTGAGCCGAGTCAACACAAGACTCAGCCTTCCGGATCTCGGAAAAAAATCGTCAACGTTTGAGAGTTTCTATACCGTCCTTATATAAGAAACAAAAAAAATCAAAACCCCTCCCTTGATAATTTTCTGCGCACGGTCCAATGCCAAGATTTTCCAGACTTTTTTTTCTCGAAAGAAGTGTTTAACCTTCTTAGCCAAGTCACTTCCAACGATATATAACCCCCTATAAACTGAAACGGTCGGTACGGTTGTCCTCGTTTCTTCCTCATTCAAGATTCAAATCTATTCGTTAGTTCAATTGTTCATTAAATGTATAAATTAATTGTCCTATATTTTTGAAACACCTTTAAATCAACTCTGTACAGTAGGCCTGGCCGTTTTAAGATTTACAACATATCATAATATGCATTAATATTTGAAGCATTAATAAGAAAAACACTAAAGAATAACTGCGGTGTTTTCCAGGATGCTTATCAATACTGACTGTGTAAATTTAGATTCAAAATACTTTGCAGCGCTGGTTAGAAGATTTATTTATGTACCGAAAAAATCATGCAGTTCCCTACCGTGTGTTTCACACTTAAGGTTAAACAGAGAATGGGCAAAAATCGAAAACAAAAAAAGCAGTTTTTTTCATGCTGTGTATTAGATCATTATAAAAATCAATCAGCAGTACCGTAACAACATTCTACATAAGCAGATTGATTTTTATGAAGATCTAACACACGGTGTGGGAAAAACTGCTGTTTTCGTTTTAAATTTTTGCCCGTTCTCAGTCCAACCTTAAATTTACGCAATATGACAACCAGGTCGCATGCAAATTGAAAACATATTATCTTTTCCAAAACGACGCACTAAAATTTCCAACAGATAAACACATCAATTATATATCAAATATATCAAAATGAAGTGTGTCAGGAATGTACTTTAAACGTCAGCGTCTCTCAAATCAAATGTGTACGAATGTTATACTCATAACAAACAAGAGAAAAGCCTTTTGCAATTGCATTATTATTGAAATTAAATGAAAGTTGGTTGAAATTAGCTGTCAATTCAGTCAAACTCACCCACTAAACGCAATGGTGATAGTAGCGGATCTGGTGGTGATGTCCCAACTACATTGGAATAGGCCTTTAATTTTTAGGCCTTTAATTTCAGCGTCAACTCTGTCCCCGCTTCTTTCGAACCAATCTGGAAACAGCTCGTAATTGGATGAAATTGACATCAACATAGGGTTCGGTTCGAAAATTAAAGGTGCTAAAGGGCTGCTTGAAAGTGCTGTCGTAATTTGGATAACGTTCATCTGTAATTATACTGCGTAGCACGGTTTGTTTAACCCTTTGGTTTGGGCGGGATATTAATGACTTCAACGTTATTACCAGACTTTTATGCTTTCTATCCGGATCACATATATCGGCTGATGAAAAATAAGCTTTCGTTTCCAAAACACTTCTAAAATATCATCAAAAATAGTTTCGACATTTCTATAAAGCCTAAAATAATCTAATTGTAGTATTTAAGCCAATTCTCGCGGTTCATTTAGAATAAATTTTCAATCTAAACAAGTTAAGTGCAGTATAACATTAACATATTTTCAAAAGGGGTTTAACAAAATAAGTTATTTTACTTGGAAAAGGAAGCCAAGTGGGGGATCCGGTTCTAGCTCTGTGGTAGTGTCGTTCTTTCGTCATGTTCGCCTGATTTTGGAAAATAACAAAGACGGTTTTCGAGTCACTTGAAATAAGTGTGTCGATTTTTCCCAGTGTCCTTTTTGGGACCAACAGATCGTTCAGCATTTTTCTATGGGGGTAATGTAAATGTACACGCCACTGAAAATCTACCTAAAATTCAGTACTTTTGACTCAATCTCGTGGTATCGTGCAGGAAGATAAAATTAGGTAAACCGTGTTGAAGGTAGTTTCCATTTAACTACGGCAAAAATTATAACTCAACCCTGAGTTTAATTTACTTAAATTTAAGTTGAATTTACTTAATTTTGAGTATACCCCAAACAACTTAACCCATTATGTCCTAGCGTATGAAATTTCATACGCAGAACTATCAATCGTTCAACGCGTATTTACTGCAGAATTTTGGCATCTAACTGCTTTATTATTGCACTAATGGGATCATTACACCTCATATTTCATTGTGAAACAAGACAACTGCCATTTTCTATAATTTTGTTTACATTTTTGAACCGTGTATAGTTGGGGCAAATGGCGGTTGAAAAGTAAGCAATACATTTAATTGAATTTTATTGTTGGAATTCCTGCTAATAATTCCATTATGTGACAAAACGTTCCTACAGGTGTAAAAGAAGTGTTGTCTATCACAAAATCCGAAGAAATATGTCAAACAACTTAAAATTTGATGTTTTTATTTAAGCGTACGAAATTTTTTGCGCGAGATATTTTCATTCTCAAAACCATTTTAAGCGGTGATTTTATTTTTCCCATAATCTTTGATACATTTTTTGGTGGAATTGAAGATATCACTGCATTTGGCTCACTTTTTGAAACCCCTGGGTTATAATGGGTTAAAAGTACCTTACTGCACGGAAGACCTCGACTGAGTCGAATCTCTCGTTTTGTTTTTGACAACACTAATAAGTGCGAAAGCGACGCATAGCTCAAAAGTACCTAAATTTAAGTTAAAAGAACTTATTCTGTAGGTTATTTTACGGTTGTGTGTATGCTCTCAGCAATTGTTCTTGATATTGTATAGTTTGATCTTTGAAAAAAGAAACTAATTTCTAGTCTATGAGAACTTTATATAAATACTTCTGAAGGATTCTACTGAATCAATTTCAACTAATTCCACTACCTTCTTTTGCGTAGATCTTGGATCTCATGAGTGATTGAGTGAGCCACTCTCTTTCTCTCGATTCGCAATTCGCAGCGTTCGCATCGGGCAAAAGAAATCCATCGAAGCAAACGTTCGCTCTCTCTCTCTGTCTGTCACCGGGCGCGCACACACATGCGCAACCAATGAAGGCAGATGAAAAACGCGCGCGCAACGACCCGGCAAAGCCTCCAAAAGCAAAAGCCCGTTTGGATCCACGTAATAGTGCAATGATGGCTTTCTCGTGTCAGAAGGACGGCTTGTATTTTAATTTTAAGGAATTTTACGACACAGCTTGTTTTTTTAAATTAATTAAAATTGACACGTTTAATACCCGTACGTATAGAAACGATCTATGCACTATGTACGTTTGTTTAAAAAGAACTTATACGAAATCACATTTTCGCGCAATTCCACATCCTTTCCTCGCCTGTTCCCAACTAAACTCAACCGAGCGAACGCCATATCAAAAGAGATCTGCGATCAGAATATGCGGCACACATAAAAGCAACAACAACGACGACAACAGACCACATGTCGATCAGCGAAGCGATTCAGCCGGCATGTTGCGATGTTGTGTGTGGTGTGTGCGGCGGCGCGGCTGATGATTGGAAAAGAGACCGAAAGTGCTGCTGCCTGTTTCCATGTCTGCGCTGTAGGTACCTAACGACACAGCAAATAATAATGGATGTATGTAATGCAAACGACATCGTCCTTCGCATATACACATAGCTTCTTGCGCAACGAACTGAAGAGTGTAGCATGTTGTAGCTCTGCTTAGGTCAAATTTGAAATCATGTCTGTTTCTATTAATTCAAATAAACGAGTAAACAATTATCTTTTCAATTGACTTATATTTAACAATAATATTGAATCTTTGTTGTGCAAAGGAAAAAAAAACAAGAGCAAATTATGTTGCAGATCGGGGCTTTGCCTTCAATCGAAGCATGCCATGGATTTGCAGTCGACCGCATCACCACAAATTTGTTCTTCTTTGCCTTCTCAGAACGGCGGCTACTGCTCAGCATCACGATGCTTCTCCTCAGCCCTGACTGGACGTTGAGGAAGACAAACTTGCCAGACTGTCGCATGGCTGAAACTGAAAACACTATACTATACGTCTCATGGCTCGGATGCATCAGCACATTTGGCTGGGGACGACGGTTTATAAACATTCTGAATTGATGAAGCTAAGACTTTCAACAAGAGGACAATCATGGAAGAGGTCAATGACCGGATATCAAAAATTGGACCGACGTCACAATGTTGCAATTCTTTCGGTTTAAAATGTTTTTCCCAAGCAACATTGAACCAGATAACCAGAAGGAAATAAAGTACTGAAACAGCAAACCTTCCACGGAGGAAGCACCCTCGAATCCAATGTGCCAGTTTAGAAGAAGGACAAAACGTGCAGAAGTCATCGAGTGCAATCTGTTTGTGTCTGGTTGCTGATCTGGTTTGATTTTTCGGATTTTGTTCCACAAGACACTCACACATTCATACATAAACTACGTCTCCCTCTTCGGAGTCGTCTGGCGGTGTAGGGGGTTGCCACCTTGATTCAGTAAAAAAAAGCACGAAACACGAAAGGATAGAAGACAGAAGGGAAAACAGCGAAGCAAAAAAAAACAACTAATGAAAAGCATAAGCTAAAGGACATTGTTAGTGTGCGAGTGTGTGTGAGTCTGTGGACTGGATCCGGTGCGATGATGGAGCATAGTCAGCGAAGAGAAGAAAAAAGGTGAACTGAAACGCAAAGGAAGTACGGAACAGCTGAGTTATTATTGAACCAGAAACTCCGTGGAGCGAATGGAAATTTTACTTTTCGACGAAACATCTGTCAATCAGAGCTCACGCAATTAGGCGACTAGTGGTTGGTAATAAATACAACAATGGCTAGTAGGCCGTGCGAGGAAAATTCTTGTTTCAAAGGATGGTTTGTTTTTATGTTGAAACCTAAAGTTTTAGCAGTCTTATTTTAACATTCAAGCAAACTATTTAGTTCCTACAAAGCAATTACAGCTACAGCTCTTTTCTGGGATAAAACGAGATTATCAGACCTAATTAGTTCTAAAATTACTTAAAAACGGGATATCCAAGGAAAGCCTTCACCTCCTTGCTCTTCCTTGAGTACTATGGCTCTTAATATTTAAAATACTTTGGTTCTCGTTAGACTTTAGCCAAGTCAAAGCTTCCCTTCCAGAACATGTTCGAAAGTAGAAAATGTGAAAATTTGCCGAGAAATTTCTGATCTAGCAGGCGATTTGCGGATGTCGTTAAATTTGCACTCTCTACATCGCTTCTGAAACAATGCATTTTGGGTTCGATTCCCAAGCCCCCGCACATAGGGTTAGAACTTTTTCCAACAAGATTTTTCTAACCCGAAAAAGAGGAGGAGGACCGTAAAATTAAAACCTCTACCTATTATTAAAAAAGGGGTTTCCAGAAACGACTCTTGCAGACTTTATCGCTGTTTTGTCATATGATCTTATACCCTGTTACTATGCTTGAAACGTGTTGGACTGATACGAGACAAACAACGTGAGTTCAATAAATAAAGTTATTTGTTTCACATTTTTTGGAAGGGAAACTGGTAATCATTAACTCACATGTGGAGTACCTCATCCAGAGTCGTAGCGTGCGTAGCGTGGTCCAACGGTAAGGGTGCCAGCCTCAGAGGGGCGCTAAAATAAACAAAGAATAATGTGCCATTTCAGAGTGAACTGAACGCCGATAAAGAAGAGAATGTAAACACCAAAGGGTTGCAAAACTAATGCAGTTTTTGCTCCATGATAAACTGAGTGAAGTTCTAACTCCAACTGCTGTTTCAACTAACTGATCCCCACATGAAGATCACCAGAGTGATACTCTTCCAAAAAAGCACAATGATTTGTCGTGGTGAGTGGTTTTTAGTTTTTTTTTTCTGAAAGAGGGCTTAGATCATCTTTAAGGTGAAGTTGCTAGGCACCGACTCGCTTGTTTACATTAGGAAAAACTGAAATCTGAAGTGAAAATTCAAACGCACAAATGAGAGTTTCGGAACATTTTCCTTTGGTCATCTGCACCACATTGGCAGAAAATTTGAAGTTTTGTTAGTAAAGTAAGTGTTAGTGTTTTTTCAGTGGTGTGTGAAAAAAGTGCATTTGAAAAAGTGCATTGACAACGAGAAGAACAGTGTTTCGAAAAGAAACCCCAAGTGAAGGAGCTACAGATGGCATTCCGTCAAAAACTCGGATTGATTGTATAGGAAAATATTCTAGCTTCCTTAAGTAGCAGTTTCGTGGCGCACCAGCAAGGTTAGTGTGTTGAAAAACGTATTTTTATATTTGCTCATGTCAGATACATGGTTCGGCACTGGAGAGGGGTGTGTGTGGCGTAGGAGCTATGTTGTGGCTCGCATGTATAATGTCCTTAAAGGAAACGCTTTAGATTTCTTGGACCCTAGATCATATGAACTCCCTCATAATAGGCATACCAATTGTTCAGGATTTCCAATGCAACAGTCATCGTCACGATTCTCGGTACAACAGCCAAACAGGCAACACCATAATTCAGCTGATACGAGTTTGAAGGGACGCACAATTTTGTCCTATCCAATGCGATTTTCATGCAAAAACTTTCGCTCAATGAAGCAAAGGGACCTTGTAACAGCCAACCCCGTGCTTCTGTAGATCCACGCATAATTTCGAGTCGGTGACACCCCTTCGATCTCAACTTTGTAAGCGGACATTTAGACGTGGTAGTCTTTCATACAAGCCTTGCCGCCATTAACGTCATTTGCTTGCTTTAGACAGAATATCACAATTCCGAACTCATCTGGACGACCTTCCAGGATATCTGTCACGTCTGCGTTAGTTCTTTCAAAATCTTTACAAATGCTGAGCGGATTTTCTTTGGTCCGAAAGAAACTCAAATATGGTCCAACCGAGTTCAATCATTTTTTTTAAATCGAAATCTGGGCCTTTTCAGAAGAGTTTATTAAACCTTTACATCTGAAAACTTTCTTCAGGGGGATTCATGTTCACATGTTCATGTTTGGCGCATATTCGCTGACAATACTGCAAATGCTTTTGTGAGCACTGCCGTAGGGGAGCGGAGCCATGTACACTCGAAATCATTGTTCGAAAGTCGAACTAAAAAGAATTACAAAATTAACACCACAGGGGCGCAAAACTGAGCCTTCGCCAAGGGCGCCAGAAGGTCACGCTAGGGCTCTGACCTCATCTGTGAACATGTTTCGTTTTCACGCATAGTTGAGACTGATAAAATAGTTTATGAATGGAATTGGAGTGATACTTGGTAAACCTCCGCAGGACAGCTCTTTCGATGTACTTCAACCATCGTAACGTACTCCTTTGCCATGGAGAGTCACTGTAAAACCTTTTAAGGAACGTTGGAAAAAGTTTGTACTGTAATTTCGATATCTTCCGGGTCCAGAATATCTTCCCAATGTAAATATTAGAGCGAACCTAGAGCGACTCGGATCTAAAACCAAGGCCAGCATTAGTTTGTAGGAGAGCGAGTAAAGGCGCTTTAACCTATATTTAATGAGCCAGGGCAAGGTGTAAATACCTCTGTCCCATCCCAAAGGACCAATAGAGTGACATTAACTTTCTTAGCAAAGTCACTCCCAACGTTTTATGCTAACCCCCTACAAACAGAAACGGTCGGTACGGTTGTCCTCGTTTCTTCCTCATTCAAGTTTTAAAACGATTGGTTGGTTGAATTGTTCATTAAATGAATAATTCAATTGCCGTATAATATTGAAACATCTTTAATCCCAACTCTGCACAGTAGGCCTGGCCGTTTTAATATTTGCGACATGTTATGCTATGCTTCAAATAATAATGTTGACAAGAACAACACTAAAGATTAACTGCAGTGTTTTCCAGGATGCTTTTTAATATTGGCTGTGTAAGGGTTAGAATAGAATAGAATATAATGTAAAATAAAACATCAAGGGCTTTTCACGCAACGTAGGATTACAACCGCAGCTCGTCCGTTGTAGTTCTTTAATTCTGAAATTACCATAGTGCAAGCAGAGATCTTTGCGATTCTGTGTGGCGTACAATCGGCACTTCAACAGGGAATTTGCGGTAAAAGAATTTATTTTTGCTTGCACAGTCAGGCTGCCCTGAAAGCACTTAGTTCGACAAGTGGAAATGAATGGGCGAACGAATTGGCTAGAGCGAGCGCTGCGAGTGACTTCGTTGGTTCGGCACCAGTTTCACTACTTTCAATAAGTTGAATAAAGCACAAGATTCGCTCTTGGGCTGAATCCGAACATAGCTTGCAAACTTGTGTTCAAATAAAGACTTTTCTTCCGAAAATGTCAAAGGATTTGCGTATTTCAGTCAGGGCACTGACTGGACATTGTAAACTCAATTATCACATGGCTACCATTCAGCGTGCTGAGTATTATTCGTCTGATCTTTGTGAATCCGACTACGGAACTTCATATGGTTCTCCACACAGAGGGCTGAAACTCAAGGATATGCTATTGTTCCTAGCCCAGTGTGATAAAGAGTTGTAGTTTAAGTCGACTTTGAATGACAGTATCTCTTCGGGGGTGTTGTCGTTCTGTTATCTCAATATCATCTCGAGGGTGTTGATATATCCGCTCACTGTTTAAATAAAAATTCTGAATCCTTCCTGGGCTTGGAATTTTTATTCCTGCTATTGTAGCACCTGCAGATTGTTTAGCATCCTTTCCGGGATGTAGAATGCTCTGTTTTAATTGTTCTCTGTCGTTATTTTCCTTTCCACTTCACCAATCCTTCCCATCAGGAAAATGATGAAAACGCAAATCATGACAAGGCACAAATCTCCGATCAACATGGAGAACGTGCCATTTGAGCCAGTCGCTACTGATTCATGATTCCTAGTACGCAGAGGATCTCAACTCTTATGCAGAGAACAATGTAGTAATCTGAATAGCAGGGATGCCAACGGTACCGATAAACTACATTTTTTTCGATATATTTACATTTGCACAAGCCGTACAGCCCGCTACAGCGACGCATCACTACAGCTCTTGCCAGAACAGTAGTCAAACCGAGTACATTTTGCCGTACAGCAGTAGAATACATTTTTGTTTTGCTGCTGTACTCCGACTGCTCGGTGAGAGTGTGGCGTAGTAAAGTTTGTTCTCTCGCTTTGTACATTTTTCTCTCCATAGTCAAAGGGAGAGTCCCGCGCACGAAAGCGTTGATGCCGGCCGTGGCGTAAATGCGCCGCATTCATTGTAGTCATTTTTGAATAAAAATATTAAAAAGATTGAAAATATTAAAAAATGTAAAATAAGGAAAGCGAAGCTGTACCGCTCGCGTCTGGTGGCTGTACTGGGGACAGTAGTTTTCTGTCATGTTACTGCTTTACACACAGGCAGCCGTACAGCGCTGGGCGTCCTGCACTAGCGAATGACAGCAGCATCGAGAGAGAGAAATGAGAATGTAGGCAGAAAAATTACAGCCGTGGAAAAGGTAGGCATTTTGCATCCTTGCTGAATAGGAAAGCCGGGAACTGAATGGTTCAAAGAATTATTAATTTAATCGACCAAACGAGACTCCGAGCTAACGGCGAAAAATTCGTGAGCAAAAGTAAAATGTACGATAAGCTCAAATCAGCCTCCCACGAAAAGTGTTGCAAGTAGTTAGGTACGAAAATGAGTCCAACAGGCCACACTGTTGAATCGTTTTAAAACATACTTTATAAAATTTACGTAGAGATACATTTCCCAAATTCGACGAGCTGAGTCGAATGGTACATGAGATCTAGCCCTTCGCGACTCGGTTCGAGAGTCGGATTTCAGAACGATTGCGTATCGTTTCTGGCTAAGAAAGGCAAAAATATGTTCAATTTAATATGGGAATATCAAGTGCGATCGCACTTGTTAACTCACAACTCCGGAACTAAAACTCTTATCCAAATGAAATTTGATAGAAATTAGTCTCAATCTGCTTCTTGATCTCGTACAAATCAGAACAAAAAACCCCCCGGCTTGTAAACAGCACGCAAACAAAAATACTATCCGTGACGCTTCGCTATAGCCCGTACGTGTGAACTAAAGGAACAACAAAGTCCCGTTACCTCCAACTGTGCCCAATACGGGAAAATACCATCGCGATTGATTTTTCGCAGACCCGTCTGAGACCTACAAGGTAGAAGGTAAAAATGGGAAATGCTCACAAAAAAAGAATGCTTCGTAGCGAAGAACAACACACAACATGATGTCAAATATTAAAATGTTAAAACCAAGGTTCCCGTGTATATGGACCTTGATCTGACGGAAATTCGCCTACATGATTTGGTACTTCTTACTGGCACGGATTATAACGTAAGATTGTTGTCGAAGTATGGAGAAGTGGAATCCTTATAGAAACCCTTTCCCATGTTCAAGTTCGCGTATATGACGTATATGACGTTACATTGCAATTTTTGGTTGGGTTACTGTGGTTGTTCCCTGGACATGTTTAATTTTTGTTGTTCATACTTTGGGGATTTGTAACATATCAACCTAATCATATCAACTAAAATGATGTTCATGATTTCAGGAGCTTAGTCGCGATTTTCGTAATTTCTCATCACGTTACTGTGATATTTTATTCATGAGTTTAACATCGGATTTTTCTAGTAGTGCAGCACGATTTATGTTCATGATTTCAGGGCACAATTCTATTCGCGTTATCGTGATATTTTAGTCACAAGTAGAGTGATTTGTGTTCATGATTTCAGGGTCATAAACACTATTTTTGATATTTTAGTCACGAGTAGTGTAATTTATGTTCATGATTTCAGGATCCTAGTCACGTTTTTCAATATGATTTGGTTCATAAAAACGTAACTGATTCGCGGTATCTTATTTTGTGAACTACACCACGAACACGATTTGTGGCTCTATAATATTTTTTTAAGCTCAGCGCAGTTTTCGGTTTCTGTCCAGACATCCATTGAACCTAATCGAATCAATAGTTTACGTGAAAATTTCAAGACTATGTGTAGAGTTGTATGCAATTGAAAATGATTACAGATGTCTTCTAAATATCACAAGCACTCAAGATAGATCGTGAATCATGTACTACGAGCCATGAACCAGTTCACGAATCCATGAATAATATTTTATGATTTTGTGAGCTACTTCATGGACACACATATTTAGGTGTGGCTATTATATTAGGAATCATGAATCAGTTCACGTTTCTATGAACAATATTTCATGATTTTGTGAATTATTTCACGAGCACGAATGAGTCGCTAGGAGTCATAAATCAGTTCAGGTATACATGAATAATATTTTTTCGATTTTGTGAACTAGCACAAGCTCGAACAGCGAATCGTGGCCATTTTACTAGGAATAATGAACTGGTTCACGAATACATGAAAATTCCATGTTTTTGTGAACTATTTCATGAGTTTGAATGGTGAGTTGTGACTAATTTTCTAAGAAATCAGTTCACGTATACATGAATAGCATTTTGTGATTTTGGGAGCTATTTCACGAGCACGGACATTGAATCGTGACTTTTTTATAGGAAAACAAGAAATAGTTCACGATGATTGAAAGGATTCATGAATAATATTCCGCGTTTCGTGAAATAGTTCACGAGTAAGTGTTTAGATTTTGTGAACTACTTCATAACCACGGAAACAAGATCATGTTAAAGATATAGCAAATTATGAATCAGTTCACGTCGCATAGTCGGACTCTGAATAATATTCCAAAAGCTATAAATAAAATCACGATTCAGCAATTGGTATTATGAATAATGTTCGTAAAGTTGTGAACTAGTTTACGTACAGAAAATCGATTTAGAAATGGTATGGCGGAAACCGTAACTGAAGATCATAAAAATTTCCACTAATAAAAGTGTTATATTGGCGTTACTGAAGGAAAATGGAACATAATTATAAAACACATGATTTTTGCTCATGGTCCTGTTTTCGTTACGTAAAAACGTGATTGTTCCATAATTCATGGCACATTATTCATGATTTTGGGAACAATTTTTTTCCGTACAATCTCACTTAGTCTGGTCTGACTTAACACCGACCATTTGAGATTAATATTTTTGAAATCGGTTCAATCAACTTTAAATATTTGAAGTTATTTGACATACATACATACACACCCAGATATTTTCCAAATTCGACGAACTGAGCCGAATAGTAAATGAGATTCGGCTCTCCGGGCCTCGGTTACAAAGTCAACTTTCAAAGTGATTACATAATATTTCTAGTCAAATAGGTTTCAATTTGTTTCTTTGAAAATCCTGGAAAATTTCGAAGAACTGAAAATTTAGGGAATTTCAACTTCGGAAAGACCCTGATTATGTAGATGCGTTCAACTCTATATAATACACTTAAAAAACACAAGCTTACAATTCCAGCCGAGGAAAAGCTTGCCTGATTTGTGTGTAGCTACAAATTGCTTGCCAAATGCAAACCCTTCAGTTCTTCGAGTTAACAACTTTCTGATCACTGTCTCTCAAAAATCTGATAAAATGCTATTGTATTCTACGGCACATGAAAAGTAATTACAATGCAATTGAATTACTTCAAAAACTGATTTAAATCGTGCCTTCGGCAATCTTAAAACAAGTTAGGAATTTTACGATTTATGTCAATTTCTTGGACGGAATGAAAAAGCCAAAAAGAATTCATAAACTTGAATAAATACAAGATATCATCGCTCACTCAGGAAAGAAGTAGAGCGAATCGGATTGCATCGAGAATTGGCCTGATTGTGTAAACAACAACAGCACATCTGATAATTCATAATCTGGTAGTTTTGTTGCCGTTCTTTTCAACCCAGCTTCGTATTTGGCAGTTATAGTCAATTTCTGTTAGTTTTGAGCTGGCTCCAAATCCTAAACAAATAGATAAAAGAAACAAAATATAACAAAGTGACAGCCATCTGTCACTTTGTCAGTGAAGACGGCGAAGACGAGTGAGTTTGATAAATCATAAACGTCACTCATCTTGCTGATTTCTAAACAATGCATTTAGCACAGAGAAAGAGATCCCAGCAAACAACGAAAGCTGAACGCACTTTTATAACAAGGTAATAAGCTGAACAAGAACTGTTCAAGCCAAGGGGTGAGTCGCTTAGAACAATGTGCCATACACACTGTATCAGCTACGATAACACGATATAAGATTACGATTCACAGTAATACACGATCATTTCACTCGTTATCGCAATGAGGCACACTTCTGACAACTCAAAAACTGCCAACCAAGTGTAGTTGAATAATCATAGCAACCATTGCTTTTATTTTACTGAACACCACGGCACATCCTGGCACATCGTGGCACAAAGCGGCACAAGCCACTACGCTGTTTGTTTGTGGGCACAATTCGATTTGTGCTAAGCGACTTACCCCTTGGTTCAAGCCAATATACAGCTAAATTGTTTGTTGGGATGTGACAGTTTTCTATTTTTCGCGGCTCCTCTGCGCTTTCTCGCAAAAAAACGATTCAACCAACTGCCGAAGCACATGGTCGTATACCTGGAGCGTGAGCAGATATAGGCCAATTATAAGGACACGATAGGATGAAAACACAAATTAGACCCCCGAAGAAAAAAAAAACGAAAAATGTAAGGACTCGCATCATCCCTGTGAGCGGTCGATTGACTTCCGATCTGCAGCCGGGCCGGGCCAGGCCGTTTCATCAGCGAAAGCGAACGACAGATGAGCGAAAGGTGCAGTTCGTTTCCTTACAATTTTCGGGGTCATTGTTGTGTGTCGTTTGCTTCATTCCTGCTTCGCGTTCATTGAGGTTCTTTTCTGTGTTCCAACCAATAATTCAGTTGGCAGCAGCTGTTTCCAGATATGGGGTCTGCTACAGTCCTTTACGCATGGTAAACCGAATGTTACACTGTGTAGAGTGTATAGGTGGAAGGCGAAAAAAAATGCAGTTCAGCCGTCGAACTTCATCACATGTAACTCGAATTTACAACAATTTCACAGCTCTTGCTGGGTATGGCGCAATTGGGAAGCAGCTGGCGTCGTTGTCCTGGAGACTGTTATTATTGTTTTTTTTGTGGGTCTTAGAGCGAACAACTGCTGGGCAGGTAGCAAAACGGCGAAAGCAGCCGCTCAAAGTGACAGCTGATTGCCCCGCGCCTAAATAAACTGTCGGTTTGACAGCTGATTCAAGTGGCGTACTGCCACCTATTGAAATTTATTGATTAATTAGCTGGTTTGCATATGAAAAGTGAAAAACAAGTAGGTCTTCGAACTTAATTGTTGATACTCTTGGATTATGGCGTTGAATTGTAGTTATTACTTATTTTTTTAATATTTTTGAGCTTTTTGTTTTCATTGAAAAAGAGTTAAATTTCAGTGTATTCTAGACTGCTTTCAAACGAGCTATTCTCAATCTAGTGTGCTTTGATCACTGTCAAAAATGTGAAAACAAACAATTTTCGCCGTCAGAATGTCTACAATTTTTGTAACTGCCAGTAGCGTCAGTTGCAATGGTAAAAAAGTTCAACGTTGTCCTCATTAGCCGCCAAGAATAAACAGCCAATAAAGGAGTGATCATCACAAACCACAAAAAAACTGGGGAGCAATGCAAATATGAACATAAAACTATAATAAACTGTTTCCTATATACACACTTGAAAATTTTGAAGTTGTAAAATTACGGCAGTTAAAATGTGCTTGGCATTATCGCACACTTTTTTCTTTTCTTCTGTCAATGTAACACGGTCGTAGAACTTTGGCACCTTGCTTACCCCGTCTGTCAGCCCGGTGATGAACAGCTGCTCGCGAAGGGTGCGTTTGTGGCCGTAAAGTTCGTTGGAAGAGGGGAAACTAGTCGTTTCTTTTATGTGTTTACCTTATCTCTCTTTTTCCAGTTTCTTGTTCATTACCGTCATGAGGGGGTAACTTTGAACGGAGGGTAGCTACTAACATTCTTACCCTTCTGTTGGTATTGGACTGTTTTAATTTGGAGGAAAACAAAACATTTAGAAGATTTTTAAACGTCGAATATCTCAAATTACACCTAAACAACAGTTCGAAGAAGCCCGTGACGACGGTACGCGTGTGTGGCTTGATTCGACTCCACCAGACAGCGTCAAAGTCAAAGTGATCTCGATTATGGACAAGCGTCAAGCTCACAGACTAAACAGACATACCTAATCAATAAACAAACTGCGTCGATACGCGCGAACCTACAAAATCAATGACATCTACATAGTAGGCCTCCTAGTTTAATCTACCCTTAAGCCGCCATCGACCGTAGTATACAATCCCGCCCTAAAACCAAACCAAATGTCATTGACTCGTGGTTCACATTTATTACAGAAGTTTCTATTCAGTCCGCTCAAACCACCCCACCGGATGCCCCCTCGGGCGAATCGGTTGAGAGAATTCGTTTAAAACATTTTACGCATATGTTTTGATAAACTGGCACAGCGCTCTTTCGCGCGCCGCCCTGACTTTTTGGCCGTCCCCTTGAAAAGTCAACGCATCATCCAAATCCAACCAAACCAAAGCAGGCTGCTGTGCGTTTTCTGCAATACCTGCACCTTTATGCAACCCCGGTTGGTTGGCCGGTCGGCATCTATGAGGAAAACCACGTCGTCGTCGTTTTCCTCATCGAAGTTGGCGGCCGTTGTTTTGTTTGTTCTGTACTGTGCGTGCCGCTGTCCGGATCGTCGCATCGCAACCACAACCACAAGAAGAGTTGCAATTTTCGTTTTTTGCCTAGAAATGTGCTAAATTTAAATTTTTGTCTAAAACTGCGAGCAAATGTCATCTAACTGCATCGTCGTCGTCGTTGGAATCTTTTTTGCGGTGCATTCGATGGCACTGCTATGTGTGTGTATGTTTTTTCACACAAAACTTCAAATTACGTACTCATCAGCTGCTCGTTTTTATGCCCGGAAAGTTTTCGCTGTCAGCCCTGTGACAGTTGGCCAGATTGGCGATAATAAAACGGAAAATCCATGCAACACATATAGCGATAAAAGAGCACACGAACAAATGGTTTTTCACTCACCGTTTCTTCCTCCGTTGATTCTACTAGATTCCGGGGACGAACTCCGACCACTTCCTCCGGCTGCGTACTTCGACACTCGAGGAGAATTCCACTAGATTTAGAAGGGCAAATTGTTTTCCTGTTTTTCTCCGTATTACTGTTTTAATTTAAAGTTGTCTGTCTTGTTGTTTGGAAGCTCTTCCCTCCACTTTCATACGTTTTTTTTTCTCACCGTCTGCCGTGTTTATGTGCGTTACTTTTTTGTTTGTTTATTATTTTTATTTTACGCGAAAAAAATGATATCTAATTCGGTTGGTTTACTGCTTAGCGGTAGGTATTTTGCTTCCTCCATGAAGAAATTTTGGTTTTGTTTTAAATTTGACTAAGTTCGGTTTGAAAATTTTGCCTAAAGATTGAGTTTTTTGATTTTGTTTTATTCGTTACAAAATAGTTGCGCAGTCATGAGAGAGTCCTTGCGACGCGATTGATGTGTGTATTGTTTTTTTTATTCGAAGGGAAAAATGGGTAATTATTCCATGAAAATTGATGGTTTGCGAGCTGTGAAAGAAAAAAAAACATGGTTACTTTGATTGCGGTAAGAATTCGGGTTTTTCTCTGTAGTGTGTAAAGCAACAACAGATTTTGACAGCTGCTTTTCATCAAACTCACCTTAAGATTTACGGTCGAAATTAGCTAATACGAAACTCCTTCCTCTACGTGTCGATTATTTTGATTGGTTTAGTCTAGTGTATGTTTTTGTTATGCTCGCGACGGCTCAATTTTCTACAATGCGCGTCCCCACGGTCTTGTTATAAAACGTTCTGTTTTACTGTTTTTGATACACCTAATATTTTCACTCTATTGCTTAACGGATAGTACGACGTTTACAAATGTCGATGTCGACATGCATTCGACGAACCAGTGCTGTCTGATTCTTCTCTATAGGGGACACAACCGACGCGTTTCGGTGTGTCGGGTGTTTTCATGAAACCTTTTGGGGCGGGTGGGTCCGAAGATTAGAGGAATTCTGTAATTGGAAATGAGAAAGAAAAAAAAAGATAGGTTAGGTTTGTGGTGAATATGTACAATATTAATAGGAATTGTGAATAAAACATTTTTGGTAACACTTTTTTTTTTTTTTTTCATATTTTGATGAAAATTCCCCAAACCAATAGGAAAATTTCGCAACAGCGAGAATTCTTAGTAATTTCTAGATTTTTTCTTCAGTAATATGATTGCAAGAATGGTGAATATCAAAACAAATAGCCGCTTACCCGCCTTTCATTAGTTTGGGACACCATCGTTTGCTAAAGGAAATTGCGATCAAAAATTCGTCAAACAAGAATATGTGCAACTCAGTTAAGGTGAAGATATGTGGAAGCCAGCAACGCACGCTTCCTAGTCAAAAAGGGCAAGTTGCTGGCTAACGGGGGGCTATTTGCCAACTCGGATGCGCTAATTGCCCTTCAATTTGCCAGCAAATTGCTGGCAATTAGGGGGCTATTTCAAATGCAACATTTGGGCGATTTGTCGTCGTCATTTTTTGGCCGCTGTACCCGCCCTTTATTCGCCCCTAAATCGCCCAGGGAACGCGCCATTTAATCGCCCTTAATTGCCTACTATGAAAATTATAAATAATACCTATTTTCGGATTCATTATCTACTCACATAAACTTATCACTACACTAGGTAATCACCACCAAACTATAGGAAGAATCAATGGTGAAATTGGCATTGCAAACCAAAACTTACCACAATCTGACTTTTATTAACAGTTTAGGTCAGAGATCTTGTTCCACTATATTTACACACGATTCCACAATTTCCCACTTTCGTTGGCTAAATGAAGTGCACTAGACAAACAAAGTACAAGCGAGAACACGCCAATTGTTTAAAAAAAACTATTTTAAGCTTAAGCCAAACATGAACCGCCATGTTTGAAAAACGCAAAAACAACCAAGTCCTTTTCAGCCGCCAGAAAATTTGTCTAAGTGTGAAAACGCCTTTAAATCGCATTCGCAAATTGCATTTGTTCCTAGGGGCAATTAGCACAGGCGAGTTGAGTTAAACGTCGTACTGTTTAAATCGCCTGACCATGTTCGTCCGCATTTTTTTTTGACAGGGTTGTTGCTAGGCACCGACGCGCTTGTTTACATTGAGAAAAAATGGAATTCGAAGTGAAAATTCAAACGCACAAATAATAGTTTTCGGACATTTTTCTTCGGTAATCTGCACATTGGCAGCAAATTTGAAGTTTAGTTAGTAAACGATTAAAGTTTCGCGGGTGTTTTTTCAGTGGTGTGTGATTAAAGTGCATTTGAAAAAGTGTTCTGAAAATGAGAAGAAAAATAAAAAAGTTTCGAAGAGAAACCCCAAGTGAAGAGGGGTGATATTTTCGCACAAAATAAGAGCTAATGATGGAATTCCGTCAAAAACTCGGGTTGATTGTATAGGAAAATGTTCTAGCTTCCTCAAGTAGCAGTTTCGTGGTACACCGGCAAGGTTAGTGTATCGAAAAACGTATTTTTATATTTACTCATGTCAGAAACATGGTTAGGCAGGGGAGATGGGAGTGTGCGGCGTAGAAGCTATGTTGTGGCTCGCATTATAATGTCCTTAAACTATTTATTAGTAAATCAACTCATGTCTCTTTTGCAAGTTCACTTCATACAGTATGAGGAAAAAATATTCACTCAATCTTCTTTTTTTGAGAATGCGAATTGCCGGGTGTTTCGTTTGACTTCTGTCATCAAATTGTGCACAGCCTTCTTAGTCACTTTTTTCGTAACGGACCGCCAATTTTCCTTGAACTGCATCTCGCTGACAACTGTTTTTCGTGTCTTCTTGAGATTGCCCAAATTTTTTTATTGAGCTGAGCTCTGGCGTGTTCACGGCATGCCACTCCATGGCCTTTCCCCGTAATAGTAAGATGGCAAATCCGGCCAAAACGGAACGGACCAATTGTGTTGGTTTATAAAAAGCAACATGCGTTTTTCCACGAACAAGTCGAAAGCTGAATGGATCAACGAGGAAGTGGTGCTAAATGGCTCAAAGGAGTTCCGGTGCTAAATAGCACCGAACAGGGAGCCAAAGGGCTCAAGAAGTGCTGAATGGCACAAGGGAGCCAAAGGGCTCAGTAAGTTGTACAACTCTTAGTTTGTGACCCAAATTGTGCTGGAGCACTAATTTTCGACCCACAACTAGTTTTCGTACTGCCATACAGAAATGGCTTACTTTGTGTGAATAATCGAAAATTGGCGGCAAGAATAGTTGATTTAGCGAGTCAGGGTGGCTCTCCAACCCCATTCCCTGAGCTGGTTGTTTTCAGGATCATTGTGGAAAAAGGAGTTCCTTGCGACTTTATCTTTTAAAGGATGGAAAGTTTCGTGATTCGTCATACATAAGTGAAAAGCTAAAATAAATTTTCAAATTCGTTGCTCAGAAACCGACAAAAATACCGTTCTTCAATACGCAGCTTCAAATTGCTTGCCATACCAAATAGTGTTTGGTAATTTCTATCATGAGCACTTTTTCGATAATAAGTAGCGTAAAATGGGTTGTAACATTGCAAATAAACGACATTATAAAGTGGCAAACTGTCATATAGCTTTCTTGTGCAATTTTTGGAAAGGTTTCGCATTATGATCTGGTAGAATTTTCACTTTCTTGACATACTACTACAATAGTTCTGTCATATTCTACGTGTTTCTAGATTCCAATTGGGTCATTAAGTAACATGCTGTTGTTTTATGTTTTCTGATGCAGCTTATGTTAAAGATACGTGATCGAACCTTTTTTCACTATTTTGTACGCAAAATAACAAATAAAAATTATTTTATGAAATTAAATTATTATGACCACACCTTCCATTGAACTACCTTGATCCCTATCATTTTGCTGGGAAACTGCCAACAGTTCTAACCCACGTGGATAAATCCACTTTCAAGGAAGAGTGATAGTGTCAAACGGGAACGTGTTTACATTTTCGTTGAAAATCGATTAAAAATAATTTTTAAGTTTTAAGGGTTGAACATTAGACTGCCCAGAAAAATAATGAATTTTTGAAAACTCAATCGGTCCACCCTGAGTCGATTCCTAGATTCACCAGGAGTACTTCCACCAAATTCGAAGCAAATCGGACAAGTCTAACTACCGGACCAACGTGCCTGAAGTTTGTATGGGATTTTTCAACGATTTACATGGAGAAAACCCACTAGTTCGTATTTTCGCCGCTAGGCGACACTGTATGCATCGTATTATCACCATAGACTAACAGACATAACACTATGAGGGTATTCCCTAAAAAAACATCCGACAATTTTCCCAGAACACTAGCTCCACCTTTTATTCACAGTCCCAAACACTCATTTACTGGTGGGTTACCCCTCAGATTTGGGAACCATTTTTCACTAGTGGTCTATCCCCCATATGCTTGTTCATATGTCAGTGGCGCCATAATTTCAAATGTGGCCACAGTCCCAACTACAAATATATTTAAAATGACCGTTAAAGCGGGCGAAGCTTTGTTTTTGAGTGTTATGTCTGTTAGTCTGTGTTATCACTGTAAGTGAACATAAGAAAGATAATTTAATTGTCTACAACTTTGTCGAAGACTGCTAGTAAATCCGGCTTTGTTAAAAGAAGTCATTCAACTTTTAACGAAGTGATATCTGAGTCAGTTTTGCATGGGGCCTAGCAATGCATGGTTGTGTATCACTACTTGAGTCCCGCGAACTATACATTTTTGTAAAATAATGGTTAGATTTAGCTGAATAGTATGTTTACAAGAATTGTAGTAAATAATACGAGTTATGTTTTGGTTAGAAAATTTTAGTTCTACCTGTGACCGCATAGAGGGCGCCATAGAAGAGAAGATAGAGTATCAATATGTTCGGAAGAAATACTGAAAATGCCTGTTCTATAACTTTGTAGAAGACACCAAATTTCTACCTCTCTCCGTTGAAAAGCTAGTGTTGGCGCCCTCTATGCGATCACAGGTGGAACTAAAATTTTCTAATCAAAGCATGACTCATATTATCTACTATAATTCTTCTGAAAATACAATTGAGCTAAACCTAATGATTATTTCACAAAAATGTACAGTTCGCGGGACTCGAGTACTGATACACAACCATGCACTGCTAGGCCCCATGCAAAACTGACTCAGACATCACTTCGTTAAAAGTTTAATAACTTCTTTTAACAAAGCCGGATTGACTAGCAGTCTTCGACAAAGTTGTAGACAATTAAATTATCTTTCTTATTGTTACTTACAGTGGTAATACGACGCATACAGTGCCACCTAGCGACGAAAATGCGAGCTGGTGGGTTTTCTCCATGTAAATTGTTGAAAAATCTCATACAAACTTCAGGCACATTGGTCCGGGTAGTTAGACTTGTCCGATTTGCTTCAAGTTTGGTGCAAGTACTCCTGGTGCCTGGTGGGACTAGGAATCGACTCAGAGGTGGGCCGATAGGGGTCATTTTTCCTGTCATTCTATCGAACATATAGATTGTTATATTCAGAAAGATGAGCTCTATTGGTTTATGTAATAAAAAAGGAATTTGATTCTTCATATAGTGACCCAATTACGGACAACTTAATCATTATGATAGTAAAATTTTATTTTCGAGCTATCGATGATATAAAAACCTAAGTTTAACGTGTCACGAAAAGTTTGCAAATCGCCTGCCAAACCAATTATGTTTGGGGGATTTTGAAAACTTTTGTTGATTGTATTATTCCTCATTACCATTTGCGTCTTTCGAGGACTGTTCTAAACAAACACTTAGAACATAAACATCTCGCTAAATTCCCCCCGGGGCCGCAAAGATGGTCCATATACCGATCATCAGTATAACCTCTATAAAGAACATCGCACATTCGCCCCATAAGGCCTTTGATCCCGCGCAATTACACGCGGAGAACGATCTTGCGCACATTTCGAATTTCGTCTCGTCGGAGCCGGCCGGCACAGCGCGACTGGCAAAAATAGTAAAACATCCGCAGCAAAAGACCGACACATTAAAGTGTATATAAATCGAGGCAATTTTCAATGGAAGCGACCTCGAGTGTGCGTCACGGCAATTTTTCTGCCTAGCAAATGAGAGATTTTTTCCCATCCTTCGAGGAACCATCATCGATCAACGGGGTTCGGGTCTCGCGAGAGCCACACATCCGAGCAGGCTGTGACTATGAGAATGAAGAAAAAACAGGTATAGATCTCTCGTCGTCGCGGCATGCCCATCACGACGATGCCTCTACTATGTCCAGCGAAGCGCGGTGTTGTTGAGTTCTCGGCCAGCGAAGTTTATAGGTATTTTTCACCATACCACTTACCGGAGACTGAACACTCGAGTGGCCTTGAACATGTGTACCTGCTGACTACGTTTTTGCCTTGCTTTGGCTTGTCGTCGTCCCAAGTCGAGTTCTTCGAGACTCGCTGCTGGGCCACACTGCTGGATGGCTGAGCAAGCGTGCAGAGTTGATTGTACGAGCTGAGGTGATCAAACTTACGTCTTCATTTCGTTTCGTAACTTTATTCTTTCCTCCGTGCATGCCTTTTTTTCTGCTAAACTTCTCAGCTAGGCTCTTGGAAACAGTCGGTTGGGTTTTTTTACTACTATTATTCTACCGGAAGGCATAATAATTTTTGCCCAATAGCTCTATGAAACACGCTGGCTGGCAAGAATCATAGACACCATAGTTTTGCACGGTGTGAGGCTCCACTCGATAGGGGTTGATGCTCGTTTATGCCCCCCTCCTTTTCCTCCTTCCAATCTATATCAGGGGGACCTCTGTTACCTCTGCGTACACCTTCCACCCAATTCCTGATTGTGGTGGCGTTCTGAGCTATGAATAGATCAACGATCGACATCAATCTAAGCAGCCATTGGAATGAATGACCCTTCGTCTGGCCGAAAAAGCGAGTAGTCTCATTTGACATCACTGTAACTAAAGTTTTGGTAATTGTAGCAGGCGGAGTAGTCTCATAAATTACTTTTTATTTTAATTTTTTAATTCTGTTGTTCCAATTTTAGTAATAATTAAAACGAATGAGGTAAAGATTCTCGCTTGATTACCATCCAGCCCCAAAACGATGCCCTCAACAGGAAGTATATCCACTCTACGGATTCTACTGGTAGTGTAATTTGACACTACAATCAGCCGGTGCCTCATGGCACACTGTGGGGTGTTGTGTGTCTTGTTGACATGCTCGGTGACAGATCCCTTCTTTAATGACGAGCGAGAGTTTGGCAGTCGGCTACGGGGTTTTTATTGTTTTTGAAGGGAATGAACGATAAAAAGGACATGCCTAATCGAATTTCATGATGGTGTCACCACAGGAAAAGAGCCTTCTTTGTTGCTTGATCGAGAAAAAAAATCGTGAATCAAAATGATAGAATCGGATTCGTTCATTCAAAAATTATGTGTAAATTTGAATGTTTTTGTTTGAATAAACGATCCCGAAAAATTGTTTGCATAATTGAGTACCATGTGCTGTTTTTAATGTTTTTTTTTCCAGCGAACATTGAGTATACCTTATCTTAAATTTGTTTAACGTAAAATGATCAATAAAATACTGTTTCAATAAATTTATTTGAAAGGTTTCCACCTTCATCAACCTTTGTTGGGTTTCATGTACAATTACGTGGAAGATCAATTAGAAATCGTTCTGAAGTGTTAAGGATTAGAACTATTGTACGATTAAAAAACAATCCCATCAATTAATACAATAAAAGAAGTTTATTCTTCATTTAATTACCCATTTATTTGGTTAGTGTATGTCGATTAGAAGGCGATGACACTTGTATCATACTAGTAGAAATTCTATTCAACTCAATAGTACAATAATGAAGTCTTCTTATTTTCACAAACTGTATTGTTCGAACAAAAACGATTCTATATTACGTTCAATAGATTCTGTAGCAACCTGACGTTGCCGTTCGTGTGAAGATTTTATCTGTTTTCCACCCGAGAATAAAATGAGAAAAAGAATATCAGAAATTGCGCATAAAACGAGAGCCCCCCAATTAGAAAGACGCATGATCCAAAACAACCTTCTCTCGAGACGTATCCCCCAAGGCAAAAGCCTCCAGCCAGATTCAGACGAAGAACCACACCAGCCGGCCTGCGTATGTACCTACCTATGCAGTAGGTACAAAGCTACATAAGAATTGACGCTCATCGCGGTTCACGATTTCTGCCGGCTTTCCGCCAAGCAATAAGTGGTTCTCTTTTGCGTTGCCATTTGTTTATGCCTCGGCATTTCAAGCAATCACTGCCCTGAGCAACACAACTGCTGCTACCTACTTGTGGAAGCTTTTGTTTTCAACCTACCCTCTTCTTCTCGAACACCTACCGTTCGCCATGCATCGCAGCAGATCCACCCCGACCGACCGATGGTTCAAAATTCGAATTACCATCATGCTGATCATGATCGGAATTGTGAAAAAGGCTTTCAAGAAACCAAGGACAACCACCGAAAAGCACCGGCAGACACATCTAGCTACTACCATCATTATCATTATATTGGTCGGGCATTGCTTGGAAGACGACCGATCGACCGACCGATCAACCGACTGACAGCGGAGCGTGGTACCGACAAACTCATGGCCAACTACTACCCCTGACAGTTTTTGGGGTCCACAACGAACGACGGGGTCGACCATTCGCGCTGTTGAAATCATTCGAGAAGGTGACTACTTGATGGGTTTCAAATTTACCACGCGGTTTTTAACTGTATCAATTTGAAGGGCTAAAAAGTCATCATTACAGATTGTTATATTTGAAGTAGACCAATTGGGATGTCGAAAATTTGTTCAATGGAAAGATTTTTTACTCAATATCCTCATTGTAATGATTATGATAATTAACATACATCAAGAAAGCTCAATTTTCTAAATTGTCCAGCTTTCGAAAATACATTACTATAGTTAATTTATTTTCTACAGAAATGTAAACTGACTTGCACTTGACAGCGGTTTTAGCCACAGGGGTTACTTCGTTTGACGGCTAATTCAAGGTAAGATAAGGGCCATGCGATCCAATTTCACACAATAACTAATTTTTAGCATTTTATGTTCAAATCAATCAAAACGAAGTTCGTTTACGTAAGGATTAACGTCAATTAACATCGAAAAGAATCGAAATATAGCACGTGGTTAAATGATTCCATACGACAAATTCTAGTCCAGCAAAATGGCGCGTACGCATGTTGTGTTTCTGTTAATGACTAACCGATCATTAACCTTCCCGAATTGCCTTTGCGAGTAACCACCACCCCCTTGGAACGTTGAAAATTGGTAGCTTTTCAAGCTCCCTTGGAGTGCGGCTGTTGTTTTTGTTGGGCTGTTAACCGGATCTAATGTTGTTATTCAAACTGGATACAGCAATGATCTGCACTTTTTTGTCGGGTGATTGCACTGTAGCGCTTAAGGCAGGGCCTTGGGCGAATAGTTGAAGGTGGCATTTTTAGATCTGTTTAATGGATCTATTCCGGAATATTAAAAAAGCTAGTTGGAAAAACACTGTATTTAAATTAATTATGGGATTTGCGTTTCGACTTCGTCTCATCAGAATCTGACACTAACTTAAAATTACGATAGATTGATTTCCGGCAGTGAGCCCTTTCCAAAAAACTTTGCTCCTCGGAAGGTTTGTCACAATGAGCCGCATACCACTCCTGCACGGGTTTGGAGTAGTAGCATAAAGCAAAATCAGACTAAAACAAATGTTGTTGATCGCACTGTTTCAAAACCATGTTTGGAGGCACTCGATTTCGTAAAGCTCACTGTTTATGGTGTCTTTGGCCACAAATCTTTCACTACATTTGCAACAACTTCATATGGCCTGCCAAATCAGGTGCTTCGAAGCGAATTTTAATAGCTTCATCGATATCAATTATAACGCAGCACTGGTGTTTCTTCAGCAGCGTCGTGAAGTTTTCGTGCCCTTGTTTGGCAACACTGTGCTGGAGTTCATTCCGATTTGGTACCGTTTTCAATCCAAAATATGTCCCCATCGTACACTAATACCGTGAGATATTTCAGTGCATAACTAATAAGCTTGTCATTACACTATACAGAAAGTTGTCTCTCCTCTCAAATTCTCACGGTTTTACGAAGGCGAAGCAATCATTACATATGCCGTATATGAGATTGTTATTTTTTCCAATGTGTGCTACAAGCGCACAATATTTCCCATATAAAGTGCATGTCGCTCCTGAGTGCCCTGTTTACATGTACTTCTGAGTGTCCAGAAGGGGTTGGTAAATAGGACACAACTGACCGCAACTCCACTGTCGTGACTTGTATTTCCTTATGCTGCTTCGTTGTACTGACGAGTTTTTTATTTGATTTCCGTTATTACCGGATAGATTTCTCAAGATGATGACATTTTTTTTCGTCAAGGTCTCGAGACGTGATCGACAAATCTCAGCTCTGATTTAGGTCGACTTTCTGGGTGAAACTTGGATGAAATTTTTTTAGTCAAGTACCGCCGTTCAGATTCGGGTTCCGCTTGAAAAGAGCAATCAGCTACTCCGCGTTGTTCCCGATTTC
This sequence comes from Topomyia yanbarensis, assembly GCF_030247195.1. Taxonomy (NCBI): domain Eukaryota; kingdom Metazoa; phylum Arthropoda; class Insecta; order Diptera; family Culicidae; genus Topomyia; species Topomyia yanbarensis. Next base: position 203,956,844 of record NC_080670.1, on the reverse strand, counting down.
CATCCAGCTCATGGCTTGTGGACCACTGTCATCCGTTCCTGGAACATATGCAACATCCGGGCGAACGGTTTTGGATAGATCTGTGTCACGTTATCTTCCCGCAGCTATGAGCTCGTCGTTGGTAATGTGTATCCTCTCCTCACCGTCCTGATCACACCGTGTTGGAGGTCAGACAGTTGAAATTTTGCGGGAACATCCTGTCGATGGTCTTTAGGTCTTCGTGGCCCTCTTTCACGTATCAAATTATTATTTTTGGACACACCTATAATTGATTCTCAAACTTCTCTGCGAATAATATGCTGCCGTCATTGGAAAGATCTAGGTGCAGCCAGCGCTACTAGTAATATACGCCCTCTTGGATTGGTGAAGCCAATGTCCCAAACAATTGCGCAAACAGTCAAGTCAAGTTACAAACTTAATTTGCTATTCCGAATCTCAGTTATTTGTTGCATTTTTTGCCGAGATCTCAGCAAACAGTTTTTTTTTGCTGAGATCTCAGTTAAAGAGGCGTTTGTTCGCTGAAATTCGGAATATATTTCGCCGCAAATCAGCAAACAAATGTGACCTGTGATAAAAGTTTCTAAATGTGCGGAAACTACCTAATTGAATTCAGTGTGTTCAAGGATATCATGAGTCGGCTGTAAAGTTAATCAGATATTAGCTTAAAAAGTTGAACTCAACGCATTCAGCTATTAGGGACCCGAAGAGGACAATTTGAGATACGCAATAAAAACTTCTTTGGAGAGATTCCTGGTCAATCTCAAAGACTTCAAAGATCTATACTACCCATCATCGCATATTTGTCCCGCTTTCGATTTGCGATCATGGCAGTATACTAAACTATTAAGAAACTTACACTACAAAATTGCGGTATACGAAAAGAGCTATCCAGCAACCAAATGGACTAGGGAAAGAGAAGTACCATGGTTGATCAAGAAACTTGAGAATGTTCGACACAAAACATCTCTGTCGAATGACCTACAACACAATATCACATGCGCAACGCGGTGTGTTGCCGATCCGCATCTGAGCCGTACTACGAAATCGTCTGGAGGAACCCTTCTGGCTCGAGGAAGACCGCCCGGCGACACGATGCATCCGTTCGAATCTGTAATCCTTACCGTTAATTCCCGAAGCCGGAAACTGAAAGTTATTATCTTACCTCCCCCCCCCCCCCCCCCCGGCAGCTTTGCCCGCCCTCTCTCTCCTGTCTCTGATACACAGATGTAGTACATTAGCCCCCCTCCCCCTCCTCAATTTGAATACCTTCCCAAAATTTATGTGCCCCTTGTCTTCTAGTTTTAGTTGAGCTTTGCAAACATGTTACCTCGTTAAGAAATGCCCAACAGTACCACTACTTAAAAATAGCCCTGATTAATCCCCCCCTAATCTTAAAAAATTGAACCACCCCCTCTAGTTATTTTTAGTTTTAATATGTCTGTAAAATGTTCCGCTTAGTTAATAATTAATTGTTCCAATAATATATATTCTAAAAATCCCAAAGTGCATTACTGTACAAAGACACACAAACTGGGACCCCTAATCTTACGAATATTATATTATCCCCGCTTGTATGTGTATAAGTTAGCCCCAGTTTCAAGAATTTATTGTATTATTATTTCGATTATAGAGGTTTTAACCTTAAGATCATTCGCCTCTTCGGCTTAGAAAAATCTCTTACCCAATGTGCGGGGTTGGGATCCGAACCCAGCCCTAGTAACAATTGAGGTTTTATGGTAGTTTTATAGGCACTCATAAAACTTAGATTGCACTTATAGCATGCTATAAAACTTCAATTGTTACTTGGGCAGGTGAGCTGAGTACAAGACAATCGATTTACCAACTACGCTATGCCCGCCCCCATTTCTAAGAAATTCAAAATGTAAAACAAAGAAGAAATGGCACCTTTAAGCTAACGCAAACGTGCTTTATCAAATAAACGAGTTGAATAAAAAAAAGAAGCTTGAGAAATGTACAGGAGGTCTATGTACAATGAAATTAAATCAGTCAAATACGCAGTAACAAATGATCAACCAAGATCCCTGAGCAAGAGGGCTTTGATCGAGGACAACAAAATCATTAGAAAATTTAAGAGGGAGGTCTGGAAAACTTTGCGAGGAGGTGGAATGCTACTACCGTCGTCATCGAGATGCATGGCGGAGGTAAAAGAAACTGGAGAACATTGTAAAAAAGTATGCACAATATCGCTTTTTATTGACATTGAGGGAAACTTCGACAATACCGCATCCGGGTGACAGCGTTGTTGGACGTAACGTCGAAAATCACTTGAGGTTGTCCTCATAGAGGAGTACTGTCACCCCTTCGGTGGTCCTTGGATATCCCCGACGAACTGGAAGGTTTGGTATTCTAAGTTCTGCTAATATCCTGCTCTTTCTTTAATACCTGGCTATAATTCAATGAAATGCCGCCGTGTTTTTCTTTGTTGATGTGTTTAGGAATCCAGAGAAGAGAGCGATTCATTAGAGTGCAAGGCGATATAATCACACTAATCTGAGGAAGAATATCTGCGCAGTCAAGATTACTAGACGTACCAAATATTAATAAAAATATTTTTAGTGAAAGTGCGGAGAATGTCTAGCATCGGCAAATCAAACAGCACCATGTATCAATCGTTATACGGTGGTAGACTGGTAGGATCCTTCTATAATGAATTTCTCAGAACCTATCGCGCGAAACATCTTCATACGCGTTCCAAGCGGGGTTCGCGTGCGCAGCATACGCTGAGATAATATATTCGTTAATCTACCACAAATGGGTTTCGAACAGAAAACTTTCGTAAAATTAACGAATTTTTCTTACACAAGAATCATTCGCATTTACTTTTATTTTTATTACGGGTTTTTCATGAAATTCACGAAACGACTTTCGTAGGATTATTACGAATTGGTCGATGAAGTATACGAAAGTATTCATGAGCACCTTTCGTAAAATGGACGATTTTTTTTACGAAGAATCCACAAATATATTGATTGAGGTATGAGAGTCGCAGTAAGTAGTTTTTTGGACACCACCGGATGGGTGTCATTACTCAGAACCCGATTCATTCGCATACAGAGGTCAGTTTGCTCCACCAGTATTGGAACACAAAACACAGTTCACCGTTCGACTGGAGCTTTGCAAACATCGTCAACAAAGCCTTAGAATTGGTTCAAAACGTTCTACCTAACTTAATATGGCAACCTCAAGGAAGTCACCTAGGGCCGTTAATTTTCGTTTTATTTATCAACGGCCTCTGTACTCGTATTAAATTGGGAAAACTTTTCGACGTCGTTGATTTAAACATCGATCTATCATATTTGATCTGCCACTCCGGAATGTACGGAACTATATAGCAATCTGAACTGCGATATTATACATGTCACAGAACAAAATTATATTTGTATATACTGATACTCTTCATTCATACAGATACAACAATCAGTATTATAAGCCACGATTACGGATGCTTGAACGAAGAAGTCATCTCACAGAATTCATTTTCTGTATCGATCTCTTTACCTCGAAAAATAAATCGATTTGGTTCAACAGCAGATTAACATATCAATTTCTTTTTAGAAATGCCCATCACTGCGAAAGATGTTCGTAACTTTATAATTGGCTAGTATATATAAATCAAACGACTTGGTTTTGAATTATCCGACGTTTCGACCGTTTTTGGTGACCTTTTTCAAGGAAAATAACTGTCTGTCACTTTTGTTAGGGATGCCTTTCTCCAGCGCTGAGAAGTTATAAATATATTTTTCATATATGTGCTAGACGTTTAGTATTGGCACAAGAAATTTTTCACACTATTTATCACCGTGCATTACTCAGCGTTCGCTTTGAAACGTTAGCCGCGTGTTATTTCAACTGTCAAATAAAGCACATATCACGTTTTCATAGGAAGTTAGGTTACGTGTCCTAATTAACACTCAAGCTCATTTTGTTATATTTTTTAAACTCGAATACACATACGCATACACATTGTTCAGTACAAACTATGTCATGAAGTGCAACAGATTCAAACCCAGAAAGAATAGAACAAACAATCTTTAAATCAACAACGTCGAATAGTTTGCCCAATTTAACACGAGTACAGAGGCCGTTAATAAATAAAACGAAAATTAACGGCCCTAGGTGACTTCCTTGAGGTTGCTATATTAAGCTAGGTAGAACGTGTTAAACCACTTGTAATGAAATCACATCAACCAGGCAGATATGATCCCATATATCGAGCTAACCACGGAAGTAATCATAGTTTGCTGCGGTTTCAACCATTTTTTCGCAAAAAAAAATAAATTTCGTGGGAATCGACTACTGCTTTACATGAGCTGTTAGGCACCATAAGAAATCGACTCAGACATCACTACAATAAATATTACATTAAAAGTCCATTAACTTTTCCCAAGGAAGTTGGATTGATTTGCAGTCTTCAAGAAAGTTGTAGACGATAAAATTATCTTTCTTAATTACATTGATAAAGTAATGTATATAGTGCCATCTAGCAGTGAAACTGTGAGTTATTGGGGTTTCTCCATCTAAATTGATGAAAAATCTTATAAACTGGAACCTCCATTTAGGAACTAAACCGGGGGTTCGTAAATTAAGTTAGTTCGTCAAAAAGTGTTCGTTATTTGGGACTGCGTTCGTATTTTTTTTTTGCTTTTTGCAATCACATTTTAAATACGTTTCGTCAAAGCAGTTCACATAATTTAATAATTATTATATATGAGTATTTTTGGAGCGGGCTAGACCAGTAGATGACCGAAAACGATGAGTGACGTCATTTTGAAGGCCAAGATGACGACTTTCGGTTGAGTAAAACTTTCTATAATCTTATCATCATTATCCCTATATACAGTGAAGTCTCGTTTTTATCGGCTCCTTGGTGAATTTTAGGCTGACAAAACAAGGAAAAAATCGAGACATATTTTTTTCTTTCTTTTTAATAGAACTATATTGTTCAAATATTTCTTTTTACTTCCCTGAGTCTCAAAATCCTGATTATTTAGTATAAATGTCCCTTAGATGATCTTCAGGTGGAAAATTTACAAAAAAACATGTTTATTTTTTCACATTTTGCATATTTGAGATAAGAAAAAATTTGCTCAAGAAAGGATTTACTCGAATTTGGCTTGGTTCGTCTGCTAGAGCCAATCAAACGAAATTTCATATAAGGTTGACAAAATCGGGTCAAAAAGCTGTCAAAATCAGGGACGAAATCGGGGACTGATAAAATCGGATCTTCACTGTACACAATTCCATTCCGAAAATACCCGTATTTATGAGGTTATAGAAATCTTGGATTTCAAAATGGCTCCAAACATCGATTTCCGTCATCTACTCGTTAACCCTATGCAGGATATAGCAATAATTAGCTAATCATAGGATAAATTGCGCAGCTTCATATTTCACTATACGACCTCAAACTTTTTTACAAACTTGGTTTGCGAATTTAGTTCGTAAAAAAGTCACGTAAATCGGATATTACGTAAAAAAGGGTTTATAGATGGAGGTTTCAGTGTACAAACTTAAAATACTTATCTTTTTCACTATTCTTTGTTTCATGTTTTTTGGCGTCAATGGATTTTGAACGATACATCACAAATTTGAATACGATCCGAAAATTGCGCTTGTCCCTTAATTACGTAGCTGTAATGGTCATCCAACTACTTATTACCGGTTTGAGCGGTATTCTTTGGTTCATAGTCTTACTGAAGCTGCCAAACTGAACCAACTCCGTTCCAAGATAAAGAAGCCTCAACAGTAATATGTTCACTTCTATGTTCGAATGTATTGTGACTATTGCTCAGAATTTTGGATTGTTTGATAGTAAGGGCTTTAACCTCGATGGGTCATTCGTCCTTTCAAAATTTTCTGATCTTCGAACGAATCATTTCCACCAAATCCAAGTATTTTACACCTTAAACTCAATTGACACTAGGATATTCTGCCAGTAGAGTTTCTAGATTTCCTACCAACAAGTTTATTCTTCGCAAGCCACCTGTGGAGAGTTCAGGATGACACTGATTGTTTCAGCTGGTGGTTCGAATGTATCCGTAGTGGCAAGTTGTCCTCAACCGCGAAAGTTTTCCAGGGTGTCCAGTCGAATACACGTGGTTTCGAGTTATGACGAACATTAAAACATGTTGTCGGTCTTTCTAGAGCACGAGAGCAATATCTCGCTACGATTATTCCTCTCCACTAATTCCTTTTTCAAAATCTTTTCGACTCCTTTTTCTAAATAAGCTGGCAACATTTTGCTGAGCTGAAAATAGACTTTTAATGCTATTTTCGGCGTTTCTCCTAATTTGAGTATACTTACAATAGTACTTAAAGTGCATTTAAAAAAACGAAATTCTGATCAGATAACGAATGTGGTCCTATTTTAAGTCGCATTGTTTTGATGATACCCCCGTTTAAATGTCAACTCTAACAAAGATAGTAACGCACATTGACACATCAGTGCCAGCGCCCACCGCTAGATGGGATCATCTGAATCATACCCAGGAGCTGGTTGGCGCATAAAGAAATATTAACACCGCAGTGCTTTTTTGTTCATAACAGAAAGTGTTTGGTTTGATAGTTTTGAATGAAAAACAAAAACTCGATTTGTTTACATTTTGCAGTTAGGCCCTTTCCAAATTTTGGTCTCAAATTCTAAGTACTGGAGAATTGCGTGAAATCGAACACACGACCAAACGCGATAAACGTGCTGAAAACAAAATTGGCGAACAAAAGGCGAACAATGAATCAGCAGACGAGACGAGAAGATACAACCAAAACAACATAACTACCACACCAACCACACAGCTACGTATAATATTGAACGTGTATCCAAGCAACGTCGATCGAGAGTGAGAATTCCATGTCGTCCGCATAAAACCATAATTATCATCATCATCATCGGCACCATCGCCGGTCAGTCAGACCTTGGGGTTGTGGCCACCACAGAACCCTGAAAGATCTATTGAGGAACACTACTTCGAAGCCCCCAAAGACCGGATGAAAGCTTACCTCCCTTCAGTCGGTCCCGTCGCTCTTTCTCTCTCCTTCTCTTGCTCAGTCTCTTTCGTCTGCTTCGCCCCGTGGATATTGGTCGTAGCACTGCACAAGCCCCCCTCGGTTCGTTGCCGTAAGGTATGTCTGGCCAGTTACTACACCACTACACTATATGTATACATATGCATATTCACCACCACTGCGATACACACACACCTTCCAACCACCAGCCCTTTTTTCTGCCAATAATAGCTATTATGCTGTTCAGTCGGAGGCTCTGTCTCTCGATCCGGCCAACTTTTGCTCTCGTTTCAGACCGGGGCCGGTTCTTCTTCGCACGAACAAACTACACGGCGAGAACCTTCTACAGGCAACTCGAGCCCCTCTTCCGAACAACACCTTCTCAACTGAACGGAGTCTTTCTTTCCTTTTTTTCTTTTACTTTCGCCAATGCAATTCTCCTCGCACCACTGAACTGACTGTCAAAATCGGGGGGAGACCGGCAGTGTTTTTAATTTCACTGGAATACAATCGACCGCAGAGAATATTGATTTTTTTTCCTTACGGCTAGACGGCGGTTCTTCTGCCCCGAAGACGGACACCAAACCAAACGAATCCGTGGTACGAAACTGTCACACACGTGTGGATACTAATTCAACCGAACTCGCAGTCCCTACGGTTGGCTGGTCCTTGAATAACTGATCACACACCGCTGATAGATGGTTGCTAGCCGGTTGTTCTGTTTCTGCTGCTATTCGTCGTCTTCCAGTCAGCGCACGGAAGGGGGGGGGGGGGGCGGATGTGTGTGTGGGCTCTCAGTCCTTGATGTCTCGTTTGCGATTATGTGCTATGTTCCACCGGCTGACCCGTCGTAATGTGTATGCTGCACTAATGCGTACACGGTACCAGTCCACCAGTACCAGACTACTGCCGCCGCCGGTTCCGATCCGATACGAGCGGATCCCACTGATTGGGTTCTCCACCATCATCGCGCGGTCGGCGAAACGCGAAACTTTCGCTCTTGTGCGCTCTCTTCTCTTTGGTTCTTTGTCGTCTCGCCGTCATTCGTCTTCGCAGCAGCAAGGCGACTCATCGTAGCAAGCGAGGAAATGGGTGGTGATGATAAAAAAATGTTCTCAACGACCGTTATCGGATCTCTCTCTGTGATCCTGTCGGCTCGGTGGGCCTCATGAGCATCCCTATCTGTATAGGGTAGAACATTCGAGGAGGGGTGGTGGATTGATTTCATACTACTCTACCAGTCTACTAATTGAATACAAAAGGTGGACTCTTCTGTTGTTGTTCTCACACCTACGCGGGCGATGAGAGAGAGAGAGAGAGCGATTTATGTTCCCGCTCAGTGCTCACCGGTGTTATGCTCCGATACATAAATGAACTCGGGGTTTGAGGTAGAAAAAAAAACAAAATTGTTTGTGAGTGTGCGTGTGTAGTACGCATTTTGTAAAAATGCCGGTATGCTTCTTTTATGTAAAGGAAGTGGACCACGCGAGAGGAGAGACGGTTTCGTTAGTTTTGGAGCATAAACTGCAGGGTGGTGGTGGCGATTAATTTGAGAAATCGTACACATTCGCGATTTTTCACATTTTGGGGGGTGGTGAGCGGTGAGTTCTGCACACGGTGGGCTGTTGGACTAGTTGTGTGGTTAGAAATACATACGCTGTTGAGGGGGGTATGATGGAATATTGAAACGAAGAAAACATTTCCAAAAGGCAGCGAAAATGCAAACTACCCTAGATTCAAAGGTTAGACATTAGTTGAAATCAAAGCAAGCTGTGTCGAATTTGATGATAAAAAAAATTGGCACTATTTGAAATGGTCCTATTCGGAAGTTACAGCCTCTCTTTGTTTACTTTTTTTGATAATTATAAAACTTTCCAATTTTACAGGGAAAATTAATATTAAAATTGACATTTTTGCTAATATAGTTTATCTTAATTCAAGAATTTATGTCGACTTACCTAGGGAAGCAATCTCCGAAAAATACGAATCTGAAATTTTAATCAAAAAAGGAAAATAGTTGTGTTATTTCGACTAGAGAAGAAAAAGGATTGTGAAATTTTATAATTTTCAACAACTAGGAAACTTTGTGAAAGTTGAACATTCATAGATTTTCTTATTATTCTAGTTTATTTGACAGATGGAAAATTTGAGTAATGCTCTATAGATATCGAAAAAACTACAAAAACTAATTTGAACTTTTTTTTCAAATATTGTAAGTAAGATCGGAACAAAAAATTTATCTCCGATTTGTAAATCGACCGTGCAAAGCCCATTTTGTATCTCGAGTTTTGGATCCCAGGAACGGATTCGGTTTGCATTAGAATTTCTCAAATTAAAAATGTTGGGTCATGCGCGCTGTTTGGTTTAAAAAACAAAATAAAATTATCGTCTTCGTGTGCGGATTTCAATTTATGCGCAACCAAAAACTTATTGGATAAACAAACAATATAAATTCCACTTGAAGCATACGTGAACATAGCGACCCGAAAACGAATTATCGTTCTTTTTATTTTTATTGAGAGTATCGGTTAGATCGAGGCGAGGGGAATTCAAGCCTAACATGCCTTTCAGTAGCAGCACAGTAGCAGTTGATTTTTGGTATTGCAAGATTCGTCCATCTGCTCGTGAAACTAAATATTAATACATAAAACATAAAACATAAAACATAAAACATAAAACATAAAACATAAAACATAAAACATAAAACATAAAACATAAAACATAAAACATAAAACATAAAACATAAAACATAAAACATAAAACATAAAACATAAAACATAAAACATAAAACATAAAACATAAAACATAAAACATAAAACATAAAACATAAAACATAAAACATAAAACATAAAACATAAAACATAAAACATAAAACATAAAACATAAAACATAAAACATAAAACATAAAACATAAAACATAAAACATAAAACATAAAACATAAAACATAAAACATAAAACATAAAACATAAAACATAAAACATAAAACATAAAACATAAAACATAAAACATAAAACATAAAACATAAAACATAAAACATAAAACATAAAACATAAAACATAAAACATAAAACATAAAACATAAAACATAAAACATAAAACATAAAACATAAAACATAAAACATAAAACATAAAACATAAAACATAAAACATAAAACATAAAACATAAAACATAAAACATAAAACATAAAACATAAAACATAAAACATAAAACATAAAACATAAAACATAAAACATAAAACATAAAACATAAAACATAAAACATAAAACATAAAACATAAAACATAAAACATAAAACATAAAACATAAAACATAAAACATAAAACATAAAACATAAAACATAAAACATAAAACATAAAACATAAAACATAAAACATAAAACATAAAACATAAAACATAAAACATAAAACATAAAACATAAAACATAAAACATAAAACATAAAACATAAAACATAAAACATAAAACATAAAACATAAAACATAAAACATAAAACATAAAACATAAAACATAAAACATAAAACATAAAACATAAAACATAAAACATAAAACATAAAACATAAAACATAAAACATAAAACATAAAACATAAAACATAAAACATAAAACATAAAACATAAAACATAAAACATAAAACATAAAACATAAAACATAAAACATAAAACATAAAACATAAAACATAAAACATAAAACATAAAACATAAAACATAAAACATAAAACATAAAACATAAAACATAAAACATAAAACATAAAACATAAAACATAAAACATAAAACATAAAACATAAAACATAAAACATAAAACATAAAACATAAAACATAAAACATAAAACATAAAACATAAAACATAAAACATAAAACATAAAACATAAAACATAAAACATAAAACATAAAACATAAAACATAAAACATAAAACATAAAACATAAAACATAAAACATAAAACATAAAACATAAAACATAAAACATAAAACATAAAACATAAAACATAAAACATAAAACATAAAACATAAAACATAAAACATAAAACATAAAACATAAAACATAAAACATAAAACATAAAACATTAAAACATAAAACATAAAACATAAAACATAAAACATAAAACATAAAACATAAAACATAAAACATAAAACATAAAACATAAAACATAAAACATAAAACATAAAACATAAAACATAAAACATAAAACATAAAACATAAAACATAAAACATAAAACATAAAACATAAAACATAAAACATAAAACATAAAACATAAAACATAAAACATAAAACATAAAACATAAAACATAAAACATAAAACATAAACATAAAACATAAAACATAAAACATAAAACATAAAACATAAAACATAAAACATAAAACATAAAACATAAAACATAAAACATAAAACATAAAACATAAAACATAAAACATAAAACATAAAACATAAAACATAAAACATAAAACATAAAACATAAAACATAAAACATAAAACATAAAACATAAAACATAAAACATAAAACATAAAACATAAAACATAAAACATAAAACATAAAACATAAAACATAAAACATAAAACATAAAACATAAAACATAAAACATAAAACATAAAACATAAAACATAAAACATAAAACATAAAACATAAAACATAAAACATAAAACATAAAACATAAAACATAAAACATAAAACATAAAACATAAAACATAAAACATAAAACATAAAACATAAAACATAAAACATAAAACATAAAACATAAAACATAAAACATAAAACATAAAACATAAAACATAAAACATAAAACATAAAACATAAAACATAAAACATAAAACATAAAACATAAAACATAAAACATAAAACATAAAACATAAAACATAAAACATAAAACATAAAACATAAAACATAAAACATAAAACATAAAACATAAAACATAAAACATAAAACATAAAACATAAAACATAAAACATAAAACATAAAACATAAAACATAAAACATAAAACATAAAACATAAAACATAAAACATAAAACATAAAACATAAAACATAAAACATAAAACATAAAACATAAAACATAAAACATAAAACATAAAACATAAAACATAAAACATAAAACATAAAACATAAAACATAAAACATAAAACATAAAACATAAAACATAAAACATAAAACATAAAACATAAAACATAAAACATAAAACATAAAACATAAAACATAAAACATAAAACATAAAACATAAAACATAAAACATAAAACATAAAACATAAAACATAAAACATAAAACATAAAACATAAAACATAAAACATAAAACATAAAACATAAAACATAAAACATAAAACATAAAACATAAAACATAAAACATAAAACATAAAACATAAAACATAAAACATAAAACATAAAACATAAAACATAAAACATAAAACATAAAACATAAAACATAAAACATAAAACATAAAACATAAAACATAAAACATAAAACATAAAACATAAAACATAAAACATAAAACATAAAACATAAAACATAAAACATAAAACATAAAACATAAAACATAAAACATAAAACATAAAACATAAAACATAAAACATAAAACATAAAACATAAAACATAAAACATAAAACATAAAACATAAAACATAAAACATAAAACATAAAACATAAAACATAAAACATAAAACATAAAACATAAAACATAAAACATAAAACATAAAACATAAAACATAAAACATAAAACATAAAACATAAAACATAAAACATAAAACATAAAACATAAAACATAAAACATAAAACATAAAACATAAAACATAAAACATAAAACATAAAACATAAAACATAAAACATAAAACATAAAACATAAAACATAAAACATAAAACATAAAACATAAAACATAAAACATAAAACATAAAACATAAAACATAAAACATAAAACATAAAACATAAAACATAAAACATAAAACATAAAACATAAAACATAAAACATAAAACATAAAACATAAAACATAAAACATAAAACATAAAACATAAAACATAAAACATAAAACATAAAACATAAAACATAAAACATAAAACATAAAACATAAAACATAAAACATAAAACATAAAACATAAAACATAAAACATAAAACATAAAACATAAAACATAAAACATAAAACATAAAACATAAAACATAAAACATAAAACATAAAACATAAAACATAAAACATAAAACATAAAACATAAAACATAAAACATAAAACATAAAACATAAAACATAAAACATAAAACATAAAACATAAAACATAAAACATAAAACATAAAACATAAAACATAAAACATAAAACATAAAACATAAAACATAAAACATAAAACATAAAACATAAAACATAAAACATAAAACATAAAACATAAAACATAAAACATAAAACATAAAACATAAAACATAAAACATAAAACATAAAACATAAAACATAAAACATAAAACATAAAACATAAAACATAAAACATAAAACATAAAACATAAAACATAAAACATAAAACATAAAACATAAAACATAAAACATAAAACATAAAACATAAAACATAAAACATAAAACATAAAACATAAAACATAAAACATAAAACATAAAACATAAAACATAAAACATAAAACATAAAACATAAAACATAAAACATAAAACATAAAACATAAAACATAAAACATAAAACATAAAACATAAAACATAAAACATAAAACATAAAACATAAAACATAAAACATAAAACATAAAACATAAAACATAAAACATAAAACATAAAACATAAAACATAAAACATAAAACATAAAACATAAAACATAAAACATAAAACATAAAACATAAAACATAAAACATAAAACATAAAACATAAAACATAAAACATAAAACATAAAACATAAAACATAAAACATAAAACATAAAACATAAAACATAAAACATAAAACATAAAACATAAAACATAAAACATAAAACATAAAACATAAAACATAAAACATAAAACATAAAACATAAAACATAAAACATAAAACATAAAACATAAAACATAAAACATAAAACATAAAACATAAAACATAAAACATAAAACATAAAACATAAAACATAAAACATAAAACATAAAACATAAAACATAAAACATAAAACATAAAACATAAAACATAAAACATAAAACATAAAACATAAAACATAAAACATAAAACATAAAACATAAAACATAAAACATAAAACATAAAACATAAAACATAAAACATAAAACATAAAACATAAAACATAAAACATAAAACATAAAACATAAAACATAAAACATAAAACATAAAACATAAAACATAAAACATAAAACATAAAACATAAAACATAAAACATAAAACATAAAACATAAAACATAAAACATAAAACATAAAACATAAAACATAAAACATAAAACATAAAACATAAAACATAAAACATAAAACATAAAACATAAAACATAAAACATAAAACATAAAACATAAAACATAAAACATAAAACATAAAACATAAAACATAAAACATAAAACATAAAACATAAAACATAAAACATAAAACATAAAACATAAAACATAAAACATAAAACATAAAACATAAAACATAAAACATAAAACATAAAACATAAAACATAAAACATAAAACATAAAACATAAAACATAAAACATAAAACATAAAACATAAAACATAAAACATAAAACATAAAACATAAAACATAAAACATAAAACATAAAACATAAAACATAAAACATAAAACATAAAACATAAAACATAAAACATAAAACATAAAACATAAAACATAAAACATAAAACATAAAACATAAAACATAAAACATAAAACATAAAACATAAAACATAAAACATAAAACATAAAACATAAAACATAAAACATAAAACATAAAACATAAAACATAAAACATAAAACATAAAACATAAAACATAAAACATAAAACATAAAACATAAAACATAAAACATAAAACATAAAACATAAAACATAAAACATAAAACATAAAACATAAAACATAAAACATAAAACATAAAACATAAAACATAAAACATAAAACATAAAACATAAAACATAAAACATAAAACATAAAACATAAAACATAAAACATAAAACATAAAACATAAAACATAAAACATAAAACATAAAACATAAAACATAAAACATAAAACATAAAACATAAAACATAAAACATAAAACATAAAACATAAAACATAAAACATAAAACATAAAACATAAAACATAAAACATAAAACATAAAACATAAAACATAAAACATAAAACATAAAACATAAAACATAAAACATAAAACATAAAACATAAAACATAAAACATAAAACATAAAACATAAAACATAAAACATAAAACATAAAACATAAAACATAAAACATAAAACATAAAACATAAAACATAAAACATAAAACATAAAACATAAAACATAAAACATAAAACATAAAACATAAAACATAAAACATAAAACATAAAACATAAAACATAAAACATAAAACATAAAACATAAAACATAAAACATAAAACATAAAACATAAAACATAAAACATAAAACATAAAACATAAAACATAAAACATAAAACATAAAACATAAAACATAAAACATAAAACATAAAACATAAAACATAAAACATAAAACATAAAACATAAAACATAAAACATAAAACATAAAACATAAAACATAAAACATAAAACATAAAACATAAAACATAAAACATAAAACATAAAACATAAAACATAAAACATAAAACATAAAACATAAAACATAAAACATAAAACATAAAACATAAAACATAAAACATAAAACATAAAACATAAAACATAAAACATAAAACATAAAACATAAAACATAAAACATAAAACATAAAACATAAAACATAAAACATAAAACATAAAACATAAAACATAAAACATAAAACATAAAACATAAAACATAAAACATAAAACATAAAACATAAAACATAAAACATAAAACATAAAACATAAAACATAAAACATAAAACATAAAACATAAAACATAAAACATAAAACATAAAACATAAAACATAAAACATAAAACATAAAACATAAAACATAAAACATAAAACATAAAACATAAAACATAAAACATAAAACATAAAACATAAAACATAAAACATAAAACATAAAACATAAAACATAAAACATAAAACATAAAACATAAAACATAAAACATAAAACATAAAACATAAAACATAAAACATAAAACATAAAACATAAAACATAAAACATAAAACATAAAACATAAAACATAAAACATAAAACATAAAACATAAAACATAAAACATAAAACATAAAACATAAAACATAAAACATAAAACATAAAACATAAAACATAAAACATAAAACATAAAACATAAAACATAAAACATAAAACATAAAACATAAAACATAAAACATAAAACATAAAACATAAAACATAAAACATAAAACATAAAACATAAAACATAAAACATAAAACATAAAACATAAAACATAAAACATAAAACATAAAACATAAAACATAAAACATAAAACATAAAACATAAAACATAAAACATAAAACATAAAACATAAAACATAAAACATAAAACATAAAACATAAAACATAAAACATAAAACATAAAACATAAAACATAAAACATAAAACATAAAACATAAAACATAAAACATAAAACATAAAACATAAAACATAAAACATAAAACATAAAACATAAAACATAAAACATAAAACATAAAACATAAAACATAAAACATAAAACATAAAACATAAAACATAAAACATAAAACATAAAACATAAAACATAAAACATAAAACATAAAACATAAAACATAAAACATAAAACATAAAACATAAAACATAAAACATAAAACATAAAACATAAAACATAAAACATAAAACATAAAACATAAAACATAAAACATAAAACATAAAACATAAAACATAAAACATAAAACATAAAACATAAAACATAAAACATAAAACATAAAACATAAAACATAAAACATAAAACATAAAACATAAAACATAAAACATAAAACATAAAACATAAAACATAAAACATAAAACATAAAACATAAAACATAAAACATAAAACATAAAACATAAAACATAAAACATAAAACATAAAACATAAAACATAAAACATAAAACATAAAACATAAAACATAAAACATAAAACATAAAACATAAAACATAAAACATAAAACATAAAACATAAAACATAAAACATAAAACATAAAACATAAAACATAAAACATAAAACATAAAACATAAAACATAAAACATAAAACATAAAACATAAAACATAAAACATAAAACATAAAACATAAAACATAAAACATAAAACATAAAACATAAAACATAAAACATAAAACATAAAACATAAAACATAAAACATAAAACATAAAACATAAAACATAAAACATAAAACATAAAACATAAAACATAAAACATAAAACATAAAACATAAAACATAAAACATAAAACATAAAACATAAAACATAAAACATAAAACATAAAACATAAAACATAAAACATAAAACATAAAACATAAAACATAAAACATAAAACATAAAACATAAAACATAAAACATAAAACATAAAACATAAAACATAAAACATAAAACATAAAACATAAAACATAAAACATAAAACATAAAACATAAAACATAAAACATAAAACATAAAACATAAAACATAAAACATAAAACATAAAACATAAAACATAAAACATAAAACATAAAACATAAAACATAAAACATAAAACATAAAACATAAAACATAAAACATAAAACATAAAACATAAAACATAAAACATAAAACATAAAACATAAAACATAAAACATAAAACATAAAACATAAAACATAAAACATAAAACATAAAACATAAAACATAAAACATAAAACATAAAACATAAAACATAAAACATAAAACATAAAACATAAAACATAAAACATAAAACATAAAACATAAAACATAAAACATAAAACATAAAACATAAAACATAAAACATAAAACATAAAACATAAAACATAAAACATAAAACATAAAACATAAAACATAAAACATAAAACATAAAACATAAAACATAAAACATAAAACATAAAACATAAAACATAAAACATAAAACATAAAACATAAAACATAAAACATAAAACATAAAACATAAAACATAAAACATAAAACATAAAACATAAAACATAAAACATAAAACATAAAACATAAAACATAAAACATAAAACATAAAACATAAAACATAAAACATAAAACATAAAACATAAAACATAAAACATAAAACATAAAACATAAAACATAAAACATAAAACATAAAACATAAAACATAAAACATAAAACATAAAACATAAAACATAAAACATAAAACATAAAACATAAAACATAAAACATAAAACATAAAACATAAAACATAAAACATAAAACATAAAACATAAAACATAAAACATAAAACATAAAACATAAAACATAAAACATAAAACATAAAACATAAAACATAAAACATAAAACATAAAACATAAAACATAAAACATAAAACATAAAACATAAAACATAAAACATAAAACATAAAACATAAAACATAAAACATAAAACATAAAACATAAAACATAAAACATAAAACATAAAACATAAAACATAAAACATAAAACATAAAACATAAAACATAAAACATAAAACATAAAACATAAAACATAAAACATAAAACATAAAACATAAAACATAAAACATAAAACATAAAACATAAAACATAAAACATAAAACATAAAACATAAAACATAAAACATAAAACATAAAACATAAAACATAAAACATAAAACATAAAACATAAAACATAAAACATAAAACATAAAACATAAAACATAAAACATAAAACATAAAACATAAAACATAAAACATAAAACATAAAACATAAAACATAAAACATAAAACATAAAACATAAAACATAAAACATAAAACATAAAACATAAAACATAAAACATAAAACATAAAACATAAAACATAAAACATAAAACATAAAACATAAAACATAAAACATAAAACATAAAACATAAAACATAAAACATAAAACATAAAACATAAAACATAAAACATAAAACATAAAACATAAAACATAAAACATAAAACATAAAACATAAAACATAAAACATAAAACATAAAACATAAAACATAAAACATAAAACATAAAACATAAAACATAAAACATAAAACATAAAACATAAAACATAAAACATAAAACATAAAACATAAAACATAAAACATAAAACATAAAACATAAAACATAAAACATAAAACATAAAACATAAAACATAAAACATAAAACATAAAACATAAAACATAAAACATAAAACATAAAACATAAAACATAAAACATAAAACATAAAACATAAAACATAAAACATAAAACATAAAACATAAAACATAAAACATAAAACATAAAACATAAAACATAAAACATAAAACATAAAACATAAAACATAAAACATAAAACATAAAACATAAAACATAAAACATAAAACATAAAACATAAAACATAAAACATAAAACATAAAACATAAAACATAAAACATAAAACATAAAACATAAAACATAAAACATAAAACATAAAACATAAAACATAAAACATAAAACATAAAACATAAAACATAAAACATAAAACATAAAACATAAAACATAAAACATAAAACATAAAACATAAAACATAAAACATAAAACATAAAACATAAAACATAAAACATAAAACATAAAACATAAAACATAAAACATAAAACATAAAACATAAAACATAAAACATAAAACATAAAACATAAAACATAAAACATAAAACATAAAACATAAAACATAAAACATAAAACATAAAACATAAAACATAAAACATAAAACATAAAACATAAAACATAAAACATAAAACATAAAACATAAAACATAAAACATAAAACATAAAACATAAAACATAAAACATAAAACATAAAACATAAAACATAAAACATAAAACATAAAACATAAAACATAAAACATAAAACATAAAACATAAAACATAAAACATAAAACATAAAACATAAAACATAAAACATAAAACATAAAACATAAAACATAAAACATAAAACATAAAACATAAAACATAAAACATAAAACATAAAACATAAAACATAAAACATAAAACATAAAACATAAAACATAAAACATAAAACATAAAACATAAAACATAAAACATAAAACATAAAACATAAAACATAAAACATAAAACATAAAACATAAAACATAAAACATAAAACATAAAACATAAAACATAAAACATAAAACATAAAACATAAAACATAAAACATAAAACATAAAACATAAAACATAAAACATAAAACATAAAACATAAAACATAAAACATAAAACATAAAACATAAAACATAAAACATAAAACATAAAACATAAAACATAAAACATAAAACATAAAACATAAAACATAAAACATAAAACATAAAACATAAAACATAAAACATAAAACATAAAACATAAAACATAAAACATAAAACATAAAACATAAAACATAAAACATAAAACATAAAACATAAAACATAAAACATAAAACATAAAACATAAAACATAAAACATAAAACATAAAACATAAAACATAAAACATAAAACATAAAACATAAAACATAAAACATAAAACATAAAACATAAAACATAAAACATAAAACATAAAACATAAAACATAAAACATAAAACATAAAACATAAAACATAAAACATAAAACATAAAACATAAAACATAAAACATAAAACATAAAACATAAAACATAAAACATAAAACATAAAACATAAAACATAAAACATAAAACATAAAACATAAAACATAAAACATAAAACATAAAACATAAAACATAAAACATAAAACATAAAACATAAAACATAAAACATAAAACATAAAACATAAAACATAAAACATAAAACATAAAACATAAAACATAAAACATAAAACATAAAACATAAAACATAAAACATAAAACATAAAACATAAAACATAAAACATAAAACATAAAACATAAAACATAAAACATAAAACATAAAACATAAAACATAAAACATAAAACATAAAACATAAAACATAAAACATAAAACATAAAACATAAAACATAAAACATAAAACATAAAACATAAAACATAAAACATAAAACATAAAACATAAAACATAAAACATAAAACATAAAACATAAAACATAAAACATAAAACATAAAACATAAAACATAAAACATAAAACATAAAACATAAAACATAAAACATAAAACATAAAACATAAAACATAAAACATAAAACATAAAACATAAAACATAAAACATAAAACATAAAACATAAAACATAAAACATAAAACATAAAACATAAAACATAAAACATAAAACATAAAACATAAAACATAAAACATAAAACATAAAACATAAAACATAAAACATAAAACATAAAACATAAAACATAAAACATAAAACATAAAACATAAAACATAAAACATAAAACATAAAACATAAAACATAAAACATAAAACATAAAACATAAAACATAAAACATAAAACATAAAACATAAAACATAAAACATAAAACATAAAACATAAAACATAAAACATAAAACATAAAACATAAAACATAAAACATAAAACATAAAACATAAAACATAAAACATAAAACATAAAACATAAAACATAAAACATAAAACATAAAACATAAAACATAAAACATAAAACATAAAACATAAAACATAAAACATAAAACATAAAACATAAAACATAAAACATAAAACATAAAACATAAAACATAAAACATAAAACATAAAACATAAAACATAAAACATAAAACATAAAACATAAAACATAAAACATAAAACATAAAACATAAAACATAAAACATAAAACATAAAACATAAAACATAAAACATAAAACATAAAACATAAAACATAAAACATAAAACATAAAACATAAAACATAAAACATAAAACATAAAACATAAAACATAAAACATAAAACATAAAACATAAAACATAAAACATAAAACATAAAACATAAAACATAAAACATAAAACATAAAACATAAAACATAAAACATAAAACATAAAACATAAAACATAAAACATAAAACATAAAACATAAAACATAAAACATAAAACATAAAACATAAAACATAAAACATAAAACATAAAACATAAAACATAAAACATAAAACATAAAACATAAAACATAAAACATAAAACATAAAACATAAAACATAAAACATAAAACATAAAACATAAAACATAAAACATAAAACATAAAACATAAAACATAAAACATAAAACATAAAACATAAAACATAAAACATAAAACATAAAACATAAAACATAAAACATAAAACATAAAACATAAAACATAAAACATAAAACATAAAACATAAAACATAAAACATAAAACATAAAACATAAAACATAAAACATAAAACATAAAACATAAAACATAAAACATAAAACATAAAACATAAAACATAAAACATAAAACATAAAACATAAAACATAAAACATAAAACATAAAACATAAAACATAAAACATAAAACATAAAACATAAAACATAAAACATAAAACATAAAACATAAAACATAAAACATAAAACATAAAACATAAAACATAAAACATAAAACATAAAACATAAAACATAAAACATAAAACATAAAACATAAAACATAAAACATAAAACATAAAACATAAAACATAAAACATAAAACATAAAACATAAAACATAAAACATAAAACATAAAACATAAAACATAAAACATAAAACATAAAACATAAAACATAAAACATAAAACATAAAACATAAAACATAAAACATAAAACATAAAACATAAAACATAAAACATAAAACATAAAACATAAAACATAAAACATAAAACATAAAACATAAAACATAAAACATAAAACATAAAACATAAAACATAAAACATAAAACATAAAACATAAAACATAAAACATAAAACATAAAACATAAAACATAAAACATAAAACATAAAACATAAAACATAAAACATAAAACATAAAACATAAAACATAAAACATAAAACATAAAACATAAAACATAAAACATAAAACATAAAACATAAAACATAAAACATAAAACATAAAACATAAAACATAAAACATAAAACATAAAACATAAAACATAAAACATAAAACATAAAACATAAAACATAAAACATAAAACATAAAACATAAAACATAAAACATAAAACATAAAACATAAAACATAAAACATAAAACATAAAACATAAAACATAAAACATAAAACATAAAACATAAAACATAAAACATAAAACATAAAACATAAAACATAAAACATAAAACATAAAACATAAAACATAAAACATAAAACATAAAACATAAAACATAAAACATAAAACATAAAACATAAAACATAAAACATAAAACATAAAACATAAAACATAAAACATAAAACATAAAACATAAAACATAAAACATAAAACATAAAACATAAAACATAAAACATAAAACATAAAACATAAAACATAAAACATAAAACATAAAACATAAAACATAAAACATAAAACATAAAACATAAAACATAAAACATAAAACATAAAACATAAAACATAAAACATAAAACATAAAACATAAAACATAAAACATAAAACATAAAACATAAAACATAAAACATAAAACATAAAACATAAAACATAAAACATAAAACATAAAACATAAAACATAAAACATAAAACATAAAACATAAAACATAAAACATAAAACATAAAACATAAAACATAAAACATAAAACATAAAACATAAAACATAAAACATAAAACATAAAACATAAAACATAAAACATAAAACATAAAACATAAAACATAAAACATAAAACATAAAACATAAAACATAAAACATAAAACATAAAACATAAAACATAAAACATAAAACATAAAACATAAAACATAAAACATAAAACATAAAACATAAAACATAAAACATAAAACATAAAACATAAAACATAAAACATAAAACATAAAACATAAAACATAAAACATAAAACATAAAACATAAAACATAAAACATAAAACATAAAACATAAAACATAAAACATAAAACATAAAACATAAAACATAAAACATAAAACATAAAACATAAAACATAAAACATAAAACATAAAACATAAAACATAAAACATAAAACATAAAACATAAAACATAAAACATAAAACATAAAACATAAAACATAAAACATAAAACATAAAACATAAAACATAAAACATAAAACATAAAACATAAAACATAAAACATAAAACATAAAACATAAAACATAAAACATAAAACATAAAACATAAAACATAAAACATAAAACATAAAACATAAAACATAAAACATAAAACATAAAACATAAAACATAAAACATAAAACATAAAACATAAAACATAAAACATAAAACATAAAACATAAAACATAAAACATAAAACATAAAACATAAAACATAAAACATAAAACATAAAACATAAAACATAAAACATAAAACATAAAACATAAAACATAAAACATAAAACATAAAACATAAAACATAAAACATAAAACATAAAACATAAAACATAAAACATAAAACATAAAACATAAAACATAAAACATAAAACATAAAACATAAAACATAAAACATAAAACATAAAACATAAAACATAAAACATAAAACATAAAACATAAAACATAAAACATAAAACATAAAACATAAAACATAAAACATAAAACATAAAACATAAAACATAAAACATAAAACATAAAACATAAAACATAAAACATAAAACATAAAACATAAAACATAAAACATAAAACATAAAACATAAAACATAAAACATAAAACATAAAACATAAAACATAAAACATAAAACATAAAACATAAAACATAAAACATAAAACATAAAACATAAAACATAAAACATAAAACATAAAACATAAAACATAAAACATAAAACATAAAACATAAAACATAAAACATAAAACATAAAACATAAAACATAAAACATAAAACATAAAACATAAAACATAAAACATAAAACATAAAACATAAAACATAAAACATAAAACATAAAACATAAAACATAAAACATAAAACATAAAACATAAAACATAAAACATAAAACATAAAACATAAAACATAAAACATAAAACATAAAACATAAAACATAAAACATAAAACATAAAACATAAAACATAAAACATAAAACATAAAACATAAAACATAAAACATAAAACATAAAACATAAAACATAAAACATAAAACATAAAACATAAAACATAAAACATAAAACATAAAACATAAAACATAAAACATAAAACATAAAACATAAAACATAAAACATAAAACATAAAACATAAAACATAAAACATAAAACATAAAACATAAAACATAAAACATAAAACATAAAACATAAAACATAAAACATAAAACATAAAACATAAAACATAAAACATAAAACATAAAACATAAAACATAAAACATAAAACATAAAACATAAAACATAAAACATAAAACATAAAACATAAAACATAAAACATAAAACATAAAACATAAAACATAAAACATAAAACATAAAACATAAAACATAAAACATAAAACATAAAACATAAAACATAAAACATAAAACATAAAACATAAAACATAAAACATAAAACATAAAACATAAAACATAAAACATAAAACATAAAACAAAGCATAAAACGCATAAAAATTTCATTTTCATTTCATCCATAACCCATGATCTATTTTGACAAACGTCATCTCGTAAGGTTTACAGTATCGGTTGATTCCAAAGACAGTACCCCTCTATCCCTCTATTTGCGGAGAGAAAATCACTCAATTCTTGAGCGTTTTTTCAAAACGTCATATCTGCAATGAGTTACTCTCTTTGTTTACTTTCTCTTCTGTTAATAATTCAGTCACTTTAACATTTATCCCTCTGCTCTTTGCATAATATGCTAGCTAAAACCACCGTCTTTCGATCTGTACTGTAAAATAAGTGAAAAGTGTTATAGTGACGCCGTAAAAATCGAAAGAGAAAGTATTAACAGAGAGTAACTCATTGCAGATATGACGTTTTGAAAAAACGCTCAAGAATTAGAATATGCCTGTTGTTCCATGTTTGAGGTTGTTGCCTGTTTTATTCAGGCAACAACCTCAAACATGGAAATGTGAAATTCAAAATTCCCGTATATGCTGAAGTAAGAAGATGTACTCTTTGTCTTAAAAAGACAAATATGTCAGCCTTTATGCAGACTGCAGTAGAAATGAAACAGATGGTTGAAGTCCACTATTGTCCGGAAAAAGGAGCACATCCAATATATGTGCTGGGGGGGGGGTACTTTTTCTCCTTATTCCTCTGCCACAAACCCAGCCAGCAGTGGGGAAAGGGCAAACGACCCTTTAATTAATTGAAACTGTAATTCCAATGTCTGGTGCATGTCTGTATGCGCAAATTGTTTGGCGTGTGAGTCCTACACCACCGGGTTACCCTGTCTCGATAGACATCGAAGGAGGCTAGGCGAAACATTGAAATGTCATACAACAGTAATATTTATTTATTTCGAATCTCTGGTGTTTTGTAGACGAAAAATCAGAAAGAAGTTTTCAAATTGGAACTCAATATTTCAGGCTACTCAAACTGTGAGGACTAGCATCGACGAGAATCAGGATTCAGGACAAGAAGTTGGATTTACGAAGCGCCTCCAACCTTTCGTTAAAATTAGCGGTCATTACTCCTATGTTCCATGCCAAAATCGAACCCATTGCCTTCCTGTGTGCCCCTGTGCTGAGTTCGAGAATCAAAAACCGTGCAGATTCTACCACATTTAAGTGCAACTGACTGCACGCGGCACCGAGCTGTTAAGCTAACCCACCACAGTCGACCGACTGCCGTATCGGTGCATTTTCTTTGATGCATATCAGAACACAGAAGTTAGGAGGGAAGGAAGAAAGCAAAAACTGCACTGCGTTGTTGTTGTTAGCCCGTAAGAAACCCGTCAAAGAAGAAACCCGACGAGACGACAACGACGATTTAGCGAACCGGCAGACGACTGACTATCGAGTTCTGCGAGGGTAAAAAACAAGCAGCAGCAAATCGAAATAAGAAAAAAAAAAAGCAAACCGTAGAAATACTCCTCTCGTCTGACAGAAGCTGCACATATGCAGCCGAGCCGGCATCGTCGAATATATTGCATCGGGAGAGAAGGGTCTCAACTATGTACCTATACCCGACCGGTGGTGATGCAGTTTTGCAGCACTCGATCTGATTCTGAAACTGCGAGAGCGAAACCCGCTCCGAATTAGATGCTTTTTGCTCCTGGTGCTGCCTGCATCCCGGTCGCTCGGTGTAGTTGTATGGTCCCACACTCTGTTTCTCCGGTTCTATGTTTGTAAGTTCTGGTACCGTGATGATTTAAAATTCGACCGGTTTCTAATTCCGGTTCCGGACACCATAACGATATTTTACGTTAATTAATAATTAAATTTTCTTATAAATCTTTGCTGTTGTATGTATTACGTAATGTCCGCGGCTTATGGTAATTTAATTTTTGTTTGTACCATGAAACACCTAACCTTAAAAGGTTTTCGCAGGGCATAAGGTTTTGCTTTTATCACGAACAAATTCGGCAGAAAGCAACTATTTTCCGCATGCAATTAATGGAAGACATCACCTCAAGTGACCAGATTTCGAGACAGCACGGTAGTTGGTATAGTTTGGCAGCAGTAGGGGATCCTTCCGATTTTTTCAGAACTTTTTCTACGTCGTCGTTGCGTTCGAGCTAGATGTAATTTTCTTGGTGTAAAGTCTGGTCCTCTTACCGCGGGCGAACTTCGTCTGTCTGAGACTTTTTGCAAGTGGCAATTTTTAGTTTGGGTTTTATGTTGATGGAATGATTTATTTGAAAGTTTTTACCTGAGTTAAGTTTACGATACGGTTGCTCAACTAGAAGTACTATTATCATAATTTATCTGTCATAAGTACGATGGTTTCGGAAAATATATAGAAGTAGTGATGATCACGGAGAAAACGTAACGCAGTAGGCTTCTTAATGTTGAAAAAGCAGTTCTCAAAATGTCTGCTTTGTACGTTAATACACACTAAAAAAATATTAACACAAGATCCGATTTTTATATGCCCTCCAGTTTATCTACCCCCGAATTTATCAGAAATGTCCTGCCCGAAGCGAAAGGAATAAAATAACATCCGGAAACAAGCCTCTACACCGAACCAAGCCGGAAACAAGCAACAGGAAGTGCCAGTATTTGGCAAACCATCAATTTCCCCGATCTGGCTGGCCATGGAGGCCAGGAACTGCGACCCCTCCAATTGGATCTCCTGTCAATCGTTTGGGGGGCCCTACCACTCAACTCGGAGCTTCCACCGTTCGCCCGGGTCAGTCTTCAACTCGACTCTGGGCTCCCATGAAATTAGCTCTCCAGCAATGAACATTGTTTTCAGCTAAGCAGCTAATGGGCATCGTTACCGTGTAACCCGTCAGGGTAACAATTTAGCACTGGGTGGAACGATAC
This sequence comes from Topomyia yanbarensis, assembly GCF_030247195.1. Taxonomy (NCBI): domain Eukaryota; kingdom Metazoa; phylum Arthropoda; class Insecta; order Diptera; family Culicidae; genus Topomyia; species Topomyia yanbarensis. The sequence continues at coordinate 203,928,276 of NC_080670.1, read as the reverse complement.
CATTTTTTTGGGTATACGCTCCGTAGAGTGTATTTGTTGACAAATAAAATTATGCTCACCGCTGTTCGGTACCGTTCACTTTTTGTAAATTTTTATATAGTTTCGCGTTTGTGAACGATTTTTTATCGTGCAGATAGGTGTAGTAATTTTTGTTTGACAATTGTGAATTAATAACATAGGGTTTAGTTAGGTAACCACTCTCCTCTCGCTGCAAAAGTGTGCGGACTATGCTGTACCATAACGATGACAGCTATGCGGAGTGTGCGTTTTACGGTGTTTGTTTTGGTGGAGTGAAAAAAGGCGGCCATCGTGAAAGATCAGTGAGTGACGAACCACGGTTGTTGTCAGACTCCCCAAATTATCAAATCCTTTCAGCGCGGACAATTTTCCGCCACTATTTCAGGGAAGTAAAGTGCGCGCGTGTGATGGTCAGTAATCTGTTCGGGCACACGTAAAAACGGTGTCGATTCGCCATTAAGGGGTAAGCTAAACGTCAAGGAGTGTTTTCGCTATCCCGGCTAAACATTAAGGAATCGAATCACCGACCGTTCTCGCTGTAGAGGATAAGTCAAACGAGCCAAGCTCTCCTCTACAGCTAATCGTCAAGGAGAACGAAGCAGGGCGGACAAAGTTTCCCACTGTGAAGTGCACTGCGGTGACTTCCGGGATCGTTTACGGTGAGTAGACGATCCGGTGATTCGTCGCAAACGTCGCTAGCGGGGTTCCAACAAAGGAGCAAAGCTTACCTCCCTAGCTAAAAGCCAAGGACCGCTGCCGGAGCAGCCAACGACATTCCGTTGCAGTCCCGGCCGGTCGGAAGAAACCACCCGTCTTCCCGCCAACGGTATCAGCAGATCGACGATGTCCAGCAGTACACAGTGTAGCAGAGGAGAAATAAAGTCGGTAAACTTATTAATTTATTTTGTTTGTTTATCTTTTTTTGTTGTGAAACGAAATTCTGTAGAAGCACCTAGGCCGCCCTGAAAAGAAGGGTCCGCTGGGCAAACAAGAACCCGAGTAGTGGGCTAACCGCTACTTACAATCGAAATGTGTGGCAAGCTACAACAGTGCCGTACTCGCCGAGACCAGATGTACGATCTGGGGCTGTTGGTAATTCGTTAGAGCTCTGTCTGATGGATTGGAACGCTCACTTTATCCGAGTAGAACAGATTGAACTGGTAGATTTTATCAAAGACATCGCTGTATCATAACTGAAACATAAAGGGCGAACACGAAATTATTGCGACACCGAAAATGTCATGCTAGTTTTCCTATAATGTTTAAAATCAAACCAAAATTTTAGGGTAGTTTTATACATATATTTACTTCAAAAATCAAAAGAAAAGTTAATCGATGGAGCCTTGAGTGTAAAATTGAACGTATTTTCGCTTGATACCCTCCAAGGCTCACTCCTCAGTCCGCAAGAGCAGATGGCCTGCCAAATGAGATATTTGGAGGCGAACTTCGACATTTTCTTCTTCTTAAATTTGTCGTCCACATAGAACTTGCTCTTGCCGGTGAAAAACTCCAACCCCGGAATTTGCTTAAAATCGGCTTTTATATATGTTTCGTCGTCCATCACACAGCAGCCATATTTTGTCAGCATCTTCTCGTAGAGCTTCCGTGCCCGAGTTTTAGCCGTCGATTGTTGCCGCTCATCGCGGTTTGGGAAGTTCTGTACCTTGTATGTATGCAGTCCAGCTCTCTTCTTTGCATTCTGGACGTAGCTCTGCGACATGCCGATCTTTTTAGCCAAATCATGGCTTGAGACGTTGGGATTTGTTTTAATCATCCGCTTCACCTTTACCTTCGTCTTTTTGTTCTCCGGTCCCGGTTTTCTTCCAGCTCCTTTGCCGTGGCCCAACGTCAACCGCTCCTGGAACCGCTTCAACACTCTGGAGACGGTTGCATGGTGAATGTTCAACATTTTTCCCAACTGCCGGTGCGACAGGTCAGAAAATTCCAGGTGTTTGGAAAGAATTTGTTCTCTCGATTCGCGTTGGTTCACCTCCATTTTCGTTGAATCGAAAAACACGACTTCGAGTTTGACAGCATGTAAACAATACACATCAATGAGAAAGTGTGCAAAATTTGGTTGATTTTTACCCAACGGTAAAAAAGTTATGCCCTGTTGAATGTGTCGCAATAATTTAGTGTTCACCCTTTACTGTGCGAAAAAAAATATACGCTGAATTTTTTTTGTTTAATTTCTTACAAAGACAAAAATGTATGCTAAATTTTATAATGCAAAAAAAACCATTTTTTTTTATATAATGCAAGCAAAAACATCTACGTCCTTTTGAAAAATTGTTCTTGTATCAAAATGTTGCAATTACCAGAAAAAATCATGTAACTAAAACTGCAAAGTTTTGGTCGATGGTCATATTTTGTGGTCGGCCGGTTTCTCATGGAATTCCTCTCCTGTGGCAAGAAAATCAGCATTTTTGTGAAGGATAAGACTAAGAACTCGGAAGTATATTAAAACGGTGTGCCGCAACAAACGGATTTTACTTTTCAATAAGTCCCATTATGCTCAAGTTACGCTATGGTCAGATTTAGCCAGCAGCCATATTGTTTAAAGTCGGTACTGGTTTCTTCAAGAGAACATAGATAGAAACCGAATCAAAAGTGCCTTTGGTAACCACGAACATTGAAGCCGAACAATTTCCATACATAGGACGGCCGATACGAGTTGTGATCGGAGGCAGATTCTGTGGGGCAATGTTACCCTCAAGAAACTTGTAAAATAGATTGAGCAGCCGAAATTTGGTGGAATCTGGCAGATTCTTCGACAAGTTGAATTTGCGCTTGAAAAACGATAGATACAGATGAGAACACCAACATCAAGAACAATGTTTCGTTCGTAACTGAGACGTCACGCGGTAGGTCTTGTGTTCTAGCGACGAATTCGGAGAAACCTTCTGTGGCGAAATTTAATATCCAATGGTTTAAATATTCCGCGTGTTCGCTAGTACTGTTTCGGTTTCGCATTTGTCGGGCGGTGCCCCAAAGAGTGCTCAGTGATGTTTCTCTTGTTAACCTTGTAACGAACCGGCGCCAATTATTGCGTTTTTTTTCGGTTTTCATCAGTCTTTACCGTCAATTTCAAAATTGATGAGTGACGACTTCAATAGCTGGTGTCGAGGAAAAGTTAATTCGATTTTTGATCTCCAAAAGCACTCCTAAGTAGGAATCCTCTCGATCCAAGTAAATGATATAAGCGTAGTGGAAGTTGCGGTCTGTTTCTGAAGTAAGCCATGCGTAACAGTTCAAATTATTTGTTAACATTTTGAAAGAATCGATTATCGGTAAGATACTTCCGCAATTCTATTGTAGAATAGTTATCAGATCCGTTACCTCGATCAATAAATTAGCCATCGAAGAATACACACTTAATTTTTTCTGCCGAATCTCAGCTATTTTGCACCTTTTTCCGAAATCTCAGAAAACAATTGTTTTTGCTGAGATTTCAGTAAAAGTGACGTTTGCTGGCTGAGACTCGGAAAAAATTTCACCGAAAATCAGAAAACAAATCTCACTTTACTGAGATATCAGTTTCTAAATTAGCTGACTGCGCGGCTGTTGAGAAATTGCCAAACCGAAGTGAGTGTGTACGATCGAAGCAAGGAGAGACCATTGGGCAGTCAACTGCTTCAAAGAGCAGTCAACTACTTCAAATATGTTCTCATATAAGGAGAATAGTCGTCAGAAGGTTTTTAAGAGGATCCGTAACATTGAAAGCTGTGAAAATTTTGTCCACGATGTTAGAAAGTTTCATTATTTCAGTACTGGTTTTTGATGTCCCTGGAAGAGCTGGGTACTCTTTCTTGGAATTCAAATTACCTAGTCCAGGAGCAACTAGCCAGTACAGTCGCTGAGGAGCATACTTTTGGGTCGTTACGAGGCAGTCTAGGAGAGTGAATATTTCTCCACTTCCAGGAAGCCGCCGGAAAAATATAAGATGTTCTTTCTTTCCACCCAGCTTGCACGCAAGACACGATGTAAATTCATGAGGACTTTTCTCACAGTAAATATACTTTTCGGTAGCCTTCCCAAGCAACAATGGAAGCACGCTACAAGTGTAATCTAAGTTTTATGAGTGGCTATAAAACTATCATAAAACCACAATTGCTACTAGGGTTGCTACAAAAATTATTCTGATGCTCCTCAAACTACACCGTGGTTTATTGCTACACTGGTTGGCCGTATGAACAAGCTGTTTGCAGTTGAGGCTGTTTGTGATGTGCGATACGTTTGTACCCAACAAACAACGAAAGCTGAACAAGCTTTTGATCAGAAAGAATAAGCTGAACTGTTTAATCCATTATCCAGCTAAATTGTTGGTTGGGAAGCGTACAGGTAGACAAAGCCTTCCCATTGTAAGCTGGCTAGGTAGAGGTGGTCCAACGAAGGTTATCCGAAGGGAGCTCGACTTGACGTATTCGTTTTTGCCGTCTTTTAGTACGGCAAAATGTGATTGCTTGCAATCCAGCGGAAACGACGCCATCTACCTCCACGTCACGCGTTGGGACGTAGATCCTATAATCCGTCGTGAAGCTACTGTCGCAGAAAATCGCGTTTGTTTGCTTCAGGCTATCAACAACAATGCGCAAGCCGAGACGTTTCATCAAACAGGGATGTGTCATCTTCAGTCGGTGCTGGAGAGGTTCACATTACCACGGGATGAGGGTGGATAAGGTTTAGTCGACATCCAGGGACTATGCAAAGCGCAGGTGCGGCGGATACGAGAATACTTTGTGGAAAGCGTTAACCGATGCTTGACCTAGAGCAAGTGAAATACAACCTTGAGCGCAATCTACAGACTGTGGAGGAGAATGGAAGTAGAAATCTGTGCACGAGGCCCACCAACTGGAGCAACCGCTGCCGATGCCTGGGACTCAAGCGAGGTGAACGTCTGATACTGAATGTTTGGGAAAGCTAGGACAATCCGAGTCTATTGTTTTGAGTTTACTTCTTCACTAATTAGTGTGTTTTCAGGTCGTTCAACAAATTGGTTACTTGTTGGAGTCCGAACGTGCTTCAGAAGGGAAGTAGCAGAGTATTGGACTCAATCAAACAAAAATTCTTAACTGAATAACCAATACTGATAACCTGAAAGCTTAGAATGAAAATTTTGCTAGCCAACAAGGAGATATTACGCGATGACACTCCTGATCAGTCGTATATCAAAAACAATCAATACAGCCTCGAGAAAACAGCTGAAATTGCGCATGATTTTTTGAGACCAGCTGTACTATGCACTATGAAAAAATCACCGTGGATTCTCGGATGTCTTCGACGACCAGGAGTGCCACCTCTTCGAAATGTTTGTGATGACCATGATTTCGAAGAGCTTGCCAAATTAAAATGGTTCGGCGAATACGAGCGGCGGAAGGTCTATTCCAGCGGAGAGATGGAAAGAGCGACAAGTCAGTATAAAATATGGTTCGACATGATCAGAGAAGATGAACCACCTGCGACAGCATTGTCGACTGCTGCAAGCAAAGCGAAAGCAAGCTGGCGACTAGAAAAAGAATCTGGAAGGTCCGGAGCAACATATCAAGAAGGCTGACAACTATGTACAGAATCTGAAGACAGTAACAAGACATCTTCCGGGTAAATGTAATACTACTTCTACATAATCCACTTTTCATTGAGCACCCTACCTTCGTGCAATAAAGGCGTTTTGGCCTTTATCGCATCTCATTTGCATAAAAAAGGAAAATGAAGTCAGTCTCCTTGATATGTATCCTTCGTCCGAAGGCTAATCAGGAAACGTTTGTCTGTGTATCGGAAGGTGCCATACAGTTAACCTCACTTTTCTTGATAGTTCACTTGTACTGTTCACATGGACTTAGAACTAGACATGGACTTAGGACGACTAGATTCGCTGGAAGGAAAGCGTAAAGAATTTACATGGAAACAGTACAAGCGAACTGTCAAAAATGAACACTCAGTTCATTTGCGACGTCTGCGTAAAGTATTCTATTGGAAACGTCGCAGCGGTTGATACTGTACAAAGTGAACAGCTAGTGGCATAACATACAAGTACTTAGTAGAATGTCTTCAGCCTTTTGGACATAAGAAACAATCGTTTCCTGAAATTCGCCTACTTACCTCTATACTTCGAGTAATATTTCTCTAACGATTTATGTAGTTTTGCTTTAACCACATTCTATTATACTAATGAATAATTAAACCACGTGTTTCTCTTATCTGTCATTTGAGATGCCAGGTACTTTTTTCAAATGTCTGCAATAATAATTTTAAAAGTCTGGGAAGTACAAAAAATGTGCGGCAAGCTAGTGTAACCAAAAGCCTTTATATTCAAAAATCTGCAAATATCTGCAACCAAACTAAAAAATCTGCAAATATCTGCAACCAAACGGAAAAATCTGCAAATATCTGCGTCATCGAAAAAATCTGCAGCTTAAATTAAAAGTCTGCGAATTTGCAGACTTGTCTGCAAATCTGGCATCTCTGCATTTGACAGTAGTCGCCACACTGAAAAAAAAACAGACGCATTTATTAAACACTGAGAAAATATAAATTACACAATTCAATTGTAAACTGGACCGGAAACTGTCTCAGGGTATCCGGAAGGTTTACCAAGCCTCTCCAGGACGACTTTTGGGTGTGGATGTGGCCAACAAACGCGGGCCTGTTTGCAGTACAGTTCGAAACTTGGGCAGGTTTCTTCAAGTATCGGGCTACTACGATCGGAATGATACTGCAAATAATAATGCAAATTTGAAGGAGGAGCAGTTCGATTTTCAAATCAAAGTTCGGTAATTTCTAATTAGTATGTAAACTGTTGTTTTACCAAACAACCAGTGTTAATATTTCATCGAGGCTGAACGCAGTTGCGTCCATAAATAGATATTTTGAATAGAACATTCATTTGAATGGATCCAAAATTATTAGATTTTCAGCACGACCCAGTTTCAACCTCTTTGGAGGAGATTTAATGATTTTTCATTCTACATCAAATTAGATAACTAAGAGCAAACTTTTTTTTCCGAGAACTTGACATTAGCGTAGTTCCTGTACAGAGTTACAACTTTGCTGTTGCCGTCTAATTTTATATTTGAAACAGTTTGAAGGACATTCGTCTGTCCCTGGCGAACTCCCGGCAGTTTTTTTTTCTTTCGCCAGAATCCCCTGTTTGTTTCATTGCCACGAGATGAATACGAACAAAAAAACTGCATTCACAAGATGCTGAAGCCCGTTCGTCGTCGTCGTCGTCTGCAGCGAATTGAGATGCATTCTTTTTATCCTTCTTCGGTTGTTTCCCTATGCAGGCAGGCACGGGTGATCAAAATTCAGGTAGACTTCCCATTCAATCGTTGTTTTTTTTCTTTCTTCACCTTCACCAACTGCCGATGCATAGAGCGGAAGGTAAGGGCAGAGAATCCGAAAAAGTTCAGCTGCCAAATTTTGACTGAGGCCGATTCGACGATAAGAGGAGCAAGAAGTGCCCTATACACTTATTGTGTACCAACTTCGAGGTCCCTGAAATGGAAAATTATCCCGCCATAAGGTCGATTCCGTTAAAATTCAAATGTGCGACAATAATTATGATCGTCGTCGTCGGGCCCCGTCGTTGTCGTCGAAACTTCAGGGGACCAGTCAGCCTAGGAAAGGAAAATTTTACCGCGACATGTCGAAGTAGTGAGGGGATATATTTGTTTCAACGGGTGCAGTGTGGTGTTCAAGGTTCACACTATTCCCCACCACACCTGGTCTGGCCATGCGGCAAGTCAAACTCGAGCGCACTATACAGGACAAAATTGTGACCTGCTGGGTTGAGGACCGTTTACAACAACCAACGGTTGGGGACAGGAAGGATACGAATATCGGCGGACACCCTAATTTGCTGTGCGAGTTTCAACCGAAATTTTAATTGAATTTAACTTTTCACAACTATCTACAGGACTTCGTAAATTGCGTAGTTTTTTTTCGAGATTGATCAAATGAGGTAGTTCTTTGTCAAAATCAAAGCAGGCGGCGTAAAAATCAGGTGACAGTTACAGAATAGGCAACCGAAAATTTAGCTTACTTGCCATTCACTGTAAGTGTGGTATTAGGCTTTTAGTCAGGAAATCTGTGAAATGTTATATTTATTTTTTAGTGAAAATTTTGTACAATTTAATTTTACCTTCAGTGTTAGAAAACAGCAAAAAAAACATCTGCAAAATACACAGTTGAGAAGAATTGGAAAGTCTTTTATTGCAGGTAAACTCCAGGCACTCTGTGATAAATCAATTTCAATTGACAGTGACAGTTTTCATTCCAGATACAAAGGCTGAAAATCATTCTTATCCACCCATTTCCCGACGAAGAGCCATCCAGAACCGGATAGACTGACAACCAGAGGCCGCAAACGGAATGATATAGTTCTGCGACAGTTCGAAAAAATAGACGAAGCAAAAAAATTGCATACTATTTCCAGACAAACTTACATACCGAAAAGGGTAAAAATACATGCGCTTTGAGTGCATCCTCCGGCCGGGACTATACAAAAAAAGGTTACCGCATGCTGCACACACTCAGCCAATTTGCAGTCTGTGTTGTACCTATCTCTCTATCTATCTGCCTGCACACCGGACTGTTCCGGTAGGAACTCAACTCGCTGAGGGCACTCGTGAATCGCTCTCAATTTCGGCTCGACTGACTGTTCTCCCGTCGGACCGTATACGTGTAGGTACCTATAGTAGAGTGTTCTGATTCAGAACCATGTAGCAGCTCTCTCTCTCTCAGAAGGTGCGGGGTGTGTGTGATAAGGACTGCAGCTTCCTTCCTCTTATAATCGATCGGTTGCAGAAAGCAAAAATGCAGCTGCTGGTGCTGCAACAGCAGCAGCACTGGAATCGGTTACCGGCTAGGGGAGATGGACTTGTTTTTGAATCGGGGAGGAAGGTCTCTTGAATACAAGCGGCGTGTCGGCGTCCTGCCGGAAAATGAACCGAAATTTCGGTTGTCTTCTGCCGAGACTCCGGTTCCAATGACAGCCGATTACAAGCTTGAATTGAAGCGGCCTTTCCGAATTGATATTCGGATGAGTGTACCTACGATATCATAGGAGTCTTTTGACGTTTCACATAGATTTTGGGCTTCACTGTATGCTCTAAACACAGAAATTGCAAAAAAACTTACAAAAAGTTGTGATCAAATAAAACAGTTCAGGATGCATCCTTTTAGGTTAATATATAATATTCTAATCCTTTTAGGTTATTATAATGTTCTAATTGAACCATAACACTCCAATCAATTTTAACAATCCACTCTTGTTAGCTTGCCGCTTGGACAGCGCTGCAATCGCAAAAAAGTTTCCTATATCCATCTAGAGAAAATTTTCAATAGGACGTAAGTAACAATGAGAGATTCTCTTTGAGGTCTTTCTCTTCTGTTCATTACTTGGCCATTTCAACATTTATTACTCTGCTCTTTGCATAATATTGTAGTAAAAACCATCGGCTTTCGATATGTACTGGAAAATTAGTACAGTGTTGTAATGACGTCGTAATAAACGAAAGAGAAAGTAAACAAAGAGAGGCTCTCAATGTTACTTACGTCCTATTAAAAAATTTCTCTAGAATAATTCATGGTGATGTGGACATCCCCACAGCGCAAACAAAACAAACGAAACGGATGACGGATGATCATTATTTCGTTTTGGCCTGGTTTCCCGCTCGTATAGCATTCGCATCAGCAAAAGTACTACGTGTAGAATTGGCATGGGATATGGAAATGCCTCATCCTCCTCCTTTCCTATCGTGTGGTGTTTTTTGTTCCCTCTTGAGGCGGCCTAAGGATTTGTTTGTTCCCCCCCGTACGCCTATGTGTAAGCGTTTGTATGTGTGTGTGTGTCTGTTAGCGGGAAGCGGTAGGCATATTGTTTCCCACTCGGCCCGGTCAAAGTGCCAGTGACCCTCGGCTGCTGTGCGCACTTTCATTGTGTAAACTGGTGTATATTTATATCGGTTGTACTAGGAGGAGAGTATTGTATTCGGGCTAAGAACTGTAACCGATACTATCAGTACAATCAGTGGAGCGAAGGGACGGTAATCAATATCTTTTTTTTCGCTTTTAGGCATAAATTTCACACCGGGTGGGGTTCAATTCTGATGGTTGGGTTGAAGCAAGGATACATGTAAGCCCGCTGGAAGGTATCGATGCCTGTGTGGCCAACCATCATACCGTATCATATCATCGGATCCGGGAAGGACGTCTCAGCAGAGTAGGAATAAAAATACCTATTTGTTATACTCTTGTTTCAATTATAACTTTGGGATCGTTCGTCTCTTTGTTCGGGTTTAAGAAATGTCCCGGGTTGGGAATCGAACCCAGGAGAGTTGCGTGCAAGGCAATTAACTTTCCAATCACACTATATTCGTCCCCTGCTCGTTGTACTGTTGGATACAAAACAATAAATATGACACATATTTGACGTTTCTATTCACAAGGTTCAGCAATATTTGTAGCTAATCTATTTTCGGCTACTGGACCATTCGATTTTTTTCAGAAATGGCTTCATCTATTTGTTTAACCCTCCGGAAGTCGCCGGAAATGGCTCACTGAACGAGCAGCCGCAGCTGCTCTAAGACGATTTCGCTAGATTTTCAGAGCAGCGTGCACTCAGTGCACCAGCGCGACTTCTGGAAGCTTAATTTGGAAACAAGCTGCTGGAGTTAAGATTATTTTTGTTGTCGGACCCCCCCCCCTCCGATTCGCGCTCACCTATCCATAACATACCCTGGTCATCACCCAGTACCGCATCCAAGCGCAGGAGGAAAGCCCACTGGGCTAACAATCTGACGGGTAGGTACCTGTCACGCGTGGTGAGAAGAAGAAAGGAAATGGTCAGGAGTCCACGAGTTTAAAATTACGAACACAAAGTTAAGGGTACAACATTGAAAACACACGATTGGCGAGGTAAAATAACACAATTTACGGAGTTTTACAATACACGCAATTAAAATCAACACTTTAAAATAATTGCGCACTGCCCGATCGAGAATCAGTGTCTTAACCTAAAATTTGCACGTGACTGCGTTCCGAAAAGGTGAGAATAGAACAAAAATAGTATATTTTCAGAATACCTAAAATTAAATACTAACTATAGGAATTCTTCTGTGACCAATATATACATACACGAATTGCTGGCTAAAGATCCGGTTACAAACACATTAAAAGGAACTAAACGTAAGTCACAATGTTACAATTCTGATGATGCCCTTATGCATATCTATATCTAAAACTATACCTAAATGTCATATACAATTAAAATTTATGAATTCACAATGTTAAAACTTTCGGTCCTATATAGGAAAATTACAATCTATCTCTCTATATCGAAACCATACGTTGTCAACAATCTTATTCTCGTTATGCGGCAGGCATAAAACCTCCTCTACTTTTGGCCTCAACAGATTACCACCTGCAGGCTAGCACATGATAAGGAATAACGGAATAGTCCGGTATTGGTATGATTCGAGAGATTTATAAGATCCCTGCGTGGAAATTTACGAAGAAAGAATGAATTGATTTGATCGTTCCGACCGTTCAGAAGAAAAGAACCACCCATTAACCATCTGTAGCAGTAGCAAACCGGCGAGATTCAGCAGTGTAGCATAGGGGAATTGGAGGAAAATAAAACGATGAATGTTTATATTGATTTGTTCGTTTACGCTTCTTGTTTGCACAAGAAATTCCGAAATTCTTGTAGAAGCTCCTAAGCCGCCCTGACATCGAGGGTCTGCCGGGCAGGTGAGATAAAAATCCATGTAGGGGGCAAACCTCTACTTACAGAGTAAAATTGCCTTCAAATAGCTTACTACAAAATTTGGATCGTTGAGGTAGAGTAAATTTTTACAAACTTTTCCCGAACGATCAAATGTGACTCTAGCACATCCAGATACTAGCCGCAGAATCTGAACCTGTCAGGCTTAGTAACTATTATTTCACGTCTAGTCTTATTGAAGGCGGCGGAGAAGTCGATGTAGATATCAATCGTTCTGCCTGTATTCAGGTGCATCCGCTGTATGGCGAAGTTCTTCCGGATTGCCTTTGAGCCGAAACACCTTTGTCGAAATTAGTAAATAGGGTCAGAAAAGTAAAAAGTGACAGCATGAACCGCATTTGGAGTGATGAATCGATGCCCGCCTCATGGAAGGAAGCTCTAGTAATTCCTGTTCTAAAGCGATGCCAGGGGAACAGAACGCCGGATGACTTCCGCCCAATCAGCCTGCTCCCCTGCCTCGCTAAGACGATGGAGCGAATGGTCAACAGACGGCTGATGGACCTACTGGAGGAGCGTAAACTCTTGGATCAACGACAGTTTGCATTCCGACGTGGAGCAGGAACAGGTGCGTATCTCGCCAGCTTTGGAGAGGTGGTGCGTCAATCCTTAACTGATGGCCTGCACGCCGATATTGCCATACTCGACGTGGCGAAGGCTTATAATACCGTGTGGCATCACGGAGTACTGCAACAACTGGCCAACTGGAGCATCACTGGAAACATGGGTCTAACCGCACCTTTCGGGTGGGAATCGGAGGTGCCCAATCCGACACCTTTCCGGAGAACAACGGGGCTCCCCAGGGATCAGTCCCCGCCGTCACACTGTTCCTGGTATCCATGAACTCTTTATTTGCCGGCCTACCGGCGGGGATCTACGTGTTCGTGTACGCTGATGACATCGTGCTGGTCGCGACGGGAAGGACCACCATACGCACCCGCCGCAAACTTCAAGCCGCCGTAAGTCCGGTGAGCCGATGGGCTGCATCAGTCGGCTTTAACATGTCTCCCACTAAAAGCATGATTACGCACTGCTGCAACACAAACCATATCGCGACAGGGAGGCCGATTCTGCTGGACGAGGTGATTGTTCCCTACCGCAAAGAACCGAAGATTCTGGGGATAACCATAGACCGTCGTCTTACCTTAAACGGATCAAAGCGAAGTGCCGGAGCCGACTGCGGCTAATTAAAACAATCAGTTCCCGCCACAAGCGCTGCAACCGTCGCACTGCGCTGAATATTAGCCAGGCACTCATCCACAGCAAGATATTTTACGGGTTGGAGCTGACGTCCCGTAATATGGAAGGCTTTATTAACATTTTAAGCCCTCTACATCACGGGCCAATCCGCGCTGTTTCTGGCTTGCTTCCCAGCACGCCTGCTGAAGCGGCTTGCGTGCAGTCCGGGATGCTACCCTTTTGCTGGGCGGCTGCACTCACCATCGCCAAAAGAGTACTGAGATTTTTGGAGCGGACAGCCGGAGAAGACTGCTTTCTGTTACGGACGGTCAGCGACATTCATCGCGAATATACAGATGTCGACCTGCCACCAATCGCCCGTCTACATAGGGTTCGTGACCGGGCCTGGCACGACCGCGGACCCAATCTTGACTCAAGCTTGTCTATAGAGCTGGGGGCCGGCGCTGCCATTAGTAAGGCCAGAGCCAAATATAACCGACTGATGGCTACAAAGTATATAAATCACGTGCGGATATTCACCGATGGTTCCAAGAGCGGTGATGAGGTTGGAATAGGAGTGAGTGGAATAGGGGACGGACTCTTCTTCCGCCTACCGGCGCCATGTTCGGTGTTTTCTGCCGAAGCGTCGGCTATCGCGCTTGCCTTGGTTCTGAAACTGGAAGATAGACCCGTCGTTGTACTGTCTGACTCTCTGGCGGCTATATCCGCCCTCGAGTCGGGGAAATTCCGCCACCCCTTCATCCAGGCCATCGAGGCCGAGTATGTCCCACTCACCACAATTTGTTGGGTGCCCGGTCACTGCAGCCGACCTACGGCAGCACCACAACCTACCGCTCTCCATTAAAGAGATCCTTGCAAACGACCCCGCCCGAGAAGAAGTGGTACTGGCCTTTTTGAAGGACGCGGGATTACTCGACCAGCCGTAAAGGTGCCACGGATTCTATACTTGTGCTACAAACCATGAACAATATTATAATGTGATGTAAATTATCGAAATTTCCAAGGCGGATGACCCAATAGGTTAAAACCTTTAATCAAATAAATAAGTAAAAATAATAAGTGAGAAATGTTATAGATATATCAAAAATACTATAACATCGTCAATAATTATTAGAAGGTCTTAAAAATACTATAAAATAACCAATCCATAAAAAATATCAGAAAAATATTATCACCAGTATAAACTCGCCTGTACCGTACATCAACGATGGTTTGATGCGTCTTTAAGCTGACACGAAACATCTATGTCGACTGAGCCAACAGACACGAGACCTACATCACACGCGCAACGCGGTGTGTTGCCGATCCGCATCTAAGCCGTACTACAAAATCGTCTGGAAGAACCCCTACCGGCTAGAGGAGAACCACCCGGCGTCCCAATACATGATGCTTCCTGCTGAAGACCGTCCGAATCTAATCCTTATCGTTGATTTCACGATGCCGTTAATTTGTTTTCTCCCCCTGTCAGCTTTGTCCACCCCCTCTACCGTGTCTCTGATACCAAGACGTAGGAATTCACGACTGCCCCTGAATATCTTCCCAAAACTTATTTACCCCCTGTATTTTCAAGTTTTAGTTGTTCAATATATTATCTCGTTAATAAATGCCCAACAGTACTACTAATCGTAAAAATAGCCTTCAATAACCGCCCCAAATCTTAATAAAATCGAATCAATCCCTCTAGTTACTCATAATTTTAATATGGTTGTAAAATGTTCCGCTTGGATGATATTAACTTGCTCCAATAATCTGCCTGTTAAAAATCCTAAAATGTAATTTCTTTAGTCATTATAAAAAAATAATTAAATGTATAATCCCCTAGTTTTAAGAACTTCAAAATGCAAAACATAAAAATATCAAATAAACGAATTGAATAAAAAAAACAAAACCAAAAATAAAAAAGAGAAACAAAACCGACACCAAACCAAAATAAAAACGAAATCGAAAACGACAATGAAAAACTACAACGAAGACAACGACAACGACGACGACAACAACAACAACAACAACAACGAAAACAAAAACGATAACGATAACATAACAATAACAAAAAAGTCATTTCGATCATGAATCGACCAAAGGGCCGAAGTCGCAATGATATCGAATCGAGAAAAATAGCTTTGAAAATTCGGTTCAGAAAATTAAATCGTATTTTAACAGTGTTTGCATACTGCGCCTTCAAATGTATTGAAACACTTTGAAACAATACTAGTTTTCGGAAGCATAACTAAAATGTTTTATATAATAACGTTTTCGTTGATAAAATTGAAAACAGATTATTTCGCCGAGTGTTGTTATGAAATGTTGATTAGGCCATTTTTGAGTCGCCCTCTTGTTTTGACGACTCTCAATTTCGCCCTGCAGTGTCGCCAAAAAACAAAAATCAAATGTGGCTTTCGCCGTGCTCGCTGGAGGGGAAAATTTGTTATCCTTCCTGGGCGTAACAAGCACTTGGTTTTTGTTTAGGGCGATTCTGTTTACGGACCTTGTAAACAATGATGCTGTCAATTTCGCCTGTATACACTACCTTAGAAATGCAGAGGCGTAACCCGCCTGGCTTTTTGTTTACAGTCGAAAGTCGGATCCGCCGTTTTGTTTTTTATTGATTTTCATGAAGTGTGAAATATTTATAAAAGAGTTTTCATATTTTTACATTTCTTATAAAAGAAATGTATAGAATTCGCTCAAACTTTCAAGATTTTTTCCGAGGCCCGGAGGGCCGAGTCTTATATACCAATCGACTCAGCTCGACGATTTGGGACAATGTCTGTGTGTGTGTGTGTGTGTCTGTGTGTGTGTGTATGTAACGGACAAATTCTCATTCGTGTTTCTCAGCAATGGCTGAACCGATCTTATCCAAACCAATTTTAAATGAAAGAACTAAAAAACAGTATGAACGCTATTAATTTGTTTTTGATTCTGATGTTTAGTTTTTAAGATATAAATGTTTGAATGCGTAAAAATGGCGTTTTTTGCAGTTTTTCTAAATTATCTGCAGAAATTGACAATATAGATTACCAATTTATATGTTTTTAGACAGCTTTAACGAATACCTTTCGAACAAGCTATAGATTGTTGAAATCGGACTATTATCAAAAGAGATATTTAACATTAAATGCGGACGAAAGATTTTTATCATTTCCCATTGCCAGAAATATGACCAAAAACATGTAATCTATTATTAACGCCAAAACGGCTTATTTTAGGTCAATTGTATCTTCGGAGAATTTAATGGAGGTAATATGCCCTTTCTTTTGGTATTATGCTTTTGCTGATTAATCCCCCTATGAGTGAGATATTTTCTCAAATTTTCTTGGAAGTGATTATAACGAAATGATGCCTTCAGCAAATTTGTAGCTCTTACTTTTGCGAATAACTTTACTGAAGACTTCAAATATCTATTTTGAATACTTTAAAAGTTATGGCTTGTTGTTTGTGGATTACTCTTCGTCGCCTATTTATTGTTCAATATAGTAATAATCCATTGAAATAAGCCAAACATTATTTCGATAAATCGAATTTTGTATTTCATTTTTCTATCTACAACCACTAGAAATAATCACCGAACACTTCCAAGTTGTCTGGAAGGAACTTGATAACTTATCAGTGCAAAAATGTACATTTATGCTAACCTTCTGACTGCAATTTTTCTAACTTATGACCATCGGATAGATCTGAAACCTTTCGGAAAATGAAAAGCGAAATAAATAACTCCAAGCAACGGCGTAGCCAAAAGAAGGTTTTGGGGTTTAACACCATACAGCCCCCCCCCCCCCCACACCAAAAAAAAATATTGGATTGGAGTTGAAAATTTATTGATGCAGACTGATTCAATTCAATATTACAATAACATTATCTGATCCGTAGATTGATATTCTGTTGTTGTAAACATCATGAGGACTTTTGATAAATTGTCGGAATGGGGTCCTGATATGTAACTGATCTATTGATCTTGATTTCACAGTTGTCTAATAGCATCAATATCAAATTCCTGCCTGAAAACATTCCAATAGAAAATTCCAGAGTTCTGTAATCAATCATAATCC
The DNA here is from genome assembly GCF_030247195.1 of Topomyia yanbarensis. Lineage (NCBI taxonomy): Eukaryota > Metazoa > Arthropoda > Insecta > Diptera > Culicidae > Topomyia > Topomyia yanbarensis. Next base: position 203,911,230 of record NC_080670.1, on the reverse strand, counting down.
TCAGATTTATTTTCAAATTTTCAGCTTTTTTCCTACACAATATTACGAAAGCTTATTAAACAATTTTTCCTAATAAGTTTGTGAAAATTATAAACTATTTGAAATTTTTTAATAGTTTTATTTTTTATTCAACCGTGATTTTTTAATAAATAGTGACCATCGCTTCACAACGTAGTCTATTTTTCATGGCTTGCGGTGAGCACGATCTCTCGAATTGCTGAACTGAAAAGTATGGAATAGAAATTAATATTTAGTATTCTTTACAGACCCGCTGGTGCCCTAAGACGATTTCGCTAGATTTTTAAAGCACTGTGCACTAGGCTGCCCAGAAAAATGATGAATTTTTGAAAACTCAATCGGCCCACCCCTGAGTCGATTCCTAGTCCCACCAGGAGTACTTGTACCAAATTTGAAGCAAATCGGACAAGTCTAACTACCGGACCAACGTGCCTGAAGTTTATATTGGATTTTTCAACAATTTACATGAAGAAAACTCACTAGATCGTATTTTCGCCGCTAGGGGGCACTGTATACATTGTATTATCACTGTAAGTGAAAATAAGAAAGATATTTTAATTATCTACAACTTAGTCGAAGACTGCTAGTAAATCCGGCTATGTTAAAAGAAGTTATTAAACTTTTAACGAAGTGATGTCTGAGTCAGTTTTGCATGGGGCCTAGCAGTGCATGGTTGTGTATCAGTACTCGAGTCCCGCGAACTATATATTTTTGTGAAATGATGGTTAGATTTAGCGGAATAGTACGTTTCCAAGAATTATAGTAAATAATACGAGTTATGTTTTGGTTAGAAAATTTTAGTTCCACCTGTGACCGCATAGAGGGCGCCACTACTAACTTTTCATAGAAGAGAGATAGAGTATCAAGATGTTCAGAAGAAATACTGAAAAATGCCTGTTCTATAACTTTGTAGAAGACACCAAATTTCTATCTCTCTCCGTTGAAAAGTTAGTGTTGGCGCCCTCTATGCGGTAACAGGTGGAACTAAAATTTTCTAATCAAAGCATGACTCGTATTATTTACTATAATTCTTCTGAACATACCATTGAGCTAAACCCAACGATTATTTCACAAAAATGTTTAGTTCGTGTGAATCGAGTACTGATACACAACCACGCACTATCAGGCCCCATGCAAAACTGACTCAGACATCACTTCATTAAAAGTTTAATAACTTCTTTTAACAAAGTCGGATTTACTTGCAGTCTTCGACTAAGTTGTAGACAATTCAATTATCCTTCTTATTTTCACTTACAGTGATAATACGATGTATACAGTGCCACCTAGCGGCGAAAATGTGTGCTGGTGGGTTTTCTCTATGTAAATTATTGAAAATTCCCATACAAACTTCAGGCCCGTTGGTGCGGTAGTTGGACTTGTCCGATTTGCTTCAAATTTGGTGCAAGTACTCCTGGTGGGACTAGGAATCGACGCAGAGGTGGGCCGATAGGGGTCATTTTTTCCTGTCACCCTACTGTGCACCCAGTGCATTAACGCAAGTGACGGAAGGTTATCGAAAAGTTTCGTGAAAATGAAAATTCCACTAATGATGATGATTTTCCCAAACGGTTCGTTTTCGTGTGGTTTTTATTTGTTCTTTTGCATTAGGATTAGCGATAATAATTCAAATCAAGAATTCTACTGGGAAGTCACCTTTAGAAAAAGTCGATGTCGAAGTAAAATTTGAAACTATGCACGCATGTACTTCAGAGATAGCGTGATATCAGGAGCTGCGATTTCATTTCAACGCTTTTTTTGTGAAAAGGGCGATACTTACAAATGTAAACATAGATACATGCGAATGAGGGCTTTGAAACGCAACAAATTAACCTAAAAGTTTGGATTCTACGATACTGCTTTCTTAAACTACAGCAAAAAATACAACGGGCGAAACTGTATTTTTGTTTGTTTATTTAAAGTTTCGCCCTCCACGCTCCATGCAAACAAACAGGGCGATACTTTTTTTGCTAGCAGTTTAGAGGCGAAACTGTTATTTTCGTATTTTTTAGGATTATCAAACTGATACCAGCTGTAAATAGTAACAATGATCTCTATTGAAAAAACCCGGACGAAATCGGTTGTGTAAAACGGTAGTTATTGTAAAAAACGTAAGGGCGATACTTCAATGCTGATAGATGGGACCGAAAAAGTAAACAATCGCCAAAGGGGCGATACTATCATTTTGTCAATTTCAATAGCAAAAACAAATTTTAATTTAATAATTTCAAATACTTTATGAAGTTTTGGGTTTCGATCACTGAATCATGCAATCTAGAATGTAAAAAAATACAATAGTTCTTAAATAGGAAATAAAACCAAGTCTGGAAATATACACTGTTGATTTTCTTTGAATGGTATCACTGCTAGTATCGCCCTTTTCAAGAAAAAGCGTTGATTTCTTAGTTCTCAGTCGCGTTGGAAATTTGAGTAAAATATAAACTTCAAATCGATTCAAAAAAATTCGTTTTTTTTTGTTTCAGTACAATATATAACCCCTTTAGGAAAATACAGTTTTCCCACCACAATATAGATATTTTATTAACAGAGCATTAACAATAATTCGTTGGTATGTCTATTTTATGGGCCATTTTTTCGCTTTCCCATTGATTTGCTTTGAGATTCCTAGCACTGATGTTGTCCTGTGCTGATTTGAGCGATTCTCTGAGTCCTGCCACTATCCCATGTAGTATGTGTTATCAAAAACATCGCGAAGCATCAAGTTCTAAATGCTCTCAAACGATATAATATCCGAAGAGTGATAAGAGTTATAAGAAATGTCTCATCACACTGTTAGGTGGATTAAACACGTTTTTATAAAGTATTTTTACTCCTCTTTCAGATATTAAACAAATCTCTGTTTGTGTACATTTGTTAGTTTCGCCCATTTGTCGGTTCACGATCGATTTCGATTTTGTTGCATTATGTTGCCTCAGTTCTGCACTAAGCAGCATTTCTGGTAGAAAGGTCACGTTTTTTGATTTCAAATTTTTAAGACCAAGAGCTGTTTGCTTCGGCTTTCTGTCAGAGGTTCCTCGAGTTGTTATGTTTGGTGGTCTCTAAAGAAAAATGTTAAGCCTCTATAAGGAATCTCATCCGCCTGTAGTTTTTAGGAGCAATAAAAGAAGTTCCCATATAAGGATCGTCTGAGTTGCATTCTTCCTGCACCAAGAGAACATAATGATTTGTCGTGGTGAGTGATGAAGCCATTTATTAGTATTTCTGCAAGAGTGTCTAAAGCGTCTTTTAAGAGAACGCTTCAGTTTTTTTGGGCGCTGTTAGCACGCTGCACATTTAGGTCATTTTGAGTCTCACCACAATAGAAACATTTTTCAGCATTCTCAATGCAACAGAAATCCTCATGATTCTCTGCGCAATAGAGATCTTTAGGGGTATGCGGGTTACGGAATTTTCCGATGCAGATTAGTACCAAATACAAATTAAATACGCCAAGGTCCCATACAAGTTGCTCTTCGTTTTTTGGCTCATGAATCAGCCAACTTCGACTACCCAATTCGTCTGCTTAGTTGTCATAAGTAACATTCACCGCAAAAGAAATCAACTGGCAACAAACTCTGATCAAAGTGAGCTTTGACCTTGTATTTTCCCTCTCTGTGTTTGTTTATGTTTTCATAATAAAAAATTTGTTTCCTTATATATGAGTATTTTTTCCTATAAAGAAATGCAAGATTAAAACATAATTTCGCGATGCACCTGGCGAACTACTCTGCATTCAAAGTGAACTGGACCACGTCGTATTTCGGATGATGGTTGTTTAGGTCTGAACAAACAGAGATTCTCAAGTTAAAACTCTTGATGGCTGAGTGAACAAGCGACTAAGAGGTGGACTCAAAGAGTGATAAAATATTATCTTTAAAGCGCACCGAAAATATGCCGATTTTTTCAGTTATAGTAGTTATTGCACTATTCTGCAATAAATTTTTACAAAAAATCACTATTTTGCATGCCACAATGGTCAATTAATTTGTGCTAATTGAAGCAGAAAGTTATTATGTATACTATAGTATTTGATGCTAGCTTGGCGAAATTAAGATTTCGACCAAATACAAATTACGCTCTGGGAGGATGAAAGCCACTAGGAGAGCATCTTGGTAACCAACACTATTGCCGATTTCGGTTTTAGATCAGAGTCGCCCTAGGTTCGCTCTAATATTTACAAAATCCATACAAAAGTGACAGCTCAGAGCGAACCTAGAGCGACTCCGCTCTTAAAACGAAATCAGCATATGAATTCAAACAAGTAGTCTGATTCTACAATACAACGGATTGGTCTTACAAAAGAACGTGGTTCAATCGTATCCGACTCTCGTTTCAATTTTCTGTCGATACTAAGAATGCAAAGCTCATTGGTTCGAAGAAGTGATCTCTCATAATGCTGTATAAGGCAAAAGTTATGACACGAGTTGCTCCTAACTTAATCTGTTTGTGAACCACAACATGCGGAAGCTGAAATATTCTTATAATATTTCCATGTTCAAACGAGAGAGCGCTCATGTTGGATATAGTTCAGCCAATCTATCAATATATTCAATCCCGGTAATGACATAATGACACGGTGTTCAAGACGTTTTTTTTTTGTATAGTAACGCAGAAAATCCGAAATATGTTAGAATTCACCAACTTGCCACCTCACCTAGGATTGTTACGATTTTCAGCTTCTACACCAGGCATGTTATACATTGCTGTTTCGAGCAATTTCAAAATGAATCTTTATGTATTTCTTGGAATACAAACATAGAGATCATTTTTTGTCCATTCCATATTCTCCTATATGCATGTCCAAATGCATGTCGAACAATATACCTATGAAAATAATAATTAATAATTGAAGCTTTATTAATGAGCAAATATTATCGATTACATGAAATGTATGAGTGAATTCCGACCATCTTATATTCGAAAAAAATCAAGTTCATTATTAGTATAATGGCCTACTGCCCAGTTAAACTCATTCCGGAACCGGTTCGAATTTCTGAATGGAGACAGTATGGATTCCAACTCAAATGCAGCAACTGATTCCGACTCAATCCGTTTCAGAATCGGTTGTTGCATTTGAGTTGGAATCTATACTGACCCCATTCAGGATTCCGAATCAAATTCCGAATGTCAAACCATTCGAGGGGGAGATCAGAACTTTGGTAGAGAAAACTTCACAAAACGTTCTCACATCGCCCTGAAAAAAATGCAGGCATTCCGATACTTCTGATCTATTGATTCGAGCAACACTTCCGCTTGTTGCTTTTTGACATCAATTGCCTAACTTTAAGAAATCCGCGCATTTCATGCGGGTCGATGAACCTTTCCAGTAAGTCCAGCCCGTAAATGATTAAGCTTTCTCACTGGCTACAGCAATAATTTATTCCGACTGACTTATGTTCCGTGAAGATTGAAGAAACATTCGTCCTTGCAGAGTTGATGCCGATATTACGCATTCGATCGAACCTAGAGCCAGAATACTAGGACGGAATGGACATGTTGGTCTATATGATTTTCAAAAATCACGACCTCCTCAACGTAAACCGCGTACAAGAGTTGCTTTTCTGGTGACTGATGAACAAATTTTTGGTGAGGAGGCAAGGGGAACTTTTTATATACTGCCGGAAAGGATTCGAAACTGAAATTGCTTCAATATATGCTGAATGTATCAAACAATTGAATTTTGATAATTCGTGCTTTTCCAATCGGCGGCTGGTATGATTTTCCTGGAAAGACGAGTCGTGATTAATAAAATATCTATCTAGTAGCAAAATTATATTAAAACAATAACAATAACGGCAACAATTTTTATATAAAACCTATTAGTAAATCCTGCAAAATCCCTCAAAGTTACATTTCAACGAAAACAACGTTCCACCATGTATAACAATTTCCTTTTTTCTGTTTAGAAACCATAGAAACATCTATGGTAACGTTACGATCAATTATTTTTGTATTCAGCGTTGCCAGTTTTCGGAAGTATCCGTTAAAGTACACTGTCATTTTGACACTGTACCTTTCCAGGTACAGGGTAGCTTAAAACGAGTCCACGAAAAATCATCAGAGCATTCCGTATTAACATATTTGTATTTGTTAGTACCGTGAGTTAATATCTCAATCCATTTTCTGTTTTTAAGACTGAAACTATTAAAAAACTTGCTGCTATAATGGCCAATTTGCTTGAATTAAGAGCAATACAGCGAAGAATATCTACGCAAGACAAACTGGAATCGGTGACCACACCGTTGATCTCAACTTTGCGAATGAGTATATAGACGCGATATAGTCCCTAATAAAAGACATATTGCCAATAACGTGATTTGTTTACTTTAGACAGAGTATAATAATTCTGAGCTTATCTAGGCGAACTTTCAAGATATCTGAATTGATCAGATAAGGTCTGACCGAGTACAATGTGTATAATTTTAAACAGGAGGGAGGAATCTGATGACGTAGCAATTGTTCGACATCCATTTTACCATCAGCTGGGTCTATTCAAGAGAGTTCATTTATGCACGGGGATAAAGAACGGCGCACAGTGAAAATTTTAAGAATTCGAAAGACGGAAATTACGGGAGATATTGAAGCCGGAATTACATCGCTACGGAATCAATCTGCCTAATCGCTCACCTTCCGAAATAAATGGCTTAAGCGCCACCTCTTACGAGGACCACTTATCGTGCTCTAGGGTTGCCCGACAAGAAACCCAGGACGGGTCGATATAGTGAAGAGAAACGACGTAGCAGACGTAACTGAATCGAAAGGTACTCATTTTATACCCGAGTAAACCCAGAGAAGTTCGCGTGCCTATCCCGAGATACCTAAGAATACCGCTCGTTATGTAACATCACTGGAAGCATACTTAACCCATTCATGCCCATGTTGTTTGTGGACAACAACGTTTTTCAACAGCTATAACTTGTCATTGGGGCTAGATTAGCTCACAATAACAAGTAAGACTAATAAATGTGACTGTTGCCTATCATTTGAGCATTAACAGTTACCAGGATCAGCTCTAGAACCGAAGTTATTGCAATTAGTCTGATTGGATTCCGATGGAGCAGTGCTGCCAGGGACAGTTTACGTTGATGATGGAAAATGAATTTTTCATATATCTTCGGTATGGTGCAATATTATTGAAAACTGATAAAGCTTATCAATTTGGGCTGTCTTTGGCTATGTTTTGCACGCAATTGGACTGTTGTAAATATTCTTGGAGAATTGTATTGAGCATTAAAAGGTAAAAATTGAGCAGCTTCTAGCACTGCAAGGGAAGCACCTATCTTTATGAAAAAAGGCTTTTCGTGTTTCTTGAGCCCACCGTTTTCAAGGAAAAATAGTTTTAAAACCCTACATGCACTAGAAAAAAGTTGGGCATGAAAGGGTTAAAAAACCAAATAACTAAACCGAAAAAGAGTCCATAATCGCGTAGCCCTTTTCTAGAACTTTCCCGAAAACATCTTTCTACGTTACCAAACTTTTGAGATGTATCATAATCTATAATATGCTAAAAGCTGGTACGCTCACTAGCGCCACATGATGGAAGTATCCCAAACTAATCTATCACCATTTGGAAGTTTTTATTTCTCGAGTAACTTTCCTGTCTTCAGCAAACCCCTCTAAATATTCTTTTTTCTGGGATAAAGAATGATTTAACCATTAGTTGAATATTTGCATTCGCACTAGCGCCGCCTGGTGGAACAAATTCAAGTTATTTCCACCATCCAGAAGCTATTGACTTCCTGAACAAATTTTCCTGAAACACCGTCTTTCAAAACAATCAGTATTTCGATATATTTCATGTTAAACCCCTTTAATAATAGCCGACCCGCCGTCGGAAGGAAGCAGCAAACCTGCAATTCACACGTTTACTTGTCTTACCCAAACGTAGAGCACAGACTTAACACTATGAGGGAATTCCCCTCCAAAAACATCGATCCGACAATTTCCCCAGAACACTAGCTCCACCTTTTATTCACGGTCCCAAACACTCATTTGCTGGTGAATATTACCACTCAGGTTTGGGAACAATTTTAGACTAGTGGTCTATCCCCCATATGCTTGCTCATATGTCAGTGGCGCCATAACTGCAAATGTGGCCATTACAAATATATTTAAAATGACCGATAAGGCGAGCGAAGCAATGTTTTCCAGTGGTATGTCTGTTAGTCTGCGCATCCCCAGTTTAAGTCCAAGAGAGCACTCGTAAAAAGCGATGTGGCAAATTGGCACAAGCAAAATCACAAATGAACACTACGGATGAACCTATTGTCATTTGACATTCCTACGAATCCCTGTCAAAAAAAATGCGGACGAACATGGTCAGGCGATTTAAACAGTTTGACGTTTAACTCAACTCGCCTGTGCTAATTGCCCCTAGGAACAAATGCAATTTGTGAATGCGATTTAAAGGCAATTTCAACAAATTTTCTGGCGGCTAAAAAGGACTTGGTTGTATTTGCGTTTTTTAAACATGGCGGTTCATGTTTGGCTTAAGCTTAAAATAGTTTTTTTTAACGATTGGCGTGTTCTCGCTTGTATTTTGTTTGTCTAGTGCACTTCATTTAGCCAACGAATGTGAGAAATTGTGGAATCGTGTCTAAATATAGTGGAACAAGATATCTGACCCAAACTCTTAATAAAAGTCAGATTGTGGTAAGTTTTGGTGTGCAATGCCAATTTAACCATTGATTCTTCCTATAATTTGGTGGTGATTACCCAGTGTAGTGATAAGTTTATGTGAGTAGATAATGAATCCGAAAATAAGTAATATTTGTAATTTTCATATTAGGCAATTAAGGGCGATTAAATGGCGCGTTCCCTGGGCGTTTTGGGGGTGATTTAAGGGCAGGTAGAGCGGCTAAAAAATGACGGCGGCAAATCGCCCAAATGTTGCATTTGAAATAGCCCCCTAATTGCCAGCAATTTGCTGGCAAATTGAAGGGCAATTAGCACATCCGAGTTGGCAAATAGCCCACCGTTAGCCAGCAACTTGCCCTTTTTGACTGGGATGTTTTATTCAAGTCAATAATTGAATTAGGCTCTTTACGGACAGAGTTAACCTCACTTACGTGAAATTTTGTGGACGACTAGATTCGCTCGAAGCAATTCGCAATGAGTCCATGTTCAATTCTTCACAGTGACGTTATCGCCCATATTATTAGCTCGAATCAAAACTCGTCGAAATGTCAATTGACGATAGATTCATCCGTAGGGTTTATTTGTCTTTAGTTGTGATTCGTACTCCGGCTCCAGTGACACAACCGATTCTTATTAGAATCGGTTGTGTCACTGTAGCCGGAATACGAATTAGAACCAGCCAGCATTCCTGCTGAGCAAACTATCAAGTTTCCTAAAAATTAACCAGAGAAATAAAAATTTGCTGGCAACGCTCCAGCACCTCGTTGAACTCTAACGAACTTAACTATCAAGTTTCCTAAAAATTAACCAGAGAAATAATTTGCATTTGCTGGCAACGCTCCAGCACCCCGTTGAACTCTAACGATTTCGTTACCTGGGCGCTAGTTTGACGCTACGGAATGAACTTTGTTTACTTTCGACATGTTTTGATTCGAGCCAACAACATCCAGCCGTGACGTTACGAATGAACTCGAGTGTTCATTAGGTTTGCTCCAGAACACGGAAGTCGGTCGGTCCGGAGCAAACAGGAGCAAAAATACTTGCTCCCTTTTACTCCGGTTTGCTATCAGAAGAAGACAAAAGAGAAGAAGGGAACAAGTACAGAGTATTGAATACTCTACGGTGACGTTACAAATGACTCGAGTGTTAATTTTTGACAGTTCGATTGAACTGTTTACATGAGCTTAGAAAAATTATTTGTGATTTGCTTCGCGCGAATCTAGTCGTCGACAATTTTTTCGAAGTTCATGTAAACAGTACTAGTGAACTGTCAAGAAAAGTGAGGTTAACTGTATCAGTAAAGAACCTGTTAGGGGCCCCGGTGTTAGCTGACAGTGAGATTAGCCACATGGGTTAGCTTCTTTGACAACCAACCCACCAAAAAGGAAGGCGTCAAATAATTTGCATTTTTATCGTTTTAACCCTCCGGAAGTCGCGCTTATGTCCCACTAAACGAGCAGCCGCTGCTGCCCCAAGACTATTTCGCTAGATTTTCGGAGAAGCGTGCAATCAGTGCACTAGCGCGAGTGCCGGAAGGTTAATTACAACAACACAAGTATGACTACGCATCGTAAACGTCAGCTGCATCGCAAAAAAAAACAATCCAAAACACTTTCGACCTAACATTTTGAACATCCCAACCCCAGACGAACATAGAATATATCTGCCGCATATAAATACATACGGGGGAGCAGCAGTAGCAGCAACACCAAAACACAAGAACCGTACCACTTTCTGAGGGTTGTTTCCGCCGCTGCTGCTGCTACTCCTGCTGCTGGATCATCGCTCAGCCAGCAGAACAAAACTTTTGCCCCTACTAGGCGGAACTCGACACAGTGTCGGAGGTGGTAGCGGTTAGTGGTGTTGGTGGTGGTGGAAAATCGATATTTCGAGACGACAGCGAGCGACGTTCGAGTTTTCACGTTGGGTTCGGGCGGAGGGGGATTTTACCACCGACGAAAACGGGAAGAAAATGAGCGCAGCAATGTGAGCTTTTCAGTTCCGGGTAAAACCCCGGTATAAACATTTTTCCATCGTCGGCGGTGGTGGATGGCGGCGGTCGCTGTTACGTCATAGCATGATACCTGACCTACTGTTGGTGGGGGGTTTTGCCCGCCTTGGGACCCTTAACGGCGATTGATGGGGGTCCCAGCGGGATTAATGTAAGATTCACTAGATTTTTGAATGACATTTTAGGCAGTGTGGGAAAGCTCTCACCTGGGTTGCTGCGATGACGTGCTTCGCACGAAACAGGGTTGGGCCAGCCGCAGTTGTTGAAATTCTTCGGCCTGCGGCAATTTTTCACCCGAGCTCAAAACTGAACCTCCGCCGTTATTTTTTCTCAAAATGGTTAGATTTTGCAGTCCAGATTTAGATGAAGTTGTAAGAGAATTGAGGAATTTCGATACCCAAGCACTAGAACACACCGAGCAATCGAAAATCTTGCGGTTTGATTCAACTTCCGGTTAAGCAGAACACTACAAAGGTTGTTACTCGCGGCACGGTGAAACTTGCTTTGCTTCTATTGCTTCTTCGGCACTCGGAAGTGGATTCCGAATCTTTGCTCACTCACTACGAATTTCTTCGACCCGCTGCACTACCGTATATTTCTTTTCTTTTTCGTCTGCACTGTAACAATTATGAAGAACTGAAAAGTTGATATACAGAGAGGAAAATTTTGGTGTTTTATTGCGAAAGAGCGGTGTGCTTTTGTTCTGTTTGTTCGGTCGCTGAAGTTACGATAGTGGACTGAAATGGAACCGCCAATCCGACACACCAAAGTCCCAAGTCCGTCAGCAGAGTCGGGATCGTGGTCGCACAAATACAGACACCGAAGCAAGCAGAAGTAATGCAGAGCAAAAAGGACCCACTTCACTGTTTATATGAACGCCCCAAATCAATGTATGGTGTGCGGTTTGCTATACACCTATCAGTTTGGGGGAGAGAAGTGTTGCCGTTATGACGGATAAAATGAAAATTTATAAATAATAAATATTATTATAGGTTTGATTAACCAGAACAACATTAAATACAGTGTTTTGATTTGTTACTTGTTGAAAATTGCCAAATTGAACATTTAAAAAACAATTACAACTCCAACACTGCCCCCGTCAGCGCAATCAGAACCGTATACATTCCGAAGCATGGAATGGCACACTTTGGTGGCACCAATATAGACAACGCCGGTTCTCACATCGCTGTCGGAACGGAACAAGGATAATAAATACTGTCAGAGTAGGCGCGCATGCGGGTTGCCATGCGCACCGCCCGGCTCCCGGCTATTTTGGGTGTGTATTGCGTGCGCTATGTACATGGTCTGTGTTTTGTCTACTCCAGAGTCTGCTCGATCGTGGCCTGCACCCGCACGCACGTCCTTTCGGGCCGTCTTCTGCTCTGCCTCGGTGGTAGACGTGTTCTGACGAGCTACGTGCTTCAGTTGAAGCAAAAGCTTACCGTTTTTTCCGCACCTCGTGCTATATGCTTGCAGCCGCCGGAAAGGTGGAGACGCTCGGTTTTTCCCAGTAAGAGTAGAATGCATTTGTGAAGTACGTAACGTCACTAAATTTAGAACTCTACTCGCATACAATAGGTAGCCTTGGTTTACTTAGTCACTCTAGTTCCTTCAAGGACCAGAAACAATCACTGTTGTTTCAATTGATAAGCCCTTCAAAAACTTTGCTACGATAATACTCCGTCAAGCTTTCGGACACCTTTCCCATCCTTGTAAATCAACCACCACCCAGCCCAGACAAACCACCCCACATCGTAAAAGCGGCGAATATTGTGCGGTTTTTCTGAGTGAGAAATAAACGCACAACCAACAGCCCCACATTTCCGCGCATGTGTTTGTGCATGTTCCCTTTTCCGATAATAGTAGCAATCGGAGGAATCGGAGCTGTCATCGTGTGAGTGTGTTTATAGTGTTCCCACTGCACATCATATACGTGCTGCGCTAGATGCATAAAACGGGGGGTCATTGCACATATAAGAAGCTTTTACCGTGCGCCCTGTGCCTCTGTGCCGCAATCCCGCGCCCGCCTTCAATCGGAAAGGATCGCAGGCTCGTGCCTTGTGTGGAGGAACAGCACAGGAATAACAAAAACTGCAACTGGTTTGGGACGTGGTCACTGCAGCAGTTTACCTATATTTAGATATGGTTCGTACGTATTTGATGAGGAAGGAAAACTTTGCTTCTAGGGTCGTTTGAGTCTCAACGAAAATTTCAGTGCAATATGATGTTTATTGAATGGTTTGTAATAACGATTAAAATATTCTATTTCTCTATTCGATTTTTCTTCATTTCGAGCTTGATTTTATTTTTCCAATGTGTTTGATTGAGTAAAACTCATGATCGTGTTAGCCATGATTGCGGTTGCATGGAAAATGCAAAAAAAAATGCAGTTACATGGCAACACTGGCGAAATAGTGAATTTTCCCCCAAACTAAAGTTTGCATTAAAAAGAGCCAATTTTCAGAAGGATCAGCAAAACGAAAGATGTCAAATCAACACAAATTTTTATTGATTCCTGTATTTCATGAATTTAAACATATATCTCCACTCTGGTCGGCCTTACGGCAGTTGGCCGAATATTCGGCCATAGTCGTCGGAAAGAGAAATTCTTCAACTCTGGTCGTCTTATTGATCAGTTCCTTGTCGGGTTTCGGCTAGAAATTTTTAGTTGGCACATTCCATCTCCTCCAGTGACCGCTTCGCATAATGCGCCGAGGCCAGATCCAGTCAGAACACGACAGGGTCGCTACTTTCGGTAAGTACTCGACACATTCCAATTGACAGCAAGTTTCGAAGAAACTTCTCGCTGATTGTCAGTCACAAGCGGACCTTCTTTGAAAGCTTTGTGTGGAAGATGTACTTTAATTCGCTGCTTAACTTCTTTCTGGGGCCTTGAAATATCCGGTCTTCTGCCAGTCATTGCTGTAGTGTCACAACCACGTTGCGCTTCGCAGGGAAGACAGCTCGTTGACGAGCTCCTTTAGCCGCTGCTTTTGGATGTCCATACACGCTTCAGACGCGACTGGCCTCGACTTCCACCTTCTCATGGCGATGTCCATATTGCCCAAATACTGTTTGATGATCTACGACCTTCCCGCCGAATGCGCTACCTTCCGCTTCAGCGGTGGCCACGCAAATCCGTCGAACCACAGAGAACAGACATCCATTATCGAACAAAAATATTCAAAAAAATGTGTGTAAACATTTGAATTAATATACGATAAACTAGCGCCGCCACCTCAACCTATCCCAACTATTTGTCAAATCCATTCCGGAACCGGTTCGAAATTATTAATGGATTCAGTATGGAATCTTGCTCAAAGAAAACAACCGATTCCGTCTCTATCGGTTGATGCCTTTCAGCTGGAATTCATACTGGAAGTCCGAACCGGTTCCGGACTAGTTTGACTGGGTAGAGGAATAACCGCTGTCAATTCAGTCGAACTCAGCCACAAAAAAAACATGACGACAGTAGCGCACCTAGTTTAGACATCCCAACTACCTTCGAAACCGTTGGGGATTTTTGCACAAGTTGAATTCTGAAGATGGACGTCTGTTCTCTGTGGTCGAATGGTCGGAACCCGGTTTTCGCTCGATGCTCTCATCTCTCTTCAGAAACGCTGAGATCTTGTATACGGTGTAAGTAGGGATTTCCTCACTACTTGGGTTCTGGTTTGAATTTGCCCGGCAGACCCTTTTGACAGGGCGGTCAAGATACCTCTACCGGTGTTTGGGATTTTCGTATGTAAACAAAAAGGTAAACAAATATAAATTTAAATTTACCGACTGTTATTCTCCTGCACGGGTGCTGATTCTGAATGCTCTGCTGTCACTGGCGGAAGGGCGGATGATCTTTGCTGCGTCCTACCGGCCGGTAATACAACGACCGAGTTCTAATTCTAATTTTAGATGACTTCTCCGGCAGCGGTCCTTCACAATTAGCCAGGGAGGCAAGCTTTGTTCTTTTGTTAGAACCTCCATTGCAATGGAGCGAATAATCGCCGGGACCACTCACTCCCCGTGAATGACAGAGATAGGCACCGCAGTGACCAACCACCAACCACATCGTCGCATAGCTGTCATCGCCGATGCGTAGCATAATCGACATACTTTTCACGGCAAGAGAAGAGTGGTAACCTATCTAAATCCTATGTTAATCACACAAATCGCGCAACAAAATTTATCTAACCTATCTGCACGAACAAAACCGTTCACAAACGCGAAATTTTACAAAAAATTACAAATTATACGTTAACGGTACAACATAGCGATCAGACTAATGTTACGTAAACAAATACACTTCACGGAGCGTATAGTCAAAATAAGGGTGCTAAATTGTTACCCTGACGGGTTACAACGGGGCGCTCGGACTTCTCCGCTCCGGGGTGGAGCCAGCGGTAATTACAACGCATCGTTGTTGCTTCCCTGTTTTCGCTCTGATTGCCGTCAACGAATTGATAGAGCTGTTATTTTTCTGTATAGAGTTCTATGCAAATCATATCACACACACTAATTGGGGGTTTGTTTTCCTCCAGCTGTCATATATAAAACTGTCAGCTAATTTGAACATTTGAAATAGCTTGCCTAAAGTATTTATAATGGTTTTGAAATACTCTATGACACTGTAAAACTTATTCCGGACATGCACAATACCGGTTGGTCAGGTTCCATGATGAAAATAATCCGACCGAAAAGCTATTTTCGATTTGTTTTCCTCCACCTATGACAGGTGGAGGAAAACAAATCGTTTAACCCACTAATACAGTTACAGATTGTCAAGTACTCTATAGCCTACTTATACTTATTGACGATTCACGGGTAAACCCACCACCAGGTGGCAGTATAATCACTTGAAAAATGAACTTTATCTCGTTTGGCTAGGGCCGCTTTTAAACGCGAGATAGTGCTTAGTAAGTCCACCCGATCCAAGGAACTGTGCAGAAAAATAGACGCTAACTCCTGGGGAAACGCTTTTCGTCTCGTGATGTCCAAGATGAATGGTCTAACAACGCCGGCTGAAATGTGCACAGACAAATTGAAAATTATCGTGGAGGGCCATTGCCAGAAGCATGACCCAACCGTATTGCTGCCTGCACCGTACGTTGATGCAGACGGTGGCTATGCTGGTGACAATCGAGTTTCCAACGATGAACTACGAATAGTGGCAAAAGAGCTGAAAGCTCCGGGACCAGGCGGTATCCCCAATGTGGTACTGAAGATCGCGATCTTGGCGTTTCCGGACATGTTCAGTACAGTTCTACAGAAATTCCGTCGACGAAGGCTTCTTTCCGGACAGATGGAAAATCCAGAAGCTGGTGTTGCTGCCAAAACCAGGGATGCCACCAGGAGATCCAGCATCGTATCGGCCTATGTGTCTGCTGGATACTTTTGGTAAACTTCTGGAAAGGGTCATCCTCAACAGGCTGATGAACTACGCTGAAAGTGAGAACGTACTATCGCAAAGGATTCCGGAAGGGAATCTAGACGGTGGACGCCATCCGCACAGTCATCGGGAGCGTGGAGAAAGCATTGAAGCAAAAGAGACAATGTTCTTTATTTACCTTTAGAACCGAGGGCTGGTCTACGAGACGAATATGAAGCAGTAGTCGATTAGGGTCACGGCGGGAGTACCTCAGGGCTCCATACTCGGTCCAACAATCTGAAATCTAATGTACAACGGAGTGCTCAGGGGAGTCGAGATCGTCGGCTTTGTAGCTAACGTTGTCCTAACGATAACCACCAAGACCCTCGAAGAAGTGGAGGTGTTGATGATAGAGACTATAGGCATTGTGGAAACCTGGATGGATGATTCCCATCTGCATCTCTGCCTGAGGACGTGTGGCTGCATAGGAAGTATGACGGGGTTAACTTCCCTTTGACGCAGCTTTTTGTCCGGACTCGAAAGCTTCCGGAAGTATCTGTATCGGTTTGGACACGCTTCGTCACCCCTTTGCCCGGAATGTGTGAACGTGGTACACGTGGTTTTCGATATATCGTCGAAGAGATGTGTCACGACGAGCATATCTGGGATGCTGTCAACAGAGTGGTTACGAGTATACTCTCTAAGTTGCGGAGAAAAGAGCGAAGGGACTAAAAAAGTAGCATCGACGGCTAGAAAGCCGATGTGAAACCACAAATCAGGTTTCGGGAGAAATTCCGTCGCCTGGGAACTCTCCGTCAGTGTAGACTAGGTTCAACGCCAGGGACCAGTCCAGTAGTACACGACGTAGCACCCGGTTCAGGTCGTCGGGGTGCCAATGAACCGGACGTCAAGTTTCACCGGAATCGTCGGACCAACCTCGACATCCTACCAGGTAGCTCGTGAGAAGACTAGATCCACCGCCGAGGATTAGGGCGAGTAGACCGCGCCGAACAGCTAGCAGTGGGTCGTTGGGGGTGCCAGTGAAGCGGAAGCTACGCTCCAGAATAACTGGACAGACCTCAGCACCGACTGACTAACCCGTTGAGTCGGGTAGGTCCACCGCCAGGAACTAAATCGAGTAGATCGGGACGTGACGGCGAGACAAATGCCATCAGTATCGGGAGAAATCTACCGCCGGGCAATTCACAGTAGGGTACATTTACCGCCGTGGATTATCCGATTATATCGTGACAAAAATAGGAGCTAATTAGCTCAGGTAATAGACATCGGTATCAAGAGAAATTCCGCTGCCAGAGAACTCTCCGACGGAGTGGGGTAGCTCACCGCCGGATAATATCCGAGTAGATCTCGATAAAACTGGAAGCTAAATGGCTCAAGGAAGCGGGTATCGGTGTCGGGAGAAATTCCACTGTCGGGGAACTCTCAGTCGGAGTAGGGTAAATTCATCGCCGTGGCCTATCCGAGACCGTCCGACAAGACTGGGAGCTGAATTGCTCACGAAAACAGGAGCTACATGGCTCATGGAATCAGCATCTAAACGACTCACTGATCACTTCACACCCATATGCATCAAGCTCACATTCATAGGCACGTGCTGTTGTCTGAGCGTAAAGCGTGTCAAAGCCAAATATAATAACCGACGGGATTGGGCGGACCATGCATATTCGCACAACTTTAGCTCCATTGTTAGACCATTTTTTAATTGCAAAAATAGCTACCAACACCGATTAGCTCACTACAGATCACGATCAACTACACTGCTTTAAACTACCAATATCTTTCTGAACTCTCATCAAATTGCATCAAGAAAAAAACGCTGTGGAAAATTACCTAGTTGCCCGATGGGCCTTAGCTCCGGTGCGTTGGGGTGCGTTCTACTTAGGGTGAAATATAGCATAGAAGCAGACGCTTCGGCAGACACTCCTTGAGGTAGATCTCCTCGTTTACATTCCCGAAGGTCATGAGCGGCGCACTCCGTTTGCCACATGAGCAGATCCCTTGCCAAATCATGTATTTATTGGCAAACTTTGAAAGTTTCTGCTTCCTTACTTACTCCGGAACATCAAACTTGTGCTGGGCGGTGAAGAACAGTAGCCCCGGAAGCAGCCGGAAGTTCGCCGTGACGTAAGTCTCATCATCCAAGATGAGACAATGAGGCTCAGCATCTGGGTGTACAGTTTCCGGGCCCGTAACTTTCCCACCGAATTTTGCCGTTCGTCACGATTTGGAGCCTTCTGCGCTTCGTACGTATGCAGTCCCTCCCGGTCCATGGCTCTCTGAACGAAAGACTTGGACAGAGTCAACTTTTTGGCCACATCCCTGACTGAAGCATTGGGATTCCGCTTAAGCATTTTCACTATACGCTTGTAATCCTGATCACTAATAGAACATCCATTCTGACCGCATTTTTCCTTCCATTCAATGCTCAGATTTTGGTAGTAACGTTTGATCACACGACTTACCTTTGACTTCACGATTCCGAGTTGTTATCCGATGTCCCGAGGAGAGAGTTGCGGATTTTCCAGGGGTTTGCGCAAAATCAATTCGCGACGTTGCTTTTCGGGTGACGCTATTTTTTTCTAATTTTCGAAAATCTGACAGTGACAAAAGTACACTCTAAACTCCTTCTACCCAAATTTTCAAGAGAGAATACCCAATGGGTTTTTTTCAACAGCGTTTTTTTCCGTGACGCAATTTGATGTGGAACACCCTTTATTTCAATACACATTAGAAATCAAGTTTCCATTGGTCGCACTAGCTTGCTAAAACAGTATGAAACGTCTACTTGAGAACAAAAACACGAGATTTCCGTTCGCAACTTCAAGTCTCTTGCCACATCATGAGTTTCTGAAACAATATGCTAAAGACAACGAATCGTTAAAAGTGAGTCTTGATTTATAATTAAGCTTCTTTTGGGAAATTTCATAAAAATATACCTTATGGTAATTTTTCTTAGGAGGAAATTAAGCGTTTTTAAACCAATATAAACCTGTTTTGATCCACCTAGTAGTGCAACAGTGCTTTTCCCTTTTCACAAAACCACATTCCATGGCTGGTAATGTTCAATATAATGGTGGAAATGTATATTATATATTCAGTACATTTGCCACTTATATACAATGGATCGACACCCAAGAACATTTGAAACCAGGGGCGGATCCAGGGTAGGATCCTGGGGGTCCGGACACTCCATAAAATTTTCAATTTGTTAACACATTTTAAATTAGTTTCAAACTTAAAAAAGAAACAAGTATAATATTTAATTAGTTTAATCAGCTTAACTCTCTAACTTTCTCTCTGACCGCACGCTTCAACTCGTATCTCTGAAACCGGAACTCAGATCGACAAAACATTCAACAGCAGCCGATGGGAAGGTGTTACACCCTGAATTTTTTCTGCCGAATCTCAGCTTTTTTCTCGCATCTTTTGCCGAAATTTCAACAGTAAACATTTTTTGTGCTCAGATCTCAGTATAAGTGACGTTTCATAGTTAAGACTCGGAAAATATTTCACTGAAAATCAGCAAACAAATCTCACTTTACTGAGATATCAGTTTCTAAATTTATTGACTACACGGCTGTGGGGAAATCACCGAACCGAATTGAGTGTGTACCTTCAATTTGAGACTAAGTTTGTGCAAATCGGTCGAGCTATGAGTCACATAATAGAATACATACAGACATTTGCCGATCTCGACGACCCGAGTCGAATGGTATATGATCCACAGTCTACCGGGTCGGGATTAGGTTGACGATTTTTAGAGTAATTGCAGTCCCAAAAAGTCGTTTATTTTAGTCAAAACAATAATTTACATTACAGCAAAACTCGACAAACTTCATTTTAAAGACATTTGTCATCAAAAATACGAACTCGATTTCTGAAATTTCATGTTCCGGCTTATATGGGAATTTCATATGTGACCGGACAATTCAGTCTAACTATGTAACCGATCCCTACACAATTTTGTGGCAATCTATAGGAATAACAACCCTTTCATTTGAGACTAATTTTATGAAAATCGGCGCAATCTCAGAAAAACTGATGTGAGTTTGGTAATGTTGAAAGATGGCTATTTTTCCCGCCCCGGTCTCTTTTATGGTGGTCAATGTGGCAAACAAGATTTCGAAAGGGGTTGCGGGAGAGGAGGAGTGATGGCGCGTGCAACCAATCGAATTTTATACCTTCCGTTTGATACTTGGTTTGTGAAAATCGGCTCAGTCATCACCGAATAAATTATATGACTTTAAATTGTGGAAAATGGCGGAAGCCCGGGACTTCCGGATATGTCGATAGTGGACTTCCAAGAATCTCTGATTGCTCATCAGTAATCTAGATCTCCAAATAGAAGTAATTTGATGTCCATTTCGATAGATTTTGAACCTCCGAGGTATTACGATTGTAGCGGTTTATATGGGAAATTCCTGTGTGACCATATTATCCAACTTATAACTCCGGAACGAAAAGTCAGATCTTAGGAAAATTCAATAGCAGTCAATAAGTGTTATATCTTTCAAGATTTGTAGAAATCGGTCAAAATTCGTTGGTCCAGCATCAAATGAGTAGGATTATTTATCTTCCAGGGAGAGATGTGTGGAAAGAAATGTAGACAAAATGGCAACCTTCAAATCCATTTTTAAAATATAGCAGTGCTCTCAAAAAAGAAAGATTGGCTCGGCTGGCTCAAGAATTTGACAGGTTTAAGCCAAATTTACAGTTTTCCGATTCGTTTCAGTGCCGTTTCAGTTCCGTGCACGGACGCCAATATTATTTCATACTATTCAAATGTCCGGAACTGAAACGGATCGGATAGGTATAAATAGTGCTTTACTGGCTCAAAATCGCGCTTCTGAACTCCCTGGAGGACAACTAAGTAGGAACAAGGAAATTCCGTTCGTCGGAGATTTTTTTCTTTTCGCGAAATTAAGGAGTCAAGAAAAACACGGCAGAAAAACAAATGAATTAACAAACTGAACTGAATATTGTCAAACAAAAAGTACCGCGAAATGCCTAACTTTTCCACAGTATTCATCATAAGAGCCACGCCCATTTACGTCTACCGTCTACTCGTTAGAACATTATCCATTATAATAACCCATCGATCCCATCAATCATTCAAAGCGTTTAGGTCAACTTACACGTCTGCATGGCCAAGGTTTCTTGTCTGACCCAGGAAGGTTTTTGTTTTTTTTTCGCTGCCATTAACTTCACGCTTCAAGTAAAAGTGCAACAAAGTTCTCGGCATTACTCACCCCAATTGCACACAACCTGCAGTACCGCACCGGTATGGAATGGCTGTAAAAATCTACCAGCAATTTCCCCCATAACTATGTATATATATACAGCTACAGCTACAGCTCCCCTCACGCAGTAAATCTTACACGAGAACGGAAGCAGGAAGTAGCACACGCTCGTATCCCTTAATTACCCCACCAAAACGTATAGGTACCGGCGGTCGCTCTCACCCTGCACCCGACACGTTGTGTAACTATATTACGTTCCAGTTCCGGGGTGAGCTACACCCACCCATTCAGCCTTTGTCGTCGTTATGCGAGTATAACACTATAGCACCTCGTTTCGGTATACATATATGTATGTATTTCCCAAGCGCATCCGATGCAGTTGGGGCTGGTTCCGAACAAAGTGCCTCCACCTTTAAGCAGCAGCTGAAACCCTAGAGAGAGAGAAACAGTAGTGGAAAAGTGCATCACCGGAACACTCACTCTCCTTATGCCGCTTCCCTTGGTGGTGGTGGTTTCTTACTATACATAGGAATACAACCCCGTCCTAACACCAGTTCCCTATTTTCTGATTATGCTACGTTTCGAATTTTTTTTCTTTCGGTGTTCTTTTTGCGCGATTTCACCCCCTTTCCGTCTTATGTATACCTACCGCTAAGAATCACTGTCAAACAGGAAGTAAGAATCTGCTGCTTCGTGGTGAACATTGTTACACACTAAACATTGCGAATGTAATTTCGTTAGAAAAGTTGAAATAATAGTTAGCATTTTATATTGTATGAATTTCATGGACATTTATTAAATGTGAAATGAGATAGAATCGCTTCTTTGTTTTTCAAAACTGCAATATTTCATAGTTGTGGATGTTATCCGACACTGGATGAGCGACTTTTAAAAGTTCGAACTTTTGTTCATCTGTGGAACTAAAAGGCACTATTCACTTTTCATTTTCAGATTTTTACCAAAACAATAGCGCATTTCTTGAGCGTTTTTTCAAAACGTCATATCTGCAATGAGTTACTCTCTGTTTATACTTTCTCTTTCGATTTTTACGGCGTCACTATAACACTTTTCACTTATTTTACAGTACAGATCGAAAGACGGTGGTTTTAGCTAGCATATTATGCAAAGAGCTGAGGGATAAATGTTAAAGTGACCGAATTATTAACAGAAGAGAAAGTAAACAAAGAGAGTAACTCATAGCAGATATGACGTTTTGAAAAAACGCTCAAGATTTGTCCGAAATTCCATTTTGCCATCTCAAAGTACCCACACTATTTTTACAGTCAATAGCAAGTTACGGCCGGTAGCCTGAAACAAAGTGTCAATAGCCTTCCGCTCACCAATATCTATTCAAATACGCCTACTCGCCTTTTCATTCACTGGGAAACGGCCGCGTTTTCATGAAACATCGCACTGAAGCGATGATATTTTATATACACCCAGGTTTTTTTTTACGCGGGGGATACGTGCCGCGTAAAAAACCGCGTTAATTGGAAAATCCGCGTAAAAAAAACTAAGCAAAAGACTAAGAATATTTTTGGAAGTTTTTTTTTTTGCACGGATTTCGCAATTAACCGTTTTGCATCCGACGCGGTACCCGGGCACCTTTTTAGGTTTCAATTAATGAAATTCCTATGTTTTATCTATAGCTGGAAATTGAAACTTTATGACATCTTAGAACTTCACTAAATCAAGCTTTTGGGTTAATAATATTGTTGATATAGTAAGTGGGGGAGTTAGGAGGGGGCTCCTGAATTTTTTTACTACGCAACAGGCCGACGTGGGTACCCGGGTACCCACAAAAATGGAATGCCAATAACTAAGGTAATTTCCAACCGATTTTGATGCTTTTGGGTGTTTTGGATTCAGGAACTCATCCGATTTTGGACTTGGTAAAAACAAATCGGGTTACTTCGTTCGGTTCCCGGGAATCCGGATTTCCGGAAGCAGGTTCCAGTACTGGGTTACTACTTGTGAACTTCAATGGAATACTAGCAATATGGATATCAAAATTCTTGGAATTTCATCAGTAGGCTGTATCTCGTGGTTTTGGAACCATTTGATGATTTGACCCCGGAACAGACATTCCGGAGCAGGTTCCCGTGGGGCCGTGAGTAGCCATTCCATTCCGATTCCATTTTTTAAATGGCCATAGGGTCCCGTAACAATAAATAACAGAATTCAGAATAAGAAGAGTTTCGATACTCACATTGCTAGGACATTATTAAAATTTACAAATCATACCCTAGTACTGGAATATTACCCCGGAAAATCCGGATTACCAAGCACCAGATCCATTCATCCGGTTCAATTTTACAAATCGAAAAGTGGACGAATTCCTGAATTTAAAAAATCTAAAAGTATCCAAATCGGATAAAGGAAACCATAGTTATGAGCATTTCGATTTGTGGGTACCCGGGTGTTTTTTTGTTGGACACATAACAGTTAATGCGGTTTTTGCAAAAATATTCTTAGTCCTTTTGAATGCAGAAGACTTAGAAGATTTTCGGAAAGATGGAAGAGACGGGTCTGGAAGACTCCTTTTGACCCGCACCTCTACAATATGGGTATTTTCGGAATGGAAGAGTAGGTGCCAGAAATTGATTTTTGACGCTATTTTGAAATCAAAGATGGCTACTTCCGGTTTACCGAAATTCCCGCATAAAAAAATCTGGGCAATCTTCCAAAACACCCTCATGTAAGATCTAATCATAAACCAGCAAAATGCAAAATATTTTTGTGTTCATCCAGAGTGCAGTGAGAATGGAAGAGAGAGAAGAAAGAGACGTATGTGGTGTGAGTTGGGGGTTTGAATTTATTCAAATTAAACATATTGCTTAAATTTAAACAAATTCAACTGTTTAAAACTATTTGTACTACAACTTCACCTTCCAAAAATACCCATATTGATTGGGTTATAGCGAATTTCGCTAAATCGGAAATCGCCATCTTGGATTTCGAAATGGCGTCAAAAATCAATTTTTGGAACCTACTCGTTAAGATCATTCCGAAAGCACTCATATTGACTGGGTTATAGTGAATGTGACTAAACCGGGAAGTCGCCATCGTGGAATTCAAAATGGCATCAAATATCGACCTTTGTCTCCTACTCGTCAAGACCATTCCGAAAATACCTATATTCATTGGGTTATTGCGAATTTCGCTAAACCGGAGTCGCCACCTTGGATATAAAAATGGCGTCAAACAAAAATTTCTGACACATACTCGTCAAGACCATTCCGATAATACCCTCATTGCATGGGTTGTAGAGAATTTCCGCTAAACCTGAAGTCGCCATCTTAGATTTCAAAATGGTGTCAAACATAAATTTCTGACACCTACTCGTCCACACCATTCCGAAAATACCCATATTGATTAATTATTGGAATCCGCGTAAAAAAACCGCGTAAAGAAAAAAAAGCGTTAATTTGAAAATCCGCGTAAAAAAAACTCGTAAAAAACCGCTCAAAAAAACCTGAGTGTAAATATTTACATACCAACATTATGGTAAATGGAATGATAAATAATGTTACATGAGGACGTTTTGATCCACGTTCAGCACTGACATACGAGTTTTCATGCGATTTATCACGGCATCTACGCTTTTTATTTCTAGGGATTATTGACGATCTGGAGCATTCCAATGGCACTGGAATAGGGATCTTTAGGGGTGTGCGGGTTAAGGCATTATCTGATGCAGATTTTTTTTTTAAATAGCCCACCTCTTACCCCCACACCAAAAAGCTCACAAACGGAGCCCCCTGGTAGTGGACACATCAGTTCTCAGCGTACAAAAAAAAGGTCAGCACAACAAAACAAAGTTACGAATCGCGGAAACGCTGAGAACAAAAAAAAACAATACGAGACCGACAAACACAAAATTTGACAAGAAGCTACGGCGAGTACCCAGCGGAAAAGAATCCTTTTAAGGGTCCCATCGTAGCTTTGCAGGAAGCTCATAATAATTTAAATTTATTTATTACTAATTGCTATAAAAAATGCATTTATCAATTGTTTTTATTGAAAAAATGTTAACCAATTATAGCTAAAGGAATAAGCTCGATTGGTGGTGAACGAAGTTTAAATTAAAAATTCTCCTATTTTATTTTTTAAAATTAGTTTCAATTTTGCTTGGAAACGAGTGCGACATGTTATTTGCTTTAAATCAGTAGGAAGCTGGTTGAATAACTTAGGTCCGATGAAAGAAATGCGTCTTTGACCAAGGTTCGTGGATACTCTGGAGTATAATAAATGATTGGCTTGTCTAGTGCTGTGAGCTCGAATGCCTGGTGTAAATTCTAGATTGTTATGAGCAATAGTATTATGCAAAGCATTGTGGATGTATATTATTGTTTGGTAGTTAGTCAACCCAAGCAAAGGTAAAATGTTATGGGCATTATTATTGTATAACAAAATAGTAGGGTACATAAATGGTTTTTTATAAATAATTTTAAGACATCTGTTTTGAAGCGTTTGTAGCTTTTTCAGATTCGAGATACTGGCACGGCCCCACACAGATACAAGGTAGTTCAGCAATGAGTGGATGTGCGCATAATAAAATTTTAGAAGTACATGCTGGGGAACAAAAGAGCATACTTTACGCATAGCCCCACATAACGATGCAACTTTTCTCTCTATAGATGTTATATGCTCAATCCAGGAGAGTGTGGGGTCTAAGTGAAGTCCTAAATATTTGAAGCAGTTAGTTTCCTGAATTACAGACTGTCCCATTCTTGGGTCTGGATGCACGCCTATAGCTCTTCTAGATGAACGAAACAGCATATATTTAGTTTTTGATAGGTTCAAGGAAAGAAGGTTTTCGTTGAAATACGTCGTTAGTGTTTTTAAATCCGATTCAATGTCGCGTACAATATCCAGGCAGTTGTTGTTCGGGTAGAACAACGCTGTGTCATCCGCGAAAAGACGAGGAGTCCCTTTTAACCCGAGTCTACCTAGGTCATTGATATACAATAAAAATAACAGTGGCCCAATATTACTGCCTTGGGGCACTCCTATTTCTATTGGTCTATAAGAGCTACACGAGTCTCCAATAGATACGAATTGGTTCCTATACGACAGATAGCTACGAATAATATGATTTGCTACTCCCCTGATACCATAGCATTCTAACTTCTTAAGCAGGATTGAGTGATCCAGAGTATCGAATGCTTTTTTTAGGTCCAGAAAAAGGGCACCAACAATTCTTTTGCTATCAATTTGACTAATGATGGAGTCAATTAGTTCGGTCATTGCAATTAAAGTGCTGCAGCCCTGCCTGAACCCATACTGGTAGTTGTAAATTATGTTGTGTTTGTTCAAAAACTCGAGTAGTCGAGTGATGAGCAATTTCTCAAGAATTTTATTGAAAACGCACAATGTTGAAATTGGTCTATAGTTGCAAGGTTGGTTTGGATGACCAGCTTTGAAAATTGGAATTACTCGGGCTATTTTTAAACAGTCTGGGTACCTGCCGGTTTGAATTATTAAATTAAAAGCTTTGGTTAGGGTGTTTGCAAAAGCGGTACAGTTACTCTTAAGAACACTAGCGGGGATCTTATCAGGACCACAACTGTTATTTTTTTCGAGGTCTTTAATCAAAAGGATCACTTCGTTTATGGTTGCAGGACGCAAGAAGATTGTTTCTTGGACGTGTTGTATATTTGTAATAGGATTTGAGTTGGGACTCGTGGGAATATTGTCAGCCAAATTTTTGCCAATGCTAGAGAAATACTCGTTGAAAACATTACATACTTCTTTAGTCTCAGTGACTCTGATATCGTTGCAAATTAGGCTGATGGGAACATCCGACTTTGAACGACCAAAAATGGTATTAATATTCTTCTAAAGTTTTGAATGAGTTGTGTTGGATAGAAGGTTTTCAAAGTAGGCCTTTTTGCACCGCTTTTTCATTACATTAACTTTTTTAGTTATGTGTTGCAGAAGAGCTTTGAGGTTTTCATCATTGGGGTTATTTTTTACTCGTTTCAGATAAGATTAGTACCGTGAGTTAATATCTCAGGTCTTTTTAAATTTTTTGGCCCGAAACTATTGAAAAAAACATTTTTTAGTTTGTTTCCTTTTAGGACAATAACACATCCAAACCCATGCGACTTGCACGACCCTATAGGTTGCCTTATCAGATCTACCATAGTTTGCAGATGAAACTTGGGATGGCAGGTTGCTAGCGGATTGACAAAGTACCAGATCATGCTGTGTGGGGTGCTGTCCCGGTTAACAATGAGGCGAACGAGATATTTGCAGATACGTCATTTAGTAGGACAACTGTCAGTTTGCTGGTTGAGTTTAATTTGGGTTTTCAAATTTAAAAATCATAAAAGAATAATTAAGGTTTAAGAATGATATGAGTGTACTCGTAAGGACACCCGCTACCAAAACATATGAAAAACTGGCACAATTTTTTCAAATTAAAGATCCCTATTGTACTACAAAGAACCTCGAGATGGTTTTCGGAACAATTTAACATGACGCTCCAACTGTGATCCGGCTCCTGCATACAACAGAACTAACTTGCAAAAAATTGAAAAGCGATCCAGATTCATTAGTCAAACATTCTGAAGTATACTGACGAGTTGGCTTATGGAGATAGCAGCTTCATCAACTTGGATGAAGTTTCATTTGACTCCAGCGATATGCTTCGGAATCATGGTTATAGTGTCAAAGGACAAAAAATCCAATACCGTGGAGAATTCAATCGATGACCACGCGAATCCTACCTTTCCTTTCTAGGTCAATCAGTGATGTTGGAGTTTTTTTCGGACCAAGGGTACCTTTACCCGTAAAAAGTTTTTGAATGTATTATTAAATATGCTGCTGACAAACAGAAAGTAGAACCGTTTGCTGGACATCTTTCCGTATGGGTTATGGATGATGCCCGTTATATAATGTTCAAGAACTATTCGTGTAGTCAGGATATTTCCGGGGGTAATTTCGTTCCAAACATCGGTTTGAACCAATCCATAAACGATGTATTTAATGTGATGGATTTAATGTGACGAGTGTTACATTGGAAGAGAGGTTGTCAACAGGTTGTTTTGCGCAATTGTTGATCCTTGGCGTGTACATTTCTGCTGTGGATAGAAACCAAAATATTCCTGTCATTTCAGCCGGTGGTTCTTGTTTCTTCAGTTCTGCTTGAAAGTACGCTGAGGAGGCATGATTTTCAGCATGAGAGCCTTCCTCCATTAGCTTTCGAATTAGACATTCAAAATAATATTTCTGGGAGCTTATTTTCAGCTGGTTGCAGAAGACACTTTTTATTTTCAGCTGGTTGCAGAAGACACATTCATTTCGACTAGCATCTATGCTAACTAAATGCGAATAACCAAATAAAATATAACTCCATATCTTTCCTCACTAGCTCTTCATATTCTTTCCTTCTCCAAGCTGATCGATTTCGTCTTCTCATTGTCTTGCAATGTCGCCGCGGATATTAGATTTTTGCAGACTAAGACACTTTGACATCATCCGCTTTACTGACTTCTTTTTCGCCTAAATGCAATTCCAAAGGGAGTTCAAAACTTGCGAGAGAGTATTTCCAAATGGAAAAATCAAAGTTGCTATTGCCCACTGATATCTTTGTCATATATGTGTTCATAGATAGACAATCGCCATTGTCTCTCGTTCACATGCTTTTTGATTCTTTTGTGTAATTCAAAATATACCTTTATTTAGTTAATCATGTTCTTCCAATACGATAATTTATTTCGAAAATCAGTTTTCGCATGTTTTTAATAATGCCAATAAGGACCATTATAGATCACAGCAGTAGACGAAAATGAGAGCATTTCTCTTTCATAACCTGTTAACATCTGTAGTCGGTGAGTAACAATTTGTCAGGAATTTTCTCTCAAAGTGAATTTTGACAGTATGCTTACTGGCCCTTTTAAAAAAGCAATTGAATACTTTACGCTGACGTCACAAATGAACTGAATGTTCATTTTCGACAGTTCGCTTGTACTGTTTACATAGACTTAGAAACATTCTTTACGATTTTCTTCGAGCGGATCTAGTCGTCCACAAATTTTTCTAAGTCCATGTAAACAGTACCAGCGAACTGTCAAGAAAAGTGAGGTTAACTGTGTCAGTAAAGTACCTAATAGTTTTTTCCCCGGTACAGCTATGTTCCGAACACTGGATGGCGCTGCAGGCGAAGTCAAATATTCGTTACCTGCGCATTTTATACAACTTTGATTTGATGTATATGATAAGGTACAGAACTCGATAATGTCCTTAATAGGAATAATATATTATCAAGAAAAACAAAAATCACCTAATAAGCAAAATAAACGCAAAAGGACCTTTTAAATAGATGCTGCCGAGCAATAGTTCATTGGAAACTTAACAAATTTGTTCCGAGATATTCGTCGTAACTTTCAGTTTACTAGCAAAAATTGATCGGCTGGTACATTATATGCAATTTTACCTTAACGGAAGAGGCTAAACATTTCGCGCGCTGTCAATCTGAAACTATAAACAAAAAGCGGTCTCGCTCGTAGTAGTTCACGGTGGTAGACGATTACAAGAAATTTCCTGTTTTCCCTGTATATAAAACTAAAACCACCCGAAACACAGTTCGCTAGTTTGCTGCACAATCCAACCGGAATAATGAACGATAGCTGTAAGTACAATATTCGAAATACATTCGATTATGACGGGAACTGAAATCCATTCTCATTCCCAGTCGGTGCAGGAGGATTCAACGCGACCGGTGGTGGTGGTGGCGCCGTGCAGGAAAATAAAGCAGAAGGTGTACTACCACTTACCATTCGTCACATCCAGGAATCGTCGGACAATGGACTGCAACTGTTCGGCATTCAGTACAGTATGGTGACGTTCATTGCGATTGTGCGAAACATTGACCACTCGTCGACAAAGATCACCTACCGGCTGGAGGATCACACCGGCCAGGTCGATGCACATCTTTGGCTAGAGGAGGGCGATACGACACAGGTGCCGGGGATTGTGATGCATGGTTACGCTCGGATTGTGGGATCGGTACGGAATCAGGGCGGCAGTAAGGCGGTGATGATCTTTAAGATCGATCAGGTTTCGTCGCCCAATGAGATTACTACCCATCTGCTGGAGGTGTTGAATGCACGGTACAAGGGTGAGGAATACGCTAAGGCTGTAGCTGGCGGTTCTGGATATGCGGGGGCTGGTGATAAAGGGTCCACTGCGTCCAGTGGAGGATTCATGGAAACCGATGGTAACACTATGGGACTCACTGGAAAGCAGCTGCTGGTGTACAAAGCTATTAAGGGACACATTTCCGATATCGGAATCAGCCGAAAGGAATTGCAGCAAAAGTTTCAGCATATTAGCGGCTCGGAGATGCAGTGGGTGTCGATTTTAGCAGATAAATTATTTATTGTATTGGTTTAACGATTATTTGTATTCTTCCAGGAACATTACCGATTATATGACTCAGGAAGGCATCATCTATACCAGCGTTGATTCTGATCACTTCCTCTGTGTGGATTCGTAATTTCGATTCGTCAGCTACATGTTATGAGTTAAATAGATTTTTAGTGCTACTGTTTAATTCCCATGATCCGTTAACAAGATGCTGATATTGGTTAATATTAGGAAGCCCTAAAATATCGCACTTTTACAATTCAAAAATTATTTTCAAATCAAAGCTTTTTGTTCGTTGCCACTGAGTATGATTGTTGTTTGTGAAAACTTAATCAAATTGATGACAAGGTCCTTCTGATCAATCTGGAGGCGTGGATTTGTTTACGGAGGATTCGAATTTGGCAGCCAATTGACATTTTGTAAACAAGACGTTCGAAAGGCTTCAATGTATCATTAACGTCTACAAGGTGGGTAGTACTTACTGAGGAATGCATGTTCGTGTCGGAACGGCCCAAATCGGATTGTATCGACTAAATCGAGGAGTTCAAAAATCATTCGCTGCGCCTAAGATTGCTGTGTGACATGGAGGACTAAGACATGTTAATCTACAGATCTTAAAGAAATTACCACAGATTACCAATGGAATCCAGTCCCAATTGAAGGAACCGCTAGCATGTAGGTGAAACATGCACGTGATTCGTTCTCGATTGGCGAAACCTAGTACTTGAGCTAGTACACTCCGATCTTTGAGGACCACTACTTCTGTCACAAGAAATGTTTGTATCAAACGCACCGTAGCTACTACCTGTTTGCAGCTCTAGGTCATCTACCGCGCGTCACCGTCGAAGGGGATACGAATCATTCCCACTAACCTTCAGTCGGCACAACTCCGCTAGTGAATGACGGATCTCAATAGTAGCATGTCTGTAATAATATACGTACCTGGAACTATTGAGAACCAGAGCTACAGGTCCAAAGCCCTGATAAAGTAGGATGGTTGTAATGATCTGGGCCGCGGTAACCACGTAAAGCAAGATAGGTCATAACCCCAATTCCAAGGCGTGAAGCGACCCGTGGCGAGGGATGAGTGATCGAGGGGGTGAAAAAGATGCTCGATCGTTAGCGGAGCCTGTGGGGTACCTGGGCAACCCCCACAGTAAGCGTCCCTTACCACGCTACTGCGGAGCACTGGCGTGACGGACGTTTATTCTCGCGCTACTCGTGGGTTCAAACATGGAGATAAACAAAAATAAACAAACAGGGGTGCCAAACCCCTTTGCTAGAGGTGGTTTGGCGAGGTTTCCCCCCCCCCCCCCCCCGTGGGGAGAGTAGTGGAGCGACGAGTGCTGCATCTGATAGCACCAGTGACCCCCAGTAGTGGTAGGATATAGCCCTACCAACGCACTGGACGGGCCACTATCCGCGATGCGCAAAGTGGTGGAGCAGCTCGATTCAATAATCGAGTTCACTAGCGCAAAGCAAAACATAAGCAAGGAGTTAAAGCAGAGCCTCCTGGAGCTCCGGAGAACTGTTCGTGTCGCAAGACAGAAACAGCAGGCTTATGCCAAGAGGGTGGAATGTCGGGAGAAGTCCAACAGAGAAACCCAGACAGTGGCCGCCAAGAGGGAGGGAAGAGAGAAGGTCGATACAGACACTCAGACAGTGGCCTTCACCTTCTATGGAGCAGTCATGTCGCTCGAAGCGGCGGCCGAGTTCCCCTCGAAGGGAAAAGGCAAGGGCAATCGTAAGACGGCGCCGAACGCGAAGCGCCCTAGGAAGTCGCCAGGCGAGGGTGAAAAAACCAACACCACACGGCGTGCAACCGTTAAGGCCAGACGCCGTTTGGTCGAAGTAAGCGAGGGCGAGAGTGACCTCGCTGAGCAGAGCGTTGGTACCAGCAACCCGGTGCAACCGGGGCAGGGGGGCGTTAACCCCTGGACGCTGGTCACCAGGAAGAAGCCGGCGCCGACACCGGAGGTACCGCGGCCCGCGAAGAAGGACAGAGGCGAGGCCTTGTGGTTAAAAACCGACAAGGACAAATACGCCGACGTCCCAAAGTCGATGAAGGCGGCTGAAAGCCTTTCGGCCCTTGGGCAAGATGTGCGTAGCGTGAGACGCACCAACACGGGAGAAATGCTTCTGGTGCTGAAGCGAGGCGCACAACCTCGCGCGGTGTACAAGGCCTTGGCCCAAGAGGTTCTTGGTGAAGGCGCCCAGGTCAGGTCGCTAGGGGCGGAAATGACTCTCCAGTGCAAGCATCTGGACGAGTTCACGACCGCAGAAGATGTCGTCGCAGCCGTTAAGGAGCAATGCGACGTCACAATCGAGCGGTCCTCTGTGCGCTTTAGAGAGGGACCCTCTGGCACCCAAGTAGCCTACCTCAGGCTACTGAAGGCGGATGCCAAAAAGGTAACCGAGAAAGGTAAGCTGAAGATCGGCTGGTCGGTATGTCCAGTTAGCATACCCCAGCCGCCTTCAGTGGATAGATGCTATCGGTGCCTTGAGTCCGGCCATAAAACGTACGAATGCAAAAGTACAGACAGGAGCAAATCATGTGGTCGCTGCGGCGAGGAGGATCATAAAGGGCGGGGCTGCACTAAGGCGCATAAATGCCTTAACTGCACCGCCAAGAAGCAAGCCCGTAATCATGCTATGAGTGGACCTTCGTGTCCCTTCGGTGAGGCAAATAAGAAGCCGTGAACGTCACACAGCTGAATCTTAACCACGGTGCAGCTGCTCAACAGCTGCTGTGGCAGTCGGTCTCGGAGTCGAGGACAGATGTTGCCCTCCTATCCGACCCGTACAACATCCCTGCCGGCAATTGGTTGTCGGACGGGTCTGGAATGGCGGCAATCTGTATAACCGGACGGTTCCCGGTTCAAGAGGTAATACACTCCTCCGCCGAGGGTGTTGCTATTGCCAAGATCAATGGTGTGTTCTATTGTAGCTGCTACGCTCCACCAAGGTGGCCCATAGAACAGTTCAACCAGATGATCGACAGGCTCTCGACAGACCTAGTGAACCGGAAACCGGTAGTTATAGCGGGAGACTTTAACGCTTGGGCAGTAGAGTGGGGCAGCCGCTGTACAAATAGCAGGGGCCAAGCGCTACTGGAGGCGGTTGCGAAACGACGCAGTGCTAATCAATGATGGTTCCACTAGCACATTCCGTAGAAACGGGGTAGAGGCGTGGATTGACGTAACATTTGCCAGCCCGAGTCTGGTTCCAGGCATGGAATGGAGGGTAGACGACGGCTACACCCATAGCGATCATATAGCAATTCGCTTTAGGATCAACTATGGTGTGCAGCATCCAAGGGTGGGAGATCCCTGTCAGGTACGCGGGTGGAAGTCCAACCACTTCGACATCGAAGCTTTCACCGCGGCCCTGGAGCTGGAGGCCAACAGTCGACAGTCTAAGCGGGGATGCGCTGGTAGCAGTTCTACCACGCGCGTGCGACGCCACTATGCCGAGGAGAACCCTGCCAAGAAACGGTATACGCGTGGTATACTGGTGGAGTGCCGAGATTGCAGCTCTGCGATCAGCCTGCCTCAGAGCTAGACGTAGGATGCAAAGAGCCCGCACCGAGGATGCAAGAGCGGACCACCGTGAAGTGTTTCGAGCTGCGAAATTGGCCCTTATCAAGGCCATTAAAAGCAGCAAGAGAGCGTGTTTCAACAACCTGTGCGAGGGTTCCAAATGCGAATCCGTGGGGTGACGCCTACAGGATCGTAATGGCTAAGACCAAAGGGGGCTCTTCACCCCTCGAATGGTCACCGGGCCGGATGGAGTTCCAAACAGCGCTCTCAAGGCAGTGATCATAGCGAACCCGAACATGTTCAGGCTAGCTATGCAGAGATGCCTTGACGAGTGCCGTACTATTGCCGATGCCCGGGAACCCGCGGCGGACTAGCCCCGTACTCAGAAGGCACGGACGGCTTGTCAAGCAATCAGTTTTCAAAAGGGTAAGTCCACGGTGGACGCTATCAACTCAGTGGTAAAAACCGCCGAGATAGCGATCCAACGGAAAAGGCGAGGTATTCGATACTGTGCGTTAGTGACACTTGATGTGACGAACGCATTCAACAGCAGCGCAAGCTGGGATGCCATCGCGCTCTCGTTACGCCGGCTTAGCCTACCGGTGGGTCTGTATCGGATCTTGGAAAGCTACTTCCAGAACCGTGTATTACTATACGAGACCGATGCTGGTCAGAGAAGCGTTCCTAGTACCGCAGGAGTCCCGTAAGGCTCGATTCTGAGCCCGGTATTATGGAACCTTATGTATGACGGTTCTGAGGTTCTGAGACTAAAGTTCCCTCCTGGTGTCAAGATCTTCGGCTTCGTCGATGATGTTACCTTGAAGGTCTACGGGGAGTCAATCCCCGAAGTAGAACTGACTGCAGCACACGCGATCAGAACTGTGGCGGAATGGATGAGCGCGAGAGGTCTGGAGCTCGCTCAACATAAGACGGAGGTGGTTATCGTCAACAACCGCAAGTCGGTACAACATGCAGTTATTCAAGTGGGAGAAGTCGTGATCACTTCAAAGTGGAGTCTGAAGATTCTTGGGGTCATCATAGATGACAAGATGACCTAAGGCAGCCATGTCGGCTATGGGTGCATGAGGGCTTCGACGGCTGTTGTGGCATTATCGAGGATGATGTCCAACAGCGTGCGCAAGTAGGCATAGGCCACTGGCAGGCGTTGCCGTATCTATCCTTAGGTACGGCGGCCCGTCCTGGGCGAAAGCACTGAGGGTAACCAGTTACCTTCGGAAGCTGGAGAGCTGCCTACCGAACGGTATCACACAATGCATCCTGCGTAGCGAGCATGATGCCAATCGGGCTGGTCATACGGGAAGACGAGGAGTGTTTTGAGCTGTGTGGCACTAGAGGAGTCCGCGAGCGTACCACGGTGGCTTCGGTCGCCAGTTGGCAGCGCGAGTGGGATAACTCCTCGAAAGGCAGGTGGACCCACCGGCTGATACCTAACATATCGAGCAGGGTGGGTAGACCCCATGGGGAAGTTCACTTCCATCTGACACAATTCATGTCAGGCTATGGCTACTTCCGACAGTACCTCCACAGGCATGGGCACGTGGAGGCCCCCGTCTGCCCTTACTGCCCAGGTGTTGACGAAACAGCGGAGCACATACTGTTCGTATGTCCTCGTTTCGACGTCGAAAGAAGAGCAATGCTTGACGTCTGTGGCTGGGACACAACCCCTGATACCCTTATTCAGCGGATGTGTCAATCGGTGGAGAAGTGGAACGCAGTCTCGGCTGCAACCACTCAGATTGCAGAGAATCTGGCGCGCACGGGCAGCAGACGACAAGCATGACTAACTTGTGATTGGTTAGTTAGAGCGGAAAGGGCTGAGCGCGGAGAAGTGAGCGAATGGTCTGCTCATGTTGAGGCAAGTGTGGCGCAGCAGGTGGCAATCGCGGTAGTCACACCGAAGCATGGCAGAAGAGTTAGTGAATGTATGGACTGCCCATGCCGAGATGGGAAGGTCGTAGCGTAGAATGTTGGTACCTATCGCTAGTGATACCTCGTGGCTTGGCAGAGGAATGTAGGGTGAGCATCCAAGTCAGCCTCACATGGTGTGACAGGGGTGAGCACCCAAATAAGCCTCATACTGGATGTGTGCGTGCGTAAGCGAGTGTGAGTGAGTACATTCACCCTTATTCTTGTTTACGACGAATGCGAGATTCGTTCGAAAGCGATTCGAAGGAATAGTATGCCCATTTGATTTTGCTGTCGTAAACGGGAATACAAACCTCTTTCGAACGAATCTTGCATTCGTCGTAAACAAGAATAAGGGTGATAAGTACTGCCATCCCCCCCAGAAGTAATGCCGGGAGATAGTTCCTGGGGGAAAGATGGTGGAGCCCAATGGAGTTTAGTTGGTATTACCCGTTAGGTAGTTTAGTCCTGGTCAAGCCCGACACTCCAGTATACTTCCGTGTGGTAGCTTGGCAACTAGTAAGCACGTGTACTGGATCAGTTCGTAAATGCATTCTCAATTGTAAAAAAATGGGCGGTGATGGAAATACCCACCACACAATGAGGGGCAACTCAGATATCAATTTGAGAGGCATTGAATACTTAAGCAGATCAAATCTCAATGCACTTAATGTAGGAAATCTTCCACCATTTGCACGATCTGGCAGGGAAGGTGTTAGATGTAACTCTCTGTTCTGACAGCATTATGCATGAGTTGACAAGCTGGTTCGTTAGACAATTGGTATTGTCCGAGGGAACATTCGTCCATGTCTTAATTGTAGAATCTGCAGATCGCGGTTCAATACACTTGTAGTACCCAGGGCTAGCTCTTGTAGACGTACCTCTATTTTATCGTCGTCCAAAGACACGGGGATCCTGGTCCGGATACCGACACTTATGGAGACTTGTACCCTGCTAAGCAAAATATAATTATAATTTCTTGCTAGAAAAATAAACTAACAAATTACCTGTGTACTCAAACCTCCTCATAATCCATTGATGTCAATTCGGAGTCCCCGTTGATCGTTTACATGCTACCCAAATATTGTGGGAACAGTCTTCAACCTACGTTGCACGTTCCGTTAATCATTGGCATGTAATTTCGTGAAATATCGCAAAAGGAATTCTTTCAGATTCCAGCGTTTCTCGAACTCAACAATTTAACCCAAGAAAGTAGAAAAAACCTAGCTAGGTGATAAATCGTAAAGTAAGTTTATTCAATCGCTTCCTTATGTGGGCTTTATATCAGGACTGCCTGCCTGCCTTCTTGTTACCTACGTGGGTATGCTTTGCGTGAGCTAGTGTATTTACTACACCTACCACTCACTTCCGCCTTAACACGCAAATACAAAACCGCACATGTCCGCATAACGGTATAAAGTTTGATCTTACATCTGATGGATACAATCTATAGTGTATGGGTTTAGTATATATTTAATAGTAATATTATGATTAGTAAATCACGGTTTTTTTCCTCTTAACATTCTAATTAGTATCAGTAATATGTAGTGTGTTAGGTGAGTACCAACTGTATCCACATACTTGAATATGTAGCTGTTTCTATCGTAAAACTGCCCATTTCTCTTCTATTTGGGTACGAGCAGCTCAGGAGACACGACAAAAATGTTGGTGATTGTGCTGTTACGGGCCTACTTGTACGGTTAGCTCAAATTGCTTCCTCGCTCATACAAACTACTACAAAGACAATCATAGTAGAAGACTATCACTAACACAACAATTAAGGTTCGCTGATTTTGTCGCCTGCCGAAGAATCGGTGTAATAAGAATTTTATTCTTGTACATCTTCGAAACTACATTTTCCATCCACATCGTAGACTGAGACTTGAACTCATACCAAAAACTTACTGAATAGAATCTATCGTATCTTTATGTTCGCTTCCATAAGCATTTCTAGTCACTTTATTAGTTCGACACAGTTCTTTAACCATACTCTGCGCTGTACTTCAAACGAATGCTCCTTCAGTGATTAGATAGGGTACTCCGGAACAGCCGTAGCCACAACCCTAGTTCACTCGCTATCCGAGTCATCACAGAAGTGCTTGCGATAGTTTTTCCGCACCCGGGCCACCTTTTGCTGGAACAGTTTCGAACCAAGATCGACCCCATTACTACTACTGCCGTTTGCCATCGGACCACTTCCGCCAACACCACCACCACCACCGATAGTGCTACTTAATCCACTAGTTCCGGGTGTAGCTTCCAGATAGTTCCCGTTGCTATTGCTGTTCAGGGAAGTGCGGGATTTGACACTGGACGGGAAACCGTTGGTGGACACGGAACTGCACGGACCGGTGGCGATTCCACTGTCCGGAGTGTAGTTTAGCAGTTCCCGGTTATAGTCCGGCTGTTGTGGTTTCCGTGTTGATGCGCCGGTTGAAGAGGAACATCCCGGTTGCTGCTGATCGATTGATGCTAACAATTTCTTTTTGTTGTTGAAATAGTCCACGAAACTGTCGTTGCTGGAGGAACAATCGTAATCGTAGCTGCTGGACAGCCTCGAGTTTGACCGACTGGAGTAGGTATGGTCGTAAACCTGGTTGTACGACGAGGATGACTCATTGTTGTCGTTTGCTGCTGAGAGCATCTGCTTCTGGCTGCTACCGTTCTGGATTGAATTGCTGTTAAGGTTAAGGATGCTGCTGTTGGCTCTACTGATATTGTTATTGTTGTTGTTACTATTATTGCTAGAATTGTTATTGTGATTCACGTAGCTACTGTTGTTGTTGCTGTGGTCTAGAATGTTGTTGTCGTTATGATCGACCGCTAGGAGGTCGCTGGAGGAATTCGGCGGGAGTTCGAAGTGATTAATCGGTGATGTGATAACCCGAAGCAGATTGTCCGGTGAGGCCGGATGTTCCGGAATCGACGGGTCGTCGTCGGAATCATCGTCGTCATTGGTGGTCGATGCTATGTGGAACAATAAATCTGTAAAAAAAGAAATGATAATGTAATTTTCAACTTTAACCGGTTTATATCAACTTGGCATGCACTAAACTTTGACTATCGCTTAAAATATTAGAACAATCAACTTCTAATTTGTGGACGAACGTTGTTACATTACCAGCACAGAAACTTCTTCGACCTACACCAAACTCCAGTTGGTGTTTGCAGTTACGTTTTAAGATGGATAATGGGGCTGAAGCTGGTGAAACGATCTATAAACATCCTAGGTCGAAGGAAATACCAGACGAGAAGAATCCAAACTAGGCTGCTGTGTGCTGCTACCCATAAACGAATTTTCTTTTCAAGTTTATTCCTATTTTCCTGGGTTGAAGTTCCTCTGCACAAAACGTTCTGGCCACAATGCCCAAAACAGCACTACCAGCACCGAAATCATTCAGATAATATAAAAAATACTCACTTCTCCCATTCCCGGTCAGCCCGGTACTGGTGCTAGGCGTATCCATGCTAACATATGTACTGCTTCTGCTTCCCCCGGCACCGTTCCCCGAGGCACCCGTTCGCACTGCATTGCACAACCCACTCGGACCGGCTCCATTATTGTAGATATTGCTGCCTGTACTACTACCGCCCGGGAAACCTCTGGAGGTCGAAGGAAAATTACCCAAACTGTCACAGCTCAGTTTGAGCTTCTTCGCAGCCGATGGCTGCGGTTGCTCACTATCGTTGTCCGCATCGTCATCATCGGAGCTGGATTCCTCGACCCGGGTGCTAGTGTTGGAAGATGATGGTGTTCCTTTGGATTTCCGCCGGTACGTTCGATACACTGCTAAATTCAGATTGGTGGTTTGCATACGACGCTTCTTGGTCGATTTTGAAACCTCCGAATCACTTGTCTGCTCGTGTGAAACTGGACGCTTACTGTACTTACTAGTACTAAGCCGTCGATTCCGTTTACCGATACCCTTTCGTGTGGTTCGAAGTGCCCCCAATCCGGGACGTTTTGGCTGATTGCGCAACCCGTACTTTGTCTTCGTTATCGTCCGCCGATTAGTGGCTCGGGCATTGGCAGTCTTCAGAGCGAGTCGCTTCAATCGATTTCGCTTGGTGGCAATTAGATATGCAATCCGATTCCGGTATTTCGTTCGCTGAGCTACATCTCCTCGACGACTTTGCTGCTGTCCGCGCAGTGGGATATAGTTCTGAACGGATTCCGTATCCGAAGTCTGAGTCGTGTCCGGTCGGGAAGATTCGTTCTCATCCGAACTGTGCTCCGATGTTTGATCCGACGTTTCACTGTTCCAACCTTCAATCTCCTGCTGAACAAGATAGTCGAAGAATGCCATCATTCGCGGGTCCTCCGTGGTCGATTGATGACTATAATCGTGAGTCATGTTCAGTGAAATGTACTCCTCATTGGTGAACACTTCTCTCGGATTTTCCGGACCCGTTGCTTCCTCCACCAAACTTCCACGCCACGATTCCAGCTCGAACGGAGTCCAAAGCTTCACGATCTTTTCCACTCCGGATGAAGCTATTAAACACTTTTGCGGATTGTATCTAACCTGATTGACGATCGACCGATGTCCGTAAAGAACCATCTGATTTCGATCGACCCACTGATCGGTATCGTTCACATCTGCATCGGTCACGCGCCACACGTACAGATTAAAATCATCCGAACCGGACAGCACAAATTGATCCCTCTCGCCAGCAAAGCAGCAACTTTTCATCGTACACGAATTGTAGTAATCCGGATGGTAAAACTGGCAGATCGGTTCCGGTGAAGCCGTCGAGAACAGAATCGGCGGTAGACGTCTTCTCAGTGCCAGCACCTGTGTACCCAAACTGTTGAACCGAATGCTCATACAGCTTTGGGCAGCATTCTCTCCACCGTACCGAATCGTTGGCATCTTCGGAGCTCTAAGATCCCACAGGGCGGCACCCTCCTTTGCATTGGCCGTTACGATGAACCCGGCATCGTACGGATGATACATCACGGCATGGTACGGTGAACGGCACCGTGAAACGCACATCACATCCGAACCATCCCGCATGTCAAAAATCAGAATCTTTCCATCTTCGCCGGCCGTCGCGAATAGGTCATTATTGGAAGGATCGATCGATAGACCGTACACGGGTTTACTGTGCAGGAATACGTCCACCGATTCTCGTCTGAAAATAAAATTAGAATTAGAGAATGGTCTCAATCTAAGCAGGCCACATTCTAACTCACGTTTGAACATCGTGAACAATGACGACATCGTCGTTTCCGCCGGAGAAAACGCGAGCGTTCCGCGAGTCCATACCGAGACAGAAGATGTTGCTCAGGTGCTGCTTCTGCATCGAGGCCGGTGATTCCTTCTCCTGGATGGATTTGTCCACGTGCCACAGGAGAACTCGGCGATCGTCTCCACCTGTTGGGTAAGGGTAAAAACATAAGTATGCTTGAACTGTAGACAGATGAATTGATGTAAAAATTTATATATTTCAAGTGTGGCCCAAAATATCTGAATATGAATAATCAAGTGCCGGATCTTTGATGATATAAGATATTTGTCTATAGTGTCTGAGTTTCTGCTAATTTTGCACACTATCATAAAATAGAGGAACTAAAGTGTGTTTTATTTGGAGATTAGTTTACTTAAAAAAGGGCGAAAGGTGTTAAATGATAAATATCTCATTTAAAGGAGGCCGTCCCATGTTTTGGACGACGCGATCGCTATCTCGAATTAGTTTTTCGAGTAGTCCCGAAATATAATCCAAATGTTACTTCTATTCTCGTCGTGGTGATCCGTCGAGATGAGTGAATTTTAGAAGCAAAAAGTGAAGATCTAACCAAATACGGCGGCCGTTGACTAGATTCGCATTAGATCAAGTGTCTGTGAGGAAAAATGTTTACAGAAGGTGCAAATGGAGCTTAGACCAAAAGACGTCGTCGTTATTCAATTCCATGGCGGAAAGATACCCGTCAAAAGTGCCGGCCAGTGATTTGAGCGATCACAACGCTTGCAATAAAAAAGAGACCAACTTCACGAATCCAAAGAAATCCGTCATCGTGGCGCACTTCGTGTAGGCCGGATAAAGCGGACCGCCCATATACAATATTCGGACACTTCTGAAAAAGGGTAAGTGCATCAAGTGCTAACCGGGTTCCGGTTCTGACGGTTTTGCGAGAGCTGATGGTAAAGCAAGCGCTAAAGTAGCAGACAGGAAAGCAAGGAGACAAAATCCTTCCGCACCTTGGGCCAGGAGGTCGATGCGACCACCCAGACGAGTAATAGGCATTTGGCCAACATAAACATCGTCATGAGAAAGCGGAAGTCGAGCAAGCGGCCACACAAAAGGAGCAGCTGAAAGTGCTCGTCAAGGATGTCGTCCCTGTGAAGCGCAGCCAGGTTGTGATCACGGACGACATGACGTATCTCACGCTCGACGGTTACGACTGACCAATTATTTCACGTTCCCTAGGAAGGAAATGAGCAGCGATGTAAAGCACGTCTCCCAAAGAAGGTTTTCTTGTGGCTGACAATCAATGAGAAGAGGATTTCAAAGCCGGTCTTCTTTTCTTCACAACTTTCTGTCAACGGAGAGGTGTGCAGCACAAAAGGGTTAACGAAAGTTGCATTCTTCATTAAGAAATACCACCCAAAAGACGATCCCGTATTCTGGCCCGATATGGCCACGGTGCATTACGCGTAGCAGTTGAAGTAGGAGACGAAGCGTTTGAAGATCCCAGTCGTCCACATAAAACCCTCCAACTGAAGCGTTCCCTTCAGGGACGTTCTAAGCGATCTTTTGCAGAAATGCTAAAGATAGCTACGTCACCGGTTTCTACAAATATCTATAGTAATTTGTCTAGTGACGAATGTAACTCTGATGACTCCCAGGAGGGAACATTTGCTGTACCTAGAAGTAATAGAAAAAAGAGGAATATATCCTCTCCTAAGCTTCGTTGTAAAATCCAGAAGATGTCAAGGACCTCCTAACATAACTACTCGAGAAAGGTCTGGTGCAAAACCAAAGCAATTGTATCAATGTTTCGTATGACCTCATGCGAAATAAAAAGGGGTGATTTCAACTCCCACGGAACGGCAAGGGGTTGCCTACATGACAATAATCGATCTATCTCACTCCTCGAGCTTTGTGCCTCAATATGACCATTTTGAAGACGGGTTCAATAACACGGATTCAGGCTGCATCAAAGCACTAGATCGCCTTAGACTTGTGACGCGAAGAGTACTGCGACAGCCGCCCCGATGGGGCATTCATGGAACTCTCAGAGCTTTCATTCAAAATCACCTAAAAGACAGGCGATTCCAGGTATACATCGGCGGCGAACTCTCCGACGAATTCTGGGAGACCAACGGAGTCCCACAAGGATCAGTGCTTGCAACATTCGCTTCACTACCCAACGCAATCTACGTGGTCGTCTACGCGGAAGACATCATCCTAGTCGCCTTGTGAAAAACGATCCCCCATATCCCGATCTCCCTACCAGCCGCCGTCAACGCGGTCGAACGATGGGCTCAAACTACCGGCTCTAACATCGCTCACTGCTGCGGATCCATTCACCCCGCCAACGCCAGGTCGGTCTCACGTAACGGGCTTCAGATATGCTTCCGGAAAGAGCCGAAAGTGGTCGGCAGCTACCAAGCACAT
Organism: Topomyia yanbarensis; assembly: GCF_030247195.1. NCBI lineage: Eukaryota > Metazoa > Arthropoda > Insecta > Diptera > Culicidae > Topomyia > Topomyia yanbarensis. The sequence goes on along the minus strand of NC_080670.1, from coordinate 203,867,481 downwards.
CTGCCAGACCCGCAGATACAGAATTCAAGTGATGTCACGGATTCTTGAAAAAAAAAACATCGAGAGACGAGTAGTTCGCTCTTTCCATAGCCACGGACCAACAAGTGCGCAAGCGATTCCCTACGGCCCATCGACGCGAGCCACAACATCGACTACAGCCTATCCCTGGTCGTCAACACAGGCAACTCCCTAACCGCATCGGAGCCCACCATCAGTCACTAGTCAACAGAAAATAATCAGGCCGAATATTCACCGATGGATCCAAGGCCATTAATGAGGTGGAGGCGGGGATCAGTGGCTTGGAGGACGGGTTCTTCTTCCGCCTGCCCTCCTCCGCTTCTCCGTAGACAGCTGTACAGGCAGTAACAAAGGATAAAATACCAACCGACTCCCCGACGGTTATCTTCAATGACTCGCTCTCCGTGTTAAAGAGCGGGACATCGATGCACCCTTTCGTACAGGCCATTGCAGCCTACCGCGACCCACTTTTGTCCATCTGCTGGATACCAGGTCACAGCGGAATAGAATGGAATGTCGACGCAGATCGATTAGCCTCCCTCGGTGGGTGGACTCGCGCCCTGGTCTCGGTGGAAACAGCAACAATCGACAAGAGAAAATAAAAAGATCCCTCAACGTATGCACCAACCGCAACAACCAGAGAGAGAGAGAGCAGAAGATCCTCCCCCGGCTTCGCGTCGGCCACACCAGATTGACCCACGCGCACTGTATAGCCAACAACCCCATCCCCAAATGCACCCCTTGCAACACGCGCCTGATTGTCAAGCACATCCTATGCAACTGTAAGCAACTCGAAAATCTACGACAACAATACGCCATGCTGCGATCGATCAGAGACATCCTTTCGAACGAGCATGTCCAGGAGCAAATGTCGATATTCATATTAGTCAATAATGCGGGACTATACGGCGACATCTGATAGATGCGGATCCTCCACCACACTCCGTCGAGTTGTGGGGAGGTTTCCCGTGGTCCATTGATCTACCAACCCTGCGCAAAGATCATGATCATTTCGGATGGAACATCTATAAACAAAAACAAACACAATTTCATTACAAATCAAAAGTATTGTACTTTTATATCCAATTATCAGCGAATGACCCGCCGTGGTTAAAGCTGCAATTAATGTGCGCGCTGGCTTTATTCTCGACACCGCGATTCAAGCTCAGACCAAACTCGTACCAGACGCGAACTCTCGTGGACGGTCTCTCACTCAACCCATAGTGGGACAGGACAAGATCTTGAGACCGCTGCATACAAGATCTTCCGAAACGTTGGGCTACCCGCTAGCTATCACCAGTACACGACGCTAGAAACACGTATGAAGAGTGTGATGAAAGCCAATAAAAGTAGTTACTGCCACCGGTTCGTTGGCGGACTAACGCGAGAAACATCGATGAGCACTCCTTGGGCCACGGCCCCGTACGTATGCGAAACCGAAGTACCTATGAGAGCGTGGAATATTCAAAACCGTTGCATTTTCGAATTCGTCAAGAATGTTTATCCGGATTTCGCCCCGACACAAAATCGCGCCGCCTTCCCTCACGGTTGCGCGAACCAAGACTTTTTTCGACGGTGCAGTTCCCACTTGCTCTCTAACCATGTAACATTACAGTCCCAGGGCCAGACAGAATCAAACTCAACTTGTTGAAGAATCTGCCAGACTCTGCCAAAAAAACGCTTGTTAAATTTATTTAATAAGGTTGGAGACAAGTATCATCGCCAACCAGAAAAATTTGCCTCCGATCACAACTCGTATCGGCCGGTTACGATGCTGTATCCGGAAGATGTTCGAGAAAATGATACTGTTCCGTTTCGATAATTGGGTCTAAGAAAAAGGCTCACTGTCAGATACACCATTTGGTTTCCGCGAAGGCAAAGGGACACACGATTGCCTTGCGTTGTTATGAACAGAAATTCAAATAGCCTATGCTAGTAAGGAGTAAATGGCATCAGATTTCTTGGATTTTAATGGCACTGTTTTTCAGTTGCTATTAACATTCTTTCTGAGAACCTGTAGCAGCTTGGATTTTCACCGACATTAAAAAAAATTTTGCTAAGCTTTTCTGGAAAGGACATCCATTTTTTGTATGGCGATTTGTTAACGTGGAAATTCAGCTACATATGGTCTTCCTCAGGACTCATGTCTACGCCACTTTCCATACAATTCGTGGTCAATGATATTGCTCCGAACGAACCTGCCCGGCGGTAGTTAGCTATTTTCTTCCGTATCTCTTATAACCCCTTTTTCCGATCTCGATCTTATTTTAATGCTAATAATAAGCAAACTTCATTTTATTATATTCAGAATTGCCCATATTTTGGCGCATGTAATTTTAAATGTTCTTTGATTTGATGACATTTTAAGGGAACACGTATACGCTGGTTGAAATCAATCGAGCTGACATTTCTTTGGAATAGCCCAGGGAAGCTACTTGGGACCGTTGATATTTATACTTTACTTCCATGGCGTGCATTTAGTGATTCTTGTCGGTCCTTCGCAGATGATTAAAAAAAATTCGTGTTATCCAGTCAATTGAGGATTGCCGATCGCTTCAACAACGAAGATTTCAGCTGATTGTTGTGTTGCAAGAACTGCGTGTGCGTAAATCCAAAAAAGTGCGAGCTGATCGAATTATCACGAAAGAAATTCTAGCGATAGCCTGCCTGGCAGACCCGAAGGAAGAGTTGCACCAGGTAGGTTTGAGCGCTGGGTTTCGACTGGTATGGTCACGCTACCTAATCAATTTTCCAAATCAATCTGTAGTCATATTACAATTTACAACATTAAATATATTCAATTTTTTACGTAATTACATCATAACATGATATTTTCGACGCCTGGTTAGTAGATAAATTTACAAGCCACAAAAGGCTCTAAATTTTGAATATTTGATTTGGTGAGAGGTTAAAACTTCTTTGAGATGGAGAAAAGCTTAGAGCAGAACAGCGTTTCCGTTTTCGTTAAACAAAAGACGAATATCTGCAAAACTCGCAGTTTTTTTCCAGCAAATTTTTATGTGAAAATGCGTAAACAATGTTTTTTTATTGCTGAAAAGAATTTTTTCCGACAACCTACAGTACATAGTTTTCTTTACTGTCCCGCTGGAGATCTTGAAAACCATAATAATATTGGCACAAATCTGTCTAGAACATTAAATTGATTTTTTCCTGATAAACAGAATAAACCGTATCGAATGCAAACCCAAGAAATGTCATCCACATTCGTTCGTGTATTTTTTTTCTTTTCATTTTTACTATTACTCTGCTCGCCTGCTATCGTTTATTTTTGTTTTCGCTTTAGCAGCCCATCCTTGGTCGTGATGGTGCAGCAGCAGTGTCAGCAGTCACCATCACCACGGACGGCCGATGGCACACACAGGGGCGAAGAACGTGATTATTATCCCCCTTGCTGCCTTGGCCCGGTCTGGTTGTTGCGTATATGAGTACAGGCCATTTTGTTCAGCGATGACCCCCCTGTGTGTGCTGCCAAAAAAAAAATAGAAACTTTTCGAGACAAATAAAATCCCGAACTGGCAGAAAATTAAACACCTTTCGAAACATGCAAATACAAAACACGGTCTACGGTTCATATAATGACACTCACCTGAAACTAGCAGCTCCCCCTCCTTGCTGAACTCGATGGCATTAACGCAGCCATAGTGCGATACCAGATCCTTTTTGTAGAGGTTCTTGGCGATCCTCAACCGCTGGTGGAACAGATTGTTGCGGAACTGTTTCACATTATCACCAAGCTGGCGACTGACCAGATGGCCCAGCACATTCGGCTGGAGCTGCTTCGGTCGCCGTTGATGGTGGTGGACCATTCTGACGGCTCACCCCCACCTTCCGGGTCCGGGTTGATTATCCGGTTTTTCACTCGCTGCTCTGTACGGGCTATTCAATTACTTAATACGTAGCAGATTCGATTGATTACCCTGTGCTATCTAGTGACGTTTTTTTATTTACTACAAGGTTTTTTTTAACAATCGATTTCAATTTCTTCGTTTTACTGAGGAACAATTTTATCTATCAAGAAGGGATAGTCTGCGTTCGCTCTCGCCCCGACCGTCGTTACTTTCTTGCACTGTTGCCTTCTCTTCACTTTAGACCATGGACCCTTTTACACATCTCCGCCTGACTCACTACACTTTCATCGATTCACCCTCTCTTCCAGCGAAGAATGTCTACCAGTCACTACAGTCAGTCTGTCTGTCAGTAACAACGACTCCCCATTAATATTCACTATCTGACATTAAAAAAAAGTCTTCATTCATCATCACGACTATATTAAAATGTACTATGTCTCAGGTTCCCCGAAAGGGTTCGGTTTCCTTCGGTACACTACCGACACTGATCAGACTAAATCCTAGTGTCACTTCCACCCTATCGAACACCCGCTGGCTGGAACAAGTACTATTTTCCGGATTATGCACCGATTTTCACTATACGACTGGCCAAACCAAAACTGCACCGAACCAGCGACTGAAAACTACTCGTTTTTGACACTTTTTCTTGCGTTGCCATTTTTTCGTCGTTTATAAAATCGTCTCTATCACTGTTCGCCTTTCCTCGGTTGCTGCCAGCGATCTGTTTGCTGCTGCTGCTGCTGAATGGAATGGATGCCTTGATCCAATACATATGTACGTAGGTGGCAATCATATACAAAAATGTACTGAAACGACTGAAACAACAACACAACAGGAGAGAAAATAATGCTCTGTGTAAGTGTAAGCAGGTATATAAAAAGTCGAACGAATTCGGCTGAAGTGCTGAAAAAGTAGTTATGTGCAATGGGAAAATGCGCCCTACCGGATAGGGGAGATTGAGTTAGAAATGGTTGTGAATGGGATGTTTTTGCTTTGGGGGAGAAATTCTATTGAAATTAACAATTAATTACGTTCGATTATTGAGGTGTTCTCATCATCGTAGCGATCATAATAGTTGATCTTATTGAGCTGCATCCATCGAGTCATTAAACTGGTACCCATTTTAATAAGTTTGAAATCTGAGTGACTGTAGTACCGTTGTCCAAACTTGGAAATGTACCGTTTACCGAAATTCAAAAATTAAATGTTTTCAGACATGTTTAGTAACCCTAGAACGTTGCACTTGCGTTTTCCACCTTAGAACGTTGCACTGGGTAAAAATGTACCCCACGCGCTTGATCGCAATTTTCGCAGGTAAAATTGCAAACAAACGAAATCATTTTCTTCGGTTTTTTAATGGCGAAAACAGCTGTGTAAGTGAAAGTACAGAATTTATTGAATCACTGATACATAAATTAGTTTGGATAAAATAAAAAAATGATTAAATCGCGGTTTTGACTTTTTTCGTAAACATTACCATAACTTTGCGAATTTTCAACCGATTTGAAAAAAAATCAAATTATTCTAAAAGTCGAAAGAATGGTCTTAAAACGCTATTAAATGGAATTTCGACATTTTAAAAAAAAAGTGTAATTATTTAGAAGAGTGAAAGTTTAAAAATCGGCTTTTGGAAAATACCACGAAATTGGGTGGAAATTGAAATGAAAAAAATATTTCTGGCCAGTAACACATTGATAACACGCAACGTTACTGTTACAGCAGTAACTGTGCGCAAATTATACTTGCGAGTCATTGCTTTGAAAACCTATAAAAAATAAACAATACAACAATAGAAATCAGCAAAAATGAGAATGATTTTTTGTTCCGCTTCAAAATTAATTTAAATTAATTGAATAAATGATTACAAAAGATTATATAATACTCATTGTTAGTTATGCAGTAAAACAATCAGTATTTAAACTGGTATTGTCACGAATCACATTTCCACTGACAGTTCGAAACCAGACGAAACACTAACAGCAACCGTACACTGGGGTACAAATGTACCCCACGCCAACTTTGACACCTGCTTCTATGAAGGCTATAAGCAAACTGGCTATACCACCTTTTCCTACTCTTACTAGGAACTCTAAACTGAATTATGGTTATGGTCCCAGACAAGGTCCCAGATCGGAAAATGCCGAATTCTCGTCTTTACGTGGCTCCAAAGAAGGCCTGGGGTACATTTATACCTCAGTGCAACGTTCTAGGGTTAAAATCATTCTGTAACTCCCAAAACAATTTATGCATAAGGTGCACAACACTAACTTGGGACAAGTTAGACGATAAATTTGTACTAGACGCAATAGTTTTAGTGTATTGATTGGGATCAGCCCAGGAAATGTCTTATGAGAGCCTCATAAGTCACTAACTACAAGGGCCATGCCATGATTTGGTTTCATCATAGAAACACTCCAATTTCCACGATTCTCGAGAATTGATAAAAAATATTGTGTGTTCTATTCACAAACTGGCGGATTTGTGAGGGTTTGAAGTCGTTTGACACCAGTTTAGTCGTAACGCGGGTGGTGTCATGAAAAATGTCGAATATGAGTTGATAACAGTTTCAAATGTATATGTTATTTGTTTTATAAATACATATACATGGTTGCAGACATGTAAATATGCTCTTTCAGTGATTTTGACTTGTCAGTAATTCGTTTTGTCATAGGCGGACATAAGATCGATGTGTACGGTTTTGTTTCAGGTTTGAGTGGTACTATTATTTTGATATAATAAAATTCTGAGTCTTTGGCATAGGGGTTGGTGCTCCATTTTCAAAACTTCACGCTCGGATCGGGTTTCTCAAATTTAAAATTTTCGGGTTTTACAATTTAAAAATTCTTGTAAATTAGTCAGACTCAGTTCAGGGCCCGAATTCAAAAAAAAAATAATACCGCATTTTTCTACTGCATAACATCAGAGCTGCCACATTCAAGTCTGTCTTCATATGATGATGTAATGTATTCATGATGTATTAGAGTGGCGCAAAAAACGTATTTTGATAATAAAGCAAAAATATATTGAAGCTTTTCCTTTCATTATAATTCCAACCGAAACCACTGGGTGGCAAAGCTGTATCAGTGTGCAATCTAAGGCCACACATTTGATACAGAATTCCTGTTCTTTACATCTCCACAGTGCTAACCGGGGTAAAACTGCTAGTGTTTCCATCATACTAGCTTTCGATAAAGTTAAAGCTTATGTTAGGCTGCCCAAAAATATTTCATAATCTCTTCGGCGTCGGTTTGTTTACCACCCTCGATTATTTTTTCACAAGTTTAAAAGCTAAATCAATCTGTTTTAAAACGTAATCTAAAAAAATCTGAAAATTATTGACGTTATTGACTAAAAGTATTAAAAATAAGCAACACTCCCGATGACTCCCGGCTGTCCGAAGTGCAAGTTGCTCGATAAAAATTATCGGAAAGCATTCACGAAAGTCTTACATATTGCTAAGATCGTAACGTCTGCCAAGACGTACCTCTTGTTCTGTTCCCTTTCCCTACTAATACAATTCGTTTCCTGCCAAGCTCGTGGAAATGCAGAGGTAGTCTCGGTCTCTATCAACAGCGAGTATAGAACTAACATTCTTTTACTTCCCCGGTAGAGCAATATCGTAACACGAAGCGTTCATGGTGAGGCACCTACCTTGACTATAGCTGTCGAAGGCACAATCAATCCGAACAAGTCCCTGTCATTGATGAAGACTAGATAGATCCGCACATTCACGTACCAAGACAGCAGATTTGATAAAAACTAGCAGCGACCAACGTTTCGTCGATGGCCATCTCTTGTTTAGATGCTACATTTTCAGGAAGCACCTAAAACTGTCGTCGAAAATCCACCGAAGGAGATTGTAATCACCTACAACAAGTGCATTACCTCGTCTGCCAGTTATCGCCAGGATCGCTGTTTGGCCTCAGATAGATGCAGCAAACATACAGCTATCGACCTGGTAGTGAAAATGGCAATCGCATCCATAAATTGCGTAGTTCGTCGTAAAATCGGAGTTTAATATATCATCGTGTAGCCAAGCTTCGGTAAGGACAATAAAGTCAATTGTTTCAAGAGGTGAAAACCAGGAAGCAGGTATGAGTTTTTGTTCTCATTCTACGAACGTTCTGATAGTAGGTGGACAGAAAATCATGCTATGAATCATCTTCAAGTTACCAGTGGACCACCATAGATACAATAAAATTAATCATCCCTGTCATTTTCAGTTGCCGTTCATTCGATTACCCAGATCTTCTCAAAATGACGCAGCCCAACCGTTAGTATGTTAAAACGAGAGAAGGGTTTAAGCATTATGGCGCGCCCTCTAGTTCGACTAATCCTATGGAAAATCTACAGCAATATCCGAATGTGACATAGAATCAATGCGTTCTTTCGTGGACAATGGGAACTCTTTGGTCCCGAATAATGTAAATTTATCTCGCGTTCCCAACACTCGAAATATGCTTCCTTTTTGATGGCGATACCGCCTGTTGCTCGAATGAAACGTGGTTTGATTCAATTACAAAAATTGTGCCACATTTCGACTATGCTTACACCGTTTACCGTACGGTCCGAAGTATAGAGTGGCATCGTTTTTACCAAGCACACTGCCTTAGGTCAACTAGCTAAAACTACTTGGTTTCTAGCATACCATCGGGCATGCCTGTGATACTGATGGTTTACTGATGTAGGTACTATCAAAGCTTTAGAGGGCTAAGAACGAAAATAAAGGACGCGTATTTGGCTGCTACTGGCGGCGACTACAATATTTATGTTTTAACAGAAACTTGGCTTGATGCTAGAACTACATCAAGTGGTCACAATCCTAAAAGCCCGCCGAACTGCACTGCGTGCACTCCAGAGAACATCCCATTTTGGGTGAATCGGTCGTCTGAATACCGACGTCTCAGGAACATGGCGAAAAAGGCCGCTGAAGAAACCAAAGCCGCTAATTGGACCAAATTTATCGATGGTTCCGATTCTCGAACAGATATGTTGTGGAATTTAGTTAACCCCTTAACCGGAAAACGTCTGCAAACAGGCTGATCGCGCACAATTTTCCCTACGTTGTGACTTTTGCGTAACGTTTCACCAACGACGAAAGAAATCTCCTTACTCGACGATGGAAGCGAAAATACCACGGCAGCGGGATGGACTAAATGCACTAACAGCAGTTTGGATCACACAAAAAGGTAAGATTTTATTTCACTGCACTTTAATTCCAATTTTCCTTTAGGCGATGTTCACTGTTCGACGGTCAAGAACTACTGAATTTTATTTCTTCGTTTCAAAAACCAACTACCTAGGAAACAGCTGATCCGTACAACACTGTACATGCGGAACAGCGGAAAATGAACCTAACTTTTGGTAGCAACATAACAGCGTACTAGATGCCTACAGTGACACTTCGCTTATCTACTTCAACATCACCGTCTCCTTGAAATAACACATTTCAAAACAAAACAAAACAATTTCGGTAATTCTACATGCTTCACATTACAACTATTTACTAATATTTTCTTTTTCTTTTACAGCAAATCATCCAGATTGGGCCGGTTGTGGGTTGGTGGCCAGCAGCTAATTGTCGTCGTCGTCTCCTGATGCAGCAGCGAAATCCGGCAGCAAACAGATTTTAGTGATCGGACGGCTGATTGTACCACGAGCAGTGCGCAGCAGTACAACTCTTGCTAGCCCATCCGGGCCCGGGGAAGTTGACTCAATTCGAGCAAGTGGCCAACGGATTGGTGGTTGCAGTTCATCTACGACGATGACCATACGCCCAGGCAAAATTTGTTCGTTCCGCAAATGCTTGGTGGTATCCTTTTGCAGTTCCTGCAAATATTCTGAGCGCCAGTGTTTCCAACATTTTTGAACGTGCAACTGCAGCTGCTGATAATGATCCAGTCGGTTGACCGGAATGTTGTGGTGATCTGGGTCGGGCAAGGCGAGGATGCTGGTGCCGATAAGAAAATGGGCCGGCGTGAGAGCAGCAAGATCGTTCGGATCATCAGACATTGGCAGTAAAGGACGTGAATTCATCATTGATTCAACCTGCGTGAGCACTGTGCTGATATCCTCAAACGATAGGCGCGATGGACCCAACTGCCGAAATAGATGCTTCTTGGCCACTTTGACTGCTGCTTCCCATAATCCGCCGAAATGAGGTGCCTTCGGTGGATTTAGATGCCAAGTGATTCCTTCCTCTGCACAATACGATGAGATTTTGTCGATTTCGTTCTGGTTTTTGAGCATAGCAAATAATTTTCCCATTTCATTTTTAGCCCCTTCAAAGTTTTTGCCGTTGTCCGAATGAATGTGCGCTGGACGTCCTCTTCTGGCTATGAACCGACGGAGTGCACATAAGAAAGCCTGCGTTGTCAAATCACTCACGAGCTCTAGATGAACAGCTTTGGTGGCAAAGCAGACGAACACGGAAATGTAGGCCTTCGTCGGAGAGGCACGTTTGTGGATTGGTTTGAGATAGAGCGGGCCAGCATAATCTACACCGGTGATACTAAATGGACGGCTTGGAATGATTCGATGGACGGGTAGCTGACCAATTTGCTGCTGCGCAGGTACAGGATTGAGTCGAGTGCATCGAAAGCAGTTTCGTACGGTATTGTGCGCCAATCTGCGTCCGTGCAGTGGCCAAAATTCCTCGCGTACTGTTGATAATAAAAGGCGCCCACCGGCGTGTAGCATTCGGCGGTGATAATATTCCATTAGTAGACAGGAAAGCGGGTGGAAGCTAGGCAGTAGGGCAGGATGTTTTGATTGGTAGGGCAGTTGGGATAACTTTAATCGACCTCCGACTCTCAAAACTTTCTCTTGATCCAGAAATGGGCTCATTTGACGGACGTGCGAACGCTTTGGAACCGAATTCCCTTTTTCCAGCTCTCTGATTTCCGGGGCGAAGGCTTCTTGTTGTGCAAGTCGAACTATTAACGTTTTGGCTTTCGATAACTCTTCCACAGATAATGTTCTCGCTGGATTCGATGTAAGGGGAGGCTGAGTTCTGGTTCTTGTACGTGTATTGACTATAAAACGGATACAGTATCCAATGACGTGAAGCAGGCGAGTGAACGATGACCAGCGAAGAAATAACGGATTGACCGATGTGTTCAATTGCACAGCTGCTACGACGTGTCGCACTTCGAGTACATCATCAGCAACAATTGGCGGGGTACGAGTTTTCCATTCTCCTTCGGTCAGTGACAACCAGCGGGGGCCTTGGTCCCACAACGTACTTTTCAGAAAATCTTCTACCGACATTCCACGGGATACTAGGTCAGCCGGATTTTCGCATCCAGATATGTGCATCCACTGGCAGCCATGGGTATAATGCTGCACCTCAGAGACTCTATTCCCTACGAACGTTTGCCAAGTGTTTGGAGGTGATCGAATCCACTGCAGCGTGACGGCGGAGTCCGACCAGAAGTACGAGGCAGAAACTTCAACATCTATGGCCTGCTTGATGCGATCATGCAGATGCGAAGCCAAAACAGCAGCGCAAAGTTCAAGACGGGCAAGGGTGAGACGCTTTAGTGGGGCGACTCGTGACTTGGCGGCGAGAAGCTGAATTCTTACGTTTCCCATTTCGTCTTTACAGCGGGCGTACGTGCATGCACCGTATGCCGATTCGGATGCATCTGCAAATGTATGCAACTGGATGGTTGATTGTGGAAGGAATACATAGCGGGTTACTCGATAGGCAGAAATTTTGGGCAGCTCCTGATGATATTTATTCCACTTATGACAAACGTTTTCAGGAACTGGCTCATCCCAACCAGTCGATAATAACCACATATCTTGCATTAGAATTTTGGCTCTAACTATGACCGGAGCAATGAGGCCAAGTGGGTCGAATAATTTCGCAATATCCGATAAAATGGAACGTTTGGTAGGTGCTTCATCGCGATGCTGCACATGCGAATCGAACCGTAGAAAATCTCCTTCCGGCTCCCAGTTAATTCCAAGCGCCTTTATTGTTTCATGGGGGGTGAATTGTAATGTAGATTGGGTGCCAATTTGATCGTCGTTCAATCCCTGCAGAACATCAAGCCGATTTGATGTCCACTTACGAAGTTCAAATCCTCCCTTCTCGAGTAATTCGCTAAGCTCTGTGCGGAGGTGAATGGCTTCGTCTACCGACTTTGCCCCGCCGATGAAGTCGTCGACGTAGAAATTTTTTCGTAAAGCCTTGCTGCCAAATCGATACGATCCTCCTTCGTCGTTTGCCAATTGCTGAAGCGTGCGTGTTGCGAGAAAGGAGGACGGAGCTAGACCGTAGGTCACAGTACGCAATTCGTACGTTTGAATAGGCGATTCTGGAGAGAACCGCCATAAAATGCGCTGCAATGGAGTATCGTCGGGGTGCACTAGAACTTGTCGGTACATTTTTGCCACGTCTCCGACGAGGGCGATCGGGTATGTACGGAAGCGAAGAATCATGGCGAGTAGGTCATCCTGAACCACTGGTCCGACGCAAAGAGCATCGTTGAGCGAAAATCCAGTGGAAGTTTTTGCTGAGCCGTCAAATACGACGCGAACCTTTGTCGTCGTGCTGGATTCTTTAACTACTGGGTGATGGGGTAAGTAGTATTCTATACCACAGCTAGTATCTTCGGGTTTGACCAGCTGCATGTGCCCAAGCTGAAGGTACTCCTGCATGAATTGGTGGTACTCCTGCTTCAAACTGGAGTCTCGTTCCAAACGTCTCTCTAGAAATTCGAATCGGCGCAATGCGTTTGTTTTAGACTGGCCTAGCATAACGGCGAAGTCTTGCTTTCTGGGTAAACGAACCATATATCGTCCTTCGGAATTTCTCGCAACCGTTGACTGGTAAAAGGACTCACAATGACGTTCTTCGGTGGAATAGTTGTCCTTGGTAGTTAGTTCCTCCATTTGCCAGAATCGTTCTAGACTTTCCTCCAAAGAGACCATCGATACAGCTACTACACTGCAAGAGTTGGAGGTACATGTCAAGCTTGGTATAGAGAAAGCTGAACCCGCAGAGCCTGCCACAATCCATCCGAAAACGCTATCTACTAATAACGGAAGATTGCCGTGCAGCTGTATTCGAGACGCGGTTGGGAAGAAAGAGTAAAAGTGTTTAGCGCCGATGACCATATCGATTGGCTGGCTTTTGTTAAATGCTGGGTCCGCCAGGAACAGGTCCTTTGGAATATTCCACATCTTTGTATCGATGGTTTGTGCAGGTAGGTCGGCGGTGACCTTATCCATCACAAGAAAGTTAACGCCGCACGAAAAATTCTCTTTTCTTGAAGTGATCTGGGCGTATACCGATTCACGTATCGCCTTGGATAGCTGACCGGCACCTTGAACAGTAATGTTAACGGGACTCCTTTTCATACGAAGAATTCGTGCGACACGCTCTGAAATTAGATTCGGCTGCGATGCACTGTCCAACAATGCTCGCGCTGGATGTGCATGTCCGAATGCATCGATCACGTTTACGATGACTGTAAGCAAAAATACGTTCTCGCGTGGTTGTTGGAGAGAAGCACTCGTTTCAATCGAAAGAGGCATTTCCGTCGCCGCAACGGTTGTTTGCCCACGATTGTCGATGGAATTGGTTGGAATCGGTTGCCTAGAATCCGGGTGGCGCGAAATATTCTCATTGTTGGGCTTTCTAGGACCGTTGGATTGATCGAAATGCAAAAGAGTGTGGTGACGCTGGTTGCATTTTCTGCAGTTCAGATCACAGGGACAGTTGCGAACGAAATGGTTCTCTTTCAGACAATTGTGGCACAGTCGCCTCGAGTTGACTGCCCGCTGTCGCTCAGCCATCGAAAACTGAATGAATTTCTCGCACCTCGACAAAGAATGGGCCTGGTTGCACACCGGGCATTTAAGAGAAGAACCAGTGGTAGAAGCACAAGCAGATAAACGGAATTGGGAGTGCCTCTTGAAGTGGTGGGAAGATGCAATGTCGCTACTGGAACCGGGGTTGGAAGCAGGCTGGTGATTGACGGATATCGACTCTAGAACTCGTGTTCTCCTCTGCAGAAAATCTATCAAACAAGTGTAGTTTGGGTTATCTACTGTAGATGCGTGGTCTTCCCAGGCCTTGAGGGAATCATCGTGGAGGCGCGTACACAGCAGGTGCTCAAGAAGGGTACTCCATGCGTCGGTCGGTTCCCCCAATTGGTGCAGAATTTTTGTGTGGCGCTCGAATTCATCTACCAAGCTATGTAGCGTTGCAGCAGTCTCCTTCTTCATGTGCGGAATGTCGAAGAGTGCCTGCAGATGTCGCTTTTTCAAAAGATAATCATTGGAATATCTACCTTCAAGTGCTCCCCATGCTAGTGAGTAGTTAGCAGAACATATAGCAATGGACTCGATTAGCTGGGCAGCCTCTCCCTTAACGGCAGCCTTCAAGTAGTGGAATTTTTGAATAGGCGGAACATCAGCATTATTGTGAATCAGAGCCAAAAACGTATCGTGGAAGGTAAGCCATTGTTGGTAATCCCCATCGAATTCGGGTAGCGAAATCGTCGGGAGTTTGATGCCAGAAAGAGCGGAATTAGCATGCAGAGAGTGAGGGATACTAGCGTCAGGAAGTTGAGGCAATTTAGTAAGCAAAGAAGCTTTTATTGTAAAAAGCCGAGGTTCAAAGTTGGCACGAATTGATGCATGGTGTGCCCTACCTTCATCATCTATCGCTTCAGCTTCCAGTTCAGCTTGCACTTCCTCCAGCGTAGTCCACATCGTGTCCAGGTACTCCAACCTCAACTGTACTTGCGCCTGATCTCTTTCAGCAATATAGTCCTCTAAAAAAGCCTCTGCCCGACCCAAAGCCTCGACCACTGTATTTCTCCTCGTTGTCAGCTGGTAGATTCGCTGGTCATCGGCCATCTTGAATGGCAATGATAAATGTGGGTGGTGCGATCCGCAAAATACGTAGATCTGTTGAAATAAAGACCACGGTAGACCCGACGGATAAAATGAATCTACTTGGAAAGGTACTCACCTTTTCCAAGGCAAGAAAAGCCTTGGATTTTTAATACAACAGGAACAGGTTACACTGCACGTGATGGACGTCAGCAGTTTGATTTCTATCGAACGATAAGTGCAGTAAGCGGCTTAATTCCGGAACGAAAGGAAGCGTTCTCCTCAAGTTATTACAGCGATGGCCGCAGGCGACGTTAACAAGATGGCGTCGGATGTGTAAGGCGATGGACCTCAAGCCCACCGGATACGGCGCAAGGGCCGGCAAAGTAATCCGAAGAATGGCGCAGGGGCCGGCGTATGAATTGAGCATAGAACCTGGCTGCCTACCTCTTTGCTGATGAAGCTGATTCACCAAGATCGTCCTTCTTGACACGACAGTCGAAGTTGCCGAAAACTCGAGAAAAATGCAATGCAGAAGAAAGAAACGGGTATCTAGAGCGCACCAGAAAGCACCAAAAAAGGATTAGACAGAAACTAACCTTCTGCCTGAAGGTATCAGGCCTTGTACGAATATTTCCCAACAGCTTGTATCCAGAACTTGCGATGGCGGTCTTCGGGTATTCAGCAAGAATAGACGGCGTCTACAAATGGCGATTTGGCGAACGTTCAGGGTGTTTTCCAGCAGCGCAATGGCGTTTTCCAGCGAATCGACGATGGTGGAACCGATCGTTTGCAGATGGCGATCCTGGTCACGGCACCAAATATGATCGCGCACAATTTTCCCTACGTTGTGACTTTTGCGTAACGTTTCACCAACGACGAAAGAAATCTCCTTACTCGACGATGGAAGCGAAAATACCACGGCAGCGGGATGGACTAAATGCACTAACAGCAGTTTGGATCACACAAAAAGGTAAGATTTTATTTCACTGCACTTTAATTCCAATTTTCCTTTAGGCGATGTTCACTGTTCGACGGTCAAGAACTACTGAATTTTATTTCTTCGTTTCAAAAACCAACTACCTAGGAAACAGCTGATCCGTACAACACTGTACATGCGGAACAGCGGAAAATGAACCTAACTTTTGGTAGCAACATAACAGCGTACTAGATGCCTACAGTGACACTTCGCTTATCTACTTCAACACAGGCTTTACACTCACAACCCATGGAGGTACCATCATGGAGCCTAGCAATCGCTCCCACCTGCTTTCATTAGACGCTAGACTGCATCTCCTACAAGGTTCTCACCGAACTCGAGTCAATAATACAATTCTCTGGTACGATTACACTCCAGCTCTTGGTTCTAGTCAAGGGAAGTCAGGTCTTATGTTAAGGCACCTTCCACCAAGCGGTAAGAGTGCAGTACTTCACCGCTTCAATAGAATCTGGAAAGGTGGATCCTTCCCAGATAACTAGCGTTAGGCTCTTATTTTGCCAATCCCAGAAAAGAAACGACGCATAATAGCAAGTGTTAATAGCGCCATACAGTTCAGCGAGCCCCTCGGCGCCCATACAGCAAATCAACATCAACAAACCGCGCCCTTCGCCTTCTCGAGGGATTGGCACGAATATCGGTCACGGACAAGACAGTCAGATAGGAAGAAAGAAAAAAAGTCAAGTCATTCGGTAAAAAGTAGCGTAAGCTAGAACACATTTTCACAATTGTTATAAATTAACCCAATTCTCAAGTTAAATAATTGTTCCCATTTCTAACTAAATCTACCCTAACTGTACTGTGGTAAGTTTAATTATATTAGATGTTTATAAATACCTAAAATTGAACCTAACAGGAATTAAAGCTACGGTACGGACAGAGTTAGTGCGGGTAGGAAACAGTACGGATACAATTTATACGGAGAAACAGTACGGATCGAAGACTGTGCGAACAATACCATTAGGAGCACATTTAAATTACAATTTAAATAGACTTCGAAACCGAACAGGTCATTAAGGTTAGTAGTCCAACCTAGCTTATTTGATTACCGTGAATCTCTAATACTATTATACTTAAATGCTAGGACACAGACTGATTACTGTACGGGTACGATTTAGACAGCTCTGTACGGCAGCGAAAACATTAACAGTAAGAATTTGTATTTATACTCTAAAACTTAATCCTAACACAATATTATCCTCCATGCAGGAATTTATAATCCAACCTTGATTCACAACGAATAAAGAAGATTCATAGATTTGCTAGTTTTCACTGCTGTCCGGCAACATCTTATAAATTCTGTTACGAGAATTGCTTCACGGAGGAAGGATGTCATCCAGGAAAGCCAAATCCGGATCCAGCAAGAAGACGGTCGATAAGGTCACCCCAGGTGGTGATGCGGCAGTTGACAGTCACAACGTCCAAGCGACTACGACTGAGCTGCAGAAGGACGGAACGAACGCTAAGGATTCGGCGATTAAAGTGTTTGTCCATCCTCCCCCCAGCGAACAGGTAAATGATAAAGTTACCAATGAATCCAACCGGCGGGGAGCAAATCCTAAGGAAAAGGATACCGCCGAGAAAAATAAAACGAACGTAGTCAAACGTAATCCGTTCCTCCGCGTACGAAAGAATCGGGTCGGTCATTGTCAAGTGTGTGATGAGCGTGATAATAGTCGAATGGTTCAGTGTGACGGTTGCAATGAGTGGTATCATTTCTCGTGTGTAGAAGTGTCAGAAGGGATTGCTGACGTGAGCTGGATCTGCATGAACTGCGAACACGCAAAGGATCTAACCCCTTCCCCTCTGCATACCCCCAACGTAAGCAGTACCACATCCACTGTACGGTCAAAGAGCAAGGCAAGCAGCATCGGAAGTCAGGCCAAACGGAGACAAGCTTTGGAACTACAATGGTTAGAGGAGGAAAAGGAGTTGGAACGACGATATTTAGAACTCAAGTACAAGATTCTGTTAGAGGGCGGTAGCGACTGCTCGTCGATTGTTAGTGAACCCCAATCAGTATCAATGTCGAAGGTGAAGAAGTGGATAGACGACACGGATGGATACGGCGAGAAGGTTGACTGCGGATCTGAAGCCGAGGAACTAGAGAAACGTCCACCGAGGAACTCGACTGCGTCTATAGAGCACCATGCTCCAGTTCCAGATCAGCAGCGTGCGACTCAAGTTAATATCCAACTCCGACGACCCCCACAACGTGTTTCCGGCCAACAAGAGACTCGGCCAATCTTCGGCAGCTCCCATATGCGACAATCAGTCGCTCTCGCACCGGAGGCTGGATCATGGGTCGAAGCGAATGCGTTTGTACCAGGTCAGCGTTCCACCCCCGTTGGACGACCATCCCTCCCAGCGCATGGGCTCAGTGACGACACGGCTTGTGTGTTGAATCGAAGTCAAATCGCCGCACGCCAGGCAGTTTCGAAGGATTTGCCGGACTTCAGTGGTAATCCGGAAGATTGGCCGCTGTTCTTCTCGATGTTTAACTCGTCGACTCAGATGTGCGGATTCTCCAATGAGGAAAATATGTTACGGTTGCGTAAGTGCTTGAAAGGAAGAGCATTGGAAGCAGTAAGATGTCGCCTGCTCCACCCATCGAACGTTGCGGGAGTCCTTTCAACTCTCAAGATGCTCTATGGACGCCCGGAAGCAATCGTGCAGGCGGTTATCAAGAAGATACGATCATTGCCGTCACCGAGCATAGAGAAGTTGGAGACAGTGGTGAACTTCGCGCTGACAGTTGAGAATTTGGTCGCTACCATTCAAGCGTGTGAGGTTAGTGACTTCGTCTACAATGCATCGCTGCGATACGAGTTAGTAGGGAGGTTGCCACCAACGTTGAAGCTGAGCTGGGCCAGGTTCTCAAGGAACAACCCCACTCCGAACCTATTGGATTTCAGTACGTGGCTGTACGAGACAGCAGAGGATGCAAGTGCGGTCGTAGATACCGTATTCAGCGATCAACGGTTTCGCGGTACTAAGCGGGATGGTTTCTTGAATGTTCACTCGGAAATAGACTCTAAGGATTCGAAATCAGCCAACTCTCCACAGAAACCAACCATCGTTGACACCAAGAAGTGCGTGGCGTGCAAAGGGGATTGTACGATGCTGGCCAAGTGCAAACAGTTCGTAGACCTAAGCTACGATTCGAAGTGGGCGACAGTAAGAGCTTACAAACTTTGTCGCAAATGCCTGCGTAAACACAACGGGTCATGTAGACAAGAAAAACCATGCGGAACGAATGGCTGTACATATCTGCACCATCCTCTGCTTCACGGTTACGGAAACCCTCGATCTGGTGAATCTCCTACAGCAGCCGCTGTTTACGAGAAGAGTTGCAACGTGCACCAAGTGCAGTCGGAGATCTTGTTCAGAGTAGTTCCGGTCATTTTATACGGCCCATCGAAGGCAATTCGAACCTACGCATTCCTGGACGACGGCTCAGAACTCACGCTTCTAGAACAGAGTTTAGCAGACGAGCTCGGGTTAAGGGGACCAAAGAATCCACTGTGCCTGAAGTGGACAGGCGAAACCACCAAGATCGAAAACAGATCACAAAACGTTAGTCTTCAAATCTCCAGTGTAACGAACCCGATCAAGAGGTATGATCTCTCCAGTGTACGAACGATCAGAAATTTGCAGATCCGACCACAGACTCTCCTTACCTCGGAGTTGCAACAGAGATACCAGCACCTCATGGGACTACCGATTGAGTCGTATAACGAGGCCAATCCGCGAATCCTAATCGGCTTGGATAATGCCACTCTCGGATATGCAATGAAGAGTCGCGAAGGACAGTCAAATGAGCCGATTGCAATCAAAACACGGCTCGGCTGGATTGTTTTCGGCAGTTGTGTGGGAGAGAAGAATGCTGGGCACTACGTAAACTATCATGCGCTACAGATTTGCCAGTGCAACAGAGAGACCAGTGAAGATCTTCACGAACTCGTCAAAGGTTATTTTGCCCTCGACAGCTTGGGCATCTCTAAGCAAAGTAAACTACTTCTGTCACACGAGGACCAACGAGCACAGTCAATGCTGGAATCACTCACTCGGCCCGTAGACAGCCGTTTTGAATCCGGGCTTCTATGGAAGTACGATTCGGTCCGACTTCCGGATAGTGCAGCGATGGCACTGCGAAGATGGCGATGCCTAGATAACCGCATGAAGAAGGATCCACTTCTGGCGGGCGAATTGAACGCGAAAATTCAGGATCATATCAACAAAGGCTACATTCGCAAGTTGTCCGCGGAAGAGCTGGAAGTAAACCACCCACGAGTTTGGTACCTTCCGATATTTCCAATCGTCAATCCGAACAAGCCGGGCAAAACGAGACTCGTATGGGATGCAGCTGCCACCGCCTTTGGAGTTTCACTCAACTCAGTTCTGTTAAAAGGCCCAGACCAACTGACATCTCTTCTATCTGTTCTGATCCAGTTCCGGGAGTTTCGGACAGCGGTATGCGGCGACATCCGTGAGATGTACCACCAAGTAAGGATGCGGGAGGACGACCAACATTGCCAACGCTTCTTCTAGAAGGCCTGCGAGACAGATATCGACCCTAGCGTCTACGTAGTGCAGGTAATGACGTTCGGCGCATGCTGCTCGCCGAGTACGGCACAATACGTAAAAAATTACAATGCAAAGAGATTCGAACAAGAACACCCAGAAGCAGTTCACGCAATCGTAAAGCAACACTACGTTGACGATATGCTTCTGAGTGTGGAATCTGAGGAGGAAGCAATACAAGTGGTTCGAGAAGTACAGACAGTGCACAGGTCAGCAGGCTTCGAAATGCGGAACTGGATCTCCAACTCACCCAGAGTTGTGGCAGCTATGAGCGAAACAGGCTCCGATGAGAAAAGCCTCAGTATCGGCGACAAACACGTGTCAGAACGGGTTCTCGGAATGTGGTGGAACACCTCAACAGACTGCTTCACATATAAAATGTCACCGCGGTACGAGCAGCTACTGATCAGTGGGCAGCGTCGACCGACAAAACGCGAAGTGCTTCGTACATTAATGATGATATTCGATCCCTTAGGACTCATAGCACACTTCCTACTGCAACTAAAATCCTTGCTGCAAGAAATCTGGAGAACTTCAGTCGGCTGGGATGACCCCATCGATGAGTCGTTGTTTCAAAAGTGGTTGGCATGGCTGACAGTGTTGCCGCAGGTATCGTCTATCGAAATACCTCGATGCTACCGAACACTCACATCCGCGACGGACGGAACGGTGGTACAACTGCACACGTTCGTCGACGCAAGCGAGAACGGTTTCGCAGCTGCAGTGTATTTGCGTTTTCAGGAAGGAGAAACCATCGAATGCAGACTGGCCGGAGCAAAGACGAGAGTCGCGCCGTTAAAGTTTCTCTCCATTCCGAAGTCCGAACTGCAAGCCGCTGTGATAGGTGTGAGATTAGCGGGAACCATTGCCCAATCGCTATCCGTCAAAATCAATCAACGTTTCTTCTGGACTGACTCCAGAGATGTCCTCTGCTGGCTCAACTCGGATCACCGTCGGTATAGCCAATTCGTGGCCTTCCGTGTTAGCGAGATCCTGGAAACGACGAACGTCAACGAATGGCAGTGGGTGCCAACGAAGCTGAACGTGGCAGACGAGGGAACCAAATGGACACGAGCTCCAGATATGACTGCCTCCAGTCGATGGTTTTGCAGTCCCAATTTTCTCTGGCAACCGAAGAAAGCATGGCCTGTTTCCCCGCACTCATCGACTAAAGAGGAGTTACGGCCTCATCTTCTGCTTCATACCATGCCGTTGGACCCAGTGGTTCAGCCACATGATTTCTCGGAATGGTCTTCTCTACTGCGCCGAATGGCTTATGTGACCCGTTTCGTGGACAACCTGAGGCAAGCTAAGATGAAAAAACCAAGGCAGAGTGGCCCTCTGACTCGTGACGAGCTAAGAAAAGCGGAAAATTACCTGTTTCGTCTTGCACAGCGCAGTGCGTATCCCGATGAGATAGCAGTCCTGAATGAACCGTTATCAACCACCCAGCAACGCAAGTTTATAAAAAACAACAGTTCGCTAAGCAAGATGTGCGCATTTCTTGACAAGAACGGCGTTCTAAGGGCCCGCGGCCGAACCCAAGAATGTAAATTCACAGATTACGACGCCGCTAATCCGGTTATTCTTCCACGGAATCACCACATCACTAGGCTTATCGTGTCCAACGCACACAAGCAGTTTAACCACCAGAACCATGAGACGATCATCAACGAGCTTCGCCAGCGATTCCGCAGTCCACGTCTGAAGGCAACGTACCGTGCGATCCGGAAAGAGTGCCAACAGTGTAAAAATAACCAGGCTGCCCCGCAACCACCTACGATGGCCGATCTACCACTCGCTCGCCTGGCTGCCTTTGCTCGACCATTTACGTACATGGGGATAGACTATTTTGGCCCAATGACGGTATCCGTCGGACGACGCACAGAGAAACGTTGGGGGGTACTGGCAACATGTCTTACCATTCGCGCCGTACACTTAGAACTCGCTCACACACTGACGACAGATTCCTGTATGATGGCTATACGGAACATCTTTGCTAGAAGGGGAGTTCCGGCAGTGATCTACAGCGACCGTGGCACAAACTTCCAGGGCGCCAGTAAGGAGCTGCAGCTAGCGCTACAGGAACTCGACGACGACCGGCTGATGCGGGAGTTCACTACGGCTCGAACGGAATGGACTTTCAATCCGCCAGCCTCTCCCCACATGGGGGGAGCTTGGGAGCGTCTGGTTCAGTCCGTGAAACGGAACCTAACTGTTCTGCAATCGAATGCTACGCCAACTCACGAGGTGCTCCAGAACGCGTTGGTGGAAGTTGAGAACGTTCTCAACTCGCGGCCACTCACTAGCGTCCCGCTGGAGGATGACGAATCTCCAGTGCTGACGCCCAACCACTTTCTGCTGGGTAGTCAAAATGGCCTACAACCGTGGGTGCCGTTCGATGACAGCTCTGCAGCTCTACGAAACAGCTGGCAACGTTCGCAGACCATGGCTAACCGGTTCTGGAAGCTGTGGGTTAGAGACTATCTTCCAACACTAACTCGGAAACCGAAGTGGCTCACACCAGTAAAACCCATTGCAGTCGGCGACGTCGTCGTCATCGTGGACCCAAACCTACGGCGGAACTGCTGGCCGAAGAGTCGAGTTATCTGTGTCAAACCTGGTGCAGATGGACAAGTGAGATGGGCGACGGTGCAGACAGCCAACGGAATCTACGAGAGACCTGCCGTTAAACTCGCTGTCCTGGACGTAGGCGTTGAGAAGAATGCTCTTCAGGAAGACCCTAACCGCATTCCGGGGGGAGTGTTAATAGCGCCATACAGTTCAGCGAGCCCCTCGGCGCCCATACAGCAAATCAACATCAACAAACCGCGCCCTTCGCCTTCTCGAGGGATTGGCACGAATATCGGTCACGGACAAGACAGTCAGATAGGAAGAAAGAAAAAAAGTCAAGTCATTCGGTAAAAAGTAGCGTAAGCTAGAACACATTTTCACAATTGTTATAAATTAACCCAATTCTCAAGTTAAATAATTGTTCCCATTTCTAACTAAATCTACCCTAACTGTACTGTGGTAAGTTTAATTATATTAGATGTTTATAAATACCTAAAACTGAACCTAACAGGAATTAAAGCTACGGTACGGACAGAGTTAGTGCGGGTAGGAAACAGTACGGATACAATTTATACGGAGAAACAGTACGGATCGAAGACTGTGCGAACAATACCATTAGGAGCACATTTAAATTACAATTTAAATAGACTTCGAAACCGAACAGGTCATTAAGGTTAGTAGTCCAACCTAGCTTATTTGATTACCGTGAATCTCTAATACTATTATACTTAAATGCTAGGACACAGACTGATTACTGTACGGGTACGATTTAGACAGCTCTGTACGGCAGCGAAAACATTAACAGTAAGAATTTGTATTTATACTCTAAAACTTAATCCTAACACAATATTATCCTCCATGCAGGAATTTATAATCCAACCTTGATTCACAACGAATAAAGAAGATTCATAGATTTGCTAGTTTTCACTGCTGTCCGGCAACAGCAAGTGACTTCGCCCAATACGTCTTCTCGCGTGCACATCTAAGGTGATGAAAAGGATGGCCAATCGAAGACTTACCATACTTCTGGAGGATCTCAGACAATTTGCCGCGGCGCCGGAGTCTATTTGGGATCCTTCGGTGAAGTGGTAACTCAGACCTTGAACGACGGTCACCATACCGACATCGCTATTCTAGATCTATCCAAAGCCTACAACACTACGCGAAGGTGTCCTCCGGCAACTCAAACAATGGGGCTTTGAAGGTAACTCAGTCCTGTTCGTGCAGCAATTCGTGGGTAACAGACGTTTTCAGAGTGGTATAGGCGGAAGTCGATCTAGCCCTTTCCATGAATGAACCTCAAGATGCTGCCCGGGCGGTGACGCTCTTCATCATCAGGATGTAGTCACTGTTCGCCACTTTACCAAAGGACGTTTTGGTGTGATAACAACCCTTAGCCCACTATACTACGGAGCGATTTGTTTTGCATTCAACCTCCTACCCAGCCCACCAGCAGAAGCAGCATGTATTTAGGCCGGTATACTCCCATTCAAATGGACCACAACAGTGACAACTCCGAAGCAGACCCTTAGATTCCTAGAAAAAACAATCGGCACTAACTGCTTCTTGCGGCGGATGGCTGAAGAAATTTATTCCGCCCCAACAAACTCCCTCATGCCGCAAATCGCCCAACTAAAAAGCACTGGAAACCAGTTTGGTGACTTGCCTTCTGAAGGCGGGGTGTATCTCCCAACATTGTCTGAGCCAAGTTTCCACAACATGTTGATAGAAGGTACTCAAATCACTTGAAGATATTTAACGACGGATCGAAGTTAAACGGAAAGGTAGGGGTCAAGGTGAGTGGAGCTGGAGGTGGTTGTGTACTCCGTCTTACCCTGCCATGGTCCATCTTCTCAGCTAAAACCTGCTGCCATCGCTTTTGCTATCACAAAGAAACCCGAAGATGTTCCAGTAGTTATCGTTTCCGACTCCTTATCTGTTATAGCTTCTGGAAACTCGAGACACCCATATGTGCAGCTATAGAACAATCTTACGACTTGATTGCCTCCATCTACTGGGTCCCTGAAAACAATGCCATCCGCGATAATGAGCATGCAGACCGCCTGGCATGCCTCGAACGGATAACAGATTCGAACGGAGGGCTCTGTCCGGTTCTTTTTGAAATCCGGGAAACTAAATTATCTTATGATACAGGACTCAGCGCTTTGCCTTCAGTTGTTCTAAAAAAAGTTCTCTTATTTTAGCGATTCTTGCATATTTGATTAATATATCACACACAGTCGTGATTCGCTGGTTGGTCACTTTTTAACTGGACCGCTTTCTAATTGGACCTTCACTAGTTCGGCCATTGTCCAACTAAAAGGCATCTTAATGTCAAAAATCATATGTCAAATTCACTTTGACAATCAAACAATTATTAGAGATGTTAACAGATACATTTACACCGCTAACGTCTCCTTTGGAGACTTTTTGACGTCCTTCAGTCGGTCCAACTAACGAATCAAATTCGTTAGTTGGACAGAGACTGTGGCTCAACCAGCGGATCACGATTGTAATGGCAAGATTTTGTTGAAAATTCGAAGTGTTCGATGATGGTCCCAGTATACAAGAAAGGTGACAAATGTAACATAGGGAATTACCATGGCCCACTTCATTAATAGTAAAGTAAAAAATATTCGAATCGCTCATGAACGAGGTACTATTTTCAAAGCTACACTTGTTTGCACGGTTTCTTCTCGGGTTGATCGGTTAAGATGAATGTTGTCAGTTTCTAACCTGTTTGTATAAAACAAATGATTAAAAAACATCAGATGGACACGATCTACACAGATCTTGAGACTGCTAGATTCTACCATTGGCTTTGATCTTACCTATCTTGTACACCCTGATGTCGTTATTCAAATTGGAGATAATGTATTCGAATCCTTTTCTAATCATTCCGTAGTTCCTTAAGGTAGGACACTAGGCCCTCTGTTATTTTCATTCTTCGTGAATGATGTGGTTTTCGTTCTAATGAATGGAGGGAAGCTGTTTTTTTCCGAAGACTTGAAAATATTTTTTGTTATAAAGAAAGAAGCCGGCTGCCGTGAACTACAATATTTCGTGGATACCTTTTACGACTGATGTAAAAGAAACATGGTTGCATCGAACTTCTAGCACAAATTGATTTTTACACACTAACCTGTTTTATTCGCCCCAGAACATCTAAAGTAAATATTTAATTTATTTTTCTCTCGGTTTGATTAAAATTATCTCAAAATTTTGAAATAATCGGATTAAAAATGAATTTTTAACATGTCGATGTCGCGAATTTCTGTCCAATTTAATTCATAAGAATCGTTCGTACCTTCAAACTTCAATAGGCGATATCTCAAGAACTACAAGGCCGATTTGAGTAGTTTTGAGTTCTTTAGAAAGATGAACAAATGTGCTAATCTTTAGGTGTGAGCTTTTTATGAAGAAATCATTTAGTTTTTTTTTGCATCAAGAAAAAAGCAATTGAGAAATCGAATGTCATATCAGTAAATCATCTTTATACGTCTTACAATTTTTGAGGTAGTCTCCCATGAGACACTTGTCATGAATCTGACTCAAAATTTAGTGTAGTCAGGATATATAGGCCAAGTTTTCATATCTATGTTTTGAAAATACCCATATGGAGATGCCCTGTAACTCATACATCTTCTTACAAATAGGTTGCCTAAACAACATCATATTACTAAAAAAATAGTGATTTTTACTAGTTTTGTCAACCATTTCTCCTAAAGAGACTAAAGTAACAATGAGACGACATGTTCGGTTTGGAATTGGAATTCAGCTATAAGCTTCTACAGCTGAATTGGAATGCCACACGAAACATGCCGTCTCTTTGTTATTCCAGTCTCTTTAATTTCTCCTGTCCGACGTGATTGGATACTATTATTAACCTGTATAGTAACCCATTAACGACCAACGCCTTGAAATGGGTTTACATAAAAAATGGTCGAAAAAACGAACTATGGAATGGAACTAACGGCAAAAATAGATTCAGCGATCCAAAATTAGTTAAAAACCCAATTTTAGCCACATAAACCAATTTGTACAATCTTGTCACAACTTTGTATGGAGGGTGCCTCTGAGCGTCGTTTTTTCCGACATCCTTTTCATAATTGCCGGGCAATCAATGAACTAGAGCGAGGCACTTACTAATGAGATGAATAAGGGACTGCCTACCCTTAATGTTGAAATTGTAATTTAAAGGAAATTATAAAAATAATTCATTATCTCCACCATCTCGTACACCGCAATTTACCTTTAGGTGTACCAACCAATACAGCAAAACCTATAATCGGACAACCGAGACTTTTCGTATTACACAAGAGTATGAATGTGTTATATACAATAAACATCGGCAACTGAGAAGTACTCATCCACTTTTAATGTATGTGTTTTAATCGAAATGTTTGCTGAATTAGAGCGGACGAGATAGTATGTGGAAATATTCGAATGATGTTCTTCATCTATTGCATATTCGTTTATGAACTTACTACGAAAATGTAATTTCTTCCTATTTGCTACTAGACCTAAGATGGCACTCAAACACAATAAAGCATGTATATTTTTATTGAAAAGCTCTGGTTCAAATTATGTATTAATATGGCAAAAATATAGTTGTAATTTATCTAATCATCCTTGTTGTAAACCTTTTCGATCAAACGTTTGTTGGTAATTTTCCTGAAGGTACAAAATATATCGTATATTTGACCAGATACCCTAGTTGTTAATATTAAAAATCAATCATTAGTTTCTCTTTACACATACCATAACAGCGTATATTACAAATAAATTTTAATTATTTACTTCGAAATAAATTGACAAATGAAACAACAAACCAATGATAATCGACCTAAACTATTTATTTTTCTTTATGGGGGAATTTCAGTATATATTTTATCAAAATACTTACCAATTCCATCCAATATAAGCGTAACGCACTTGAACTAATTTTACATACTTTTGCTAAATCATAGAATAATCTATGAACCTCTTTATTTACTAAAAGAACGAAATAGTAAAAATGACAGAATCGGATCTAGTACATAGTTATCAACAATTATTTTTATTAATCAACTTCGTCTAACCTGTGCAGGTAGTTGTGAAGACTGAAAGCACCCAGCCTTCAAACTGGATCCAGAACAAAAGCAAAATTGAAATTGCACGCAATATTGTCTGCAACCCTCAACATAAGTAAACAAATCATTGATATCATCCTCGATCAACATAAAAACGCCTATACTCGCCGGCTTTTGTTTCTCACTTACGCGTACCAACCAAGTCCACCCTCCGAGCCCAATCGATTACTATATGCACACACGATATCACACTACCGAATCAAACCTTTCCGTAAACAGTAGTACTACGGCTTTATACGACGCAGTTGACAGCTTGCTCGACGACAATTGGTTCGCATACGCACACACACGCATACCGCCTAGCGACAATGTCTGCGCCATGCGCGCACCCATACTCAGCGCTCAGCTGTCGTGTGTATATGCGCCGCATACCACTAACCAAGAATCAGCTGTTTTTGACATTCGGCAACACGAACACCAAAGCAACGTTGGAAATTCTTTCACGTGAGTTCATCGGCTTTTGTTTTTGTTCTAGTACTGCGCACGGCTGACGCGTTGTCAGATTTGGGTGAATTGCGAACCGAGTTGATGAATTCATCAGATCAGTGAGTGAGCAGGTTAGGGGAGTGTAGTCTACAAGCACAATGTTCACAGGTTTGCTTTATTGCGCTTGCATGTATCGTTTGTATATTATATGGTTGGAAAAATATAAAATTTCTGTTCCGAATAACTTTTTGGGGTCAAATTGGATCCTAGAATAAGTGCAAAATTTAAGTTGTAACAGTTAAACCACGCATTTGCGTTTTTAACGACATTCAATTAGCAAGAGGCCGGAAAATGAAGTATATTTTTCAATATTAAGAGCCTTAGTACTCAAGGGAGTTGAAGAAAGAAATTTTAGAAAAGCGTGGAAAAGGTCATATGAGCAAGCTTAGAGCTTACCGGCGACTCAACCCTTTATCTGCTACCGCAGGAGTCGGGATCTTTTGGCATTAGAAATGCGAATCACCTTTTGCACCCGCGGTATAAAGGCTACTGTATACACCTCGGGAACTTGATCACGGAATTTTAGGCTAGTTTACAGTTCGGAAAACGTGTCACGGGATTTGGGTCCCTGTGTATTTTAAACGGAGCTCGGGATTTCAAATCCCGTGACGGGAAATAAGTCTACACAAAAATGACAGTTTTCATGTAGTGTAAACCCAACCGCGGGAAACATCACACGTTTTTAAAACTCTCCACACAGAAATCCGGCCGGGAACAATTCAACACAAATTGTTTCCGACGGGGAAAATTGTGTTTTATTAGGTTTAAAATTCAGTGCTATTTTGATACTGTTGGCGTTTTTAGAAGCGGCAGAACTTTTGTTTTGACAGTTTGGAGAGATTTCGGCGGAAAATATTGCCTAATCAAATTCCGACACAAATCCTGTGACCCATTTCCTGAACTGTAAAATTTTCCGCCATTATCTCTCCAAACTGTCTGAATAAAACTTCTGATGCTTCTAAAAATTACCAGTTGTTTCTGGATAGCACAGATTTGCAAACGTAATAAAAACATAATTTTTCTCGTCGGAAACAATTCATGTCGAATTGTTTCCGGCCGGATTTTTGGTGTGGAGAATTTTAAAAATTCATGACGCTTTTCAGAATTGGGTTCACACTTCAGGAATCTTGATTTTTTTGCGTAGACTTTTTTTTTCGACACGGAAAATAAAAAACAATCCATCTCCAACTGAAATACGCCTATTGTTTGAATTTCTTATGGTAGGGTGACCAGATGTGGTATTCCAGCACATGTCTTGGTTTTAAAGGCTACTGTACACCTCGGGAACTTGATCGCGGGATTTGGGCTGGGATTTTGTAACGGATTTTTAGCACGGAAAACTTTCCACCGCTATCTCTCCAAACTGTCAAAATTAAACTTCTGCTGCTTCTAAAAATATCAGTTGTTTCAAAACAGGACAAATTTTTAAACGCAATGAAAACATCATTTTTCCCCGGGGAAACAATTGATGTTGAATTGTTTCCACCCGGATTCTGTGGAGAATTTTGAAAACTTTTTGAATTTTGGATCTGTGCAGAATTTTGAAAATCCGTGATATTTTCCAGATTTGGGTTTACGTTTCGGGAATGTTTATTTTTCCGAATAGACTTTTTTTGGTACGGAAAGTCGAAAATCCATCTCCCATTTGACATGGCTGGGGAACAAAATCCCGGGATCAAATTTCCAAGGTGTAAATAGCCTTAAGGCTACACCTCGAAAAAAAAGAAAAAGTCTGCCCCAAAAAATCATTATTCCTGAACTGTTAACCAAACCGCGGAAACGTCATTCAATTCATTTATTTAGTTCAACATCAATTTCATGATAACACTAAATCAACAATTTGCCTCCACAGTACTCAATTTGTAGCTGCAGCTCTCCAACGTCGGTTACGCCCAACACTCACCAAATCATGTTCCACCTGGTCCGCCCATCGTGCTCTCAGCGCTCCTCGCCTTCTTGTACCAACCGGATCATTAGCGAACACCAGTGTTGCAGGATTGTCATTCCGGCATTCTTGCAACATGCCCTGCCCACCGTATCCTTCCAGCTTTGGCTACCTTTTGGATACAGTCGTGATTCACTGGTTGGACACTTTTAACTGCACCGCTTTTTAGTTGGACCTCCGCTAGTTGGACCATTGTCCACCTAAAAAGCATCTGAAAGCCAAAATTTCATGTCAAATTTACTTTGACAATCAATCTGACAATATTTAGAGATGTGAACAGATACATTTACACTGCAAACATCTCCTTTGGAGAATTTTTGACATTTGTCAGTCGGTCCAACTAGCGAATCAAATTCGTTAGTTGGACAAGGCTGTGGCCCAACCAACGAATCACGACTGTACTGGGTTCGCCATCGAGTGCAGCGAGCTCGTGGTTCATCCTTCGCCGCCGCACACCGTTTTCCTGCACACCGCTGAAGACCGTCCTTAGCATCCGTCGCTCGAAAACTCCTAGCGCTTGCAGGTCCTCCTCGAGTATTGTCCAAGTCTCGTGCCCGTAGAGAACCACCGGTCTTATAAGCGTTTGCGGGGGTGAATCTTTCTTGACCGCAGTTTCTTCTGGAGGCCATAGTAGGCCCGACTTCCACTGATGATGCGTATTCGGATTTCACGGCTCACGTTATTGTCAGCCCTTAATAAGGATCCTAGGTACATAAAATCCTCCACTACCTCGAAGGTATCCCCGTCGATCGTAACGCTGTTTCCTAGCCGGATGCTGTCGTTTTCGGTTCCGCCTACCAGCATATAGTTTGTTTTGGACGCATTTACCACCAGTCCGACCTCCGCTGCTTTGCGTTTCAGGCGGGTGTTCAGGTCTGCCACCGTCCTTAGCACCCGTCGCTCGAAAACTCCTAGCGCTTGCAGGTCCTCCTCGAGCATGGTCCAAGTCTCGTGCCCGTAGCGAACCACCGGTCTTATAAGCGTTTTGTACATGGTGCATTTGGTGCGGGGGTGAATCTTTCTTGAACGCTGTTTCTTCTGGAGCCCATAATAGGCCCGACTTCCACTGATGATGCGTCTTCGGATTTCACGGCTCACGTTGTCAGCCCTTAATAGGAATCCTAGGTAGATAAAATCCTCCACTACCTCGAAGGCATCCCCGTCGATCGTAACGCTGTTTCCTAGCCGGATCTTGTCGTTTTCGGTTCCGCCTTCCAGCATATACTTTGTTTTGGACGCATTTACCACCAGTCCGACCTTCGCTGCTTTGCGTTTCAGGCGGGTGTAGAGGTCTGCCACCGTTCCAAATGTTCGGGCGATAATGTCCATGTCGTCCGCGTGAAGCCGGATTTCGTGAAGATCGTTCCCCGGCTGTTGAGCCCGACTCGTCGCATCACACCTTCCAGAGCGATGTCGAATAGTCGACACGAGAGTCCATCACCTTGTCTCAGTCCCCGTCGAGATTCGAATGGACTGGAAAGTTCACGCGAAATCCTTACGCTGTTTCGTACACCGTCCATCGTTGCTTTGATCAGTCAAGTCAGCTTCCCGGGAAAGGTGTTTTCGTTCATGATTTTCCATAGCTCTACGCGGTCGATACTGTCGTATGCCGGCTTGAAGTCGATGAACAGGTGATGCGTTGGGACCTGGTATTCACGGTAATTCTGGAGGATTTGTCGTACGCTGAAGATCTGGTCCCTTGTCGACCGGCCATCGATGAAGTAGGGTTGATAATTTCCCACGAACTCATTTACTTTAGGTGATAGACGACGGAAGAAGTTCTCACACTCCAAATGGTCGCCTTTCTTGTGAATGGGGCAGATCAACCCTTCTTTCCACTCCTCCGGTAACTGTTCGGTTTCCCAGCTCCTGACTATTAACCGGGGCAGACAAGTGGCCAACTTTTCCGCGCCCAAGTTCTGCTGCGATACCATCTTTGCCAGCTGCTTTGTTGTTCTTGAGCTGTTGGATGGCATCCTTAACTTCCCTCAACGTGGGAGTTGGTTCATACCCGTCCTCAACTGCACTGACGTAGTCAAATCCTCCGTTACCTTGGGCATCTGTATCTACATTCTCCTCGCCGTTCAGGTGCTCGTCGAAGTGCTGCTTTCACCTTTCGATCACCTCACGGTTGTCCGTTAGCAGGCTCCCGTCCTTACTCCTGCATATTGAGCTTCTGGTAGAACTTCCGTGTATCTTGAGAACGGCACAGCACTCCGCTTCTTCCAGGCGGCGTTTTTTTTTTCTCCCGGAAGAGGTGTGTCTGCTGCCTCCGTTTCTGTTTGTATCGTTCCATATTCTGTCGCGTTCCATGCTGCAGAATGACCGCTCGCGCTGCATTCTTCTCCTCCAAAACCGCTCTGCACTCCTCGTCGAACCAATCGTTCCGTCGTCTCCGTTCCTCGTACCCGACAATGTCCTCAGCTACGTTGTTGATGGCTGCTTTGAAAAACGTCACGGATTTTAAAACCTCTCCACAACCAATGGAAAAAAATGTTGTTTTCATTAGGTTCAATATTATGTACCATTTAATAAAAGTGCTTATTTTTTAAAAGCAGCAGAATTTTTGGTTTGACAGTGTGGAGAGATTTCGGCGGAAAATTTTCCGTGATCAATGTCCGACTCAAAAGGCCGGCCCAAATCCTGCGTTAAAATTCCCGAGGTGTACAGCAGCCTTCAAAATAACTGTACCGAGACTTCGATGAAAATGCTTGATTTGTCCCGGTGTTTCTCCTTCAAGCCATAAGAAAAAAAGCTGAGTCTATGCTTGATTCATTCCGGTCGCAACGTGTACAAATCGAACTGGTTCTGGGCGCTCGCGATGTTGATGAAACGTTAATTACCAAGGCTTTTTCTTGGTTAAAATTCGTCTTTCAATTCTGGACCCAGCGCAGATTTCCTCCGCAACTTTTTAAAAGCCACATCGACGTTTTGGTGCCTCCGCTTGTTCCCATCTCTCGAGTATCTCTTGTCTTGTCAATGGCATATTTCCATCTAGCTGAAAATTCGCGGACATGATTCCTGTTCATAAAAAGGGAAATAAGCTATCGTGAACTAACTTTACTCAGTGCTGTCTCCAAGCTTTTCGAGCTGGTTATTTTGGAATCTTTCAGCAATATCTTTATGACGATTCACATGCCTTCACGGCTGGACGTTTAACAGCGACTAGCCTTCTGTTTCTAACATCCTACAATAGTCTCCACAATAGACAGTCTGGAATGTCGCGATCAATTTGATGTTATTTGCACCAACCAATCTGCCGCTTTTGATAAATTGAACCACGCTAAAATACAGATATTTGGAATCAATAACAATTTTTGTAGTCATTTCAATCCAGCGGTTCGAGGGATAGACTTTTATTTCAACGCCAGCAAATACTCCAAGGAAGGTACCTGGTACTGTTGATGTTTCCGCTGTACTTCAATGATGTACATCTGATGCTGAAGACTTCACGACTGCCCTTACGACTGTCCTGGGTTTTTACTCGTCTGATATGGTCACTTATGGGTGAAATTGAATTTCACAAGTAGGCACGTAACGCGTTTGTTTCTGGCATTACTCAGCTCTAGTTTTGCTTTAGGTTTTTTTTTTGCTACTTCGGATATAATAAAAAATAAACAAAATGTGTGTAAGTCTCTATACTTTCAGATAAAATTGTATAAAGAAGTGAAATAACTCAAACATCATCTATCAAACTAGGAGTATTACACCAATAATAATGAATTTGTTCATGACAATTTTAGGAAAATTAGTAGTAGATTCATTAGATTTACGCTTTTCGTCTTTCCCAAGTTTAATTTAAATTTCGTTTCTTCTTGATAAACCTCACATCGATCATCCAAATAAAAATTGTACTGAGCCTATCATATTAAATGCAGTTGTGGGCCAATGTTTGGCAGCCTCACTACGATCAGGAACTCCATCCGTACCTGACGCAACATTCTAAGCTATTTAGGTAAAAAATACTAACAATCAGTCTACAGCTAAGTTCTAAGACCGCTAAAATCGTGCAGTAACCCTTGATCAGCACGGATAGTACTGCTGAAATAGGTCGGTAAAATTAACCAGCGTAAACGATAAGATCGAACCAACCAGGGAACCAATCTGAGTGACGGCTCCCACCCACACCA
This sequence comes from Topomyia yanbarensis, assembly GCF_030247195.1. NCBI lineage: Eukaryota > Metazoa > Arthropoda > Insecta > Diptera > Culicidae > Topomyia > Topomyia yanbarensis. The sequence continues at coordinate 203,832,895 of NC_080670.1, read as the reverse complement.
GCGACCGGCCACCCTGGTAGCGAAACACGGTGGTAATCGAAAGGCGCACGTAACTCACCAACCCGATCAGGATGGTCCAGGTGATGATCTGAAAGTAGTACAGATTAGTAAAAAATAACTTCCGATAATGATTCCCCGCAAACTTACCACCAGAGCTTCCCCCGAAACCAAACCAACCAGCGGCGGGATAGGACTCATAAACACCGTCGCCAGTGCGTACACTGCAAACACAGCGGCCACCAGGGAAATCGAGCTGATCGCTCGGATCGACGTGTGCGGTAGAAACAGTGCCATGAAGCAAGCCACCGGATTGGCCATCGTGCTCAGCGTCACCGTCAGATGGTACGCCACATTTCCGTACGGGAGGCACGAGTAGGACTGAACGCTGGGAAAGATACCGTTGCCGAAGGTGCACAGTACACCAAGCAGCACCATGAGATACGTGTAGTTGCGATTCGAAAGCACTTTTGTCTCCTCAAGCTCACCCTTCGATTTACCCATCGACGAAGATGACACCTTCCGTTGGTCCGATTCGTAGGTGTAATCGTTACCGTTGTTGATGACGACGGCAGCGTACTCCTTGCGACATCGCTTGTGTTTATCCAGTACGGTAAAAGCCACTGTACTGATGACAAAGATTACGAAAACAAAGATAAAATATTCCATTGAGCCGAAACGTGGCGGTGGGGTGTAACTGATAAACTCCGGAGTGCTCGGATCCGTTGAATTGTTTGGTAGGCATTCTGCATTTCCGCCGACCCCTTGAATCAACGCCACGATACTCGGTACGAAACCGCTGAGTCCTTCACCGATCAAATAGGTTATCAGATAAATGTCCCGGAAACGACCCATGTAGGGCATAAAAAGAACCGAACTGGTACAGCCGACCAGTGCTAGTGCAAAAACACACACCAGCATAGCAACAGACCGTTCGGCGCCAAACACGTATGCCGTCGTTTCGTAAAGGAATGCCATACAGATGGCCCCGACGCATCCAATCACGAGTAGCACGTATATTATGTACGAATCCTTCGATCCTTTCCATTTCTGCAGCCCGGTGTACAGCAGTGGTCCCACGTTGCCTATTTGGGTCACAATCACCATGTAGGACGGTAGGTTCCATCCCTCCGGTGCATTCGTCACCAGCAGCGGCAGCTGGACGAAGCTGGAATTCACTCCGATCCAGGCACTGATACCGAACAGGATCGCAAGCAGATCAACCAGTACGCTACGGTTTCGGCATGCTTCCCGAAGGCGGCCTCCCGCTTTGTGCTTCATCACGGTCGGTTTCTGCAGCAGGTAGTAACTTTCGGTTAGCACGGATGACGACGGACTGCAATCAGAGAGAGAAAATGTTAGACAAAGGAGTCACCGGTTAGATCGATGTTCCCTCTAGCGCGCAGGCAATAAACGATTACCCAGTTGGGCAGATTAGATAAGGCGAGAGTGGTCTGGTTTGAATTGCTCCTATTAAATGGTGTATGGCCTAAAACGTGTATGGCTGCGGCATTCCGATTGTTTCATTAGAATTGCATCAGCCATGGGATTTGATTCGAGACGGAAAGGTATGTCGATTGGGTTATTGACTAATGAGCGAATGTTTTCTTTTATCCAAGTAGTTTTCAATGTGTGTAAAAAATAAAACTGTTGTTTTGAAATTCTTCACGGATCCAACTATGCAACTATTTAACGGTCTCCAAGGGGTTCACGGACCCCAAGATGAAAATCGTTGTTCTAGTTCATGGTTTTTTCAAGTTTAAATTTTTTGCGACATTCAACTAACAGGATTACAGTTTCCATCCAACCATCTGGACCGCTATCTTTTCACTGGGGTAACTGTCCAGGAAACTAGGGGCACATCACTCTAGGAACGTATAGCAAATTTGCATCAAATTAGAAAAAATGCATTTAATTTCCATTTTTGCATCAACTTTGCACTCCCTCGCAGAAAAGATCGTCAATCGTCCTACGCTGATCCACTTTGTTCGATGTTTCGTTAAATGTAAGGCTTTTTTTTTCTAGGGTGTTGACGTCTTACACGCAACGCAAAATGCATCACGAATTTCTATTTTGATGGAAAGAAATGCATTTAATTTCGCTGATTTTTTCAAAATGCATCACAAGTGATCTGCCCCTAGCCAGGAAACCAATCCATGTATCTGAAACTGATAGTAAGATCGTGCCAAAAAATTCGTTGAAATAAATTACAATTGTGTCCAAACTTTAAGGATTGGAAAATGCATTACTTCGTTTAGGAAGTTGCGCTCTATCGTTGGCACAATGTTGCAAATAATCTTATCAACTGCACTCTGCCGATTGCTACTGAAAAGTGCCATTCATTCGGGGTGAAGCCGGTGAAACCCAGGGATCAAAAGTCAATAAGTTTGATGTTATTTTGTAAACATTCAATCATTGGATCGTTAGCGAACAAATTGACCGATACATTACCTATCTCGCTGGTTACTTTTGTTTGATGTTTTTATTGCACCCGTACAGGAAGCGAAATGTTACATGTTTTGGTTTTAATTGCCGATTATAACCGGCAGAGTAAATAAACATTGCATGCTTATAAATATTTCAAACAATTGTTAACACATTTAGAACCACGATTTTGTAAGAGAAATTAGAAAGTTAAAATGTTGTAATAATTTTGGGTGGTATCTAACGGGGAAAATAGAACGAAATTTTGAGTTAAACGAAAGCAAATATGTGAAAAAAAAATTCTCCCCAGGAGGCAGGATTCGAACCTGCAACCCTTGGGACTCCGGTCCAATGCACAAATAAAAATAATAAAAAAATCGGCCTTGGTATCCAGCGGGAAAATTAAATCGATGGAATTGCATTGGTTCAGAGTTCCAATGGTTGCAGGTTCGAATCATGCTTCTTAAAGTTTTAAATAAGGTATTGGCACTTACGTCAAAACCAAACAAAAAAATTAATTGCCTTTTACAAACTGATTACAAACTAAGAAAGTTAATTCAATGGTTTTAATGTTGCTTTTTAGTAAAGTAAATGTGTTATAGTTGTAGATGTGCGTTGTTCGAGTATCAGGGACACTCTCGAGTCCCTTTGAATCTCGAAGAGGGTTACGAGGGCAAGGTGATGGTTTATCTTGCCTGCTGTTCATCGTTGCGTTAGAAGAAGGTGTAATAAGGAGTGCGGGGATAGACACGAGTGGTACGATCTTCAGGAAGTCCGTCCAGCTTCTTGGCTTCGCCGACGACATTGACATAATGGCACGGAACTTTGAGGCGATGCCTCCGGAAACGTACATTAGACTGAAAGCTGAAGCCATCAGGATTGGACTTGCCATCAACGTTTCGAAGACAAAATACATGGAAGGAAGAGGGTCTAGAGACGAAAATGTGAACCTCCCATCCCGAGTTCAACAGTTCAGGGTAACAATTTAGCACTGGGTGGAAATATACCATTTATTGGGTATACACTCCGTAGAGTGTATTTGTGTGTACATGTAAAATTATGCTCACCGCTGTTCGGTACCGTTCACTTTTTCTTGTAAATTTTGTTCATTTTCGCGTGAACGGTTTTGTTCCTGCAGCTAGGTTAGATAATTTTTGTTTTATGTTTGTGAATAAGTAACATAGGGATTAGATAGGCCACCGCTCGCTTTTTGCTGAAAAATGTGTGCTGATAATGCTACGGTTCGGCGGTGACAGCTATGCGGCGCGGTGGTTGGTGTTTGTTTTGGTCGTGCAAAATGCGGCCATCGTAAAAATTTTAGAGAGTTAGAAACCCGGTTAGTGTCAGACGCCCGAACTATAAAATCCTTTTCGGGACAGTTTTCCGCCACTATTGCAGTGAAGTAAAGTGGGCGCGTGTGACGGTCAGTTAAATCCGTCGAAGAGTGCCGGCCCGTGGTTCGGGCACACGCCAAACGGTGTCGATTCGCCATTAAGGGGTAAGCTAAACGTCAAGGAGTGTTTTCGCTACACCGGCTAAACATTCCTTAATGTTTAGCCGGTGTAGCGAAAACACTCTTTGACGTTTAGCTTACCCCTTAATGGCGAATCGACACCATTTTGCGTGTATCACCGACCGTTCTCACTGTGGAGGATAAGTCGAACGAGCCTAGCTCTCCTCCACAGTTAATCACCAAGGAGAACGAAGCAGGGCGGACAAAGGTTCCCGCTGGGAAGTGCACTGCGGTGACTTCCGGGATCGCTTGCGGCGAGCAAGTCGATCTGGCGATAATTCGCCAACGTCGCTAGGGAGGTTCCAACAAAGGAGCCAAGCTCACCTCCCTAGCTAATTGTCAAGGACCACTGCCAGAGCAGCCAACGACCCAAGGAGAACGCGGCCGTTGTTGTCCCGGCCAGTCGGAAGAAACCGCCCGCCTTTCCGCCCGCAAAATTGAAACAGCAGCAGTTACGTGGAGAGTTGGAGGACAATAAAAGTCGGTAAATTTAGTAAATTACTTGTTTGTTTACTTTTGTTATTTGTTGTTACGAAAATCCGAAATTCCGGTAGAGGCAACTAGGCCGCCCCGAAAAGAAGGGTCCGCCGGGCAAATAAGAACCCGAGTAGTGGGAAAACCCCTACTTACAGGGCTCACTGGTAACCGCCGACAATGATATCAGAAGAAAAATTCAGAGACGGATCTTGGCGGAAAATTGTGCCTACTTTGGACTCCGGAGGATGCTCCGATCGAACAAAATTCGCCGCCGCACGAAATTGATTATCTACAAGACGCTGATTAGACCGGGGGTCCTCTACAGCCACGAGACCTGGACTATGCTCGTGGAGGACCAACGCGCCCTTGGAGTTTTCGAAGGAAATGTGTTGCGTACCATCTATGGTGGCATGCAGATGGAAGACGGAACGTGGCGCAGGCGAGTGAACAATGAGTTGTATCAGCTGCTGGAAGAACCATCGCGCATACCGAAGTTTGCGGTGGGCTGGACACGTCGTAAGAATGTCGGACGACGACCCGGTTGAAGATGGTTCTTGAGGGCGACCCTACAGAAACAAGAGAACGGGGCGCACAGTGAGCACGGTGGATCGACCAGATAGAGGACGACCTGCGGACCCTTCGAAGACTGCGAGGCTGGCGACAAGCAGCAATGGACCGAGTGGAGTGGAGACGGCTTCTGGAATAAGGCTCTAGCCTTCTACTCTTCTATTCTCCTAACACTTTAAATTCATTGCTTTTGGGAACACTACTTGTGCTGCCGTTCGCCTTCGCGTCTAGTGTAGAATAGACCGGTCGCGGAAAAACGTGGTTTTAGCGTTGACAATTCTATAACATATCTCAACGGACGCCTATCACCTATTGACGCGACGCTTCATTGCCACCGTGGTGCTTTGGGCACTGACGGATTGACCTTGCAAGGTAGCGCTGTAAATTCGACGGTTTTTGCATTGACAGTCTCCACCGGGTGTAATCCGAAGTCCTCCGGACCTCCACTCTCCTTGACGTTGAGTAAAACCGGTCTTCTTACCTACCTTCACGATCGCTCGTCGGCTTCGCGAGCATCACCAGGTATCAGTGATGACACCTGGATTTGTTGCCAGGAATCTCCCAGCAATTGTCAACTATCTGGTTTATTGGACAGTTTCTTTTTCATATTCTTGTCGTTTGTTTCGTCCCGTTTGAACTTAACAAGAAGCGATTCGGGAAGAGGGCGTCGGTTTCCTAACTCCCCGGCGGCAGATGCGTAAGAGGCCCTGAATTGACTACGTTTTGAGCCTCAACGACCAACGTCTACAACTCCTCGTTGTTCAGCTTCCCCTCGGAATACGCCTCCGTCATTGCAGATACAGATTTAGCGGACTGTAGTAAGCATCCCCAGGTTCAACCCGCGTGTGGCGCTCCTGGTGGTATGAAGTTCAATTTCGTGTTGGCACTGTTGACATTGCGGTCAGTCCCTGGCTTATCAAGGGCTGCAGTACTCGATCAGTTCCCTCGGCACTCCGCACTCGGCAAGAGATCCGTGCTCACCCAGCAAATGCAGGACGCATTTGCAAACCTCGTAGCAAACCTTTCTCGTCCAGTTTCGACATCACTTGGTAAATGGAGCTATTTTTCTCGATGGCTTTCTGACCGATTCTCGTCGGGTGCTTTGTTGCAGCCTCATCCGGGCAGTGTTCACGTTGCACCAACTTGAAGATTATTTCTTCAGCGGTCTTCAGCACCGCCTTTTGCCTGTTTTTTTGAACCGTTGCGTTAAAAACGCTGTCGCATGTTCTAACCTGTCCCAAAACGAGAGTCGGTTGAAATCAATTGTTACTTCAATTGAACCGTGATTTATTCCGTGGTAATAAACTATGGTTCTTTGGGACGGACCCAGCCTATTTCTGGGTGGTTCAGAAAGTGCGGTCCTTGCAACCACTTAATGCCATGGTTGAAATACGCTCCGCTACCCAATTTCATTGCGTTGTCCGCCAGATTGGACTGTAGAGCACCCTTCAATATTCACTTACCGACGTACTTAACGAGAATGAAGGAGATTGGATCTCGTTTCAATGTCGATGGAAGGCAACTCTAAATCTGCCTCTAAGGATTGTCTATGTATAGTTCGCTTCACTACTTTTGGCACTGCGAAAGGAAGTTATCTCGCGCCAGTTGTATTTCGCCTCTATTTTAATGACGTCGATATCAAATTACAGGGGCCTTTCCTTCGCTAAACTCTTTCGAAGGATACCAGAGAGATATCGAATTTCTACGGATTAACTGGACAGCTTCAGTACGTGGTGGTGTGATGTAATCAGAATAGGTATAAGCCCGAACGAATGCTTAATTGTCAAGTTCGTTCGGCAACAGCATCCGGACCAGTTCAACTATCATTTGTTGGACTCGAGCATTCCAAAACACTCTTACGTGAAGGATTCTGTCATCTTGGATGCGTTACTATCGTTCAAAACCCAAAATACATAGTTCAGCACTAGAATATTGTTCTGCTGCTTGGAATCCATACTACCAGAACGGCGATGAAATAGATTACTATTGAGCTATGAAAACCGTTCTCAGTACTTGTGAACTAACATCGATACAAATATAAATCAAGCATTCCGAGCAAACATTCAAAATATCACTTCTGTTAATGCCGGCATTGAAAAACGGAACTATCGATCGAAATCTATAACAGCTTGTTGAAAAGCAATAACTCACAATCGAATATAATAAGCTGGAATCAGCAATGCAGTTTTAACAAATACAACAGGTACAGCCTAGCAACAGTGTTGCTTATCTTATCTCCGGTAGTAGAGAGGCCTATTTATTTCGTTAATAAGGGTACTCCATTGTGGACTATACAAACGTGATTATCACATGTATCTAAGCCTAGTTCGCAGGCCTGTGTGACACTATCAGGTACCAACAGTTGATTGTGTAAATCCGTGGGTGGCATGCTGTGGTTGAGAAATTCAAAAGATAGGACGCTACTAATTTAGCAGATGTTTTCCATCTCAACGTGGTGTAATTTAAATTTTCTAAAGATCCTGGGCTGGATGGATTTCGCATCAATCACCGAATTAGCAGAAATTCTGAGCAACGCTAACATAACATAGTGTAACTTCGATATTTTGACTCAATACAGATACTAAATTTACAACTTACCTCGCTACGAAACAATCACCGTCGCTTGCGGTGGGAACGACAATTTGACTGATATCTGCACCTCTCGAACGCCGCGGTTCGACTGACGAAACATCGGCAGTGGAGGAAATCCTGTCGTAGACGGCAGTCGAACTCGACTGCAGATCGCTACCAACCCCCGAAGTTCTATCGCCCGGCGCCTTGTTCTTCGGCATTTTTGTTTACAACTTAGGATGATACCTTACTTCCGCTGTTATCAGTGCACTTTTTTGTTCGCTGGTGGGATGAATTATTTGTTTTTTTTCTAGTCTCGCGGTTACTATATGCGTTTCGGTATTGCGGTGGTTGAGATTCGAGATTACAATTCTCTGATTCAGTGACGTATAGCAGACGATCGGGTTGAGAAAAGCACTGATAAGACGTTCGTCTCCGAGACGATGCTTTCTTCTCCGGCTTGTAGTTAGTTACTGAAATCGATCTGTTTGGTGTTATATTCATATGCAAATGCACTCCTTACTACAGCAGTTATTGGATGTCTTGCCTGCATATGTATAGTTCCATTAGTTGAAAGAAGAACAACACTAGTAACATTCAAAGAATTCTTCCAACGCTACGTTATAGACCTGTTTGAAAAGGAGAAGACAATATATAAACAAACGTTCACTAGAAATTGCCGGCTTCGGCTATATAAATGTTCTGATTGGCTGTCTGACAGTTAATTGTTGCTTTATGAGTTAAATAACATATAACTGGATCTGAAATAGCTACATGAAAGCAGTATTGGTTGAGTAACTAAGCGACGACATCATTTGTCTAATGACCTGGCCAATCATTAGCTTGAATTCTGTTATTGTTCAGCATGGCTAGAACCCAATAAAATAGGAAGAGTCTATGCTGCATATTCGGTAGTAGAATTAAAGATCAAGATAAAAGAGGGAATAACGCATGGAGCAAAAAAACTTATAAATTGGCGACTATTCCAACACTGAAACAACTTAATTGGGCCGTATTCGGCCACATGAAATAGAAACTGCCACTCTAGTCAGGGCACTTAATCGAAACACGGCGAATAACAATTATCCAACGCAACTCCAACACAACTCAAATGAAATAGGTGCTTCTTCCCGTACTTTGACATCGGCGAATGTAATCGCACATTGCTGACACATGCATTACACAATATTTTACAAGCACATCGTGACGATGACGTTGCATTATTTATTACAGTATCAAACGGAGCACTGACGATGTGGAATTTGGATGTACTTACGTAGATACTTAGCGTTCTATTATTTCTACGAACAGTAGATTCTGCATTATTTGTCCAGAATCTTGCTAGTACCGTTTCATCATCTTCTGTATGTGTTACATCACTCGCAAACTAACGGAATGCCCCAACTTGCACCTATCGTTCTAAGCAACAACTGAAAGATAAATTTGTCCATTAGATACAGATAAGCATCCTTATTCAGCCAACCTTTGTAAACTCCGGCCGCATACGGTTATGCAACACTCTGCTATCAACCTAACAGACGCCTCCTTCGGAGATCTAGCATTGAATGTTCCGAGCGCACCAACTTTAACTGACAGGAATTCTGCGAAGTGATCCCTCCAGGAACTATACCTTAACCAGCTGTGATTGACCGTGCACTGTTCCGTTTCTCTGTTGATTGGATCTAATCGAACCGAACTGATTGGTAGGTAACACGAATGAGTTGAAAGTTGACCTTTCCGTCACGATTCACTGCATATGCAACTCAACTAGTAGTACATAGTTCTCAAAACCAAAACAGTCACAAGCCCGGTCTGGCGTTATCAAACATAAATATATTAATAGTAAATAAATAATAATAACCTAACAATATACTAGAAGCAGTATAGCTGATAACGAACTATTCCTGCTAGTACTATTTACAGGTTCCATGCGTTTCATGCTCAAGCTGCGACTTTTATGCGAGGCGAGTAGTGTCAGTCTCATGGTTCATCAAACTCTCACACGAAATCTGGTGCGCGAGATGAATCAGAGTGTTCATTTCAGATGGTCGAAATGGAAATGCACAGTAACAAAATCATGATTTTTACTGTCTCTGTACAGCATTTTACAATTATCTACAGTAAAGTGTAATGTAATGTAATTTTTCAAAGACCTAATAATATTTTTAAACAAACTTTTGTTTCGTTGATTATTTCTCTTAATTTGCTATAATACCAACGCAGAAAGCATTTGTTTGTACGAAAGGCGAAGATGTGGTTTAACGTATTTTTTTCGTGAAACTCGGCGGAATAATGAGCGAAACAAGTTCGTTTCAGAGTCGGAAAATGTTTTTTTCATTTGCCAAAATCAGGCGAAACTGACGAAAGAATGAAGCTTCTTGCCGTGCAACTAGCACTGCGAAATCGAAAATGAGACAACGGCCTAGGACAAAGTATGCATGTAGCAGAGCGTTTTCTTTATTCCCTCCGCACACTCGTTTTCGCTTTGAGATTCAGAATGATATTGGTAGCTTCGATATTGAACTTACTGCTAGGGAAACGAAAATACACTAGCAATGTTATTTATTTATCGCTGCTCGATTCTGCAGATTTGCGAGCTAGCGATTGTATTGTAAGACGGAAGCCTGATAGATGTGCATATTTCTCGTTTTAACTATGGTCTAGTTATATTTTTTGATGCACATAGCTTTAATTTCATTTTATGGATGAGCATCGAAAATTACTAAGCATACATCAAAACGAAATTGAAACTTCGGATTGTCATAGGAAAACGAAAGTCGCTACTTCTGCTACTCGTTTTCGTAGAATCGAGTTTACTGTACTGTTTTCTTTTTATGCTTTTAGCGACGAAGTAGGCAGCGAAAAGACGAAGATGAATTCTTTGAATTTCATCGTTCATTGAATAGGTATGAGAATTTTAGGTTCTGGTTTGTTTACAAAAATCATTTTAGCCCTTCTGAAGAATTAATATTGATTTAACAAATGGATTTTTCCATATTTTTTTAGGTTTTTTTTCTCAGTCCTATAGTCTTGTTAATTTACTGTATAAGCATTTGCTGCGGTATCAGCACAACTGACGATTATTTTGCTGAAAGTTGGAAAATATTTCGCTAAAAATTGGTCACTTTACTAAGATACCAGTTGGAAATTTTCACCGATTTTTCGGTTGTTCGGAAATTACCGGTTTGAAATGAGCGTTTAGCCTCTGGATTGTACTGTTTTTGCGGTAAAACTAATTTTTTTTCTTAAATGATGCTACTGATCACATTTTTCTAGCTCTTACAATGGAATTAAAATTCGTTTTAAATCAGCTAACATTTTTGTTTGTTCCTTCTAACATTTCTTGGGTGAGTTCAGAACGACCAGTTTGTTTTTTAATTGCTTGGCTCATTAAAAGTTTTAACGGCAGTTATCGGCAGGCAGTATTTTTTTCCAAAAACGTAGTTTTGACATAGCATTGCAAAATAATGAAACACAGAAAAGGCAAATGATGCATTGAAGAAATCAAAGAATTATCTCTTAATTATTGGACCATTCACAGACCTCCTGTCACCAACGAGATTTCATCCAAACCCGAATGAATGTGCAAGCTGTGCCCAAAATAAGTAAAAATCTGTAGTTTTTCGGAAACTCAAAATCGGGTTCGCCTACCAACAAAATCATCTACTAAAAAACTCAGAGTAAGGAATCTGTGGGCTGACCAACTGTATTTTAGGAAATGTATGGTCCGACATTGTATAGCACGACGTCCAATGTTACCAGGATATAGGAAGATGTACGATTGGATCAGTTTTTAGCCGCGAAAATGAACTTAAACTTTCCAAAATTGAGTCTCCGCATTTCTCTTTCTGAGAGTTTCCCTAACCAAAACAAGCTCTTTAAACATGAAAAGTTAGATTTTCATGCAATGCTCTATTAGAAGTGGTATTTAGTTTATTCTTGACTTAGTGGAACGCTGAGTTAGAACATTTGCGGAAGGCAAGGAACCGATATTTTCAAAAACTCGTAGCATAAAGCACTACTTACCTCTCTCTAATCCGTTTAGTGACGGTTCAGTACCATTCTAAAGGTGTCCCAAAAACGATTGTTTTGAAATGACGCGATCGCTACTGTCAATCTGAGGTATTTTTTGTTCCATGTGGCCCGTCGGCGCTTGTCCAGCAAGGCATCGTTCCGGATAAGTGTGAATGCTCGCATTTGAACTGTATTAAAGAATATTGGCGTCCGTGCACGGTTCTGAAACGTCACGGAATCGAATGAGAAAAGTATTAATTTTGCTTAAAGCTGAGTCACGTGAAATTTTGCGCCTCTGTACATGTGACTTGCTTCGTAATTACGTGCAACGTATCGAAAGCAACATCAAAAGTGACCCAAAATCCTTATGGAACTATATTGTCAATCGCAAAAATTCGAATGGAATACCCGGAAACTGTGCAGCCTCTCTTGCGTCCCCCAATACCATCGTCTTTAACCGACCGCTCAACGACTTTGTTTTTCCGAGTGCGTGCAAAACTATGATGTAAGTAATGGGTTATTGCCCTAGTTCCCTGAGGAAGTCATTTGAGCCTGCTGCTATTTGTTAACGACCTCTTCGGAGCGATAAAGTCTCATAAGCTGTTATACACCGATGATTGAAATATTTTTCACTGCATAGAATCTCTCCTGGATTCCTGTGCAATTCAGTTTGACATTGATACGATGCCTCTAACGGTTAATTTGTGGTTCAATTTGGATTCGCCAGTAACTCACGGGCCCTCGAAATGTCAAATCCATTAATGACGTTTTGCTGACACGGGCACTTTTTTCTATCGATCAACCAATAGTATCTATAGGCAAAAAACAACAACCGAGTCAAAAAATACGTTCTCAACTACAAACGGCTGCCCCGTCGGACACGCCCGACATAGAGGCCTTGTTGGGACTCGCCAGACACGCGCTCATTGATGGTGTAGAATTTCCTATGGATGCACAATTTTCATATATTTAACTCGAATGGCAGACTCGGGTCATTGGAAAGCTTGTATTATCCGTTTACTGTCCTGTTTCCGAATGATCTGGAGGCGCAAATAGTTCTAAACTAGATTCGCTCGTAGTCGTTTGGTTTGGAACGGATCAGAGTTGAAGTTAGTGGTAGTTTAATCCAAATCTACAGCGACGGAATTCTGAAAGTTAATCATTCCCATCCACGGCCTCTGTTGGATGCGTTGGACTGATGTTAATTCGGTAAAAATGCTCGTTTTTAAAAATTGCTATGGTGATACAGAGTGTTAGTACAGTCATGATTCGCTGGTTGGACATTTTTTAACTGGACCGCTTTTTAGTTTGATCTCCGCTAGTTGGACCATTGTCCAACTAAAAAGCATCTGAATGTCAAAATCTTATGTCAAATTTACTTCGACAATCAATTTGACAATTATTAGAGATGTGAATAGATGCAATTTCACTACTAACGTCTCCTTTGGAGAGTTCTTGACATCTGTCAGTCGGTCCAATGAACGAATTAAATTCGTTAGTTGGACAGAGGTGTTGCCCAACCAGCGAATCACGACTGTATATTTATTAAATTTCCATGTAATAATCTCACCTTTGAACAATATTTTCTCAAATTTTCAAGGCTGAACATTGAGCGAGTGACAGTGAATCGCCGGAGGCGCCTTTTCGGAAACTTGTTTTGCGGTGTAAACCATAGCTGAAAATCTACTAGACCAATCGTTTTGAAATTTTGCACAGTTCTTCTTCACAATATTCATCAAGTAATGCCGAGAGCTTTTTCGATTTTCGTAGTACTTTGAAGCCAAAAATCCGATTATCGCAAAAAAAAATTAGGTAACATGTTACTGTAATAATAATAATAATTTTGTAAAGCGCTCCGATAGATACCTGGGCAATGATATGAAGAAGAATTTCAAAGCGATTACCCGAAGAGATTTTGAGCTATGGAGTACCCTGCATTTTTTCGAGGTCTGAAGATTCACTGTTACTCGCACAATTTTCATTTACAGTAGATTTTCAATAAAATTTCATGTAACAACCAATCTTACTGCCCATAAATTTTTTTTTTACAGTAAATTCACATTAAATGTCACAGTTTTCGAGAAAAAAATGTATGGAAAAAATTGATTTTTTTAATAAGATACATAACCACCCTCTTTTTTACAGTAAAAGTCGATTTTACATTGGAGTTGACTGCAGAAACGTTAAAATTTATTGCTTTTGAATCGTAGCATAACACTAGAATTTACTGTAAATTATTGTAAAATTAATATTCTGTCGTAATGAAAATCATTATTTTGTTACTGTACATTTTTATTTGCGAAATGTAAAAAGCGGGGTTTGCTTAAAACCAATTTCTTCACTTGAACTGGTCATCAGCACCCGAAAACCAGTTTTCAGTGAAAACTGGTTTTCATCCAGTGAAAAAATTGGCCGTTAACGAATTCGCAAGCACCTTTCAATGTTATCACCTTCCTGCTGCCCTAATTGGAAAGTTGAGTTTAAAAACTGTGAACCACCATGTATATACCCATGAAGCAAAACGATGAATACGCGAATAATAAACGTCAAACAAAATCGATACTAGTGCTGTCCCTTTTATGCTAACCGTCTAATCACGCGTTTCGCGCCAGTTTCATCTCGCTCCCTCCTGTGTACGAGGTTATCGGGTGATGCGCTTTCGACGGTTCCATCGTCCGTTTTCCTTCAACAGTTGCACGTCGTCCGTCGTTCCGAGTTGTTTTGTGTGGCGTTTGTGTCGTGGAAAATTGAAAACGGTCGTGTTCCGCGGAACAACACTACACTGAAGTGTTGAAAAATAAGGTGCTTTCGATTGTAGCAAAGTGAAATTTCCAATTTTTCTAGGCTAAAATATTGGTAGTTCGTTGTGCTGTGCTGATTATCCTCGAAGCGATATTGATTCCTGAAGGAGGAAAAGAAAAAGTAAGTGTATAGTACACGGCGTCTAGCGAAAAGTGAATATTCTTGTATGGAGAGAGCGGCTGGAAGAAGAAAAAAGCTGCTATGTGGTAACTTTTCCTCCGCACAGTGTCTGTCTGCTGCAGTATAGCCAATCATCCAAATTGGCTGACCTGTAAGCACCGCGAGTTATTGATTTTCGTGTAGCAATAAACATGTTCCGGTGCTGCATCAAGTTCATACGCACCGAGCTGTGCTCTGCGGTATCGAAAAGAGGAAGAATATTGACCACTATTATAGATAAATACAGTGGAAAAGCGATCTGTCATTTGCTTTGCTTCGACGCAAAGTTAGCGGACGATGTAAACGAGAAAGTGGTGCTAGGATATAGGAACTGGCAGGCAACGCCTCTCGGAGGTTCGGCCAGGCGAAAAGTTATATACTTGATTTTAGCCAGAAGATGAGTTATGTCTGAAATTTACAGTTAAATAATTGGATCTTTTCTAGAATTTGTTTCATATTCCGTTCTTGTTTGATTTTGCAAAAATCGCCGAGGGGCCTTTCAATGTAATTTTTTCTACGAACGTTTTTGTAATAATTGTAATTTTATTTGGACTCCTGTCAGTTTACACTGTATCAGAACAACAAATTGTTTAGTATCATTGTTCCCGATAAAGGTAAGTGAAAGCTGATGTAAATATTCTCGAAAACACCTATTGAAATGTAGATCCAACTCAACGAACTAAGAGGAAACGTTGCGGGGTTAAGATTTGAAATTGTTTGCAAAGGTATTTTCTGTGTTTCAATTTCTATCACTTGGACTTTATTTCGCAATATTTTTAAGGTTTTGAGATAACGCAATCTTTGATAATGATCTTGTTTTACCTGAAAAAATAGCCAAATCACCAGTGTATCGTTAAAGATGAATAAATTATAAAAGATAACATGATATGCTATTGTAACTGTCCTCTTCCTACCTTATCCGTTCATCGTAGGTAAAGACAGAACTGGTTTTTGTGTTCAGAAATTCCATAGTAATTGAGTGGGTGTGTTACTAAAATAACTGCAGGATCCGGTTTTGATATCAAGTCAGTCTATCTGCAAATAATTTCTACTCGAAGCACTCAGCACATTCAAAGAACGAAGATGTAGGTATTTGTTCTGAAAGCAAAGTTTTTTTTCCGCGCGATTCTCATAATAAAAACGGTACGATTGATGTTTGTTTCCGGTTTTATTTCGCTTTCTTCTTTGATTGTTTTATCTCGATGGTTCTGAGTTCGCTTGGTCCAGAATTTTTATTTATTTTTCCCTGATATAACAATTGTATTTTGTTTGAATGCTTTACTTTATAATCTGTGTTCCCCTCCTCGTTGAATAGAGATTTTCTTAATTGTGTCAAACTGAACGACAAATAAATTATGCACATTAAAATTTCTAAAATGCTTAGTCTGAGCTTAACAAGCGTCAGAAAAGGGAAAGCAATGAAACATCAACGAAAGTGTGACTACAGCGAGGAGTCTGGAAACCTTTTCGTTGTGAAAATAAAAATGCGAACAATGAAGGGTGCCACCACCCGCATCTGTTGCTTCCATCCCACTATGTTCGCAATAAATGAATGCATGAACAAATGACTACGGCAATTGAATACAATGCGTTGTTATGCTGCTGCAACAACCGCGGCTGAAACACAGAACCAACCTCCCGTTACACACCTATATCAGCTGAAGTCGAAGGTAGCGCACAGCTCGAGCTCGGACGGGTAAATTCGCGGTGAAATGCTTACCGAAACTCGTTAACCAAACAAAGCTAGGTGAAGATAGAGGGCGTAACCCGTTGTCATTATATCGTCGGTTGGTCGGTCGTCGAGAGCCGGTAGTGAAGAGGGAAACGCGTTCCACTTATGGACCATAATGGAACCCCTCTAATTGTGAGGCAACAACGAAAAACACACGGATAGCAGAAACCAGAAACACGCACATAAATTGATAGTATCGATTTTAGAGTGGTTCATGGTTGAATGGATATACCGTCGGTTGAAGGTCTGCGTAAGTGGTATCTGGATTATCGTGGGGAAAGGGATGTTGCATTCAAGTGTATGAGACCCAGCGTTGAAATGGTGATATAGCCTGAGAATCAGCTGTGGAATCAGAAGAGAAGGTAATATTTCGCAAAGGGTTTGTAGAAACAAGGATTTCTTTATCGCTTGACGGAAGTGACCAATAATCATCAAGTTGTTCCACACATAGCTGCTCACTATTTTACCTTTGTTATATCATTAATCTTAAGTGCCTTTTTTGTGTCTGTTTTGAATCGTTTAAAATACGCCACTGAAACATACTGGTTGCTGCTAAACATTTGTTGAGCAAATGATAAGATTTAATCAGCAAGAAACTACACAGCAGAAAGAAGAAAGATGCTTACCGGCGAAAAAGCGAATGAAAGCAGGAAAAAGTTGAAGAGGACTGGGATAAGTGGAAGTGAAATTTTCGAGAATTGAACGATAGTAAAATATTTCAGAGGCAAAAAAATGAAAATATTTTCGACATTTTTCTTTTTGCCTATACACGTGCCAAGTTGAAAATTAACGTTCCGGAATCTGGAACCACTGTGCAAAATTGATGAGGTAGCAGCGTCGAATGTAGAGTGCTAATTCCAGGCGCCGTCAGGGAATCGAATAAATCACCCGAGCTTATGTGCTATGCAGCAATCAGTCATTTCAGTGAATGATGACTAATTGTGGTCGTTGGGCGATACAGGTATGGTGCATTTTTTGGTATCTTATCGGTCGACTATTTATTATGCAAATGTTTCGATTGTGTTGTTATCTGATACGGTAATAGTAGTTCGTGGACGGTTTTTTTTTACTTTAGAGCCCTTGTAACTTTTTTCATCTTTCCTAAATAAACAAAGTTACAACTATTACTGGTATGACAGCAAACTGGTCACATTGTTGAATTTAGTAGAATAGGCAACAATGTCTAAGAGCTTTTGTAAAGCTTAGCTATCCTTGGTGCTCATCAATATAGAGTATGACCAAGACTGGGTCCAAATAACTTCCTTGCGGAATACCGCATCTGTTCGTAAACGGCACAGAAAGCACGCATGCAATGTACGTGCGATCTCTCTGATACAGTTCGAGCCAACGAATTAGATCCACAGGTCGGTATATATCGTATCGATTTGAGCACCAACGTCCATATTACGTTAGCAGAATGAGACGAACTGAACAAGATTCGTAGATATTGATCGTTTTGGGATGATTCCATGTTGACCAGGGAAAATGGACCTTTGGAAGCACATCGTTCATTATGGTTTCAAAAACTTTGGAGCAAGCAGTGCTTGCCAAGCACACAGCGATGTAATTCCTCGGTAATCTTCAACAATTTAGCGATCTCATTTTATTTTTTTGAACACAACAAACATGATTTATTCTTTTTTTTCAGCTGCCTGAAAGAACATTAATGCACCTGCGCATTTCTTGAGAATACTTGGAGTTATGCCGTCAAGATCAAGACCAGCTTAACATTTTAGTTTGCTGATTGCTGATATAACCTGCAACTCTGTAAACGTGATCGACTCAAAGGACATACCAGCAGATGAAGTTTGTTACTCCAGCTCAATAATGGAGTTGCAATCAGGACACCATCTTTTATACACGAGGCCTCGGCTAGGATGCTGAGATAGAAGATTGACGATTTGTCGAATCGTTCCATGATAGATAGGGACAACCGTGCTTACCAGGCTCATCCAGTTCGATGCCGTGGCATATTTTGCTGAGGGTTTCTGGTAAACTCAAGATATCGGAAACTTTCAGTAATTCCTTTCCCGCATTCTTTTTTTAATAGAAATGAGAGGAGAACGAAATCTTGTGATCTATCACTACTCGAAAGAAGCTTGGTTTTTTTGTGAAAGGACTATGACAATGGGCGTAGGGGCATTTGAAAGCCGAGATATCAAAACAAAAGTTGATTTCCCGATCATCTGAGGACTGATAATTCGGGAGCCCAATTCACCCAGAGAAGTATGGTAGTATCTTCAGTACAGACTTAAAAGCTACTGATGAATTCATGGATAAGTCAAGCAAAGTTTGAGGATGGACAATATTTTAGCTTGTATCGAATTTCTCGTCAAGTGCAAGTTCAAGACCGTCGCCACACTGTTAAAGATACGCTGAAGTCCGGTAACAGTACTCTGACGGCCATAGTAGGTTCTCCTGAACGGTAATTGCAAGAGATAGTTATTGCATTGAGCTCGAATGCGGGTTTGAAGATCCAGGCGTCCGAGCATTGTAGAGCAATTCACCTTGGCACATAGTAAGTCCGAGACGAACAAGGCTCGAGTACAGTCCTTCCGGATGCCTGAAATGTCGAGCTTTATTAATTGACAGTGGTTTCCGTAGCTCGACAAACTGAACCAATGCGTAATAGAGCGATTTTAGACAGTATACGTCCCTGAAGTTTATCGTTATTCGGAAGATGAACCACCCAAGCTTGATGCCTTCCATATCCACGATGTATATAGTGTGTGGTTTGAACAATGACTCCGAGATCCTTGATGTGTGAGTGTCTTGGAATACTCAAATCAAACGAATGTTGTTTGAGGTCATAGGAAACATTGATTTGTTCCGAAGGTCTTGAACGAGTGGTGATTGCAATTACAATCGGCAGGTGGTCACACTACCGTGGGGATCAGATATTACCTTCCACTTGCAATCTAACCGTAGTGATGTCGAGCCTAGAGATATGTCCAGTGCACTTGCTTGCGCTGGTGGTCTAGGAATCCGTGTCATTTCCCCTGTGTTCAGAATTGTCATATTGAGGTTGTCACAAAGGTCTTGAATTGTCGAGGATCGATTATCGTCGTACAGACATCCCCACCCTGTACCGTGAGAGTTAACGGCAGGCAGCAGGCGGGGCGAGGGAAGGTGTTCAATCACGTTAGAGAGTCTTCGATATCCCATCATGGCCCTAGGAGGAATGTAAATAGAAGCAATGCAAAGATCTTTACCTTTGATTGTTGTTTGAAAAGCGACAACTTCAATGCCTGGCGTCGAAGGGAGATCGATTCGATTGAAGGAGGACCACTTTTTGATCCCTAAAAGTACGCCTCCATATGAGTCTTCTCGATCCAAGCGGATAATGTTAAAATCGTGGAAGTTGAGGTTTGTATTAGAAGTAAGCCATGTTTCACATAGGGAAAAGGCATTACAATTATTGTAATCTAGCAAGTGTTTTAATGAATCAATTTTAGGGATAATACTTCTGCAGTTCCACTGTAAAACAGTGATCAGATCCGTGATTCCGTTTAATAAGTTAGCCATCGAAGGATACGATCGCTGTAAGGAGGGGCCATTATTCAGTCAACTGTTTTAAAAATGTTCTTACTGTTGGTAGAATAGCAACCAGCAAGCTTTTCAGAGGATCGGTAATGTTGAAAGCTGTGAATATCCAGTCCACAATGTCAGAGAATTTAAGGAATCCCATTTTAGGTTGAGTTTCTGACTGTAAAATGGGAGCACTTGGGATTTTTGGTGCCCCGGGGAGTGCTGGAAACTCCTGGTTGTATCTCAGTTTCCCAAAACCAGGCGGTATTATCTTCGGATTTGTGGCAGCACTTCCAGTTGATGAATTATTTTAATTTTGTACCCTTGTTTGGGACAACCTAGGACCTTTACGAGGAAGTTCAGGTGAGTTTTGACTAGGTCTTTTCCTAGAGTTTCCAAGCAGAGCCGAAGAATGCCCCTCGCAAGGGTCGTTAGAGGCGTTATCGTCAGTTGGCAAGTGAATGAATGGGTTTTCGGAGATAAGACGAACAGCTCTTTTAAGCATTTCTGCGTAAAAACGTCTGGAGCGATCTTTGGCGGATCGCTTCAGTTTATCCGCGCGAAGTTTGTACGTTGGGCATGTCAAAAGTTCATGCGGATTCTCCCCACAGTAAACACACTTCTCAGCGGGCCTACTGCAGGTATCATCCGCATGGCGTTCCCCACATTTACAGCACCGTTGCTTATTGCTACAGTAGGTGGCCGTGTGACCTAGCTGCTTGCAATTGGAACAATTCATGACCCGCGGTACAAACAGACGCACAGGTAGACGAGCTCCTCCTACTTCAACGTAGCTCGGAAGTGCAGATCCGGCGAAGGTTACGCGAAACGGGTCTGATGGATAGTAATTCCTATCTTCGATGGACTTTTAGTGCAATTGCTTGCACTCCAAAATCTTAACTGATTGAAGGTTAGGGTCCTTAAAGCGGCCAACCCCAATCTTCATCAGATCATCGACAGTTAGACCCGCATCACTTACCACACCGTCGATCTCCACATCACGAGAAGGAATGTAGACGCGATACTCCAGCGTAAAGAGGCTATTGCTGACGATACCATTGGCCTGTTTCAAGTCAGTAACGACTACGCGCAGTTTATCTGACTGAAACTTTTTAATCTCGGTTACGGCCGAGTAACGTTTTGTCAGCTGCCGTGCAACAGTTATGCTAATTAACGGTTTATTTTTGGGCCAAAAGTATACCACCCAAGGATCAGCGGATCCATCCTGGTAAACCTTGACTCGGGGGGGGGGGGGCGCCTGCGAGACATTGGGGGAAAGTGGATCGCCCATAACATCATCTGTCTCCGAATCAGATACACGTTCCTCTTCCCCATAATATTCGTCTTCAGAAGGTGATCCTTCTGTTTGTTCCATTTTGTTGCGGGAGCAACACGCTTGACTGCACTATTTAACTTAAATTAAAATCAAAAACAATAATAAAAAAATCGATAAGAAAAGTAAAAAACGAAACACGTCACCAGTTGGTTCCTGAAGAGCTGGTAGGTGAATTGATCCTTCGTTTCTTTTGTCCATCACCTGCGTGACCTTCACACAGTAGAGAGCTGGTATAGCTCGTCTAAACAAAGCCGTCTTTCATGCAATAAAACTGTTTAGTACCGCACTAAACTGCACTACTTGACACAATTTAACGTTTATAATGTTTATAGTCCAGCCCTTGCTGAGATAAACACCTTCACCGATATCGCCTAACTCAAGGTAATGTTACAACAAACAACGCGCGTGTGTAAACTGAAAGGGCGCTCGGTTACACATGAGCCTTTCTTGTTCATCCTCACAATAGAATCCCACTTTTCTGTCCACAATCAGACACCATCTACAACAAACCGCTGACGGCAGTGGTTCTACGATCGGACAGATTGAACCC
Source organism: Topomyia yanbarensis (assembly GCF_030247195.1). Taxonomy (NCBI): domain Eukaryota; kingdom Metazoa; phylum Arthropoda; class Insecta; order Diptera; family Culicidae; genus Topomyia; species Topomyia yanbarensis. The sequence continues at coordinate 203,811,225 of NC_080670.1, read as the reverse complement.
GCTACGAAGATACCATCGATGATCTATTAAATCGGAGAGTCACATCCCAGATGATCTCACCAGCAGAGTTTAAAAAAATTGACACCCCTGGGTGAGCTTGAAAGAGAAACGAAATTCAATTCATGTCCGCCGCGATGAATGAAATGTTTGGTTCGTTTCCCTCGTCATTCGTTCTCCCAACACAGCGTTGTGGATCTTTGATATGTTTACAATATGTAAAATAAGTAAATAAAAACAAATGTTATTGATTATCCGTTGGATCTCGTGCACGCAACATTCTATTGCGCGTGGAGACCCTCTTTCGCGGCGGGGAAACGTTTGTCTGCTCGCCTACTGTGTCATATGGGTCATTCAATTGTCTCGTGTCTCGTGTTAAGGTCATCATTGTTAACCGTTATGTGTCTGACAGGGCACCTGGAAATTGGTATTTAGTGACATCTTAGAACATCACTAAGCATAGCTTTTGGGGGAATAAACTAGGTGATGCGGAAAACGAGGGCCTGAGGAAGGGCTTCGATATTTTTTGCCACGTAACAGACCGACAAGGGTACCCGGGTACCAGCAACTGAAATGCTTACAATTATGATATTTTTTAATCGAATTGGACACTTCTGAATATTTTGGTTTCAGGAACTCATATACTTTTAGACTCTGTGAAAACAAAGCGTATGAATCCCTCTGGTTCCAGGCAATTCGGATCACCGGAGGAATGTTCGGAGGAATAGTTTGAGGAATGACACGATTTGTGAATTTCAGTGGTACATTGGCAATAGTGGTATCAAAATTCTTGGAATTGCCCCAGAAGACTATCTCATGATTTTGGAACCACTTGGTGATTTGACGCCAGTACGGGCATTCCGGAGCAGGTTCCCTTGGGACCATGAGTGGCCGTTCCGAGGTAACATTACCTTATGCTCCCGTAATGATAAATAATAGACTTCTGAGACAATTTCAAGAGTTTTTATACCCATAGGATACAAGGATAATTACAATGACAGCACCGCTTTCCTAAGTCCTGGAAGTAGTCACTCATGTTTCCTGTTTTTAAAAAATGCGATAAGCAAAATACTGCGAATTGTGGAATCACTTCTCTTTGTGCTGGCTCCAGGTTATTGGAGCTAATTGTGAATGAGTATTCATTCCCCCGCATGAAACCAATATATCATGTAATCAACACGGTTATTTTACGGGTCAGTCTGTAACCGCCAATTTAGTGGATATCATTTCAACGTGTATATCACAGATTGAGCACGGATATCAGGATCTTGAAGCGGCGTTAGATAGATTCGATCACAAAATCATCCCACAAAAGTTGCGGCGAATTGGTGGTTCGGAAACAGCTAGCTGGTTTCGAAATTACCTAGTAGCCAGACAATTACAGGTACGTATTGGCTCATTCATTCCGATCCTTTCCATAACGCCTCTGGAGCACCCCAGGGCAGTAATCTTGGATCACAACTATTCGCGTTTTTCTTTAACGATGCTGTAGATCTTCTAATTCGTGGGTAGGGACTACTTTATTCTGACAACTGAAAGACTTATCTTTTAAATCGCTGAATCGTGAACTGCCATTGTAACCGACTGATACTTAACATCGAAAGGGGTGTCGTCTTTTCTCATCATCGTTTTTACTAAAAAAAATCAAATAGTTCCCAACGTGAATCCATTTTTATCTATGGAAAAATCTGTATTATCCTAGAAGTACCCTTTCTTGCGTTAGATTTGGAAATTCCGTACTAACTCTGGACGAATCCGTACAGGTATTTATTTCGAATAGCCGTCCAAAAATCCACACTCTTATACTAAATTGTGCATGGTTGGCATGCGTAGTCATTTCCCACCATAAATTTAATACGATTTCCGTGTCGACTCGCTTTGGAAATGAATCAAAAGAAAAGCATTTGAAATAAAAATCTCCGTACTTCCACAGCCTGTTTGTTAACCAAATTAGTTGTCAACAAAAACGTTATATTGTTTACAACCAACGCATTTAGCTTCGGCAAACTTCGCGCCTACTGTGTATGCATTAGACTCCGCGTGTCAATCATTCAAATATATTATGCATCGTGCTGCATTGTCTGCTAATTTGTGGGTAAACTAATGCTGATTTCGTTTTTAGATCAGAGTTGCTCTAGGTTCGCTCGGAGCTGTCACTTTTGTGTGGAAACTGTAAACATTAGAGCGAACCTAGGGCGACTCGATTCTAATACCGAAAACAGCATAAATTGAATTACTTCCATTGTGTCATCACAGGCTGGAAGATGCCTAATGAATGCTTATCATGAAACACAATTAAATTGCTCGTCCTGTTTTCCTACTAAGAGTATAAAAGGGAACCCTCTGTATCAAGCATGATCCCTTAGCCGAAAAAATGTTGTTGGCTGTAGTAGGTATCTTTGCAGGAATTGGATGTCCTTTAACTGATGCAGTCAATCTATCACTGGTAAAGAATCACTGTGCCAGTCAAGTAAACTTGATTTATGTAGAAATCGTAAAACGTTTCCTCCAGGATGAAGAATATTTGACCGGAATAGAGACAGACGACATTCAGGATGGAATAGGATTCACGCTGCATTGTTTTTTGAATGGGATTGAGAAACCGTTGGTGTTATACACGTATGAAGAGTAAGTTTTTCAGATTTCGCTATGTCGTTGAAATTCTTTCGAAATGTTTTAATTTTCCACAGATTTCGACAGATTCGTCGTAGCTCCATAAACACCCAGGATGACACCAACGGGTATTCGCCACTAGAAGGATTCCTAAGTCGAGGAAAGTACGAAACATTCATCCAATCACTGATTCCCAGTGTGGCCCAGTGGAATCCTTTGGGTAAACTAATCCTAAGCGGAAGATACATCACTAGACAGCAAATTTTGTACATGTTCCGACTGGCTTGGGTTCAATACAGAATGCCTAATGTGCTGTTTGTCAACCGAATCGATAATGCATCCATCGAATCGTGCTTGTTTAATCCGTTCCTAACGAACCCGGGAGTAATTGATACCCGGAATGTGGACTGTCACACTGTACGATCACTGGAGGAAGTAGTACCGTACGTGCAGTACGCTAAAATTTATCTCTTCGAACGATTCCGAAATCTTCAACTGTATCCCTTGCGAATCGCAATTGCGGATGTTGAGCTCATGTCGCAGGCTGTGTACTCTAAAGACAAAAAACTACTTCGATTTGAATATCTCGACGGAGAGATCGTCGATATAATGAAGCGAATGATGAATTTTACGACGAACTTCGTCATCCTTCCGAGTCAGCTGTCGACCGGATTCGTGTTTCCAAACGGTTCCTTAGGAGGCTCTCTGGATCTGATCGAACGGCACCGAATTGATCTGGCCGCTAACACACGAATCATACATAGTTATCAGACCACAAATTTGCAGTATCTGCGGCATCTGATGACAACGAAGTTGGTGTTTATTGTACCGAAGAATTACTACGAATCTCGGAGTCGTGACCGCGTGTTCTTTAACACTTTTACGTGGTGGTTCTACGCAATCAACATCAGCATGGCAGTTGCGTTACCCTTGATACTGAAGATGGTCGATTTGAACTCAACTGGCGCAGGAAAGGATTCCTATATGGAAGCTATGATGAACACCCTTGCAATAACCTTGGCAGTTTCAGCGAAGCTACCGAAACGATTCCACGCTCGAGCGGTTCTCTGCGGAGTTATGCTCTACAGTATGGTTTCCTATTCGATCTGGCAGGCAATCATAATCAAACGGCTTAACTCGAACAGTGACTTCCTGGATGATATTCAAGGTTTAACTGAACTGTTGGATAGCAATCTTCAACCGATCATACCGGTAGCCTATGGCGAGTTCATTCGACCTAGCGAGAAGGACTACTTTGCAATGGACGGTTTACACCAGAAACTGTACCAGAAGGCAACGGTGGCGAACAATAACGTCACCGGTGCTATGTTGATAGTTGATATGTTGAAGCAACGTTCATCGGCCGTACTGATCCACGATATCCGGTCGGATGCCGTCAAGGCACGATTCTACGACGAGCAGCATCAGCAAAGTTCCGTTCACGTGATTAACGAGTACGTTTTTGAGTTCTACACGGCGATGGCACTGCCGAAGGATTCGCCCTTTCTGGAACAGCTCAATGGCATAACGACTCGCTGCGTGGAGACAGGCATCGTTGCCAATCAGCTATCGAAGATTCTGTTCAAGGGAAAGCTTTATCAGATTGCGAAGAATAGGAACAGTAGCCTGGCTGGGATTGATGGTAGCGGTGCCACACGATTCGAATTGCGCGTTTGGAGGTATGTGTTCTATTGCTATTTCGGGCTGAATGCCCTCGCGCTGGTGGTGTTCTTGGGAGAGCTGATCGTACACGGGGTGTCGTTGCGGAGGAAGGTGTATCTGCGGCGGCGAAAAGTGGAGAATGTTAGACGGACCGAACCTTTTGCAAGGGTTCAACGTGTCAAAGGTGTGAAGTGGGCACCTCACGTCTATTGGGACAAATAAACATAAGAATAAAAGTGGAATATGTACATGGGCATTATATTTAATTTTTACATTGATTAAAGAGACATTATTTTGTATGCATCAACAAAGCCCCTCGACCTCAAGTCACCAATTTAAACTCCCCTAGAATAGCTCCGATGCTTCTCAGCGTACCGTAAGAGGCTTACGATTACAATCCAAATGAAAAATGAACGGAACTCCATTGTATAGTCGCGCGTACACCGTACAGTCTCCTGTTCCACGACACCGAAACTGCGCCGCGGTGACCCGTGACCGGTGTTTTTGACGAATGAAGCATGCGAATGAGTCATTCGTTATCTGACCACCACAATCAACACAATGTGCGGGACTCGAGTGCGGTGTGTTTGCTGCTTGACCGTGGCTTTGACTGCCGCCTGACTGCATTCTTCGTCTCCATCGTTCGTCGGTAGTCACTAGCCGGAAAGGTTGAGTAATGAAGTAATTGAAAGACTCCCCCCCGACGCTAGTCGCTAGTGTATTTTTCTCCGTTTTTATGTAGCTTGCCTCAAAGCAGCATGACGCGATGCCCGATCGCCACTGGTTAGTAATTGTTGGTGGTGATAAACCTGACCCGGTGAGGCTGGCGCAATCAAATCTAGCGAAGGAGGAAGATATTTACAATCATGTGGTATTACCTACTGTTCACTGTACCGAAGGTCACATGCTATCGCTTGTCGCAATAGCAGTATCAAATGGTTGTCAGAAAGATTTTCCCAAGTGAGTTAATACGGGGCCGTTTTGATTTTTTCAATTGGGAGCACAAACACGAATTTGGTGTCAAACAAACGGCATTTGAGGTTAATGGGTGGGCGGCAATGTAAAAACTATAAAAACGCAAGATCGCAGTATGCGTGTTTTAAACGTCAGATATCTCAATGTAATTCGTGTAGTGATGGCATAAGTTTTTCAAAATAACCATGCGAAAAGTGTTTGAACTATTTTTACTGCTTGGAAAAATTAAAAAGACTTACGACCGCCTGATTGGCGAAGAGCTTATCCTAATTTAGTGAACTGTGTAACAGCATAGTGTCAATCCGAATAGTGTTCGTTGTCTGCGTTGCATTGTGTAACCCTTAGAGGACCGATTTCAAGAAGCAAACCACGATGAAATACAGTTTATATATTTTTGGCATGAGCTAAAACGGAATCAAACAATCGCTCACAGTCAATATCATCCAGTGAACATGCCAGCTTGACAATGTATCTAGAATACATAACTGTAACCCGCCGAGCCTAGGCAACCCACTGCCAAACGGTCAAAGCTGCGAGCCCCACACCGCCGTCGCTTTTTCCCGCTTATACACCGACAAACAAACAGGTGAAAAGCGAAAGCGCCGCGTCGTCGTGCGCGCATACTATTGATTTGTATTCCGTTTTCCCTTGTTTACCCACCCCTCTTTTTAGAGCCCATGTTTGCCGCGTTTGGTAGGCTTTTCCTTTTCTGGGTTACTTTCAAGGTTTCCACTTCTCGCATTTCTAAACACACACACAAAGACCTTCTCCGCATGACTCCATCCGATGCCACGCGGATTATTGCTTGTTACACTTTTATTTTTGGTAGTGCTTGCTACGAAAAATCGAAATATTCGGTCACTGGACCCAGCTAAGCATTATGCTAATGTCGGGGAGGTCCTCCATTAATCTTGTTCCCGGTATGAATTGAATTAATTGTTGGCCAAATTTTGAAGAACCTTTTTGTTACATTTAACTCATAACCTACAGATAATAGCTATTCTCTGTCTACCCCGCCAGAGGAAATTGAGTTATTTTCCTAAGCCGGAAACGGCAGTCTCTGGCATAAAAAACCGGGAATAGAAATATGACACTAATGTGTTCCGTTGTATGAGGCGAGGTCAGACGGTTTCCTCGGATGCGAGGCAAAATGCAAAATGTCTATGTACACTGTACAAAAAGTCAAATATAACAAACATGTAAATAAATGAGTACGGTTGTAAATATACCTTTAAAAAACTTTTTGGTGCTACATTTCGTTGCCGAATTTGACCTGTTTAGACTTCTGATGTATCTTATTGACAACAAATAATCGACTCTTTTGATTGATTCAGTGACAAAATACAATAAATGTTACGTCACAATCATTTTTACGGTGTGCAATTTTCCCACGCCATATCTCATCACAATGGGTCTGATTTTTAGGGAACAACACACTGGACTGGAGTGCCGGACACTGTGGATCTCGGGGTGTATAATTTAGTTTTTTTTCGTTATAATTTTATGGTTCATGAACATCGAGGCAAGACGCGTCCCCAGACTTCTAATGGGGCCCTGCTGGGTCGGATTTGAATGAAGTTGGACTTGATTCGATCAAAAGTTACACGTTAATTAGTGTCTTTTACTATTATTAGGGAAAAGTTAGGCTTTTGCAGCCAACGGTTTTTGCCTTTCTCAATAGAAAGGTATTGCAATTGCTCTGAAAACCGACTTTTTAACGGAGGCCCGGAGGGCCGAGTGACATATACCATTCCATTCAGTTCGTCGAGTTCGGCAAATGTCTGTGTGTGTATGTATGTGTGTATGTATGTATGTGTGTGTGTATGTGACCAAAAATGTCACTCATTTTTCTCAGAGATGGCTGAACCGATTTTGACAAACTTAGTCTCAAATGAAAGGTGCAACGTTCCCATAGGCTGCTATTGAATTTCTAATGGATCCGACTTCCGGTTCCGGAATTACAGGGTGATAAGTACGAACACGCAGAAAATGTCGATTTTAATAAATTCTGCAATGAATGTATAAAGGTGAAAATTTTTCCAAAATATGACCACAACTGCTTTGATTTGTAGTATTAGGTCTCTAACATCCATTCAAAGTCTATTTGGCCACATTGGCCACCATCCTCGGTTCCGGAAGCCCCGGCGGAAGTATCTAAATTCAGAATAACAGTCACATCGGTTTCTCGGAGATGGCTAGACCGATTCGACTAAATTTGGCCTCAAATGAAAGGTATTGCGTCCCCGTAAATGGCTATTTAATTTCATTCCGATCCGACTTCCGGTTCCGGAGTTACAGGTTGTGGCGTGCGATCACATAGCAAATTGTGATTCAAACCGATACTCCGATGAAAGCAAAAAAGGTAAAAATTTCGCTAAAATGTCTCTCAAACAACTTAAATTTGCTGTTCTAGGTCACCGACGGCCAACCAAACTTTCGTTGACTACATTGACCACCATAGACGGTTCCGGAAGTGCCCGGGAAAAGCGGCCATCTTTCAAAATTTACGAACTCACATCAGTTTCCCTGAAATGGTTGGGCCGATTTTCACAAACTTAGTTCCAAATGATAGCTATAATATCCCCACAGATGTCTATAAAATTTCGTACGGATCGCTTATATGGGTCCGGAAATATAGACTAAATCGTCCGGTCACATATGAAATTCCCATATAAGCCAGAACTCAAATTTTTTTTTTCCAAGGGGGGACCCCATGAAATTTCAGAAATCGAATTCGTATTTTTGATGCCAAACATCTTTAAAATGCATGAAACGTCGAGATTTTATGTTATCTCGAAAAAAATTTTTTTTTTGTAAAAATCGACTTTTTGGGACTGCAGATTTCGCACCTTTTTTCAGTTCAATATTACCGTGGCTGTTTTTTTTTTCAAAATTTTAGAACTCGAACTCTTTTAATGAATATAAACAACGCACACATTCTCGTGATTCATGATTGAGAAAGGCACAATTGCACCGCTAGGTAGATTAAAATAGGTTTTTTCTGTGAGAAAACGTGAAGTTAGTTTTGAAAAATTTACAGAAATTCCGCAATAGTTTATCCAATTATTAAATGAAAATATAAACAATGTTTAAGTTCCACTATAGCAAGCTTCTTCCATTTAGATATTTCTACTCTCGATGACGAATAATTCTGTGAACGAGATGATGATCTTTATTCTGCATGTCATGATTCCTTTTATTATTATATCCTAAATTAGATTCATACTAACGTACAAACGCTCGTGGCCTTTGCGATAACATTGTAGGACCTATAAACTTACAAACGCTGTCTTAAGCATCAACCCACCTCTCGCGCGATCATGAATCAGTCACGTCTGGAAGTCTCTACCCTCGGTCCTAGCAGCGTAGATTCACGGCTTCATTTGGACCAATAAAAAAATACGCTCATATTCACTAGACAACACGTGTCATGGCGACATCACCGGGAACTCTAGTGATATGGGGCTTCTACCCGACTTCTACCGTCTGTATCATACACTAAAAATTAAGCATAAGATTCACGGTCCGTGCACGACCATTCAAGAATACACGCCACGCGATTATAAAATCGAAATTATACACGCGAAGACACACACGCCACAAAGACGTCAACATACAAATGCTTGAGCCCTTCGCGACCATCCACGGCACCTATACACGCGATTTCGTAAACATGATAACATCCCGATGATAAGGTGAATGTTTCAGCTCTTAAAAATTTTCAAACACGGTCTCAAGCGTGAACCCAAAAACTCCCGCGCTCGCACGATCATGAATCAGTCACTTTCGGCAGTTTCTATCCTTGGTATCAGTAGAATATTCCCCCTGCCTTCAATTAAAAAAAAAGCTCTCATATCCACTGGACAACATGACCGGGAACTCTAGTGATATGGAAGATCGCACTTTCTTCTAGCATCTGAACCATACACCAAAAAGCACACTGTTATAAAATAGAATTCGTACACGCGAACTTGCATACACGTTAGCACACGCGATTGAACACGTTAACGTACAAATGTTCGATCCCTTCGCGATGATACACGCTATCGCGAAGTCCCTACGCCCGCACATATCCGAACCGTGCAATGAATATTACATGCGGAATCACGGTCCGCTGGAATTGGCCTAAAGTAGTGTTTTAGTGGGCGCCATCGTCAGTGTCGACACCCCCCCCCCTCCTGAGAATCTAGCTCAACAGCTCCAGTAGGACAACTCTCAAAAAAATGTTTCACGAAATGCGTTTGTATATTATAAAACCTGGATAGCTCCCGACGTTGATCTTCCACGATTTTAACATTATTCGCCAGGGTCGAGAAAACACCACGGAGGAGCGTTTTTGGGGATTTTAAACGGATTAAAATAATCGAATCGGCTTCCATATACATCGAATCTCAGCTGGTTCTAGAAGACTAACTCCCACGGTATGCAATAGGGTTATCTTCACAATAATAACCGCTCTATCTTACTCCATGATATTCGCGACAATTTCAATATGAACCTCGCTACAATTAGTGTGCACGTTGCTTGAAAGGGCTACGCATCCACTATATCCGAAACAAACGAAAGAAAACAACGAATTCCTCCGGTGGAAGTGTACAAGGTTTTGACTGGCTTGATTCTCGAAACTGCGATTAAAGGTAGGACGAAGCGATTACTCGTCGCAAGCAACTGTGAATGGAAGATTAGGATTCCCAAATCTATCAACTAACCTTTGTTCAAGGGGATGGATGAAGGTCGCGATTTCCTTCGGGTAATATATCGGGTCATGTCCATTCATTATACGTTGAATGTGCATCTCCGTCATCTGCATGATGACGGTTATCGCGACATTAAACATGTTGTCTGGTCGTGCGCCTAGTGTTCTAGCGCCAGATCTTCGTTAAACGAATGCCTTCGGCCTCGTTCCTTCGGTATGATGAACAAAAAGATAAAAAAATTATAAAATTCTGTTTAAAACTGTAATTGACTCCCTACAAATACAATGAATGATTCCAGGCTACCCAAGTAACCAATAAGCAGTATAACGTAGCCTAATATCTGATTCTATAGGGTAGTCTTAAGAGCCGTTAAGTCATATATTTTGTTATAATGCTGGCATTATGTCAGAAAAGGCTAAATATTGTGCTATTACTGTGCAGAGATTGGCAGCCCCTTTTTGGCGTTATTAATGCTTAAGCTGACCAACTCTGACGAAAAAATCCGTACACCATTCGGTAAAGAAGCGCAATCGTTCACCACGCTAAGGCAAACGGCTCGCATAGCGCAAGGATTTTTCCGTCAGAGTTGCTATGCTTACTAATGCTATTATATAGCACCAGCATACAAATGTCAAATTTGAAAGCCTTCCTTTTCGGTATCATGAACAAAAGGAACTGTTTAAAACCGTTATTGACGTCTAATGCATTGTAATAAATATCCTTAACAGGATTTCGCTCTCACACGATATGAATAATGTTTTATGACAGTTACCTTTAGTAGGTCTCGAACAGAGGTATCTTGTCTCATCCTTTACGGTAAGTACGTTGCTTTTGCTGCCTGGGCTATGTTGCATATGTTCGAATTAAATGAGATAGGTGTCGAATGTAATTTTCAAGAGGAATTGCATAATCATTAAACTACAGTATTATTTCGGCTTTATATTTGCTCTTTAATGGCACTAAATGCACATGTAAAGCATATATGCTTTAAAAATCCTTGGAGTAAGTATGCGATATATCAGCTTTATATATGCATACAGATCAAGCGATAATGCTATATTACGGCTGTGCCTGTGTGCAGTCATCATGCTAATATAGAGCTTGATTGCATTGTTAATACTACAATAGAATTTCAATGCAACATTAGTGCAAATGTATTGCCAATATTGTACAATGGCTTAATATTTATGGTGACTTGAGTACTTCTTCATAGCTGTTATCTGCTCTGTAGTGAATAGTTTAGGTTAAATGTTGATATGTTTAGCATTTTCAAGCATACGTGAATAGCGTGAAGTGTGTTCAATAGACTGGTTCAATTTTTGACTTTTAGCTCCACCGGGCTTTACTGTGATTCCTTTTATGGCCCTTAGTAATTGTGCAAATTATGGTACCGATCGGTTGTGTCTACGGACCCTCCAAAAATTCCAAAGTTTATATGGAAATTAGCATGGAAAATCGGTTAAAATTAAAAATAAATTCATAAAAAATCACCTCATCAATCAATTTATGAGAAAACTGTATATTTCTAAAGGTATTCTTCTACTAAACACATTCGTGGAACATTGTAAGTTTGTAAAAATTCGCTGAGAAAAGTTATTAACTAAAGAAGCAGCATGGCTTCAAAGCAAGTGGATTTTATTTTTAATCATAGCAACCCTGTTTGAATAGCTTCATCGTTATACAACTGTAAACTAGGCTTACCACCCACCGCTCCCGTATGGCAGATGCAGTTATTCAAACAGGGTTGCTATGATTAATAATAAAATCCACTTGTTTTGAAGCCATGCGGTTTCTTTAGTTAATAACTTTTCTCAGCGAATTTTTGCAAACTTACAATGTTCCACGAACGTGTTCAGTAGAAGATTCCTTTAGAAATATAAGGTTTTCTCATGAATTGATTGATGAGGTGATTTTTTAAGAATTTATATTTAATTTTAAGCGATTTTCTATACTAATTTCCATATAAACTTTGGAATTTTTGGAGCACCCGTAGACACAACCGATCGGTACCAAAATTTGCACAATTATTAAGGGCCATAAAAGGAATCAGTAAAGCCTGGTGGAGCTAAAAGTCAAAAATTGAACCAGTCTAGTGTTCAACTACAACTACGATAGCGTAGCAGGTCATGACTTGAGAGCTGTCACCATTTAGTGCATCTGATTGAAACACACGGAAGTGGCTACATCTAGGTTAAAAGCAGGAAGCTACGTAGAAAGTTAAACATTTCCTGCAGATTGATTCATAGAGTAGCCCGGAGCCGCCAGTTGGTGGCAGAAGTAAGTTGGTGAAGGCTGTCTCTCGTCGTGTACTCCAAGTAATTTGAAATACATTTTCCAATGTGCTTGTTTTGCATTACATTTTTTGTACAAGTTGTGGACGATATGGGATTTTCGAGTTTAACAAGTAAATATTTTTAAGTTTATTTCATTTATTTCTTCAATAACGCACTCAACGACAGAGTTCTCCCATATTTGAGTTCTGTCCAAGCACCTATAATTTCTAAGAGTCATCAGTAAAGAATGTAGTTTTTGCGATATACTTTATAACGATTTCAATCATTCTTCCTTCAAATTGTTTTCTGTTGGAAATCTTATGAAGAGGTAATAAAAAGTTCTACTTCGGATTTTGGGTGCTTGAAGTACCAATATTTTTTCCTTCTGTTAAAATAACATCTTTTTGTGCACAACGTACGTTCTAGGAAATGGCACGAGAATGCCATTGCCAACCGGAAATCAAATTACCGAAATACCCCCTCGGTCTGGTTGGTAGATTATGAAAGTGGAATACGATTTTCACTGGACATCGGCCTTTGTCACGCCATGCCACCATCTATTTCGGGCGGGCCCATTGACGGTATGTACGTAAGGCGGCATTCGTCGACAAGACTGTCGTCGCCAACATTTCAATTACCCCCGGGGCATGCATTGTTAGTAGTCGCATTTATTACGCGAAGCCCTTTCTTCCGTTACCACCGGACCAACCAACCCACCCAGAGACTGGTATTCGCTCACCATTATGTATTCCTAGCTTGTGCGATTCCAAACCGGACACAGTAGTAATGATGACGAAATTTTTCCGCGAACCGCACTCTGAAATCGCAAATCAATAATATGGGCACACGCCCTGTAAAAATCGACGCGAATCGCCATATGGAATCAAATCCGTTATTTATGTTTGGCTCGCGAAACGTGTTGGCATCGTCGCTTCGCCGTAATTTTTAAAGCAAGCCTGCTACCTACATCGTGCCGCGGCCATTAAACGGTCAGTGACCTCCCCTCTCTGGACTGGTCCATTGTCCATCTTTATTCGCTGTGTATGTACACCAAACGCGGCTTACGGCAGAGCGAGAGCAGATGTTTTATGGCAAATGTCAGGATCGGTGTCGATGATGCTTTTGCTCCTCTCGAGTCACGAATGGTGTAAGTTCAAACGTGCGACGTATTAGGTACATAGTTTCTTTGAATTTAATACAAAGCGAAAGTCTTATGTGCTCAAACGTTTCTCATTTGGGGGATCCTTCTGGTGCATTTGATTTCTTTGGGCATTGTCAAAACACTGAACAATAAAAATTTCAAATTGCATTCGCAGAAATGGACAATTCGTTACAGCCACGAATCGACGCCGTTATTACAGCTGAAGCGGGATGCATCGAACATCGAATGAAGCGACGTAAAATATGTATTTTGTAATTTATCATTCCTGTTTAATTTTTTTTTTAATTTCTTTTTAGTTTGTCCGGATTTATCTAAAGCTCTCTATACATTTGGCCTTATTGCATTATTGCAGTTTCAACGATTTAACAATATTATGGAAACCATGAAACGATTGATCCCCACAATGACGAACATCGGAAACCACTTGACTAAAAATGCAACCCAGACACTTCAGTACAAACAACAACACAAGTCAGTCAGTCCAGTTGGTGGCTTAAGTAGCGTTGATGGGATATGATCTCATAATTAAATGATCATTGACGATACGAAAGTGAATGAATCATTGAGACCGTCGTTGCGCAAAGAAAAAACAAACTATCAAATAAGAAAACCAGATCAAGAATGATTGCAAAAACAAGCGGAAAATGAGCAGTGGAAGAAACGCTTTTGTTATAGCATTTGCTCACCCAACGAAAACAAAACGAAAACAACGATGGATTGCGCGATTACCTGAAACTATCATTGGATGGATAGCTTAGGGGCGGATAAGCATGTAAACCCGATATAAGCTAGTAGCAAGCGGACTGCGAGTGGAATGCTGAAAAGCCGCTATTCGGTAGAGTTCCAACGTTCACCAAGTTATTGCCTATCCAGTTCCGAACGGATCGCAGAATCAAAGTCCGTTTGAACATATTGATCAAGAAATTCGGAACTAAAATCAGTCAAGATGATGAAACCGATGCATCCACTATCGGAAATGCCCCACAATTCTCTATATCTAATTGATTTTGATTGGTACGCCACGTTCAAGACACACAATTTAATACGATGTACTAGGTTTTTGATTTCGAAATGCAACAGAACCGACGAACGGAGCAAAAACGCTTTAAGCTTCGCCACCAAACAGGCAGTCCATTCGACGTGCACAGATTTTGCAACAACTCTTTTTTTTCTGCTATTTGCACAAAAATGACCTAACGTTTTGGTATGCCGTACCTTCGAGCCTAATCGCCTTATCGGAGTGGAAACGTAAACAGTTTCACTTTCCAGTATTGCTCGGGCGCCGTCACTTTACCGGATTGATACCTACTAAAGTTGCGTTCGAGTTTGTGCAGGTACCTAGTTCGACGTTTTGTGCTGTATCTGCTCAATGGGTCAAAAGTGCTATAGGTATAACAAACCTATCTTTTTTTCACATTCGACTCTATCCAAATACACGGAGGTGATTATGACACAGAACGTGTCCATCAGCAGAAAAACTGCGAATACGCAGTCCAGCTATAGAGATTGACAGTGAACTAATTAGCACCCCGATGGGTGCGATTTTCTGGCTTACTATCACGCAGCAAGCTGCGACGACGGTACCGGTTTTATGTCGTAACCAAGCAGTGACGGATGGACTGACTACACTTGTCAAGTGTTTTTTTCTTCTACATCGCTATCCTGGTACAAGTTGCTTAACATTGTGGAATCTACCGGCATGTAGGGTGCGGTTTATTGTTGTTAAACACTCTTTTCTGACAACTTGTAGCATATCATGTGCGTAGCCACCGTTCCTTGTTGGTAATACACTTTTTTACGTGTTTTTCGAATGCCACCTTTCGCTTCCTCTAATGTAATGGATAGTCTGTATTGGACAGTGAGAACTTCTGGTTTGTTGTCGATCGATATTTTTTGTGGGTCATTTCTTGGTTGGACTTACAGTTTAACGAATCAGCTCACTCGCAACCAACATGGTATGTAACGTCAATGAAGAACAGTATTACATCAAGTAATCGCCGAGCTTCGCGAAACCTCCGTAACCTTTTCAGTACCATACACAAACCTTTTACGGTGTTGAATATCTGAAGCGAATGGTACACGTACCTACATTAAACAGTATCGATCCTTAATATATGACAAGATCATGCTTCGTACGTCTGAGATTGCGTCAACAATATAAAAAACGACTTTCTGTGCACTTTCCAACGGTTTTTCGCTCGGCTATTTTCTATTTCCATTATTTACCTCCTGGCCGGAAACATGGGAAAACCGTTTCTCCGAGTGTTGTTCAACTACCTACTAGCTAGTAGTAGTGCTGGTGTGTTTCGAAATGTAATATGCATTAACAGAAGCAGAAGCTGGGCGGGCGGCCGCCATCAAGTAGTATCAACGGCTAAGAAGCGCACAGTCGCTGTGGGAATGAACAATTAACCTTGTCATTAACCTTATTTAATTTACTTTTCTTTATTTCATTTTCCCCGTTCCGGAGCACCACGATGAGCTTGATTACAATTTCGACACGTCCAGAAGGACCATCACTGTTGGGTAGGTTTCGTTGGCTTGTAGTTTTCTGGTTGTTTGATAGCTGGTTGAAATTACTAGATACAACTTGGCTGTAGCTTGTTTCAGCATTTATATTCAGACAGAACGTCTAGAGCGGCGGGGGTCATACCAACGAATTTTCGTATCTGGTTGCTGTTTCTCAGCCATGGTTGTAAAGGGTGTACGGAATCAACCTGCATCACTTTCAAACTGCTGTAACTTTTTTCTAATAGGCATTTTCTATTGCAATTTTGGGTAAAACCCGTTCAATGTGTATTGTTTACACTGTGTTAGTTTCACTAGCAGCTGCGCGACAGTTCTAAAAATGGGTACGGAAGAACCGTGCCACTGGAAGCTGCGAATGGTGTTTTGAAACGGTACGACAAATGACGATAGGAAGGAAAAAAGTTTCCAAAATTGGTCTCCGTATAGTGCGAAGGATACTAAACGGGTAGTCGGAGCTTTCAAGAGAAATCCCAATAGCTCAGGGAGAGACGTGGCAAAAACTGCATTTAAGCAAAACTTTTGAGAGAAATGCAAAAAAAAACGTGGAGGATTATACACGTACAAAGTCCAAAAGGCGCCGAATCGCGATGAACGGCAGAATACAGTGGCGAAATCATGTGCATGGAAGCTCTACACTCAGCTGTTCACCAAACCGCATTGTCGCGTCATGGATGACGAGACTTATGTGATTTCCGGCCGCTTCATGGGCTCTTCTTCTTCACTGCTCGTCATTAGTTTGACGTCCCTAAGGAAGTTAGAAAATAGAACATGTCTAAGTTTGCCAAAAATACATGATTTGACGGGCAATTTGCTCGTGTGGAAAGTGATGCACTACGTGCGTGAAAACCGAAACGGTTAATGGGCAGGTGTACTTGAAAGAATTCCTCCAAAATCTTCCACTTATGAGGTCGTACGATGGTTGTAAGTTTTTAGTCCGCATTTTGTCTCAAGCCATTACACCCTCGGCATGATACTGTACCTTGAGGTGGTCCGGGAAATACAAATGCCCGTGTTCACGAGATTATCTGGTCCTAGAACCAATCAAAAGTAACGCTGATATCCACTAGACCAGTGGTTCTCAACCTCGAGTCCTCGGGCCCCTAGGAGGCCGCGAAGTTGTTGCTGGTGGTCCGCGAAGAAAAATATATTTTCCGAGCGTAGATTGAATTTTCAAGTCTTGTTTCCTAACAAACTGAAAATAACATATTGATAGCATACAAAATTGATGTTTATCCGTCGGGGTCCGCTGTAACCCAAGGCGATTTCTAAGGGGTCCGTGGTACGAAAAAGGTTGAAAGGCGACATGACCGGAAACTCTAGTGATATGGAGGAACTCACTCTCTTCTAAAATCAGAATCTTATTTTTAGAATCTTATCTTATTCCGCAGAATCATTCATGAATACACGCGTCACATACGTGCTGGCACACGCGACAAACGCGTGAACATACAAATGCTTGAGCCCTTCACGATCATCCACGCACACCTTCGGTCACGATTGCACAAATTTGGTAATATCACCGTCAGGGTTACCATATTCACAGATTTTTCTGTAATGTCACAGATTTTTTTCATAATTTTTGATCACAGATTCTTTTTCACAGATGACAGATTTTTGGCATTTTGATGAAAATTTCACAGATTTTTGGAATTACTGCGATTTTTCACAGATTTTTTGGAAATTTATCAAAGATTTCCACAGATTTTTTTTCCATTTTTAATCATCACAGATGATAAAAAGATTTTTTTGACCAAAACACAGATTTCAATGTGGCATCCCTGATCACCGTGCTAAAGTGAACTTTTCAGCACTTATAAATCGACATCACATAATCACAAAATACGAATAATTGATATCAAATCTTTTGGAGAAATATAATTCTGTTCAATTCACTTTTTCATCACATTTTGCAGCGCAATTATTCGTCAAGCAGACATCAATTCCGTGACCATACCCCAACCCCCAGTCTGATCCTCTCCCTTGGCATTTTTTGGTCTGCTTGGACCATTCATCCATTACCCCTCCTATTATAGGGCTTGGACTGACTTGCGCTCTTATTGCCCCCACCAAACGCTGTAAAATTAAAATTAAAATTGATTTTGTCTCGCACCCATTACTCGAATTTCATGGAGATGTTCTGTAGCTGTACACCACTAAGAAGGTTAATTTCATGTCAAAGGATCAGAATTCAGGAATTCAGAAATACCGGGACATCATAAAGCAGGCGCTCCGGAGGCAGTCGGAAGCAGAAATAGCATAGATAAGCAAAAACGACCGCACTTATCATGGGTATTAATAAAATCAAGCATATGCGGGGAACCCGCGCAATCTTCATAGGTATAGCGGATGTTATATTTTGTCAGCAGGGAAGAAAAATTGGGTCTGAGTTTGAGGTGATTTATGATGATTTTTACAATATGTAAAAATTAAAATTAACATTCAAAAGGTCTGTCCATCGGGTCTTGTTGACGCAGCTTGCTGTTGCGCGTTGAGATCCTGTTCCTTGGCGGTGGAACAATAGCTGCGTTGTCTATCTACCGCACCTTGGGGGTTTACTGATGCCATTCAAAATTAATGTTTATGACGAATATCACGATAATAAGAGTAAACTAGTCGATAAGTTAATAATGTTCAGACTTTGCATCTACCAGTAATATAAAATAAGGGACTAGACAATCGATTAACGGTTTTGCAATGTTCAAAATGTGTTTAAATTTACTCGTACTTTATTTGTATCATAAAAGTTATATAGTATGAATGTATATAAAGTTTACAGTATTCATGTAAACATAATTACATAATTAATTACCCTGCCACTTCTAGTTTTCCGATCTCTGTATACTTCACATCCTTGCTCTCACTTGAGTACTATGGCTCAAATTTTCATAAATTTCCCTACCCAGTAATCTCTAGCTAATTGAATGTCGTGAAAATGTAAAAAAGAAAATGTGACTAACATAGTCGAAATGAAAAAAGGAAAAAAAAACAATTACAAGCATTTCTTTTTATTTCAATCTCAATACTCCCCACGGGTTACTTCCTAAATCCGCCATATTTTTTTTGCATTGCTCGTTTGGAACCGTTATTTGGGGTTCGATTAGAACTTTTGGCTTCAGTCTTCGCGCATCTTTATACAATTATCTCTGGTCCAACGTATGTGTTCTTCTGAGTATTTGTGACAGCTGGGTCAGGGAATGGATGCAGAACTGGCGTATATGATAGAATAGTGGGTAATCCTTCTAGGGTTCGTTGGTTGCTTTTTTTCTGGTGTTGAATTCGGGAAGATCGGATTAGATAAATTAAGGTATGATTGATGGATTGATGTACTGACGCATGTGTATCATCCATTCCCGGTCAACATAGAATGATAACATTCTAACAGAATGCAATTGTTGTCAATTGTTTGATTGCATGTTACATACGTGCTTTTCTTCTATTTAATTAGTCTGTTTTTGTAGTACTGCTACATATATACCATATATACCAAAAATAATATCTTTCAGTTTATACGTTTTTATTTAATCTCTTTGCTTCCTTTTTTCTTTATTTGGCACGTTATTTTTCCTTCATCATTTTTCCTGCAATCACACATACTTACGCCCGCGATCTCGCCACATTAAAATTAAGTGTGTATCTAAGTGAACGGTTTAGCACTTATAAATTTACAAAGCAAGCATCAACCCACTGCTCGCGTGCTCATGAATGTGTCACATCCGGAAGTCCTTACGACCGGGCCTAGCGACCTAGATGCCTTCAGTCGCCCTGGGCTCGCTCTAATGTTTACAATATCTATACAAAAGTGACAGGTACGAGCGAACCTAGAGCAACTCTGATTTAAAAACAAAATCAGCATAAGCATCAGATTCGCATCAGATTCTGCGCAATCATCTAAAAACATACGCGAATATGCAAATGGATACACGGTTATAAAATCGAATTTATACGCACGAAGTTACATACACGCGACAAAAACTTCAACATACGAACGCTTAAGCCCTTCGCGATCATCCACGCACACCTGCGCTAGTGATTGCGCAAACTCGATAATAAGAACGTTTTAATACTTACGAAGGTCTCAATCGCGAACCCTCAAATGTACGTGTTCGCGCGATCATGTTCCGGCCGAAAATCTTTAGCTTCCGTCCTATTCAGTTCGACCAATCAAAAAAAGTAAATATCATATTCATTAGACAATACGTCCCATGGTGACATGATTGGGAACTCTAGTGCTATGGAAGAACTCACTTTCTTTTAGCATCTGAATATTAAGTATCCGATTCACGGTCCGCGCGCGATCATCCAAGAACACATGCAAATATGCGAATGAACACACGGTTATAAAATAGAATTTGTGCACATACACACTAGCGCACGCGATCGAACACGTTAATGTCAACGGGCTCGAGCCCGCACATACCTGAAACGTACAATGAATATGAAATTCAGAATCACGGCCCGCTGCAATTCGCCTTAAGCATCAGTGTTTTAGCGGGAAACATTTCCCGTCTCGTCTGCAATTGTAGTGAGTGATTCTGACTAGGAGCCCGTCGAGAACCTAACTCTACAGCTCCAGTAGGACAATTCTCGAAAAAAGATCCATAATACTCAAGGAAGAGCAAGGAGTGGAAGGAAGAAAGTTTAGAAAAGCGTAGAATAGGATCATATGAGCAAGTTCCCAAGTTATGAGTTTCCCGACGACTTAACCCTTTGACTTTTGCCACAGAAAACGGGATGGGGCATTTCAATCGTGTTCTCACCACTCGAACACCGTTCAGAGTATCTGGGACACAATTCGTCAATTTATCCCCCTTGACGGAGAGAACTTTACCATATTGCGACATACATTTTTCAATAGGGGTATCAGGTGTTCCCGAAGACATCGTGTAGCATTATCTTCGAAGTACACGGGAATGTTCACTCTAACATTATCACACTTAACCAAATGTTTCATGTCGTTGCCTGAAACAAAGGTTTCCGCTACGCCGGAAAAAGCGTATCCTACAAGGTATCCTTTCAACACAACATTTCGTTCATGGTGCAGCTGAATCGTTTGAACCTTGTATGCACCGAGAAACATTTTATCCTTTAGCAAACGCTTCACTTCTCGAACAGGGGATCTTATTTGCACGACTCTAAGGTCCACTACGGCCGTACAAATGCACCGAAGTTCAATCACAGTTCGTTTCAATCGATACAATCTTTAAGAAACAGTTTTTTGATGAGAGCAACGAAAACATATCTACGTCCGATGCGTATGCCTACTGCGACTTTATTCGGTTGCTTCGCTGGGTGGAACGATTTCCAGCTTCGGATCTAATCGAGATGAGAAGGTAGACTGATATTGTCAGGAGTCAGAGTTCACCAGTCCAAGCGCTAGCAATGGACGATGAGTTATTGTGTTTCAATCCGGATTTTTTTTCAATAAGTCGATATCAGATTCTTTGAATAGGAAATGTGTTTTCTTTTATGTGGAACTTTGGGTAATTTGTGTTTTGTCCGTGAAAAATTTCAAAAAGAGAAGAGTGGATTCAAATTTTGAGCGCCATCGGCGCGCAATTCGTCGCTATGCTTTCTTATGAGATGAATGGCACGTTAAAAAAATGTGCTATCACTGAAAACTGACATACAGGTAAAGTTTTCAAGTTCTGTAAGAAATTAAACTGTCGCTTTGAAATGACAACAGCAAGTAGCAACTTGCCACCGGCAGGCGCTTCGATCGGCCAGCAATCGCTATAGGGGACTTGTGTGCAAACTTGGATACAATGGTGACTCGCGCATGCGAACCTGTATGCGATAGTGATTTTCAACGTATTTTCATTTAAATGTTTACACTGGTTTTTCGGGAAAGTTTGTTCTAGCTCATATGTCTGTTCTCTGTGGTGCTATTTAGCTGCGTAAAAAATGATTTTAATCAAAATATATGAAAACCTAAAACTTTGGAAGCAGCATTTTAAGTCAGTTTTATTTACGATTACAGTTAACGTTGTCGATAAGCACGCATTAAGCTTGAGTTCATCCAAGCATTTTTTGATTTTTCTTAGGATTTGAATACGAACGCTTCAAAATGGTTGAAAGGCGCGTTTCCAATGAAACGTATATAAAAATCGTAGTAGGCAACGTCTGAGGCGTCAAATTTGTTTCTCCAAATAATAATAATAATAAACGTGTTGGTTCAGTACTCAGTTGTGGTTGAAAATGGGATTATTTAAGAGTTTGGAGCGAACTGCCGCAAAAGCCTTTTGAGAACTACATACTTGATCCACCATGAAGCGTACGTATCTCCTCAGCTACATCGGAAAAGATAAACAAAACAGTATATCAATGTAATGAGTCAATTGACCCTCTTGCTGTGAGGTACTAGTTTTTCTAGTAATAGAAGAAAAAAAGCCTCACGCGACACATTGTTAACGAATGTTAATCAAAATGCCCTGTTGATTAACCTTTTAAATAATGCACGTGACATGTTTTCCTTCGCCGGATAACCGATCTGTACTTCATTTGTGATGAGTATCATCTTGCTTTCGTCCACAGCAAGATAACAGTACAGTACACCAGAAGCTGCATATTTAACCTCATTGAACTGAACATTCCATCGGAGACTGTTAATTGCACACGCATCGCTGATGGGCTGAACCACCGGTACGTAAAACCGAACCGGTTCTCTCGGTACTCTGTAACGCAAACAAAACCGTCGCAGAATGTGTACCGTAAATCATTTTCGTGATGATTTTCATAAACATTCGTGCGCGGCCAGATTTGTAACCAACTGCAGCGCCGCCAGACGGGGGCATTTTGCTTGGAGAAAAGTGTACGGTTCACGTTGGTCTCGTTTGTATGATATAGTGAAATGAAAATGTTGCTTTTGGGTCGTAAAATGTATCCCCTCTATGGTTCGATTGGTGTTTCCCCTATTTGTTCGTTCGGTATGATTATTTATTCAATGCCCGGAAAATATTACCTGATTGGAAAAGGGACCCAGTCAAAATTATTCAAGATACCCAACTAAATCTTGTTTTACATAGCTTATATTAAATTATTCAGATTTAGATTCCTAGGATTCATGAATAGATTCTCGCACTTTAAATGATCCGGATAGTATTCAATTCCAGTCCTACCAGACACGTGCTTCGAATATGTGCTCTCTCCATACACTAACGTAAAAATATTTTCCTTTTCTCAAAAAATAACGAATAAATTATAACTCCTGTTAACCTTTTTTCCCCCTACAGATTCCATTGTACTGAACCAGGATTCTGGGTAACTTCGAAACGAATTCAACACTCCATCACCATCTCGCTCGCTTATGACTGGCGATCGTCGTCATCCTCAGCAATGCGGTCGTCGTGCCTCACAATGAGCTGCAGATGATGATGACGCCACGACATCCGCACGAAAGCCGGCTGTGGTAGAGCTATATACTACAGCAGTAAACAGTCCAGCAGCAACAACAACAACCGAATCTGTAGAGAGATTGGAATAATTTATGGGACGGACGGGCGAGCAGACCTGAGGCGGTGTGATTGTGTCCTGTAGTGGTGTATATTAGTGTGCTCATGAAAAACCCGTTGAAGTGCTGTTAGGAGATAAGCGATACAATCCCAGTCAAGTGTTCATGGAAGAATTGTTCGATCGGATGCGGATGGCATTTCAATTTTGTGAATAGTGAATTCGTGTAATTATTTTTTTTTATCGGAACAAGCAGAACCAGAAGATATTATTACCTCATCAATCCCCATTGGAAAAATAAGCAACGTCAAAATACTAATCGGCGCAAAATAGAACACAACAGCACAGCGGGAAAGTGAAACCAAATAAATAACCAGTGATTAATTAGCCTGCTTCCGGTTTGCGGAAGTAGAGTGTGTGTATGTGTGTTTGTCAGTGAGTGATAGGAAAGATAATACTCGCAAAATGTCCAAAAAACCAACGGCCGGTCCGGAGTTGCACAAAGTCATCATGGTCGGCAGTGGTGGCGTTGGCAAGTCGGCACTCACACTGCAGTTCATGTACGATGAGTTCGTGGAAGATTACGAGCCAACCAAGGCGGATAGCTACCGGAAAAAGGTGAGTTGGATGTACGCTCGTGGAATGGAGGCTAAATTGTCGAATTTTTATTGCAATGGATATGATTCAGTTGTAATGCATACCGCAAAGTTGTGAAAATGATGGACAGTGCCAATATTGCTGTATTTTAATCAAAGAATTGTATCGCACCGGAGGTTTGGTGACCATATCGAATCCGTCGACTTTGGGAGTCGCCCAAGAGGCACAGTAGTAGCAGAACACCTATCAGTAACTACTGCAGATCCTGAACCATTAGCTAATGACGAAATTCACGTGGCAGGTGTCAGCCAACTAGCTGGCCATTCAGCGGATTTCGAGAAACGAGATCGCGCTAGATTCGCTATCCAGTAACATCATGGTCTGGTACTCAAAGCACGCGAAGATGTTCGACAAGTTGCAGGAAAATGAACGTTTTACGTGCTTCATTCTTACGAAATAGTCGAAGAATTTTAATGTCAAACAAATCGTCGAGAAAGTAAAAGGTATCGTAGATATCAATACTCTTGCAAAGTGAATCGGATTTTATGAACTGGGAGCTTTCCGAAGAGCAGTTTAAACCCCGAAGAATTTTACCTGTAGTAGGTGGCCGAAGAGCGCAAGACTCTGGTAAACTTAAAAAGAGACAACAGACTTGTCCTCACCAGCTCCAGCGGTGGTGCAAGCAGTTAACAGATTCAAGCAGAAACTGTACCCTAAACAGCAACTCCATGCTGGTCGTGTTGTGGATCATGCACTTTTCGAAGGATTGCCAGTATCGAAATCATCAGTCCCGTGATTGTAAGAAAAAGGATCATAAAGAAGGATACTGCACCTGTTTTTTTGTAAAAGGGTTCTGCCAATAAAAAGTTTCATGCTACGACCAAGGACCTGACGGTCATGTCCTACAATAATATGTGCAAGAGGAGTTTGCTGAGATCTTGATCAATCGGGTTCCGATCCAGATTCAGCGTCGTCACTTTGGAGGCGTATCGGGCGGCCCCTACGAGTCTAACTATCGTGTAATACGCCCAGAACTGGCCCGGGGCAGCCACTTGATCACAATAAGAGGTTTGCGTCGTATTGGATCCTCTAACCTTGATTTGAATATTTTAGGCGTGAATTAGATTGAGTCATTTGAGCTATGGTATGTTCCTATTAGTTTAATCTGTCACAAAATTGCTGGTTCATTAACGAGCGATTTTCAATCACTAAGGGTGAAGTTTCCGACGGCTACCACTGGTGGGACTTTGCACTAAAACGAAAGTTCAATTTATACTCAACGGTTACCAGGACCGGGAAATTCTCATACTTATTGATCACTGCGATTGGGCAATATTGATCGTGGTAGTGAGGAAGCCGATCGGAGTGGCACGCATTTATCCTGACTCCTCCACGGAACAACTTCTTGAAACTCAACCAATAACCTGCGAACATCTGTTGGAAGATGACAAAGTTGTGCAGCAACATCGACCTGTCAGATAGTTGCCTTCAGATTGAAGTAAAGGATTTTTGCGATACACCCGCCTTACTCCGGGTATCAAATCCGCGCCGGGAGTATTCCAACAGTTGGTGGATACAATGATCGGTGATGGTAGTTGCATCTGTGGCTACCTGAATGGCATCCTAGTTAGCGGCCGTACACAGGAAGAGCACTATCACAACCCACATGAAACTATACGCCGACTCGAGAAGTACAGATTGACGATGAGGATTGAACACGCAGCTTTCATATGTGCCAAATCAAGTACTCTGGCCAGATTTTCGATGGCAATGGGATCAAGTCTCCAATCCAACGGCGTTGTCAAGCGCTTCTTCGACGCATTCATGCGGATTCTCTGTAAAATATCAGTAGGGGAGAGATCCTTCGCGAAGCTACAGACATGTTTCTTTTTTTGCTATTTCTCCGTTCCGTATCGAAGTGCACCACAAGAGAAAATACTACCACTGCTGCTGAACATCTGTGGGCTTGTTCAAGCCATTACTGAACTCCAAGCAGGAATATCAGTTTAATCGAAAGCATGACAACGAGTCTCGAAGCTACAACTTCATAGACCTGGTCTGAACCAGTCTTTTGCAACAATACGTGGTACGTTCGAAACTCGTCACAAGAACCGGTAGGTAGTAGGTTCAGCTGTAACATTTCTGCTGTGTTCAATCCTCGATCGACCTCACTGCTGGCATAGATAACCAATGGATCTCAATACGCGACTACATATAACGAGTTCAGATAGCGGTCTGGAGAGGGGATCCACCAACATGCTTGGAAAGATACGCGGAGCATAGAAGGACGCGGTTGCGTATGCAAGGAACGGTAAGCTACAGTGATAACCGGTTACGCCGCCGGTAGCCATAGCAGGTACCAGCAGCGGCATGGTACAGCGTGAGCCACAAGGTAACCAACGAGAGACTAGTGTTCAACCCGAGATCAAGTAGGGACATCACTCAGAATGACTCACAGCTTGGAAAGTCAAACTTGGTGAAGGTGAGAAAAAGGTCGACGAGTTCTGTGAGTTTGTGAAGTACAAGCACAATGTGCACATCAAGGTCGAGCAGCTAGTGATGGACATTAAATCTCCTGTAACAGCTGCTGAACGTGAGCAGAGGAGACACTTTTGATGAGAGCTGAATCAGTCGGAAAAATTCTGAAGGAAGCCACAGAACACGCAGCGACCAAAACTGAGAGACACCGAAGAGTTACCGCAATACGCGCTCGGAGAAAAGAGTAAGAACTAGAGGACCCGTATGAACAGAAGAGTGAGCTGGAGCCCACCGACGATCAGAGGAACGTTGGAAAGGACCACGGCTTGCGCATAGTGAAAAGTCAGCGGCGAAGCGAGTAAAAAACGGCAGTAGATGGATGGAAAATAGAAGGGACAAAAAAAGAAACAAATCTTGAGCGTTTTTTCAAAACGTCATATCTGCAATGAGTTACTCTCTGTTTATACTTTCTCTTTCGATTTTTACGGCGTCACTATAACACTTTTCACTTATTTTACAGTACAGATCGAAAGACGGTGGTTTTAACTAGCATATTATGCAAAGAGCTGAGGGATAAATGTTAAAGTGACCGAATTATTAACAGAAGAGAAAGTAAACAAAGAGAGTAACTCATTGCAGATATGACGTTTTGAAAAAACGCTCAAGAAATATGCTAATTTTCTCGGGAGAGCAACAATGACGATGCATTGACCGTCGGAACGAACGATAAAACATCGTCATTTGGCATCAACAATACCAGCTCTATTTTGAAAATTTCCCCCCTTTGAACAAAAAAGTCCAAAAAAGTTGACCTTCGTTAAAAAAAAATTTTCAACATTGCATCAAATCTCGACGTTTCATGCATTTCAAAGTCATTTGGCATCAAAAATGCAAATTCGATTTTGAAATTTTCCTTTACTCCCCCCTTTGAACAAAAATCGTCAAAAAAGTCAATTTTCGTTAAAAAATTTTTTTCGAGATTACATCAAATTTTGACGCTTTATGCATTTTGAAGTCATTTGGCATCAAAAATATCAGCTCGATTTTGAAATTTCCCCCCCTTTGAACAAAAAAGTCCAAAAAAGTTAACTTTCGTTAAAAAATTTTTTTCGAGATTGCATCAAATCTCGACGTTTCATGCATTTGAAAGTCATTTGGCATCAAAAATGCAAATTCGATTTTGAAATTTTCCTTTACTCCCCCCTTTGAACAAACATCGTCAAAAAAGTCAATTTTCGTTAAAAAAAAGTTTTTTGAGATTGCATCAAATTTTGATGCTTTATGCATTTTGAAGTGATTTGGAATCAAAAATACAAGCTCGATTTTGAAATTTGCCCCCCGCCCCCTTTGAACAAAAAAGACCAAAAAAATTAACTTTCGTTAAAAATTTTTTTTTTCGAGATTACATCAAATCTCGACGTTTCATACATTTTAAAGTCATTTGGAATCAAAAATGCAAATTCGATTTTGAAATTTTCCTTTACTCCCCCCTTTGAACAAAAATCGTCAAAAAAGTCAATTTTCGTTAAAAAAAACTTTTTCGAGATTGCATCAAATTTTGACGCTTTATGCATTCTGAAATCATTTGGCATCAAAAATACCAGCTCGATTTTGAAATTTCCCCCCTTTGAACAAAAAAGTCCAAAAAAGTTAACTTTCGTTAAAATTTTTTTTCAAGTTTGCATCAAATCTCGACGTTTCATGCATTTTAAAGTCATTTGGCATCAAAAATGCAAATTCGATTTTGAAATTTTCCTTTACTCCCCTCTTTGAACAAAAATCGTCAAAAAAGTCAATTTTCGTTAAAAAATTTTTTTCGAGATTACATCAAATTTTGACGCTTTATGCATTTTGAAGTCATTTGGCATCAAAAATACCAGCCCGATTTTGAAATTTCCTCCACTTTGAACAAAAAAGTTTACTTTCGTTAAAAAATTTTTTTCAAGATTGCATCAAATCTCGACGTTTCATGCATTTTAAAGTCATTTGGCATCAAAAATGCAAATTCGATTTTGAAATTTTCCTTTACTCCCCCCTTTGAACAAAAATCGTCAAAAAAGTAATTTTCGTTAAAAAAATTTTTTTTGAGGTTACATTAAATTTTGACGCTTAATGCATTTTGAAGACATTTGGAATCAAAAATACGAGCTCGATTTGGAAAATTTTCCCCTTCAAACAAAAAAGTCCAAAAAAGCTAACCTTCGTTAAAAAAATATTTTCGATTTTGCATCAAATCTCGACGTTTCATGCATTTTAAAGTCATTTCGCATCAAAAATGCCAATTCGCTTTTGAAATTTTCCTTTACTCCCCCCTTTGAACGAAAATCGTCAAAAAAGTCAATCTTCGTCAAAACATTTTTTTCGAGATTACATCAAATTTTGACGCTCTATGCATTTTGAAGTCATTTGGAATCAAAAATACCAGCTCGATTTTGAAATTTTCCCCCCTTCGAACAAAAAAAGTCCAAAAAAGTTAACCTTCGTAAAAAAAACTTCGGATTTTGCATCAAATCTCGACGTTTCATGCATTTTAAAGTCATTTGGCATCAAAAAGGGAAATTCGATTTTGAAATTTTCCTTTACTCCCCCCTTTGAACAAAAATCGTCAAAAAAGTCAATCTTCGTTAAAAAAAATTTTTCGAGATCATATCAAATTTTGACGCTTTATGCATTTTGAAGTCATTTGGCATCAAAAATACCAGCCCGATTTTGAAATTTCCTCCACTTTGAACAAAAAAGTCCAAAAAAGTTAACTTTCGTTAAAAAAATTTTTTCGAGATTGCATCAAATCTCGACGTTTCATGCATTTTAAAGTCATTTGGCATCAAAAATGCAAATTCGATTTTGAAATTTTCCTTTACTCCCCCCTTTGAACAAAAATCGTCAAAAAAAGTCAATTTTCGTTAAAAAAAAATTTTCGAGATCATATCAAATTTTGACGCTCTATGCATTTTGAAGTCATTTGGAATCAAAAATACCAGCTCGATTTTGAAATTTTCCCCTCTTTGAACAAAAAAGTCCAAAAAAGTTAATTTTCGTTAAAATTTTTTTTTTCAAGATTGCATCAAATCTCGACGTTTCATGCATTTTAAAGTCATTTGGCATCAAAAATGCAAATTCGATTTTGAAATTTTCCTTTACTCCCCCCTTTGAACAAAAATCGTCAAAAAAAGTCAATTTTCGTTAAAAAAAATTTTTTTCGAGATCATATCAAATTTTGACGCTTTATGCATTTTGAAGTCATTTGGCATCAAAAATACCAGCTCGATTTTGAAATTTTCCCCTCTTTGAACAAAAAAGTCCAAAAAAGTTAATTTTCGTTAAAAATTTTTTTTTCAAGATTGCATCAAATCTCGACGTTTCATGCATTTTAAAGTCATTTGGCATCAAAAATGCAAATTCGATTTTGAAATTTTCCTTTACTCCCCCCTTTGAACAAAAATCGTCAAAAAAAGTCAATTTTCGTTAAAAAAAATTTTTTTCGAGATCATATCAAATTTTGACGCTTTATGCATTTTGAAGTCATTTGGCATCAAAAATACCAGCTCGATTTTGAAATTTCCCCTCTTTGAACAAAAAAGTCCAAAAAAGTTAACTTTCGTTAAAAAATTTATTTAGTGCTGAAAACTCCTTGCCAGTCCTGCATGGACGATCTGAGCATGAAACTTTCGCTGATGGTGTAGGAAGAACTGCGAGTTTGTGTATCCGAAAAACTGCTTGGTGATCGAATTCCGACGAAAGACGTTCTGGCAGTGCTCTTGCTCCCAGACACTCAAAACTTTTCTACTGCCGAAGCTCTGCCTGTCAGACCCCAAAACCTTTTAACATGTAAAGACGGCACAGTCAATTGAGAGGTAACGGGGGAGGCAGTACCCTTTCGACTGTCCTGGTTTTTTACTCACCAGATATGGTCACCCTATTCTTTGGTATCTTGATGAGTGGTGTGATACAAATGACTGGGTTCGGGTCATTAGGATACCAGCGTACCGGAAGTCATGCTCCATCCGAAATCGTAGACCGGCTCCTACTGCATTGCCCGCGAAACAGGAAATAGCCAAGCTAACAGCTGACATTGTACTGCAAGAACGAATGTGTTGGAGTAGAGGCCCCGTCAAAAAAGTAGCTGGTACCATGGGACGACAAAAACCGACACTCCATCTGTGTGCAGAATACTGGCTCCGTCAAGGTGCGTACAGCGAACGAGCGGTATCCGCAAAAACCACGCAAACGAAGTACATGAGCACGGACCAGTGACGAGTGAAACATAAATCAGTGAACTAGCAGCGACAGCTTGGGAATGATACTGCATGAGCACAGCCCTCCCCCGAAGTAATCGCATCTACTGGTTTCGGGGGGATCAAGGCACAAGGGTTTGTTTGAGTGGGTCTTTTAGTGTGCCGACTTTCTGCCAACTCCACTTTCTGAGTGATAATTTCAGTTGTCTGTTCACAGATTTTTTATCTCCCTCCTTTACAAAAATGCATTCGAAATCTACAAACGGTCCTTGGTAATCAATATTTACAACTAACTTTTTCTCCTTCCTTCCTTCGCCACAGGTGGTCCTGGACGGCGAAGAGGTACAGATCGATATCCTGGACACGGCGGGCCAGGAGGACTACGCTGCCATCCGCGACAACTACTTCCGCAGCGGTGAAGGGTTCCTGTGTGTTTTTTCAATCACCGAAGACGACAGCTTTCAGGCGACACAGGAGTTCCGGTAGGTTTCTCGACTTGGGTAGCTCAGTTAAATCTTAAATTTGAAACTTTACGACTTTACATTTTAGGGAGCAGATATTGCGTGTGAAAAACGACGAAAATATCCCGTTCCTGCTGGTCGGCAACAAGTGCGACCTGAACGATAAGCGGAAAGTGCCACTGGCCGAATGTCAGGCCCGGGCACAGCAGTGGGGTGTGCCATACGTCGAAACGTCGGCGAAGACACGGGAAAATGTCGATAAGGTAAGGTGTGTGGTGTGTGGTAAAAATCTGGTTATGTTTGTGTGGTTTTCGGGTGGCTATCACAGTTTGCAATTGTTTCCAATGGGATTGCTTGTCGTTTTAGAGCTAGTTTAATCAGACCAAAATTCAGATGCTAATATCCATCAACCACATTGAACAAGTCTGTAAATTGTGTGCTGCGTGAACTGCATCTCCTTCTCTCTCTCTCTCTCTCTCTCTCTCTCTCTCTCTCTCTTCCGTTTTCGCTTTCTCGCATCTATTCTCTATCTCTGTTTACATTACATTTCACAGGTGTTCTTTGATTTAATGCGCGAGATACGCTCACGAAAAACGGAAGATTCCAAGACGACCAATGGGCGCGCCAAAGACAAATCGAAACGAAGGAAAATCAAGTGCACGCTGATTTAGAGATGTCCGGTTGATAGGGCAGCACAGAAGCAAGCAAGAACAAACACAAAACACTTATATACATACACACGGACAACACAAAGCATTGATTCGAAAAAAAACAATTCTCGATTTTAATATCTCTTTTTTTATTACGTTAAAATTGTATCATTGAATACAAAACAGGTGACTAAGATAGGTCATTGCGAATAAAAAGGTATCAGTAAAATAAGTCGGTTATAAAGCAAAAACAGATTAATGCTAATATGATATGTTAGAGATGATGCTACCTATCAGGAGTATTAA
Source organism: Topomyia yanbarensis (assembly GCF_030247195.1). Taxonomy (NCBI): domain Eukaryota; kingdom Metazoa; phylum Arthropoda; class Insecta; order Diptera; family Culicidae; genus Topomyia; species Topomyia yanbarensis. The sequence continues at coordinate 203,779,144 of NC_080670.1, read as the reverse complement.
TTAAATCCTGAGATCAAAACCAGCGCGTGCGAGAAAAGATCAGAATAAAAACCATGTAAATTAAGCTAAACATTTGTATTGTACATTTTCTGCTTTCGCTGTATGCATTTTTAACTCTCTTCGTTTGCAAAGTATCGGCTGCGATTTGATTTCTGTTGCATTGTTTCACGTAACTTTGGCATAAACAAACCACCACCATGCTGCCGAATCAGTTGTCGAGCTACACGCTTTTAGGGAGTGTCCAAAAGTAAGCTGCACCCTGTCCCGCTCCAGCTCGTGTTGTGTTCAGTGAGTGTCACCATCAGGACCAGTCCAGTTGTGATTTTGTTTTCCATAAGTTTTTTTTTTTTTCATTTACCCATCATTAATTAATGTTTTATTTTGTATCAATTTTTTCATCTTTTGCATTTATGGCGATGATGTTAATTTGGAAAAACAGATATTTTACGACCTGATTCGGGACATTTCGAATCGCAAGAAGAAAACTCAGGATACGGTTCAGCAACCGAAACGCGAGAAGCGACACTGCTGCCAGCTGTTGTAGGGAGCAGTAAGGTCACCGGTTCCGGCACGGTGCCGAAGATGGAAGGTCACAGCGAGACAGCATTTTCGTTGGCGAAAGAGGGTACTGGGGTATGCACTGATCAGCGGTCACTTTTTCTATGTTAGTTAAATTCAAATACTTGTTGTACAAAAATGCAGCATATTATTAGATGTTTCGTCGCTTAGCATGCTTTAATTTTACGTTATACACAAATGATATTCGGAGCATGTCACCTGCGGGGGTGATACGTTACTATATTCTGTAAAATGGAACAAATTGTTGTGTGTAACCGTCGAATGACTAGTTCTCCACAAGCAGGAATAAGATTAAAAAAAAAGTACTTCACGGGAGTTGGGGTTTTAAAAGGCCGAGCAGACCAAAATCAAGCTGTCCGAAATTAATCTCTCACGACAGGTACGAATAAACTTTACAAACCTTTGAAAGCTGTGAACATGCGCAAGGAGTTTTTATATATCCGAAAGCCTTCCTTCCCCTCTTTTTATTCAGCCCAAAATCGTGATGATGCGATTTGATTCGAGTGAATCTAGTCGCCTACAAAAATTCTAGGTCCACGTAAACAGTGCTAGTGAACTCTCAAGATAAGTGAGGTTCGCCATTTCAGTAAAGAACCTATTTGCTCGCTATGCACCTCTCCTACCTGTACCTGTCGAATTAGTTTCGAGACCCATTGTACCGGGTTGTTGTGCGTCTTTTTTGACGACTTGCCCGGCTCGTCGCAGCCATCTAATTTTCGTTGTGCAAACGATAGGCAGGTTCTCCAAGCAACTGTTACAATTCATGGTTCACATTCCGTCTTCCATCCGCAACCCCGCTAATCCACGCATGTTAAATGACAGATCTTCAATAAACGATCATTCATTGTATAGACGTAATCTTGAAGGCGAGTGTTTTACTTTTCCTTCAGATATCCTTTCTGTTTTTGTATACTGAAGATACCAGTGGTGTAATAATGCCGTTCGAAAACACCAAGATCTCGATGGTCCTCCGCCAACATAGTCCAGGTTTCATGGTCGTAGAGTTCAACCGGTCTAATGAGCGTTTCTGAATGACTAACTTCGTGCGGTAATGTAATTTGCTCTACGGAAGGGTTTTTCAAAATCCAAATTAAATCCAATTATCTCTGCTGGTGTAATTATTGGGGATGAGCCCAAAAACACAAACTCCTCAACCACCTCGAGATCGTCGCCATCAATCGATATACTCGGTGAGAGTTCCAATGTTTCTTCCGTAGACCGCTTGGTCTCATGTATTTTTTCTTGGTCGCATTTCTGAGCAATTCAATTCGCTTTGCCTTAACCTTCGGTCCGATGCATGTCTCCACCATCGTCTCAGGATTACAGAACAGAACAGACTTCCGGAAGATCGCACCACTCGTGTCCAACCTCGCTTATATTATAGAACCTTTCAAAGCAATGTTGAGCAACAAACAAGAGTCCATCACTTCGCCACTAAATACTTTCTGAGTTTCAATAGAACCAGGGCCGGCGGATAGCGTAGGTAGTACTACACACTCGAAAATAACCGAGACGGGAAATACCCACTCGAAAGTTTGGAACAAACTAAAATCTGAAATTAACAGCATATTTGTCTTGCGTATAAAATGCATGCGTCTGAAGTTCTCGATGTACAATAATTTCATTTTTTATTGAGATACAAATGTCTTTTGGCTTACAATTTAAATTTCTTGAAAATATGGTATAATATTCAGGATTTGCTTAAAATTTAAAAACTCTATTAGGCTTATTATTAGGAAGAAAAAAGATATACACAGGAGGAATTGATTTCAACATCAGAGTAGAAGATACCGTATCAGGGAAAATGAAGAGAGGCCGGACATCAATGTTAGGGAAAAGAAGAAATTAAACTTGCAGATTTTTGGCATATGGAAGAATACTAAAGGACATCATGAACTGGATCGCCGACTGCCCTTTTTGGATCCGCTGGGAACTCTGTAGCTGACAGCATATCAATTAAATGAGAAGAGATAACTCAATTTGGCCACTATCGCGTTAAAAAATCTGTATATGAGCGACATATAGGGAGATCGAGGATAGCTAGCACATCTCGGACTGAAACGAGGCTGAAGGGATTCGTTTAACGAAGATCTGGCGCTAGGGCACTAGGCGCACGACCAGACAACATGTTTAATGTTGCAATAATTGTCATCATAAGCGCTGAGACCTTCACGACTCCACTACATCGGAGATGCTTATCCAAAGTATAATGACTGGGCATGACCCGAGAAATCATCCGAATGAAGTCACGAGCCTTATCCATCTCCTTGAACCAAGGCTTGTTTGTGCCTTTGGGATTCCTAACCTTCCATTTCGAGCGTTCTCTGATAAGAAATACTGGAAAACTCGTTGAAACTACTGTGATCTTTCATGAATATCACCTTCTAATGCCTAACTGTACACCTTTTCTCATTGTCATGCTAATCTAAGTGTCCGCCTTCTCATTACCAGGAATGGAGCAATGCAAAATAATTCAAACTAAGGTAATCTGATATGATCACATAAATAACTAAGAAATGTTTTCCCCATAAAATGCAAAGAGTGCCATACTCATGCCATGCTTCCATACTTCATCGAATGGAGAGCATCCTTGGAACTCTAACAATGTGGGCATGGTTGTTGATGGGGAAATATAAAACCGTCAGATTTGTGGGGAGAATGTATGCTGCACAGTCTCTTTTATGATCACCCTCACCACTACTGCCATAATAATTAGCATAGAAGCGATGCATAGCTGTCATCATCTAACGAATGCTACAGTGATATGCGCACTAGAATGCTTAGCGCGAGCATCTTTGCTGCCATATAAATATGTGTGTACCAGAGCAATCATTACGTTTAAATAAAGTATTATCATTTCATCGCGAAACATCAATTGTTTAAGTGTAGATCTATATGGAATGCTGTTGTCTCCGAAAAAGGATTCTTGGTTCCGTGCATTCCGATCAACGGTCGAATATAATACATAACGTAGGACCTAGCCACCAGATGAAACACTATTTCTCTTGTTAATCCTTCGACAAACCGGTGTCAATAATCGCGTTTCCAACATTAATTAAGTTTTTCATTTGCGTTTCTAACGTTGCGTATATTCGGAAGAAATCGGGCGATCTCGTTTCGTCTGACCTTTAATCGCAGTGTTGATAATCAAACCAGTTAAAACCTTGTGTATGCTTCCACCGGAGGAATTTCTTGTTTTGATTTGATTGTTTCGGATATAGTGGACGCGTAGCTGTTCCAATCACTTATTGAGGTTGAATACAATGATAAATTCAAGTAGTCATGATCATATTGAAATTGTCGCGAATATCATGCAGTAAGATAGATCGGTCATCAACGTGAAGACAACCCTATGGCATGCCGTGGGAGTTGAAGTCGTCTTGAACCAAATGAGGTGCTATGTATAGGAGAACAATGTCTGCCTTTGATTCGGACTTGACAACTGACAACTTCAATATCTGGTACCGAGGATTAACTCGGCCCTGGCGAATAATGGTAAAATTGTGGAAGATCTACGTCGGAAGACGGAAGTTAACCAAATGTTTCGTGTTGAACCTAGGAAAACCATGGGAATGAAATATAGGGACAATTGGAGTTTTGGATGTCTCACGAAGAAATTCCTGTTAGTTTCTAAGATTTCCGAGACGAGGAGCCACTTACTTTGGTACTAGCACCCATCAAAGAACACTCTCAGGCATGTACGAGGCAGCTTAGGAGAGCAAATTTTTCTTTTTTTGAAAATTTATTGGCACAGACTCTCGCTCTTTAGTGGAGAAGGGAGCGTAGAAATTAGTTGTGGTTTTTTGTTTCTACATTGGGTAATTGTATGGACCAATTGTTCGTAATGACGGCATACCCTGAGGCACAAAAAGGTGACCAGGTAGACGTACCCCGTTCAAAAGAACAAAGTTTAAAAGAGTAGATTCGGCGAAATTCTTGACATGAGACTGATTGAAAATAAGTGCTTATACTCCTCGATTTATTTTGAACGCATTTTCACTGAAGCAAAGGGTTCTGGAAAGTACCAACGCCATATTCCGCAATTGAGACCCCTGTCGGAGACAAACCATCAATCTCTACTTCCCAGGCGGGTACGTAGACAATCTACTTCTTCGTACACGGCCGAGTGTTGCTTAACTAGTTTTCGCGATATATCGATGATTTTAAATGGGTTTTATTCGGTCCAGAAGTAGAACTTCCAGGGGACTGTTGTATTAGATGAATTTAATTTATATCGAAAAGGAGATTTATTCGCACTATTTATCGGATAAATATTAAAAACGACCTCCATTGAGCCAGAGAAGCTGTCTCTTGTCGGAGATACCTTCCCATTAGTCAACACTATCATGCGGGCTTCAGTACCCGCGCAAAGGTTTTATTGGAGGAAACAGAAAATTAATGCAACGAAATTTAAAAGAATAGAGTAATTGGTACTTAGCTGTGGAAGATTTGTAGTATCAGTAATCAACAAGCACATTTTCGCTCAGTGTCGGTCACGCAGCCCATTAACAAAGGGTATTTCCAAATAGCCAGCAGGTATTATCCGGAAACTCACTTTTACTAACATACACCATGAACATGAACTTTCGTCACTACGAGTAGAAATCACTCCGAATCTTACTACCCACTCGGGAAAAAAGTGTTTCGCCGGCCCTGAATAGAACCCGAGTGTTCCTGACTCTCGGACGTAACACATCATTCGATCCATTGTCGCTTTGATCGATCGTGTCACTTTGTCCGAGAACCCGTATTCGTATTCATTCAATCCTTCAATCTTCTCCCAAATCTTTGAAATTGCTCAGTGAAGCGCTCTAGCGAATGCCTCTCTTTCGTGTTTGAGCTGTCGTCGACTGAGAAGGTTCCCATTAGCGTCTTTGCACATGTCAGCATGTGGTACATTGCCTTTGCGCGAGCGATTCATTTTCCCGTAGAATTTCGCAGTAAATCTGTTCCATCTCCTCGTTGTCACGATCTTCCTGTAAGCAAATTTTTCGTCGAAATACCGAGTTTTGTTTATTCCAAGCCGCTCTGTTGCATCGTTGCTCATTCGCTTTCGTGCTGTGCTGCAGCACCTCCTCAACTAACTTCTGGCACTAGCCGTCAAACCAGTCATTTCATCGTTTCGGAATTCTCGTACTAGGTACCCCTGCTTAGCAAGGGAAGGTGCCACGGATTGCCATTCCTCCGAAGGTTGCGAAGTTCACGCGTCGTAGGCCGTCGTCATTTGCGCCGGTGTGCAGTCTTTCAGGTTCGATAACTGGTTTATATATTGCCTCCCGGCCTATCTGGCTGTTCATATTGGCATAAATACGCACCATATTGCATATAATACGTCCTTGAGTCTCGCTTCATGAGGGAAATGCACGTTGATGATGTTGTAGTTGAAAAAACGGCATTTGATTCTCAGTGAGAATTTCTCACTATCCCTTCGTTGATCAATGAGGTATATATAGGTGTGGCAGAACACACGGTTTGCTAGTGTTGGCAACCAAAAATATGAAAACAATCCAGAAGCACAACGGGTCGACGTCATAGCGGTCACACGATTAAATGGGAGCGGAACGACCGGTATGACGAAAGCAAGTCGATTTATACTGTGATCACTCACACCACTCATGTAAGAAGCATCTTACTAAAGGCCCTAGTATAAAGGTACGCAAAGAGCGTGCAGAAAGTGAAGCCGAAAAAAGTCTACCTATCGAACAAAATTAGAATCCAACTTTGCTGCCGAGGTATCAGAGATGGATTCCAATTGTGCTCGATAGGTAGGTTTCTTTGACTTCACTCTTTGCGCAACTGTTCTCTATAGACTGTGCATCTTACGAATACCAAAGTGCCATCTTCGCCAGACCTGTATATACGACATTGTTCGTTGATCGCCTGCCACTTGATCCATTGGGGATAGACCATTAGAAAAAAAAAGATCCCAAGCCTAAGGGGTAACTCACAAGCAAATGAGTGTTTGGGACCGTGAATGAAAGGTGGAGCTAGTGTTCTGGGATCGATATTTTTTGAGAGAATGGCCTGTGCCTTTAAATACGCAAAATATGTTAAAATATGTAGGTGCAGGTGTTGACAGTCGAAGTTATTCACTGATAAATCCAAGATTCAATGAAACGAAACTAACTGTGCCAGATAATGCTTCAACGAACGAGCATGCTGCTGTCCGAACGTTGTTGATTCCAAGGTGAAAATGTATGGGTTAATGAGTGCATATATTTTGGGACACCTGTGATATGTGATAAAGATGTTTGCCGCAAAGCCAAAAAATCGTATTGTAGCTGTAAATTGAACTTGCTTTTGTGGTTTCTGTTTGAGGCGAAACTGAGTCAGTTCCTAACCCCAACCGCTGTCAAAATGTATGAACTGACAGCGGTTGGGGTTAAAACCTGACTCAGTTTCAGGTTCAAGCGAAATCGCCATATGGTTTGCATATTCAGTTGATGTTTCGTAGCCTAGCCACAGACTAACAGACATAACACTATGAGGGAATTCCCTCAAAAAACATCGATCCGACAATTTTCCCAGAACACTAGCTCCACCTTTTATTCACAGTCCCAAACACTCATTTACTGGTAGGTTACCCCTCAGGTTTGGGAACAATTTTTCACTAGTGGTCTATCCCCATATGCATGTCAGTGGCGCCATAATTTCAAATGTGGCCACAGTCCCAACTACAAATATTTTAAAAATGACCGTTAAAGCGGGCGAAGCTTTGTTTTTGAGTGTTATGTCTGTTAGTCTGTGGTAAGTGCTGGAATTAACTCAGATTGAAGTTGTGTTGTCCATCGAATGATTCTATATGTTAAAACCACTATAAAAATAACACAATATACGAAATTGATAGATTGGGTCTGTTTATCTGCTAAAACCTACATTTAAAATGCTCGCGATCGCTTCCTGTGATTTTTTCTTATTCAAGTCTTCAATAGTTCTCTATTCGACGCTGTAGGATAGTTGGCGCTGTTGCTGGAAAAAAGTTTGGCTTATTTCTTTCAGAAATTTCCGAATCACCCTTTTCTGACTTCTGTCAGAATAATAGTCTATTCAAAATTTGAAAACAAAAACAATTTTCTGAATTTTTCATATTTTCCAAAATCGTATATTATTTCTAGAGTAAATATTTTAATAATTTAGTAGCAAAAAATGTTTTAATTCGACATGAATCTTCTACACTACATTTTCGATGTGAATGAATCTGTGGTATTGAAACTTTTTCGAAAAATACGCGCTGGGAATGACCAGTTCCTTTAAAGTGAAATCTTCCCGGAATTGGGGTACAAAAAATGGTAAGCATTCTTCACTGTTCAGCAGGGACATTACAACCTGAAACAACGCTTCGAATTTTTAATGTTAAAATGGTTTCTTCAATGTAATCGTAAACGTAACATTGCTTTCAGATTTTTCCATCTACGACTTTGCTGACGCGAAAACGACAAACAAGGTCGCCCGTTTACCCAAGTGTAACAAACTGTTGGTCGACGGTGCCAATGAGAACGAGCTGGACCCTCTCGAGGACGATGCCGGTCAATCGTTGACCCGAGCAAGCCCTTCGGATGGCACCAGTGATGAAACGACTGAAATTGGAAACATTCCATACGCCGACTACGTGATCGATATATGGTACCTCATTTCAGAGCACGTACGACCCGAAGATGTTTGCCGTTTTGCGCTAATATGTCGCAAAACCTACACAGTTGTTCAATCTGCCAAGTTTTGGCAGCATATCTATCAGAAGCATTATGATTCCAGCGTAGAACTGCCGCGACGTCTCCAGCCAGATTGCATGAGCTTGCTGCGAGGGCTGCGAGCCTGTACGATTCGATCGCTTTTCTACACTTACCCGCCGTTTGTACACCGAATCAGTACGGCAGCGCTGACCAATCCACACAGGATTACTGGCCGGCAGCTACTGTTCTCGTGGTATTGTAAAAACAAGACCGGTTGGAACTATTGTTTCAAACTGAAGGCTCGCCTAATTCCCGGTAGTCGTGCCGCTCGTTCATCGAAAATGCAGCAGTTGAAGCAATCGTTGGACTATCTACAGGACAGCTACATGAACTTCGAGGAAGGCTGCCAGATTCTTATCATTACAACGGATTCACTTCATACACTTCCGCAGTACCACGAACAGCTGTATGTGGGATCGCTAACACAAACGCTTGACCAGGGAATGCGTAATTACAAAGTACGACTCCAGATGGTCAACTACTGTCGGCGGGTAGTGGATGAGCTCGTGTTTGTACCCGTACGACAACTACGAGTGTTGGATTGGTGGGTCCCAGAGTACGGCCGGGTAGATCCGACTATCGAACAACAAGCTGTCGTAGATATAGTGGGTGATTCCATGAATGACACTGTATGGGACGACTTATGAATGATGCGTGTGTTGTGAGCTAATGGTTTTACGTTTCAATATATCTTTCCGGTTGCGATCTTACTTAAACTCTTATCATTTTGTATAAAAGTCACTTCACCTCCTGGGAACTATTAAGAATACAGAAATCACAAATTTTAAGACGATTTTATTTACTAAAAACTTGACAATGTAACAAAATCTATAGTGTTTCGCAAATTTCACGAAGCACAACGGATCGCTAGCCTCTCTGAATTCCGTCAGCGTTCCTCGCGCAGGACCTTCTTCTTGCTCTCAGCTACATACGGCACCTTTCCGGGTTTGGAGTTCTTCCGAACGTTCTCCTCCTTCCGTTTAACTTTCTCCTTGGCCGTTTGCAGCTTCTGACGCTCCTTGTACACCACCTTCGGTACCTGCCTATGTTGAGCGATACGACGAATCTGGGGATGTGCCGCATACTTCTCCTTAAGAGCCTCGTTGTATTTAAAGGCTTGCTTTTCGCGAGGTTGAAGAGCACCCAACTTTTCAGCGGCTCGTGCCTTCCATAAGCGAACGTTCATCTCGTCCGAGCCGGAGTAAATGTATCTATTGTCCAACGACCAGCCGACGCATGTGACGTGCTGCATTCGCTTGGTGTGATAAATGTCACGGCTGTTGGCCTTGTGAGCGTCGAAAATGCGAATAGTTTTATCATAACTACCGGCAACAAACTCACGCCCAGTCGGAGCATAATCGACGCAGGTCACTGCTGACACATGACCGTTGTGGATCTTCAGAGGGTTCTTCAACCGACGGGTATCAAACGTGTACAAGTTGTAATCTTCACTGGCTACCGTGAAATAAAAAGCTTGCATTGGGTTCCACGCTAGCTGATTGGGCCTCAGGGTCATAACGATCTTTCGCAGTGGTTTAACCTCTCGCTGATCGTAGAATATGATACCACGGTCGCTGCAACAAGCGGCCAAAAGTGACGTTTCCACCGGATTGTACTTGATGTCGTACAATGTGTCGACACCCCATTGAAGAGTTTTAATAGGGGAATTTCGCGTTTCATCCCAAATATTGCAACTTTCTCCACACGTCGCAAAGTAAGGTTCTTCGTAGTTGTGAGAGATCGACGTGATAACCGTTTTACCCAAAATTGTGTTTAAAGGTTCCAGTTGCTCCTCTTCACGGTCGGCCATGGACGAATCCCAAGTCTTAATGGTTTTGTCATCACCGATTGTGAAAAACCTGGAAATCAATAACACAAGTTAGTAAATGAACTAAGCATCGCTAACTTCATCGATCACCTGGACCCGTCGTTAGAAAACGCAATTCCCCGCACATAACCACTGTGACACTGTATGGTTTGTCGGCACTCCCGATTCGGGACGTCCCACAGCTTAACCTCACCGTCGTAAGAACCACTGAGCAGAAAAGATAAGCTTTTCGGATGTTTGGCCAGCGCTGATATACCATCCTTGTGGCCGTCCAAATTCCCGACGAACGGTTTCGCAAAGACCCGTTCCAGCTTGGTTGAATTCAACGCTCGTACATACTCGCGTGCTCCCTCGAACGGATGCAATGCTGCGTCGTAATTTCGAAACACTTTGTGAATGTCTTTTTTGGTTTCACGCAGATAGTTGTCCGGGTTGCGGCTTATCACTTTCACCTTCATTTTGTGTCGAGCTAGTGGCAAAAATCATGAACCAAAATTACAAACCGGAGCTTTCCGTTTCGTACAACACTGGTGGTAAATAAAGACGATGCAAACACGCTTTCTGGAGATCGGCTGGCACAAAATGTCAGAGTTGGGCTAAAAAATTCACAGGAACTCAGTGCATATTCAATGCACTCGTTATTGCTACAATTTTCTCTCACCAATGACTCAAATTTGCTATTCAGCAATTGGCTCTCAAACGCGAAACTTATCCGCTCGACGCGCCAACTAGATTTCATTATTGGTACCAGTGAAATGATGAAATTATTTTCTTGCGTTAACCCATTATGTCCTAGCGTATGAAATTCCATACGCAAAAACAACACATTTCAGGATCATACATGTTATACAATAAAGGCGTTGTCAAACTTCTGGTCTTCTGTGAACGTTAATTAATACCCTATAATTTATAATGTGTATGCTCAATTATCTTTTTTTTATAAAATTCAATTGTGTTTTCGAATGTCAAATTTGGACAAAATTCAAACCAAAATATGAACAATACATATTATTAAATTTCTCTTCTAAATCACTAATTCTTGTTTCGGATTGAGAACGAATGGCCATGAGAGGTGTGAAAGATGTGGCTCAGTGCGAAAAAATGGAAGAAATTGGTGAAACAATTGCGAAAATTCTGCTGGTAGTTCAAGGTATGAAATTTCATACGCTAGGCTGAACCGATATCTTTTTTTCCTAAGGCAAAATTATTTCCTCTTTAGGACCCGGAGGGATTCACAACTTTCTCGCTGATTTTGACGTTGAATCAGTGCATTCAAGGTTAACAAATGCTTAATACGTTACAAATCATGCCTGGCTCTAACCAGAATATTTTTTTATGTAAAATCTTGTAAGAAAATGTTCTTTTTCGTAAAGTAATTGCAAAGATTGAGGGAAAGATGGTTTAATGGAAGGAACCAATCATGCGACAAAACGGCACGAAAGAGGTGAGCATGTTAAAATCATTCAAAAAAGCCACTAAATTAATGATCTCGCAAGATTGAAGATATTATTCGATTTTATGCTAAATATAAGGACATTAGACGAAATTTCTCTGTAATGATTGTTTGATACCCTATCAGCCCAGCGCACAGAGGAGTAACTAGAACAAATTCTTGGCCAACAACCAAAAAAAAATTTTTTTTCGATTTTTTATTTATTTATATTTTTTTGGATACCTAAAAGCATACTGCATATTGTAGCAAAATAAAGAGTTTGCCAAAAATTGCTTAAGATTTTTTGCATGAATGCAAAATGGTGATATTTTAAGGGGTTTTTAATCATTTTTTATTATATATTCAACAAAATCGCTTTCTAAAGATGATGACTGTATTAAATAAGACAATATTATAACAAACGTAATTGAACACAACTATTTGTGTAATATCAGCTTAAAAATAACCGAAAATAGTAGTGTTTCTGTGAATTGGACCAGCTTTAGAAACACCCTTTTTAAACTTTTTATTCCAAATTTGAATGATCAAAAAGTTACAGTATACGGCAAGATCCGGCAAAGTTGCTGAAACAACATTACAAAGCAAGATTCCGGCTATCCAAAAAACATTCAATCTCTTCCGATCCACAAATTCCAAGCGATGTGAAAATATTGATATTTCCACTAATTTGAGGTACACCAAAATGCTGTAGGGCCAAATACTATGTTTGGCAAAATGTATATCTATGAAGATGTGCACAGGTATCCCTTTTTTCTCCTTTTTCCACTGACAAATTGTTCATGCATCGGGAAAAACAAATGTATTCACAAAGATGACCTCGAAAATACTAGTATTCGGGAAGATTAGGAAAAATGACCTCTGCACTGGTAGGTGGATAGATGCCAAATTGTCCCAAAAACTAGATATTTACTATTTTTAGTTTATATTAAGGCATAATAACAGCAATAGCTGCATTAAATAGTTTTGACCAGGATTCGACCCCAGTTACTCCTCTGTGCAGCGTATGAAATTTCATACGTTTGTTTTTCGCGCAACAAAACGTTTCAAAGGGGTTATTTTATATTTCTTATACTTAATTCGTCATAATATGAAGGCTCACGAAGTATTTTATAAATTATCAAAAGTTTTAACATAGCTGGGTTATAATGGGTTAATGGTATTGAGGTCTTGGCGGTCGATCTCACGAAACTAATGAAGTTTCTTGGTTGAAAACAATTGGCATTTTGCTACAAAGCTCATTTACCTGCTGCGACATCTACAGATTAATAGCATAAACAAGATAAGGTGGATGTTTGTGTTTTTCATATCTGCGATAAATAATTTGATGTATTTGTTTCGTGTTTTTCCGTAAATAAGCATCAATCGAATAATGGGCTCAAAGGGGAAGAAAAACGATTTGGAAGCTAATGATAATAGTTTTTAATAGATACGCTTAAGTTAAACATAAAAAATCTTCGAAAATGTGTATTCTGTGCTTCTAGGTTAGGGTTCACAACCCGCCGATTTCAGAATATTTAAACAACCCATCAAAGCATAACAAATATAAGTTCAATTTTGGCAAGAATTAGTTCTCATTTCGAGTATACACAACTTTGTACGAAGTGGTTTTATACCGATTAAGAAAGAAACATTTAAAAATATGCTACAATATCCCTTTTTTGCATAATAAATCTATTGCCATCTTGAAGGAAATTAGTTTTCTTCCACTTCACCTTCAGTTTTTTATACAAATATGCCCAATTTTCTTAAAAAATGCAAACTTGAAAATTTTCTACTGATTTGACAGTTCATTCATAAAACATCCACGTCGAGCAGGTAGCGCCCCCTATATATATTTTCTGCGTAAAGATGCCAATAGGTAATTAGGCAATCCATGAGACGTTTCTGGTCAGCTGATTATTTCTTGTTTACTTATTCTGACGTTACTCCGAGGGGTGCGACGTCCAACAATATCGTTGATTCGATTCAACATCAAACGAATCGGACTAACGAAAGATGTTTGTCGGACGAGTTTTTCTGCTCGCAGGAGTGGACCTGTTGACAGAACCCACCGCTGAATTGTCAAACAAACGTCTAATGGATTGCCTAATAGAAACAAGAATATTGTCAAGGCTGTTTCAATACGTCAATCCCATTTGAATTCTACAGAATCAATGTTTTCAAATTAATGTACTTCCACGATCAATATATTCATCAATGGTTTATTGTCAATATTTCTGCTCGTATAGGGTGTTTTTAACCCATGAAAGACACCGGGGGGAATTAGAGCTTTCTAGTTATGGCGATTTCGCTTGAACCTGAAACTGAGTCAGGTTCTAACCCCAACCGCTGTCAGTTCATACATTTAGACAGCAGTTGGGGTTAGGAACTGACTCAATTTCGCCTCAAACAAAAACCACATTAGAGTGTGGCCAAGAGGCCATGACGTATCCAAACGAACATGAAATTTGGCCACACTCTAACTAGAGTGCTCTAGGGGGAACCAGTCATGAAGAGACGGCTACGTGATAGGGTATGGTGGTCCGAAACGGATAAAAAAGTTGTTGAAACCTGCAAAGGATGCATGCTCGCGGGTCTACCATCTCACCCTAAACGATGCAAGGAAGTTCTCTTCCGTCGAAAACACAAATAAACATCGCTTTGGATTACCTCGGACCATTACCAACCAGCGAGTATGTGCTAATTATCGACTATTTAACCCGGTATAAGGACATCGAGACAATGTCCAGAATAATCGCTTTTAGCTGTTTAGTCTTCGAGTACACGGTTACTCGGAAAAATATCTTGTTCAGTTTTTGAGTATTAAATACAATTAAAATTTTTGGCTCTGGGCAGTCGATTACCGAGAGTAACAAAGGCAATTTGAGCTCGGATGTAGGAATACTGCTTAAAATACTAATCTGCTTTAATTGACCGGATAACTATTGCAACAGTATTTTTTTTTTTTTAACGGGCTGATAGGACTGCAGCTTATAGCTTGAGGGATCTCGGTCCGTCCCGCGAGACAAAATTTGCAAAATCGGAAGGATTAGCGACTGTCCGCCAAATAAACACCGGTCCTCGGGAGGAGGACTAAATTTTGCGCCTGTTTGTCTCGAAGTGTGTAACGTCAAGTTCTCTATTTTGTCTGGTCCAATGTATCCTGATCCTATCAATGCGTGCTGAGTCGTCAGTGATGCAATTAAAACTTCGCATTGATTCCGCTTCCATTTTCTTCCTGATCTCCTCATGGGTCCCCTAAGTCAGAAGCGGATCAATCGAATACAAACTATTTGGCGCAAGTTCAGAGCGTGTAACGTCGTGTCATCTAGTCTGTCATCCTATGGAAAATCATCCTACCATCGCCTTGGGGTCAACGTCATATTGGCAAATTTCGCATTGAATCCGCTTCTGTCTCTTCCTAATCTCCTTTTTGTCTCCTAGGTCCGAAGCAGATCAATCGACTATTAATTGAAACGGTAAACATACTAGCAGTATTAGTCCTTACTCGCGAATACTTTTCCTTCAACTGTGCTGTTTCTTCTCTATCTTATAACATAACTCGATTATCCCTGTTCTAGTCAATATACATATTCATTACATTATGGACCAGGCGAACCCTTAATTTTTCTATTATTATTATCCTGAGTAGCTATACCAGTGAAGGTATTTTAGGATTTCGTTAAAAAGAAACTCTGCCAATAAAGGCGTAAGCAATATTTCTCCACATGAAGTTTGCTCGAAACGAATGTCCGCCTGGTTCGACTCGAACAGACCACACCGAAAGGGTTGCTTATCATTTCTGAGAGCCGGTGTGCTTGATCGAGTTTAATAATCATAAGAACAAGTTCTGAATAATTAACTATCTCTTAGGTGCCAGTCCTGCACTCCTTTCCTGAACTAGCCTCATACTCACGATCAAAAGAGTCGACAACTAGTAGGATCCACATGTCCCCCACCCAAGCGAATTGATCAACTTGCAAGTAGGAGCACATATCTACCAACCAGCCAAGAAGACTTCCGAATCAATGAGAATGGACCATGCCAGTCGAAGGCCACAGGCCCAGCGCCCTCTCGTACAGTGTCATTGTCATTTCTCAGCCCACCCCCTGGCAGACGTTCATCCGCCCATCTAGACTATGTCAAGATGAGAACCTACAAAGCCTAACTGTTCGTATGTGCTAGTCCGTATAGATTTTGGTTTGCTGAAACGAAACAAGAAAAGCAAAATAATTGTGATTAGTATCGTAGTTATAATACATAGGTAAACGATTTCTCCACTGTTGTCCGTTCCCTTGTTCGTAGTCCTCCCTCCTGTTCCTGGTCTGTTTGGGCCACTGGCTTTCGGTTTCCTTGGTCGTCACGCTCGATCGATTTAGACATCATAGCAGGAGAAACAAATGAAAAGACAAAACAAAACAAAATGAAAATAAATGGACGTCTGCTATCTGTGCCTAAATTGATGTTGCTTCTCAGTTTTGCACGACCCAGGGGGGACTTGGCCTTGATCCCAATGCTCTGTCACCGATGTTACGTGATATTCGTTATGGAATATTCTTTGTGTGGGGGCCATTCATAAGCAATGTTGTTCGTTTTTTTTATCCCTGATCCGCTGATACGTCTAAAATTCATTTTTAGTTTTTATTTCGTTACGTGACGCTCTTCCCCTATTGTCAATATCCAACATCATTTATGAATGGTCCCCTGGTGATATATTTAGAGCAGACAATCCAATGAAAAATAGGATTGACAGGATTTTAGTGCGCTGTTGGCGCCTTGTGTCACATCTTCATGTTTGTTATTCATACTAATAATACCAAAGCATGCGATGTGATGACCGGAAGATTAGAGAAGCAACTTCTCCCCTTCCCCCCCATAACTATTGCAACAGTATTTAGACAGATTTCGTGTTTCTTGACCCTAACGGTTTTAAGATAAAATAGTTGAACAGTGTGGCATGAAATGGATTATATGAAATTTCATACCAATGGACATTGAGCAGATGAAACGCGGATACAAGAGCCTAACCCAAACCTCTGTTAGTTGGTGCTTCTTCAGCAGTGGCATGTCACGTCGGTACGCAAACAGTCAATGTAAAGTAAGTTTATTATGTTCGCGGTCAAATCGACTTAAACGTAATGTGGTCCCGGTGTCGGGACGCTCTTCAGCGGCGAATCAAAGTCCGTATCCATCGGTTCCGGTACCGGTTCGTGGTGGGCGGCCATCACCCGCTTCTGCAGGTTTTCGTACAGTTTGTGTACGTTCTCGTGGTGCTGTGCGTTCGGTTGCAGTGCCTTCATCAGCGTTTGCAGACGTCCCTGCGGTAGCTTCTGGTGGACGTACCAGAGCAACTTGAGCATGTGTCGCGTTACATTGTCCCGAGTTAGACCGGCGAACAGGAACTCGTCGAACAGACCGGTACAGAAATCTTCATTAGCAAACTCTTCGGACATTGGAATGAGTAGCGCAATCAGCGAATGCAGGAACGGATCTTCGTAGGCACGGTCGTCCTTGCAGGAGGACAGTATAGCCATAACTCTGAGAATACCCACACGATCTTTCTGCCGTGAGGTATGCAAAGTGTAGTACATCGCAAGAATGGAAGCAACTGAACTCTCCTGAATGTAGGCCTCAACTGCATCCGGAGCGGGACCGGAATGTTCAATAGTTGTAATAGCACTTTCACGTTCGTCCGGTGGCAACTTGGAGTGTAAATTACGAACCTGATCGTCGACCATCAGTGACATCAAAGCCGGTAAGAACTTGGTAACGACCTGACTGTCAAGCTTGGGCTCCTTAAAGTCTTGCGAGTCGATCATAATCCAGGCCGATAGACCAAGTGCCAGCATCCGAAGCAGTAAAATAAGTATGGTGTTATCCCTTGGTAATCCCTCGTTGTTGATTAAGTGTTGTAAAATTTTAATCGCTGATGTCGCCAGAAAGTTGATAGCATAAGGATCGCACAAAGTCATTGACAGGTCGCCGAGAACCTGTTCCTGGCCCCGTTTAATGTTATCCAAAAAACCTTGCAACTCACGGGATCGTTTGATGTCGACATTTTTCTCTCGGATGCATGCATCCAAACACCAAGTAAACTTGTGACAAGGGTCCACCGATATGATGTCCTGCACTTCCAGATCATGCAACGCCATCAGCAATTCGGCACGTAATGTGCAATAGTGAACATTCCGGGTGCGCAAGAAAAGTGTCCTCAAGAACTGAAGCACCATATCGTACAATTTAACACTGTTACCGATCATATGGGCTAGTTTCTGTACGACTTCGCCTTGCCTACGAACTTTCGGCGTAGGCGTAAAGAATAAGTTGTTCAGATTCATATGGTCAAACAGAATATGCTCCTTTTCGCGGATATACTGCGATAGCAGTGGAGAAACTTCGTCACCAAACAACGATTGGTTATCTCTCCAGATCTGTCTTTTGACCTCCGTGTCCGTATCCTGGTACAGTTCGCGATCTCTTACTAAAATTCTCAGATACTTGTCCTCGATGTGGCTGGTATTCCTCAAAATGCACATCACAACTGGGCGCAGGGCTTTAACACGCACTACGGGAAAACTCTTCACCAGTAGTTCCTTCAATTTGCGATCTCGTTCACGACCCTCCTTCGCACCAACTTCGTTGATGTGTGCTATCAGTTTATCTCGCAGCTCCTCCAGCACCGATGTATGGAAATCCAGTCGACGAACACCGTGCAGATCTAGCAAGGGTAGCATTGGTCGGAGGGACGGTAGTAGGATACCATTTTCCAGCTGGAAGTTTTCAATCGCCTTCAGCGGATCATCGCAGCAGGATAGGCTGTTTGGAAATTTGTGTTCATTGGATTGAACCATTGAGGTACACCAAAATATACTTACGCGTCACGAAGATAGGCTTGACCCGGAACGTTGACTTCTTCTAGACCAGTGCCGGGGAATTTCGGTGGTGCAGCCATAATGATATAGTGGGTGCACTTGGGTAGAAATAATACTAGTTGGAAATATGGTGCACTTATGTCCAAAACACAATTATTTAAATGTTTTTCCGATTTTAGATTTACTAATTGGCGACAAACAAACCACTTTTTCGACTCCGAAGTTTGACAAGCCGTTGTTTTTAGTTCGCGTCGTGCAGGCCACTAAATTCTAGATAGGACTTTCATTACCCTGACTACAGCGCACCCAAGCGGTGAGTGGATGTGAGAAAAATTCACAGATCACCACTGTAAAAGTGGTTTTAGTTTAAATGGATTGGCTGCATTGACAGTACCCCCTGGCTGCATTTGACGGTCAATTTTCTGCTATCTGCATGTCTCGTCTCAGGTTATTATATGTTTGCAATATAAGATGTCATGTCAAATTGGTAGACAATTCAGAAAGTTTATTAAATTTTGGCATAGATCATTGGGCATATTCCTGTAAAAAATCTGGAACAAAAATAGAAAAAAAGGTTTTCATTAGGGGTTTATTTTTCAAAAGCTCGAAATTTTTTTAATTCCCTTATCTGAAAGCACAAATCTTGAGCGTTTTTTCAAAAAGTCATATCTGCAATGAGTTACTCTCTTTGTTTACTTTCTCTTCTGATAATAATTCGGTCACTTTAACATTTATCCCTCAAGTCTTTGCATAATATGCTAGTTAAAACCACCATCTTTCGATCTGTACTATAAAATAAGTGAAAAGCGTTATAGTGACACCGTAAAAATCGAAAGAGAAAGTAAACAGAGTAACTCATTGCAGATATGACTTTTTGAAAAAACGCTCAAGAAATGCTTGAGAAATTTTTACGGAGATCCAAGATATAGATCGAAAATTACAACGCTTCCACGTCTACCAAGAGCAGTGGTAACTTGAAGTTTTAAACTCGATTTTCTCGAAATGTCGTTTTTCGAAATATGGTTTTTCTGTGATCACGATTGCCGAAACACCACTCAACCGATTTTCTTGATTTTTTTTTCAATTGATCGTGATAAATTTTTCGCGTACCTTAACGATTCCTTTTTTATGCATAAGTTTTTAATTTGTGGAGGATATTTTTTAATACAATTTTAGAGCTTAAAACAGCAATTTTTTAGGAAAAACGTTGCCAAATGTAAGGAAAGATTATTGTTTATTCAACTAATCATTAGGGTACAGGAATACTTATATACTAATGATTTTTTTTGAATTTTGGGATTTTAGTTGATCTATTGGTCACAGACTAACAGACATAACACTTTAAAACCAAGCTTCGCACGCTTTAACGGTTATTTTAAATATATTTGTAGTTGGGACTGTGGCCACATTTGAAATTATGGCGCCACTGTCATATGATGAAGCATATGGGGGATAGACCACTAGTGCAAAATTGCTCCCAAACCTGAGGGGTAACCCACCAGTAAATGAGTGTTTGGGACCGTGAATAAAAGGTGGAGCTAGTGTTCTGGGAAAATTGTCGGATCGATGTTTTTTGAGGGAATTCCTTCATGGTGTTATGTCTGTTAGTCTGTGCTCTTAGTTTAAAAATAAAACTATTGTTTTGAGTACTATTCTTCATTTGCTTAAAAGGAAAACTTTTATTTTGTATATTATTCTTGATTAATTTAAAAGTTTTACTTTCAACCTAATAGTGGGCGTTAATTGTTTTTTGCTAAGAGCGGAACACTCTCACTTTTGCCAATATTTTTTTCCTGTGTGTAATTCAAAATCATTCCAAACCAGATTCGACCACCAACACTGATTTTATTTAAATGATGGTATTACATATTACTTATTGTAGAATGAACATTTAAAAATCGAAATTTCGGACCTCCTCCGAAATTTTTTTCTGGATCCGCTCCTGTTTCACGCGAAAGTCATGTGGAAAGTTCATATTTTCACGACTAACAT